>NC_060149.1:806074361-807274361 GCF_021461385.2 Schistocerca piceifrons
GAGAGAGAGGAGGAGAGAGGGAGAGAGGGATGAGGAGAGGAGGGAGAGAGGGAGAGAGGGAGAGAGGGAGAGAGGGAGAGAGGAGGGAGAGAGGGAGGAGGGAGAGGAGGGAGAGGGAGAGAGGAGAGAGGGAGGAGAGAGGGAGAGAGGGAGGAGAGGGAGAGGGGAGGAGAGGGAGGAGAGGGAGGGAGAGGGGAGGGAGAGGAGGAGAGGGGAGGAGAGGGAGGGAGAGGGGAGGGAGAGAGGGTGGGTGAGGTGGGAGAGAGAGAGGGAGAGGGGGGAGGAGGGAGGGAGGTGGGAGGAGAGGGAGGGAGGGAGGGAGGGTTGGGAGGGAGGAGGGAGGGAGGGGAGGGAGGAGGGAGGGAGGAGGGAGGGAGGTGGGAGGAGGAGGGAGGGAGGGGAGGGAGGAGGGAGGGAGAGAGAGGGAGGGAGAGGAGGGAAGGAGGGAGGGAGGAGGAGTGGGTGTGGAGGGAGGTTAGTGGGTGGTGGAGGAGAAGGAAATAAGACTTTATATAACCACCCAATTCTGGATTAGTTGTAAGAGGGAAGGAGGACAGGAAGACATGTGTAATGAGTACTATATTTGACGTATCAAAACAGAGCCGAGAGAGATGATTGCAGAGGTGTGGTGTGTTTTTACATTTTGCTGACATATTTTAGATAATGACATTACTACAAATTACATATTTTGGGGTAAATATTTTGAAAGTAGTGCAAGATTCAATTATTCAGATACTTTTGAGCACAGCAAGATGACTTCTCTGGGGCTACATTGTGATGGTTGTTTCATTTTAACAGTCACTAAAATACTAAGACTGTGATAGCTGTTTCGTTTCATTGTCATGTAATATGTACTATTCTATGATTGAAGAGTGATGAGAGGGAGGGGAGGAGAGGATAGGGGAGAGGATAGAGTGCAGGGAGGGAGAGAGGAGGAGGAGGAGGAGGAGGAGGAGGAGGAGGAGGGGGGGGCTGTGATGTCACACACTTGAAGCCATCGATTATGAGATGAGGCCAAGGTCAAACGTTTATTGCTGACGTCATTGCCTCTGAAATGTAGGCAACCTAAAGGTCACAGATGAGTTTTGCTCCAGAGTCGCCATTTTATCCCCTACTGTGGTGTCACACAGTTCCGCTTAATAGGTCAGGGGTCCACCACACACAGATGGCGGCTACACGGGTACCGGGGGCTGTGTGGAAGAGACAGGTGGTTTTTTAGGTTGGAGGGTCTCAGGGAACCACAGAAGGGAGGTCCGTCTAAAAGTCGGCAGGTAAAACACAGTAAGGTAGTTGTAGAAACGATTGGTATTGTAGCTGTAAATTGTCGTAGCTGTGTTGGGAAAGAACCAGAGCTCCAAGCCCTAATAGAAAGAAGTGAAGCTCAAATTGTTGTAGGCACAGAGAGCTGGCTAAAGCCGGAAATAAGTTCAGCCGAAATTTTTTCAAACGATCTTACAGTGTTCAGAAAGGATAGATTAAACACAGTTGGTGGTGGAGTATTTATTGCTGTCAGAGGTAGTTTACCTTGTAGCGAAATTGAAGTAGATAGTTCGTGTGAAATAGTATGGGTAGAAGCTATACCTGACAAGCGGACTAAACTATTAATTGGGTCGTTTTACCGACCCCCCCGACTCAGAAGATATAGTTGCTGAACAGTTCAAAGAAAACTTGAGTCTCATTTCAAATAAGTTCCCCGCTCATACAATTATAGTTGGTGGTGACTTCAATCCACCCTCGATCCCTCGATATGCTGGAAAAATTATACGTTTAAAGCCGGAGGCAGGCATGAAACGTCATCCGAAATTGCACTGAATGCTTTCTCAGAAAATTATTTTGAACAATTAGTTCATGAGCCCACTCGACCTTTTAGCAAGAAATAATCCTGGACAAACAGTGAGTATTGTGACGAATACAGGGATTAGTGAACACAAGGCAGTTGCTGCTAGGCTGAATACCTTAACACTTACAACCATCAAAAAGAAACGCAAAGTATATCTATTTAACAAAGCTGATAAAAATGCTCTTAACGCCTTTTAAGAGACAGTCTTCACTCTTTCCGATCTGATCATGGAAGTGTAGGAAAGTTGTGGAATGTTTTCAAAGAGAGAGTATCGACAGCAATTGAGAGATATATACCACATAAATTAATAAGTGATGGTACTGATATCCCATGGTACACAAAATGGGTCAGATCGTTGTTGCACAAGCAACGAAAAAAGCATGCCAAGTTTAAAGGAAAGCAAAATCCCCAAGATTGGCAAAGTTTTACACAAGTTCGGAACATGTCGGGTACTTCAATGCGAGATGCTTTTAATAATTTCCACAACGAAATTCTGTCTCGAAAGCTGGTAGAAAACCCAAAGAGATTCTGGTCATACATAAAGCACACCAGTGGCAAGACGCAATCAATACCTTCACTGCGCGATAACAACGGTGAAGTCACTGATGACAGTGCCACTAAAGCAGAGTTATTAAACACGATTTTCAGAAACTCCTTCACCAAAAAAGACGAAGTAAATATTCCTGAATTCCAATCAAAAACAACTGCCAGGATGAGAAACGTAGAAGTAGATATCCTCGGAGTAACGAAGCAGCTTAAATCACTTAATAAAGCCGAGGCCTCCGGTCCAGGGTGTATACCAGTCAGGTTCCTCTCAGTGATAAAATAGCTCCATATTTAGCAATTAGATACGACCACTCGCTCACAGAAAGATCCGTACCTAAAGACTGGAAAATTGCTCAACTCACACCAATACCCAAAAAGGTAAGTAGAAGTAATCCGCGGAATTACAGTAGTATATCCCTAACGTCGATTTGCAGTAGGGTTTTGGAACATATGCTGTATTCGAACATTATGAAGTACCTTGAAGAAAACGATTTATTGACACATAGTCAGCACGGTTTCAGAAAATATCGTTCTTGTGAAATACAACTAGCTCTTTAAACTCATGAAGTAATAAGTGCTATCGACGGGGGATGTCAAATTGTTTCCATATTTTTAGATTTCCAGAAGGCTCTCGACACCGTTCCTCACAAGTGTCTGCTAACGAAACTGCGTGCCTACGGAGTATCGCCTCAGTTGTGCGACTGGATTCCTGATTTCCTGTCAGAAAGTCATAGTTCGTAGTAATACACGGAAAGTCATCGAGTAAAACAGAAGTAATATCCAGCGTTCCCCACGGAAGTATTATAGGCCCTCTATTGTTCCTGATCTATATTAACGACATAGGAGACAATCTGAGTAGCCGTCTTAGATTGTTTGCAGATGATGCTGTCATTTACCGTCTTGTAAAGTCATCGGATGATCAAAACGACTTGCAAAATGATTTAGATAAGATATCAGTATGGAGCGAAAAGTGGCAATTGACCCTGAATAAAGAAAAAAGTGAAGTCATTCACATGAGTACTAAAAGAAATCAGCTAAATTTCGATTACGCGATAAGTCACACAAATCTGAGAACTGTAAATTCAACTAAATACTTAGGGATTACAGTTGCAAATAACCTAAATTGGAACGATCACATAGATAACATTGTGGGTAGAGCAAACTAAAGACTGCGATTCATTGGCAGAACACTTAGAAGGTGCAACAAGTCTACTAAAGAGACTGCTTACAACACGCTTGTCCGCCCTATTCCGGAGTATTGCTGTGCGGTGTGGCATCCCTATCAGGTGAGACTGACGGATGACATCGAAAAAGTACAAAGAAGGGCAGCTCGTTTTGTATTATCGCGAAATAGGGGAGATAGTGTGACAGACATGATACGTGAATTGGAGTGGCAACCATTAAAACAAAGGCGTTTTTCATTGCGACGGGATCTTCTCATGAAATTTCAATCACCAGTATTCTCCTCCGATTGCGAAAACATTCTGTTGGCATCCACCTACATAGGGAGAAATAATCATCACGGTAAAATAAGAGAAATCAGGGCTCGCACAGAAAAATTTAAGTGCTCGTTTTTCCCGCGCGCCGTTCGGGAGTGGAACGGTAGAGAGACAGCATGAAGGTGGTTCATTGAACCCTCTGCCCGGCACTTTATTGTGAATAGCAGAGTAATCACGTAGATGTAGATGTATTAGTGTGATGTCTTCTGAGAGTAAAAAATTGTGTGTCTGGTGTGCTTATTTTGTGTAATAGGCTAACAGCCATTCACATATGATATTTTCTGCAACCTCTGTAGTCGCGGCTGACGTGTGTGTAACTGTCTGCTGAAAGGCACCAGTAACTCCACGGTCTGAATTGTTTTCCATTTCACTTGAGTGAAGGATTTTTGACTTTAGCTAGAACTTACTGTTTGGTTACAATAGTAAAAAGATATAAACTAAAGGTATCACCGCCGGCTGGAGGGGCCGAGCGGTTATAGGCGCTTCATTCTGGAACCGCGCGACCGCTACGGTCACAGGTTCGAATCCTGCCTCGGGCGTGGATGTGTGTGATGTCCTTAGATTAGTTAGGTTTAAGTAGTTGTAAGTTCTAGGGGACTGATGACCTCAGATGTCAAGTCCCATAGTGCTCAGAGCCATTTGAATTTTAAAGCTATCACCAGGATAAACAAGAGCTTCTAAAATATTAAAATATTTACTGATAATGAAATACTGGAATTATTTAAAGATATTTAATCAATTTGGCTGCGATGTTACATATGAATGTGATAAAAATACAGGAGCAAAATGAACAAATCCATATAGAAGTTTCTGAAAAATAAAAAGTAGAAAGAGACGCTATCGAAAATAGAAAAGTCCATGGCTGTTCCTGTGACGTTGAATGAAAGCGAGTCATGGGTCACGGATAAATAATAAAGTAGAATTGAGACAGTGGAATAATATTTCTCGGGTCTGTTGAAAGATATAGTTGTTTATCTAGAATGAGACTCTTCAACATTGTGTATAAAATGAGGACCTATAGATTAGGAAATAACATCCACGAAACAGAATTATGGAGTGAACTTATTAACAGACTGATTAATTAAAGATTTCCTTAGTATACAGGGTGTCCCAGCTATCTTGTCCACCCAACGTATCTCTGGAACAATAATAGCTATTGGGAAACGACTTTCACCGGTATCAATGTGGGGCTGGGGCCCATGAATGTACATATTTGGAAACATTCTAAAACGAAAGCATGTGTTTTTTAACACAAACTTATGTTTTTTTAAATAGACCTCCTATATTTTTTCTTCAGAAATCCATAGCATGACAAAGCACATACACAATGGCGTTGATTTCATCGCAATATTCCCATTACATCCCGAGATATTGAGACGCGTAGTTGACGCTTGAAACACCTGACATGCGCCGCTAGCGCACGTCCTGAGCTCAGGCGTGAACCCCATGCTGCCCGTAGACCGTATTATTCGTTTCGGACCTCTTGATAAGTATGGAGGTGTGATTACACATGTCAATCACATCGCGATTACGGGCAGCATGGGGTTCACGCCTGAGCCTCAGGACGTGCGCTAGCAGCGCATGTCGGGTGTTTCAAGCGTCAACTTCGCGTCTCAATATCTCGGGATGTAATGGGAATATTGCGCTGCAATCAACGCCATTGTGTATGTGATTTGTCATGCTATGGATTTCTGAAGGAAAAATATAGGTCCATTTAAAAAAACATAAGTGTGTTAAAAAACACATATGCTTTCGTTTTAGAATGTTTCCAAATATGTACATTCATGGGCCCCAGCCCTACATTGATACCGGTGAAAGTCGTTTTCCAATAGCTGTTATTGTTCCAGAGATATTTTGGGTGGACAAGATAGCTGGGACACACTGTATAAACCTGAAACTGAGAGAAATGGGTTAAGATCGTGGGAAAAATGATCATCCTCATGGTCAAATGCATAGTGCTTGAAGTTTGGAAAAGAAGACATATTACGGTGTTCCAGCTCTTCCTTCTCAAAATGATCAGAGTTGTTTAGTTTTTTTGTGTGTACAGATATGGCACAAAAGGCTGTCTGATGACACCGTAGGACTCAGCCAGAGAGACATCTAGTCATCAGACAGGCCAAGGTAGACTGTGTTATGAAAATATTTTAATATGTTCACAGTGGTGTACCTGCACTCTTTATCATGCTGCCGAGCAAGCAGAAGAATATGGGAAAATACGCCCTTAGGAAAATATTAGTGGATTATGGTTGTATCCTTCAAGAGGAATGTTAGAGCTGGGTAGTTAACTTCAGGTCTAAGAGCCATATGGTGGACAGGGATATGCATCGCATGTTAAAGATCGTAGATCGTGTGTTGCGGAACGCAATCGTTGAGTTGTTGTCAAAACTCAGAGGAATGGACACAGCAGATGTAGGATAATGTGGCGGGCAGAAAAAGCGTTCCCTTCTAAAATGATCCCTCATTTACGGTCCGATGGTTACTCTTGTCCTTTGGGAGTGGGATTCGAGCATCGACATCAGAAACGGCAGTCGAAGGCGAGAGGTTGTACCAGTGTCTGCTAGCGTTATTCGCCATATACATCTGTACTTACATTCGGCCGATTAACATTTAGAAACGGATACTAGGCTAAGTGATGTACAATGCACCTTCTCACAGCACGATCCATATGTGATGACATGTAGAAAATTAATCGGATGATCTAATATAGAACTACCGCACGCTCTAATTTGGATGCTCCTACAGGTTGTTTCCCAAGTCATGTTACACAGTTCTAGCGGTTGTAGAGGTAACTTACGAGATCGTTTTACATAGGAACGCATATCGAGAAACAACATCCAACGATGTTACAGAGCGTCAAAGTTATAGGCACCGGCGCCTCTAAATGTATGAATATACATGATGATTCCGTGATGATGTTACAAACTTTCAAGGATGACCGAGATTGATAAATGTATCAATTTGAGGTAAGGATCCCTTGTTCGGAAACGAACGAGTCTAAAGTTACAAGCGGAAATTATTCTGATATCTCTGACAGCGGAATACATGTACCGATACTGTTGCTAAGAATATAACTTTCAGAGGCGGTAGTACGGACCAAGACAAGAAAAAATGTCCAATAAACATTGGCTCTAAAATGCGTATCTCAGAAGCTACGAACACTGCTTCTTCTCTGCCTCGTGATGACTGGGTGTTGTGTGATGTCCTTAGGTTAGTTAGGTTTAAGTAGTTCTAAGTTCTAGGGGACTGATGACCATAGATGTTAAGTCCCATAGTGCTCAGAGCCATTAAAACCAGCACTGCTTCTCGCTATTGAACAAGTTTTCATAGCTCTTAAGTTATGCATATTAGAGCCCATATTTACTGAACATTTTTCTTGTTTTGGTCCATACTACCAGCGCACAACCTCTAAGTTGCCTACCCTACAGTCCTAGCAACAACAGTACCGGTACATGTATTCCAATGTCGGAGGTATCAGAAAGGCTTTTGCTTATAACTTTCGGCTCGTTCGCTTCCGGAACGGGGACCCGTACCTGAAATTGACACATTTATCCTTCTCCACCATCCTTGAAAGTTTGTAACATCATCACAGAATCGCCCTGTATATACATACATTTACAGGTGCCGGAACCTGTAACGTTGATGTTCTGTGCCGTCATTGGATGAAGTTTACAGTCATGGGTTCATTGTGATCAAAAGTATCCGGACACCTAGCTGAAAAAGTTCGTGACGCCCTCCCATCGGTATTGCTGGAATTCAATATGTTGTTGGCCTACCCTTAGCTTGATGACAGCTTCCACTCTCGCAGGCATACGTTCAGTCAGGTGCTGGAAGGTTTCCCAAAGGTGTTCTATAGAATTCAGGCCAGGGCTTTGTGAGGCCCAGTCCATTACAGGTTTGTTATTGTCGTGTAACCACTACGTCACAAGCCGTGTATTATGGACAGGTGCTGGACGGTGTTGAAACATGCAGTCACCATCCCCGAATTGCTCTTCAACAGTGGGAAGCAAGAAGGTGTTTAAAACATCAGTGTAGACCTGGGCTGTGATAGTAGCATGCAAAACAAGGGGTGTATGCCCCCTCCATGAAAAACACGACCACACCATAACACCACCGCCTCCGAATTTTACTGTCGGCACTACACACGCTGGCAGATGACCTTCACAGGGCATTCGCCATACACACACCCTGCCGTCGGATCGCCACATTGTGTACCGTGACTCGTCACTCCATACAACGTTGTTCCACTGTTCTGTCGTCCAACGTTTACGCTCCTTACACCAAGCGAGGCGTCGTTTGGCATTTACAGGCGTGATGTGTGGCTTATGAGCAGCCGCTCGACCATGAAATCCAAGTTTTCTCACCTCCCGCTTAACTGTCATAGTACTTGCAGTGGATCGTGAGGCAGTTTGGAATTCCTGTGTGATGTCTGTGAGGTGTCTTCCTGTTACACATTACGATCCTCTTCAGCCGTCGGTGGTTTCTCGCAGTCAACAGACGAGATCTGCCTGTACGCTTTTGTGCTGTACGTGTCCCTTCACGTTTCCACTTCACTATCAGATCGGAAACAGTGGACCTAGGGATGTTTAGTAGTGTGGAAATCTATGACAACTGACACCCAATCACCTGACCACGTTCGAAGTCCGTGAGTTCCGCGGAGCGCCCCATCCTACTCTCTCACGATGTCTAATGACTACTGACAAGGGAACCTCCCCATCGCACCCCCCTGAGATTTAGTTATAAGTTGGCACAGTGGATAGGCCTTGAGAAACTGAACATAGATCAATCGAGAAAACAGGAAGAAGTTGTGTGGAACCGTGAAAAAAATTACTAAAATATACAAACTGAGTAGTCCATGGGCAAGACAGGCAACATCAAGGAGAATGTGAGCTCAGGAGCGCCGTGGTCCCGTGGTTAGCGTGAGTAGCTACGCAACGAGAGATGCCGGCACGGTAGCTCAGAGTGCTCGGTCAGAGAGCTGGCTGGCCTCTGTAATAAAAAAAAAAACTGAGTGAAACGATCAACAAACGAACTTAACCGGATGTCATGTGACGTTCGCAACGAACAAACAACGATCAACAACGAACTAACTGGACAAAAAACTTGGTTCAAGTCTTCCCTCGACTGAAAATTAAACCGTGCGATTAGTAGACGAAAGGGGAACCGAAAACATTTGATCGCAAGGTCATAGGTCAACCGATTCCTCCACAGGAAAACACGTCTGATATATTCTATACGACACTGGTGACGGCATGTGCGTCACGTGACAGGAATATGTTGTCGACCCACCTAACTTGTACACTTGGCGAATGGGTAAAAAGATTCTTCTACCTTGCCCGATTTAGGTTTTCTTGTGGATGTCATAATCACTCCCAAAAAAGTGATGAAAACATAAGAATTTGTCACATAAACTGAAAATAAAAAATTAAACTTTTCACTCGAGGGAATACTTGAACCTAAGACCTGTCGTTCCGTAGCTGCTCTCGCTAACCACGGGACCACGGCGCTCCTTGACACCCAGTGTCCTTTATGTTGCCTATCTTCGCATGGACTACTCAGTTTGTATATTTTAGTAATTTTTTTTCATAGTTCCACACAACTTCTTCCTGTTTTATCGATTGATCTGTGTTCAGTTTTTCAAGGCCTATCCACTGTGCCAACTTGTAACTAAATCTGAGGGGGGTGCGATGGGGAGGTTCCCTTGTGAGATTGCTGTTATGGAGTACCTGGCAGTAGGTGGGAGCACAATGCACGTAATATGAAAAACCTATGTTTTGGGGGTGTCCGGATCCTGTTGATCACATAGTGTATGTAAAACTTGATCTACTAAGCTCCCTCTATAGCCTCTCGAAATGTGGAACATGAATTGTTGAACGCCTGTATATGCTCTCCCGACGCGTCGAATTACTGCAAGCTGTTATGTACGTAAATACGTCTGTAATTGTAGTTACAATTTCCTGTCCTGTTCTGCGTAGGAAGAACACAGTTTATGACCGCTCTCGCTGGCGGTAATGCGGAGACCGATGGAACCAACAAGCTGTTACTGAGCTCAATGATGTCGGAGTTGACGAAGTGAGAGATTAAACGAAATCAAGTCTACGCGTAGCTAAGTCGTAAGTCGTCTTAAGTATGTACGATAGTCCAGATAGCAAACGAAATCACAAAAGTAATGCAAAGGGGAATGTAAGGGAAAAACTCTGTTCAATGGAGCGTGAGTACAAGCCTCACAGACTAGCAGGAACCGGGCCGTGGTATTTACCGGCGAATTCTTGTCAGCGGCCGGCCGGTGTGGCCGAGCGGTTCTAGGCGCTTCAGTCTGGAACCGCGCGACCGCTACGATCGCAGGTTCGAATCCTGCCTCGGGCATGGATGTGTGTGATATCCTTAGGTTAGTTAGGTTTAAGTAGTTCTAAGTTCTAGGGGACTGATGACCTCAGATGTTAAGTCCCATAGTGCTCAGAGCCATTCAATTCTCGTCAGCGGCCGGCTCCACTTGACATGTGGCCGACGGTAGCAGTTTTTCGCACGAAAGCGATCAGAATAAGTGGCCCGATTACATTGAGGTGACGAAAGTCATGTGGTACCTACTAACATTGTGTCGGATCTCCTTTTGCCCGACATAGTGCAGTATCTCAACGTGGCATGGACTCCACATGTCGTTGGAAGTCCCCTGCAGAAATACTGAGCCATGCTTTCCGTAATTTCAGGTACAGGGTTTTGTGCTCGAACTGATCTCTCGATTAGGTCCCATAAATGTTCGATAGAATTCATGTATGGCGATAAGGGTGGCCAAATCATTCACTCGAGTTGTCCAGAATGTCCGTAAACCCATCACAAACAGCTGTGGCCCGGCGAGATGGCGCACAGTCATCCATAAAAATTCCATTGTTTGGGAACATGAGGTCCACGAAGGGCTGAAAGTGGTCTCCAAGTAGCCGAACATAGTCGTTTCCAGTCAGTGATCAATTCAGTTGGACGAGAGGATCCAGTCCATTCCAAGAGAACACAGCCCACACCGTCATGGAACCACCACCAGCTTGCACAGTTCCTTGATGACAACTTGGGTCCATGGCTTCGTGAAGTCTGCGCCACACACTAAGCATAGCATCAGCTCTTACCAACTGAAATCGGGACCCACGTGACCATGCCACCGTTTTCCAGTCGTCTAGGATCCAATGAATATGGTCAGGAACGCAATAGAGGCGCTGTGGGCGAAGTCGTGCTTTTAGCAAAGGCACTCACGTCAGTCGTCTGCTGCCACAGCCCAATAACCCCAAATTTCGCGGCACTGTGCTAACCCAGATGTTCTTTGTTCGTCCCACATTCATTTCTTTGGTATTTCACGCAGTGTTGCTTGTCTGTTAGCACTGACAACTCTACGTAAACTCCGCTGCTCTCGGTTGCTAAGTGCAAGCCGTTGACCACTTCGTTGTCCGTAGTTGAAATCTTGTATTCTTGGCACACTCTTGACACTGTGGATTTCGGATATTTAATTCCCTAATGATTTCCGAAATGGAATTTCGCATGCCTATTCCGCATTCAAAGCCTGGTAAATCCATCCTGCGGCCACAATCACGTCGGTAACTTTTCAGATGAATGTCCCGAGTACAAATGACAGCTCCGCTAATGCATTGCCCTTTTATAGCTTGTGTAACGATGTTACCATCATGTAAATATCTGCATATCGCTATCCCATGACTTTTTCGTAACCTCAGTGCATCTCTGACGTGTTCTCCTTATCGATACCCAGGCTGCGTGGGGAACTCAAATCACTGTCGCATACTAAATTCAGGGCTTTCATTGAGCGTTTAACACCATTGATCCAGGGTCTTAATATCTCTAATAATGATGGAAGTCCCTTACAGACAAGCAATCGATAAGAATCTTTAGTAGACTCGAGCGTAGGAGTAAGCATACATTTGGCAGCCATCGCTAAATTTGTTGTATTTAGAGCCAGCAATTGGAGTCTTATTACAAAAAAATTCCAAATTAAAAATTTGCGCTCACGTCCTGCACGTGTAAAAATGCTTAGTGGGTATGGGTAGCTGTAATAGTAAATGGTGCGATGGCTCGAAAATATATCTTTACTGGAAGGCAGAGCAGTGATTTTGCAACGTTGTTCAAGGCAAATACCGAGCTGGAGTCTTTCAAAACGACACGGTGATTTACTTTCTCATCCTTCCACAATCCGAGTTTACCCTTCGTCTCTAATGACATCTTCCTCGCCGGGACAGAGTCTAATCTTTCCTTCCCTTCCTTCCTTCCTTCCTTCAGAAAGGAGAGCAGAGAAAAGAAATATACCTCTAACCCGTTGAAAGTAAACATTATGTGACTCAACATATGATACTCACGTAATTTTTTTTTCAGTGAACTCTTAACTATGCACACCAACCCTGCATAAAGATCATTTATCTCAGCAATGCTCTGAATCGGTCAAAGTATTGGGATCGCTCTTCGAGTAGTACTGTCAACGAGGCTGCACTTCCCGCTTCATTCTTCTGGTTTCTCGCACAACAGTGAGTTTGACGTCGTGTTAACACGGTAGAGTTCTACTGTTCTTCTTTTGGTTTATGGTTATGTACAATTCATTACTATAAAAATATAAGTAGGCTGTTTAGGTTTTTATGTTGGTAACGCCACGTAGCGCTCTATATGAAAATCACTGACTGCTGTGTGAAGTCTGTGGCTGGTTTGCATTGTTGGAATATTTGCTATTGTAGTGTTGGGCAGTTGGATGTGAAGAGCGCGTAGCGTTGCGCAGTTGGAGGTGAGCCGCCAGCAGTGGTGGATGTGGGGAGAGAGATGGCTGAAGTTTGAAAGTTCATCAGAAAGAGTAAATTTGTAATACTGGATATCATGAACTGATTATATATATATCTTTTGAACATTATTAAGGTAAATACATTGTTTGTTCTCTATCAAAATCTTTTATTTGCTAACTATGCCTCTCAGTAGTCAGTGCCTTCAGTAGTTAGAATCTTTTATTTAGCTGGCAGTATTGGCGCTCGCGGTATTGCAGTAGTTCGAGTAACGAAGATTTTTGTGAGGTAAGTGATTCATGAAAGGTATAGGTTATTGTTAGTCAGGGCCATTCTTTTGTAGAGATTATTGAAAGCCAGATTGCGTTGGGCTAAAAATATTGTGTGTCGGTTTAGTGTTGATCAGAATAAGTAAAGAGAGAAATGTCTCAGTGCGTTCAGTTCTGCTCAGCTGCTTGAAAATCAAATAACGTAAAGGTTTTCCAGCACCGTCATTTATAAATTTTTCCAAAAGGGACGTTTCAAAATATAGAGTTAACTAACTCAAACCATTTCAAGATGAGACTGAGTTATGAGATAAATTACACAATCTACACTGCCTGACAACAAATGTGATGCACCCAGAAGATGTGATCGTGTGTCACTGTAGTTTGGTACATTTGCACACCATAGGTGAGTACTTAAATTATTAGAGTTGCAAATTCTCTGGCATAGGCAGAACGGCCACCAGAGTCCTTTAGTATTGTTCGTGTTTAGGGTCATTACCAAGGCTGCGAACAGCATCAGACATTGAGTGATCACTGTGAAGCACACGTTGATGTCCCGTACTCGGGTGAGACAGCGTTAACAGAACCTGACGAGAGTTTGATGGAGGCCTCATTGTGGGCCTCCATTTGGCCGGCTGGTCGAATCAAGCAAAATCTGCTTCTGTGTGAGACAGTGAGTTGCACGGATACGTGAAGTCAGGAACACTTGTCAAGATCCTGGTCGCCTCCGTCTGACCACCACAAGGGAGAATCGCCGTATTGTACTCTAGCACATCGTAACAGCTTCACACCAGCGCCTGCCACCTGAGAACAATGGGCTCCCTGCAACAGTGTTATCCCACATCATTGATTGGACACTAACAGTGACTGGACTAGAGATTTACCGTCCTATGTGTAGGCTGCTGTTATCACCACAACACAAACGGCTGCTTTTGGAGTGTTGCCGTGACCAGGAAGCATGGAATTCCTATGAATGGTGTCGCATTGCGTTCAGCGATGATTCGCAGTTCTGCACTACCCCGCAAAACCATCATTGGCCTGCACGGTGGCGACATGGGAAGAGGTCCCAATCTTCTAATGTTTTGGAGAGACACAGTAGTGTTATTGCTGGCGTCATGGTGTGGGAGCCATCGGGTATGATTTCAGGTCACTACTGATAGTGTTTGAGGAACTCAGAGCACAACAGTACGTCACGGACATCTGGAGTCCTCATATCTTACCTCTTATGTGGCAGTATCGGGATGCCATTTTTCAGTGCGACAACGCTCGTCCACAAATGGTACGTGTGTCTATGAACTGTCTGCTTGATGTTGAGGTACTCCCACGGCAATCAGAATCCTCAGATCTGTCCCCTAGAGAACATGTATGGGACCAGCTCTGAAGTTAATTCTGTCCCTGTGCCTGTACCTAGTATATGAAGGCCCAGTTACAATAGTGAAAATGCGGTGAAATTCAGACCTTTGTGGCTGCTTACGCGCGTTGATAATACCAACGGGGACGGTTGAAAATGTGTGCCCCGACCAGGACTCGAACCCGGATCTCTTGCTTACAAGGCAGACGCTCTATCCGACTGAGTCATTGAGAACACAGAGGATAGTGCAACTGCAGGGACTTATGTCTGACATGCTCCCCGTGAGACCCACATTTCCAACTTATTGTCCACACACTACATTTGTAGTGCCCTTGCTCACTATACTCATTACTCCCAGCAGTCAATCTACCGAATCCCGTAAGAGTTTGAGCAATGTGAGTGCATCCGCACTGCAGATCATTGGCCGGTAAGCCTCAGCTATATGAATTTGGTGTCCGAAAGAACAGTCACCATTGGTGATCTTGGAGCTCTCTAAGAATGAAATTACAGTGAAATCCGGACCTTTGCAGCTGCTTACAGGCGTTGATAATATCAACGGGAACAGTTGAAAATGTGTGTCCCGACTGGTGTCTGTTCTTTCGGACACCATATTCAATGATCATCTGCAGTGCGGATGCAATCACAATGCTCAAACTCTTATGGGATTCGGTAAATTGAGTGCCGCGAGTAATGAGTATAGTGGGCAAGGGCACTGCAAATGTAGTGTGTGGACAGTAAGTTGGAAATGTGTGTCTCACGGGGAGCCTGCCAGAGATAAGTCCCTGCAGTGTCCTCGATGGCTCAGTCGGACAGAACGTCTGCCACGTAAGCGGGAGATCTGGGTTCGAGACCCGATCGCGGCACACATTTTCAACCGTCCCCGTTGATATTATCAACACCTATGAGCAGCTAAAAAGGTCTGGATTTTACTGTAATTTCATTCTACGAGAATTCGAGAACTGCAAGATCACCAATGGTGTCTGTTCTTTCGGACACCATATTCATATAGTTACAATAGTTGTTGACTAGCCTGTCTCAGGAGACAATGCAACGGCTTTATGGCATCCTTCTCAACCGAATCAGTGCATACATCCAGAACTGTCGGGGTGCAACGTAGTACTAATAAGTGAGCTCACACTGCAAAGTTCTTTGTAAATTTGACTCGATATTGAAATTTCTGAAATAACATCACGTAGCCACGCAACCCATCAAGTTTACTTTTGCTTCCTACTCCCTTTCACGTTCGTTGTAAGGCAGTGTATTAATCAAACATTCAAGAGAAACCAAACCAAAATTTATTTCAAAATAGAGATCGTGTTATTTTGTTTTGGACTGTTCTTACGCTGCTTATTAGAACAAATTCATACTCGTCAGTAAAAGATGAAGTGGGAGAGAAGAAAGAAAAAACTAGCTTATATTTCTACAATACAACGTTCCCAATTTTACTCCTTCATTCAAAGAAATAGTTTCTTTTGGATAAAAATATAAAACAGTCGACAAAAGTGCGTAATATGTTTGGTATCTATGAAGACGAATGTGGAAAACTGCCCGAAGATTATTCTTAGTTTGTCAGTCTGGTTGCTATTCAGTTGCACTCGACCTTCTTAGCTGAAGCAAATTAGTTGTACGTACACCATACCTACAGAAAGGTGAATATCTGTCCTCTCTCAGACTGGTAGCAAACACACTTACGGGAGAAGGGCAAGAATGAAATTCACATGCACGAGAAAAAATCTGTGGATAAGATTTCACGGATTTTGCGATATAAGGTGTACATTCGTTTCCCTCAACGGGTGACTGTGTGGTGTGCAATGTCCAGTCACGGAATAACCGGTGCGGTATTCCTTGATGGCACTGTGACTACCGAACGGCACTTGAAGGTTTTGAAAGATGATTTCGTCCCTATTATCCGAAGTTACCCTGATTTCGACAGGATGTGGTTCATGCAAGACGGAGCTCAACTCTATCAAAGCAGGAGAGTGATGTCCTGCAGGAGCACTTTGGGGACCGCATTTGACTCTGTGGTACCCAGAGGTCACTGGCATGGGCCTCGATTGGCCGAAATATTCTCTGGATCTGAACACATGTGCCGGCCGAAGTGGCCGTGCGGTTCTAGACACTGCTGTCTGGAACCGAGAGACCGCTACGGTCACAGGTTCGAATCCTGCCTCGGGCATGGATGTGTGTGATGTCCTTAGGTTAGTTAGGTTTAACTAGTTCTAAGTTCTAGGGGACTAATGACCTCAGAAGTTGAGTCCCATAGTGCTTAGAGCCATTTGAACACATGTGACTCCTTTTTGTGTGGCTATAGCAAAGACAAGGTGTACAGCAATAACCCCAAAACCATTGCTAAGTTGAAAACAGCCAATAGGAGGTCATCGACAGCATCGATGTTCCGTCACTTCAGTGGGTCATGCTGAATTTCGCTATTTGTGTGCGCCACGACATCGCTAATGATGGCAGGCATATCTAATTTGACATAACCTAAACCAGAATATCTTTATTAACGTTTACATGTTGAATAAAGTGTGTGCAAGTCGTAGTCCAATAACTGTCACCCGTAGCTGGAAGGCTTATGTTGCCCTAGCTATAAGCCCCTTACATGGGTCAACCCTCCAATATAAGTGGGCCTACGGAAGATGTGCGGAATGTGCATGGCCCCTAGCTAGTTTTAATTGTTATTTTTAAATGTCTTCTCACTCAAATATTTGTCTGTAATGTTCGAGCAGTCTGCGTACCGAGAAGATTCGTCGCTTCGGCAGAGATGGTTTGTTTCCGTGAAACGTGCTGGGCAACAAGCCACACTGCATCGCATTCTACAGCCAATAGGGAGCGAGGCAGAGAAATCACATGTTGGCTCTAGGCCGTTGCTGGAGCGTCAGTCCTAGATCAGACGCCCGTTCTTGCTCCGGCTTCAGCTAGCTATGACGTGAAACGTCTTCTCTTCCTCCATATACACTCACGCCCATTAATTAAGGATAATGCTGATACATGGTGAAACAACGCTCTGGTGGGCGGTTTGCGGGTTTAAATCACCTCGGGATACGACCATGCGCTGCATTTGACCTGCGGTCGTCGCACGGTGGCGCTGGCAGCAGTCCACATACGCAGAGGTGTGTTGATGCATGTCAGAGTACGGCGCAGCGAGTGAGTGTGCGGACGTTTTCAGACGTGCTAATGGTGACTGTGTGCTGAAAATGGCTCAAAGAACAAATATTGATGACGTTATGAGGGGTAGAATACTAAGGCGACTGGAGGCTGGTCAAACACAGCAAGTCGTAGCACGGGCACTCCGTGTGCCACAAAGTGTGCTCAAGATTATGGCAACGATTCCAGCAGACAGCAAACTTGTCCATACGCTACAGTACGGGACGTCCACAGTGTACAACACCACAAGAAGACCGATATCTCACCATCAGTGCCCGCAGATGGCCATGGCGTACTACATGTAGCCTTGCTCAGGACCTTACGACAGCCACTGGAACAGTTGTCTCCAGACACACAGTCTACAGACGACTGCACAGACATGGTTTATTCGCCTGGAGACCTGCGAGGTGCATTCCACTGACCCCTCGTCACGGGAATGCCCGTAAAGCCTGGTGTCAAGAACACAGTACATGGTCATTGGAACAGTGGTCCCAGGTTATGTTCACGAACAAGTCCAGGTATAGTCGGGATTGATTCTCGCCGGGTTTTCATCTGGCGTGAACGAGAGTTCAGATACTAACCCCTTAATGTCCTTGAAAGGGACCTGTATGGAGGTCGTGGTTTGATGGTGTGGGGTGGGATTATGATTGGTGCACCTACACCCCTGCATGTCTTTGACAGAGGAACTGTAACAGGTCAGGTGTATCGGGACGTCATTTTGCACCACTATGTCCGCCTTTTCAGGGTTGCAGTTGGTCCCACCTTCCTCCTGATGGATGATAACGCACGGCCCCAGCGAACTGTCATTGTGGAGGAGTACCTTGAAACAGAAGATATCAGGCGAATGGAGTGGCCTGCCTGTTCTCCAGACCTAAACCCCATCGAGCACGTCTGGGATGCTGTCGGTCAACGTATCGCTGCACGTCTTCAAACACCTAGGACACTTCAGGAGCTCCGGGGTACATGCGCAGGAAACAGTGGCGTTTTGTAGCACATGTGTTTCGGGACGGTTTTCTCAACTTATCACGAATACTGTGGACTTACAGATCTGTGTCGTGTGTTCCCTATGTGCCTATGCCATTAGCGCCAGTTTTGTGTAGTGCCACGTTGTGTGGCACCACATACTGCAATCATCTTTATGAGTATGAGTGTAGTTCGAATTTTTTTCCGACACTAAAACTACATCCACCCATCGTCACCTTGGCGGGATAATCGCTTTCTATTCAGACCGGGGCTAATCCAAGTGTATTTCGTATACAAGAACATACGAAATAGAATTTGAATGACTCCATTATTTAACCCAAACTCTCTTCGGATACCCACCTCCACTTCTATCCTGGTCACTACACACGCTGACTTGAACATCTCAAATGAATAGAACATTATTAGCAATTTATGTTTTTATTTAAAACGAGAAGTTACAGGAAACGTAGGTATCCAGAAAGACTCCCTCGTTCTACGGGAGCAGCTGATGATCGTGTGGTTTCATATTGGCTTGGACCTTATACGTGGGTGAGTCAAATGAAAACCTTAAATATATTTTAAATATTATTTATTGTGTAGAAGTGGTACAAAGCTGTATCAGTTTTCAATATAATCTCCCCCACGCTCAATACAAGTCCTCCAGCGCTTACAAACTGCATGAATTCCTTTAGAAAAAAATTCCTTTGGTAGTCCGCGCAACCACTCGTGCACTGCGTTGCGTACCTCTTCATTAGAACGGAACTTCTTTCCTCCCATTGCGTCTTTGACTGATCCAAACATATGGCAATCACTTGGGGCAAGGTCTGGTGGTGATGGTGGATGAGGAAGACACTCAAAATGCAGGTCTGTGACTGTTACAACTGTTGTACGGGCAGTGTGGGGCCCTGAATTGTAATGTTGCAAAAGGACACCTGCTGACAGCAATCCACGTCACTGTGATTTGATTGCAGGCCGCAGATGATTTTTTAGGAGATCTGTTTATAATGCACTGGTGAGAGTGATCCCTCTAGGCATGTAATGCTCCAAAAATGACGCCTTTTTCGTCCCAAAAGAGAGTCAGTATAACCTTCCCTGCCGATGGTTCTGTTCGAAATTCCTTTGGTTTTGGTGATGAGGAATGGCGCCAGTACTTGCTCGCTCTCTTCATTTCCGGTTGGTGGAAGTGAACCCAGGTTTCGTCCCCAGTAACGATTCTTGCAAGGAAGCCATCACTTTCTCGTTCAAAGCGCCGAAGAAGTTCTTCACAAGCATCAACACGTCGTTCTCTCATTTCAGGAGTCAGCTTCTGCGGCACCCATCTTGCAGACACTTTGTGAAACTGGAGCACATTAGGCACAATGTAAACATACTGCAATGTCATTCAGTGTCACTCGGCGGTTTTCCTTCACTATGGCTTCAACTGTTGCAATGTTTGGTGGAGTCACGACTCGTTGTGCCTGACCTGGACGAGGAGCATCTTCCACTGAAGTCACGCCATTTGCGAACTTCCTACTCCATTCGCAGACTTGCTGCTGTGACAAACATGCATCACCGTACTGAACCTTCATTCGTCGATGAATTTCAATAGATTTCACACTTTCACTACGCAAAAACCGAACAACAGAACGCTGTTCTTCCCTGGTGCAAGTCGCAAGTGGGGCGGCCATCTTTATACTGATACTGCGACGGTATGTGTGCATCTGTAGTATGCTGCCACTTACAGGCCATTCTGCACGCTGTTTATAGCACGCTTACCAACTTACAGGATAACGGCGCGAAATTTCGATTTGTTATTACAAATTTAAGGTTTTCATTTGACTCACCCTCGTACATAGGCTTACTGTTCACACGACGCCGATATGCTACAATATTTCACTATAAAAATGACACCCACCCGGTTAACTGGTCGTAATGGGCCTCATTCCCACTCCACGCCCCTATGACTTATCCCTCCCGCTATTGTCGCTGCATCTTCATATCTCGTTCACGCCTTATGAGGACGTCAGAAAGAAGAGATGATCTTATCCGCCGAACAAGGCAGCCCACGTAATGTAGCACCATTATACTGTATGCTCTCCCACCATGGCACCCAAATCGGCATTAAATTACAGGAAGTCTCGCCCAACTCTCCCGAAATACCACATGCGCTCCTCTCTGACGCATCGTACTATGGAGACGTCCTGGGGAACCATGGCGAGGTTTCAATTACTACCCTTTAACTCCCCGCCCTCGGGCTCCGCCGATGAACGAAGTATATTTTGGTGCACAGAATCCTGCACCAGCAACACTTTCGAAGGTATGGGCGGCTGTAGAGTCAGCGTGGCTCAGTATTTCTGCAGGGACCTCCAACTACTTTCTGAATCCACGCCACGCCGAGCTGCTGCACTACGCCGTGCAAAAGGAGGTCCGACCCTATGACTTCCCTCACCTCGGTGTAATATACACGCTAACACAAATAAGACTCACCACGTAGGAATTATCCGAATGGGACGGAAATCAGTTCATGTGATGTACATGTACAGACAAACGATAGCATTTTCAGAAAAATTGGATGATTTATTCAAGAAAAATAGCATCACAAACTCAGCAATACAATAACGCGTTTGTCCATCTCTGGCCCTTATGCAGCCAGTTATTCAGTTTGGCGTTGGTTCATAAGTGTTGCTCGATCTACTCCTGAGGAATATTGTTCCAAATTATGTCCAATTGGTGCGTTAGATCGTCCAAATCCCGAGCTGACTGGAGGACCTTGTCAATAATTTTCCAAACGTTCTCAATTTGGGAGAGATCTGGCAACCTTGTTGCCAAGGCAATGTTTGACAAGCACGCAGAGAAGCATTATAAACTCTCACTGTGTGCGGGTAGGCATTATCTTGGTGAAATGTATGCCCAGAATGGCTTGCTGTGTAAGACAACACAACCGGGCGTAGAATACCGTCGACGTACCAAATGTTCAAATGTGTGTGAATTCCTAAGGGACCAGACTGCGGAGGTTATCGGTCCCTAGTCTTACACACTACTTAAACTAGCTTTAACTTACGGTAAGAACGGCACATACACCCATGCCCGAGGGAGGACTCGACCCTCCGGCGAGAGGTGCCGCTAAGTCCGTGACATCGCACCTCAAACGGCGTGGCTACTCCGAGCGGCTGTCGACGTACCAATGTGCGATAAGGGTGTCGCAGACGACAACCAAAGGCGTCCTGCTATGGATTGAAATGTCACCCAAATCATCATTCCTGGTTGTTGGGCCGTATGACGGGCGCCACTTTCCACAGCGTCTCCAGGTATGTCTTCAGCGCTCATATGGGCTCGACTTGAAGCGGACTCATCACTGAAGACAATTCTACTTGAGTCAATGTGATTCTGGGCCAAAGGCGTTTCTGGAGACATCACGGACAGCGGAGTGATACCAACTGGCGTGTCACCCGTCAGACAACCCGACAACGAAGAGTGATGGTGTCGGGAGCCAACAACTCTATCGATTCCAAGCTGAATAACCTCTTGTGTAAGAGCCAGAGGTGGACCAACGCATTATTGATTTGCTCAGTTTTTGAAGCTCTTTCTCCTGAATAAATCATCACATTTTTCTGAAATCGTAATAATTCGTTTGTACATATACACTACTGGCAATTAAAACTACTACACCAAGAAGAAATGCAGATAAACGGGTATTCATTGGACAAATATATCATACTAGAGCTGACATGTGATTACATTTTCATGCAATTTGGGTGCATAGATCCTGAGAAATCAGTACCCAGAACAACCACCTCTGGCCGTAATAACGGCCTTGGTACGCCTGGACATTGAGTCAAACAGAGCTTGGATGGCGTGCACAGGTACAGCTGCCCATGCATCTTCAACACGATACCACAGTTCATCAAGAGTAGTGACTGGCGTATTGTGACGAGCCAGTTGCTCGGCCGCAATTGACCAGACGTTTTCAGTTGGTGAGAGATCTGGAGAATGTGCTGGCCAGGGCAACAGTCGAACATTTTCTGTATCCAGAAAGGCCCGTACTGGACCTACAACATGCGGTCGTGCATTATCCTGCTAATATGTACGGTTTCCCATGGATCGAATGAAGGGTAGATCCACGGATCGTAACATCTGAAATGTAACGTCCACTGTTCAAAGTGCCGTCAATGAGAACAAGAGGTGACCGAGACGTGTAACCAATGGCACCCCATACCATCTCGCCGAGTGATACTCTACATCTACATCTACATATATACTCCGCGAGCCACCTTACGGTGTGTGGCGGAGGGTACTTATTGTACCACTATCTGATCCCCTCTTCCCTGTTCCATTCACGAATTGTGCGTGGGAAGAACGACTGCTTGTAAGTCTCCGTATTTGCTCTAATTTCTCGGATCTTTTCGTTGTGATCATTACGCGAGATATATGTGGGCGGTAGTAATATGTTGCCCATCTCTTCCCGGAATGTGCTCTCTCGTAATTTCGATAATAAACCTCTCCGTATTGCGTAACGCCTTTCTTGAAGTGTCCGCCACTGGAGCTTGTTCAGCATCTCCGTAACGCTCTCGCGCTGACTAAATGTCCCCATGACGAATCGCGCTGCTTTTCGCTGGATCATGTCTATCTCTTCTATTAATCCAACCTGGTAAGGGTCCCATACTGATGAGCAATACTCAAGAATCGGACGAACAAGCGTTTTGTAAGCTACTTCTTTCGTCGATGAGTCACATTTTCTTAGAATTCTTCCTATGAATCTCAACCTGGCGCCTGCTTTTCCCACTATTTGTTTTATGTGATCATTCCACTTCAGATCGCTCCGGATAGTAACTCCTAAGTATTTTACGGTCGTTACCGCTTCCAATGATTTACCACCTATGGCATAATCGTACTGGAATGGATTTCTGCCCCTATGTATGCGCATTATATTACATTTATCTACGTTTAGGGAAAGCTGCCAGCTGTCGCACCATGCATTAATCCTCTGCAGGTCCTCCTGGAGTACGTACGAGTCTTCTGATGTTGCTACTTTCTTGTAGACAACCGTGTCATCTGCAAATAGCCTCACGGAGCTACCGATGTTGTCAACTAAGTCATTTATGTATATTGTAAACAATAAAGGTCCTATCACGCTTCCCTGCGGTACTTCCGAAATTACCTCTACATCTGCAGATTTTGAACCGTTAAGAATGACATGTTGTGTTCTTTCTTCTAGGAAATCCTGAATCCAATCACAAACCTGGTCCGATATTCCGTAAGCTCGTATTTTTTTCACTAAACGTAAGTGCGGAACCGTATCAAATGCCTTCCTGAAGTCCAGGAATACGGCATCAATCTGCTCGCCAGTGTCTACAGCACTGTGAATTTCTTGGGCAAATAGGGCGAGCTGAGTTTCACATGATCTCTGTTTGCGGAATCCATGTTGGTTATGATGAAGGAGATTTGTATTATCTAAGAACGTCGTAATACGAAAACACAAAACATGTTCCATTATTCTACAACAGATTGACGTAAGCGAAATAGGCCTATAATTATTCGCATCTGATTTATGACCCTTCTTGAAAATGGGAACGACCTGCGCTTTCTTCCAGTCGCTAGGTACTTTACGTTCTTCCAGCGATCTACGATAAATTGCTGATAGAAAGGGGACAAGTTCTTTAGCATAATCACTGTAGAATCTTAAGGGTATCTCGTCTGGTCCGGATGCTTTTCCGCTACTAAGTGATAGCAGTTGTTTTTCAATTCCGATATCGTTTATTTCAATTTTTTCCATTTTGGCGTCCGTGCGAAAGCTGAAGTCAGGGACCGTGTTACGATTTTCCGCAGTGAAACAGTTTCGGAACACTGAATTCAGTATTTCTGCCTTTCTTCGGTCGTCCTCTGTTTCGGTGCCATCGTGGTCAACGAGTGACTGAATAGGGGATTTAGATCCGCTTACCGATTTTACATATGACCAAAACTTTTTAGGGTTCTTGTTTAGATTGTTTGCCAATGTTTTATGTTCGAATTCGTTGAATGCTTCTCTCATTGCTCTCTTTACGCTCTTTTTCGCTTCGTTCAGCTTTTCCTTATCAGCTATGATTCGACTACTCTTAAACCTATGATGAAGCTTTCTTTGTTTCCGTAGTACCTTTCGTACATGATTGTTATACCACGGTGGATCTTTCCCCTCGCTTTGGACCTTAGTCGGTACGAACTTATCTAAGGCGTACTGGACGATGTTTCTGAATTTTTTCCATTTTTGTTCCACATCCTCTTCCTCAGAAATGAACGTTTGATGGTGGTCACTCAGATATTCTGCGATTTGTGCCCAATCACTCTTGTTAAGCAAATATATTTTCCTTCCTTTCTTGGCATTTCTTATTACACTTGTAGTCATTGATGCAACCACTGACTTATGATCACTGATACCCTCTTCTACATTCACGGAGTCGAAAAGTTCCGGTCTATTTGTTGCTATGAGGTCTAAAACGTTAGCTTCACGAGTTGGTTCTCTATCTGCTCAAAGTAATTCTCGGACAAGGCAGTCAGGATAATGTCACAAGAGTCTCTGTCCCTGGCTCCAGTTCTGATTGTGTGACTATCCCATTCTATACCTGGTAGATTGAAGTCTCCCCCTATTACAATAGTATGATCACGAAACTTCTTCACGACGTTCTGCAGGTTCTCTCTGAGGCGCTCAACTACTACGGTTGCTGATGCAGGTGGTCTATAGAAGCATCCGACTATCATATCTGACCCACCTTTGATACTTAACCCAGATTATTTCACATTCGCATTCGCTAATAACTTCACTGGATATTATTGAATTCTTTACTGCTATAAATACTCCTCCACCATTGGCGTTTATCCTATCCTTGCGGTATATATTCCATTCTGTGTCTATGATTTCGTTACTGTTCACTTCCGGTTTTAACCAACTTTCCGTTCCTAATACTATATGCGCACTATTTCCTTCAATAAGAGATACTAATTCAGGAACCTTGCCCTGGATACTCCTGCAGTTTACCAATATTACGTTAACTTTTCCTGTTTTTGGTCTCTGAGGACGGACGTTCTTTATCAACGATGATAATGTCCTCTCTGGTAAGCCGTCAGGTATTTTATCGTTTCGCCCAAGGGGGGGGGGGGGGTCCCTCTAACCTAAAAAACCCCCGTGTGCACGCCACACGTACTCTGCTACCCTAGTAGCTGCTTCCGGTGTGTAGTGCACGCCTGACCTGTCTAGGGGGGCCCTACAGTTCTCCACCCAATAACGGAGGTCGATGAATTTGCAACCATTATAGTCGCAGAGTCGTCTGAGCCTCTGGTTTAGACCCTCCACACGGCTCCAAACCAGAGGACCGCGATCGACTCTGGGCACTATGCTGCAGATATTAAGCTCAGCTTGCACTCCGCGTGCGATGCTGGTTGTCTTCACCAAATCAGCCAGCCGCCGGAAGGAACCAAGGATGGCCTCAGAACCCAAGCGGCAGGCGTCATTCGTTCCGACATGTGCTAGTATCTGCAGCCGGTCACACCCAGTGCGTTCAATAGCTGCCGGAAGGGCCTCCTCCACATTACGGACGAGACCCCCCCGGCAAGCACACCGAGTGCACACTGGCATTCTTCCCCGACCTACCCGCTATTTTCCTGAGGGGCTCCATAACCCGCCTAACGTTGGAGCTCCCTATAACTAATAGGCCCGCCCTCTGTGACTGTCGGGACCTTGCCGGAGAATCGGCCACTGGCCCAACAGGCGAGGCATCCTGTGGTGGCTCGGAAACGATGTCATCACCACTAGGAAGCACCCCGTACCTGTTGGAAAGGGGTAAGGCAGCTGCCACGCGGCCAGATCCCACCTTCGCCTTTCGGCCAGGCACGCGCGAGCCCACCACTGTCCGCCATTCACCCTGGAGTGATGGCTGACCGGTAAGATGCTCACTGCCGGAAGACGCAGCGACATCAGGGGTTCCATGTGATTCCAAGGCCACCGAAGTAGGCATAGGTCTCACCACAGTTGCCCCAACGCCACTACGAGCCGACGCCTGCGTCTCGAGCTCGATGAGCCTAACAGACAAAGCCTCCACCTGCCCCCGAAGAGTGGCCAATTCTCCATGCGTCCGCTCACAACAACTACAGTCCCTACACATGACTATGTTTACCCTACTCTATACGGTGACAAATTCCCAAGATAATCTTCTGATGAGCTACTCTGATAATCAAGAAACACTCACTGAAATACGAGACGCGAAAACTACGCTAGGTTTTCCCAGAAAAACTATTTAAAAGCTAAGCGCAGCAAATAAGTACAAAAACGCTTTATACAAACAGTACTCGCTGCTGCTGGTGCTCTCGCTCTGGCTGTCCAGTATAGCGATGACGAATACACGCTTCCTATGTGCGTTCACCGCGATGACGCCAAACACGGATGTGACCATCATGATGCTGTAAACAGAACTTGGATTCATCCGAAAAAATGACGTTTTACAATCAGTGCACCCAGGTTCGTCGTTGAGTACACCATCGCAGACGCGTATGTCTGATGCAGCGTCAAGGGTAACCGCAGCAATGGTCTCCGAGCTGATAGTCCATGCTGCTGCAAACGTCGTCGAACTGTTCGTGCACATGGTGGTTGTTTTGCAAACGTCCCCATCTATTGACTCAGGGATCGAGGCGTGGCTGCACGAACCGTTACAGCCATGCGGATAAGATGCCTGTCATCTCGACTGCTAGTGATACGAGGCCGTTGGGATGCAGCACGGCGTTCCGTATTACCCTTCTGAACCCACCGATTCCATATTCTGCTAACAGTCATTGGATCTCGACCAACGCGAGCAGCAATGTCGCGATATGATAAACCGCAATCGCGATAGGCTACAATCCGACCTTTATTAAAGTCGGAAACGTGATGGTACGCATTTCTCCTCCTTACACGAGGCATCACAACAACGTTCGACCAGGCAACGCCGATCAACAGCTGTTTGTGTATGAGAAATCGGTTGGAAACTTTCCACATGTCAGCACGTTGAAGGTGTCGCCACCGGCGCCAACCTTGTGTGAATGCTCTGAAAAACTAATCATTTGCGTATCACAGCATCTTCTTCCTGTTGGTTAAATTTCGCTTCTGTAGCACGTCATCTTCGTTATGTAGCAATTTTGATGGCCAGTAGTGTACATTACGTCTACTAACTTCCGTATGATTCCGACAGTTCCTTCGTAGGGGACTTTTTTCTTACGCTTTCTTTGAATCATGATATAAAACACACTACAAAATAAGCATCTAATCACGACACTACCTGCAAGCAACCTTAGGTTAATCTTTCCATTGCTTTAGAGACTTCAGTGATTTTTTTGGCGGACCATTTCAGGTATTTTCTTTTGTACGTATTCTTTTATGCCCATCAGGTGCAACAATTGAATATAGTTTGGCTCCTTTGCTTCTCCATCCTCGTTATCGCACGATTTGTATTATCCAATATTTCACGTGTACTGGGATCATCATCTACCCTTTCTTCTTCTTCTTCTTCTTCTTCTTCTTCGACCTTTTCACCACTCATTCCGTACAGCATCAATGATGTCTTTGTCATCTATGATCTCTGAAAACGATTCCTCGTTGCCGACGACTGTCCATAGGTTCAGATCTTCAGGGTCAGCATTGTACTGAAGATAAACACGTGCAAACTGGATGGCACTGTCATTGAAAGTTATGTCTCTACAATCTTTATGTGCTGCATTTTCTTCAGTGGAACATTTTTTACAGCAGATACTAACAGTGGTCAGACTGATGTGCTTTGCCACTCAACGCCTGCTACGCAATGGTCGTCAGATTTACAGATTTCAACAACATTTCTATTTACACGTCTGAATTTACTATAGAAGCAATGAGTTCACAGTGATAAAGAACCTTAAATGTTTGTACGATGCCCTGATCCAGCTACTGAACTAAATCCGATGTGTTTCTAGGCAGGCACTTTTTTTTCGAATTTTTGATTGGATTGCAACACATCAGCAGATAGTTGAACAGGACAGTGATCAAAGTTGAGTAGAGCTTCTCATTCTGCTTAAGTGAGCCCAGGTGATTTCTCGCTGTTCTTGAAACCACTTTACCAAGGTGCCACTTGTCGTCCAAACATTCTCTGAATTAATGTAAGTGAACTGTAATGATGACATATTTATACTGTTGAAATGTCTCAGCCTTTAACTTTCGCACATACAAAAGGTTCCAGAATATGGCAATTTTGAAACCCATCTTATTTCTTGAATATATTACATCGATAGTTTTAGTTAGAACCAGTCGACAATACACGAAGGTGTCAAGAGTCATAAGGTAGCAATGAGCACATATACCGAAGGCGGTAGCATCGCGTACAAAATGTATAAAAGGGCTGTGAATTGGTGGAGCTACCATTGGCGCTCACGTGATTGATGTGAAAAGGTTCTCAAAGTGATTATGGCCCCACAACGGGAATTAGCAGGCTTAGAATGCGGAATGACAGTTGGAGCTTGACTCATGGAATATTCCATTTCGGAAATCATTAGGTTATTCAATCTTCCGAGATCCAAAGTGTCAAGAGTGTGCCGAGAATACCAAATTACAGGCCTTACCTCTCAGCACCGAGAGTGCAGTGTTCAACAGCCTTCACTTAATGGCGCTCAGTCCGGAACCGCACGACTGCTACGGTTGCAGGTTCGAATCCTGCCTCGGGCATGGATGTGTGTGATGTCCTTAGGTTAGTTAGGTTTAAGTAGTTCTAAGTTCTAGGGGACTGATGACCACAGATGTTAAGTCCCATAGTGCTCAGAGCCATTTGAACCTTCACTTAATGACCGAGAGCAGCGGCGTTTGCGTGGGGTTGTCAGTGCTAACAGAAGGAACACTGCGTGAGATAACCGCAGAAATCAATGTGGGACTTAAGACGAACATATTGTCAAGTTAGAGACGTGGGTGCACTCAGCGACTGTGGTATGACTCAAATAATAGAGCACAGCAGTCAGTCCACCTTTCCTTGAAGGCTTTATTAGGCAAGTAAAGATTTCGGCTAGCGCCATTTCACAGCATCAGTGCATGTTCTAATGCATCAGCCACCTGTTTTTCGGGCTTCTGTCACAGTTCTTTCAAGACTGGTGCACTAGAACATGCATTGATACTATGAAATGGTGCCCTTGTAACGCCGGAAATGCATATCCTCGTATTTCCATCTATTGTACTATAATTGTTTTTCCTTATTTTGTTACCTGAATATATGACGTTTCTGTGTCTTTGTATATCGTAATTGTTTTACTATTTGTATATATATATATATATATATATATATATATATATATATATATATGCATTTATGTCGATGTATAATTGGTTTGTTGTGTAAAGATTATTTGTATTTTTACGCTGGGTCTGGCCTAGGGAAACTATGCTATCGAACCATTACATCGATAGGTCATGTGGAGAACCAAAGTGTTTAGGATCTTTGGTAGTGTTAACTCTGCCGCGTGGAGCGCGGGCAGAGCAGAGAGTCTGGCTGGGGTAGTGCAGTGGAGCAGGTGTGTTGTGTGACGCTCCCGCGAGTTGCCGCGCTTTCGGGGTTGGGAAGCATGTAATTGCGCTCGACTTGCTATGATAGTTTCTGACACGGTGTCGCGGACGGGAGGCATTAGCTGGCGCACATCAAGAGCCCGTTTCGTCTGGTGACCGTGTCGAGAAGGCGCGCCAACATCCAGCTTCTGCAACAGCGACGGCCGACAATGAGTGACTGTCGCCACCTCCTCGATCGACGGCTTCAAACCTTCAATCAGCCAACAAGGAAGACTGGAAGCACGTAAAGTTTTAGAACTGTATGGCAGACCTCAGCTTTTCAAACTTTTTAAATTGTTACATCACAAAATTACAGCAACTTAGCAGGAATCTTTGTTGCTCATTGTCCCAATTGCATTGCCAAGCAGGGTCCCTTCTTTTTCCGAAATGAGCCCGAGTGTCGTTGAAATTTAAACGCCAGCATCATTCGATTTCACTGCTTGAATTTCAAAGTTCAGTTAACGTATTCATAGCTGGCTACAATATTTAGATTGCACAAGCACAAATTAAGAGTGCGAGTTTTGTTACCGAATTTTAGTTACCTGTGACTGCAGCTCAGCTTGGTACGTACTAAATTTTACTATTGTTAATTGTTCAGAATCATTTAATTCAAGTTCAAAGTTAAATCTCTTATTTCTAAATTGCATAGATTCAGGTAGCTTTTGAAATGATTGTTGAGGTAGTCCAAGACTAACCGTATTTTACTGAATTTCGATGTGCTTCGGAAAGAGAGCTCACTATTAACTTCAGTCACTAAATTAACTTCCGATTTTCCGGGTTTATTAATTCTTTTGCTAAATTAAGTCAGAGTGTAGCGAAATTTATTACTTCTGACAAACTTTCAGTTTTCACACTACACTTGTCAACCTTCAGTTGCCACGCTTCTAGTGCTAATTATATGTGTAATAACCTTTCTTTTTTCTGTTACTATAGTAATTGTCCTTAGGGCTGGCGACCGTAATTTCCCCCAAATCTCAAATATCTAATTACCGCTAGTTAATTGTTAACGTAACGGCCGCACATTTACTTTCTTTATTAACTTTACCCCTTTTCAAAATTAATTTCCACCAGTTTCATTTGCATTTTTCCTTTCATTTAGATGTAACCCTTTCCTCCCTCTTTACCGACTAACTGACTTCAGTGACGATTGCTTTTCCCAAATTTCCATTAGGTACACGCGGTTTAATTTTTCACTGTCATTTAGGCCGATAAGTGAGGGGGGAGGTTACACACTGATAATGGCTAGGCGCTTGTCGAAATCTAGATTTGCCGAATAAAACCTGCAAGAAAAGGACGACTGATTGCTGTGCTCTATCATCTGAAAACGAACATATCGATTGGGACAGTGAGGCGAAATTTGGCGTTCATGGGCTACGACGACAGACAACCGACGCGACTGCCTGTGCTGAAAGCACGACATCGCCTATAGCGCCTCTTCTGGGTTCGTGACAATATCGATTGGACCCTAGACGACTGGGGATCCAAATTTTAGTTGGTAAGAGCTAATGATAGGATTCGAGTGTGGAGCAGACGCCACGAAGCCAGGAACCGAAGTTGTCAACAAGGCACTTGGCAAACTGGTGGTGGCTTCCGTAATGGTGTGGGCTGTGTTTACATGGAATGGAATGGGTCCTGTGGTCCAGTTGAACGGCTTATTGACTGGAAATGCTTATGCTCGTCTACTTGGTGACCATTTTCATTCATTCGTGGACTTCGTGACCATGTGCCATGTCACCTGGTCGCAACTGTTCACGATTGGTTTGAAGAATATCCTGGACAATTCGATTGAATAATCACCGACGTGAATCCAATGGAACATCATGGGACATGATCGAGAGGTCAGTTCGTGCACAAGATACTGCAGTGTGAACACGTCTATAGAGGCAGCACGGCTCAATATTTCTGCAGGTACTTCCAACAATTTGTCGAGATGCTGCACTAACCCGGGCAATAGGCGGTCTGACAATTTTAGGGGGTACCCATGACTTGCCACCTCAGTGTAAAGCGCTGTTTCATCTCAACTGTACACTTGATAATCATTTAAATTTTCGTCTATTTTTACTTCGCTTAAAATTTTGGAAACTGTGAAGCAGATTCAGTGTCGTAAGATCTTCCTTCCCCTTCAGCGCTTGATTGGCTATTGCCACTGCAACATTCGCCTCTTCAAATACTACTGCCGGAAGCAATGAAGTCTTTATTACCATGTAAATTAATGATAAATTTTGCAGATTGCGCTTTAACAATTGGCGAGAAAAGTGGCACACTTTCACTACGCTTTGTTAGAAACCACCTGTAGAAACATTCGTTAAATTCACTGTCTTTTTCTAGTTTCGTTCTTTCCTGCTCATTCTCACATCACTCTTTGCTGTGTTTACTCTTGGCCACTGTTTCTATGTTTCGATACAGTGTATCGATACGTGGAACTGTTTCAATGTTTCGGAACGGCTGTGGTTCACTGTTTCGAAACAGTGGTGTTTCATTCCGCCCCCGTCTCGGATAACCGGACCAGATTCGATCTCGAGCCGGACACAGGAACTATATTGTTTCAAAATAAGGCTGTTTCAGTCCACCTGTGCTTGGAACGGACTGATTGTATCGAAACAGTGATGTTTCATTCCGCTCTGCGTCGGACGAGATTCGGGTTCGGCACAGGTATTGAAACACAACATACCACTTCATGAAACACTTTCAAGAGTGTCGAAATCTTTTTGACAAGCAATAGCATGAAGCTTAAAATATCCGAAAATAACGCTTCATTTCTAGCTGAGTGTCCTATTTAGAAATGGCGTAACATCTGCTTTACAAACACAAACCAAACAATAAAACAATGCATACTATTCACATTCAAAGTAATGAATACGTGAAAATCATTCAGTTAAATTACACTTTTTTTATAACATACGCTTCTCTGTTCATGTACAGTAGTCATGTTAAGAAATGCAAGTAAGCCTACAACATTTTGAATAAAAAAAGGGGTAGAGTGACAGTTATTAGACATATACATAAATCTGATGTAGATATAATTGCAAGCAATCTGTTTGACGTATCACATAGTGTAATGGTGAACGGGAAGGGCTGGGAAGCATGGTGAATTTATAGTAACGGTTCGAAACACCTTGAAAGACAAATTTGTTTCTGTTATATTTTGTTATTTATTCGAATTATTTGGCGTTATTTGTGAGTCTATAGTCACTGTGCGTATTATCCACAATGATTCCCTTGTGTGCATGGAAATTAGCAGGATGGGTATATTACCCACACTAACGGAATGTGGGAATCCCAGTAGCATATCCATTGTTTCTGCAGTTTGCTCCCATCTCCAGTTCCGTTCGTGGTGGTTCTTCTGTCTTCAGCTGTGGCTGTCCTCAACCAATTGAAAAGTGTGAAAGTCACACGACACGAAAGCAGCGCATTTGCTGCAGGAAATACGAAACTGCCAAGACGCCTAAGTGATAGTTTCATACTTTCTGCGATATGATTATCGCTCTCGCACCTCATTTGTGCTTATATGGACATACTTACACAGTAGACATGCAAGATGATGAAATGTGTAGGTTTATTAGATTACAAAACACAAACTGTCTCACTGTTTCGAAACAGCGTATCGAAACATTACATTGTACTGTTTCATTTGTTTTGAAACAGTTACGTGTTTCAGTTTGCCCATGTCTAGATGTGTTTACAAAACTTAATCTCTCTTTTCCTCCATACTCTGATTTTCCATGTACACCACATTCACATGATGTACTTGCTTTTGTAACATCAGTAATGTTTAGTTCATCGCTCACAGAACACAGTTTTCGTCGCTGCGACATCGTAACGAGCACACAAACATCTAAACTCTGAATTAATAATGCGTGATACGCATTACGGTTGTGCTCATTTCTATTACTGTCAAGCTTTGATACGTTGAAACTTTGTTTACTGCCTCACGAACGGGTGCGTTAAGTTCTGCTCCCAAAAAACATTTTGTTCGTAAGGAGAAACATACCGATGCTTCCCGTCGACAGTGGGCGTCATGAATGACGTTATGAGTAGTATTTATTTCAGAGGAATCCAGCTATACACTGCAAAAACGAAATTGCAGATATATGCCGAAATACCAAAATAAATGCGATTGATGACTCTTAGGAGGGATAACGTGTATAAAGAAAGAACGATCATTCTTTAAAGCATACCCCTTGTGAAATGTTTCATTACTCAAGTTAAACTGTTCACTGTTTCCAGCCTGATCTGAAAATCATTGATTCTATCACTGATTGATTTAGTGATTTTATGATCCGGTAGCACTCCCGAAAAACGACGAAATATTGACCAGGGAAGCCTATGTAGACCCATGACTGATGACAGCTACGTATAGGGAGGTTGAACACCACTAACAAACGTTCCCTCTAAAGCACGTTGTTAATACAGGTGAGATCTTCTGTCTGTTGGGTGAGGAGTTACATATTTGCAGTTAACGGTCTAGAGTGCAATTTTCAGTTTAAATTTACCTCGATCGTCTTTCGTTTGAAAGTGGCATATCTGAATAGACAAATGATTGGCATGCCATGGCACAGGAAAAAAAAACTAGATGAGGTTAGTAGAGACCTTCACGAAACAACTGTGCAGACGTCAGTAAGTAGGGGAACGAGTGAGTGTAGTGTTGTGTTTCTCAGACTGTTTGCTTGTTCCACTTGCGAAGTCGTTATAGCAACTTTCAAAGAACAAAGAATATGTCAAACTTTTGTTTCTTGATCAAAAAATTGGCAACGGATACTCACTAAACGCTTCAAGAAGCTTTTCAGGAGGATGCTACAAGGCGCACACAAATTGTCGACTGGGTTGGGCGCTCTCAGTGTGGTGAGACCAGTGGCGGATACAGAAAAACCTCATGGAGGGGGCGCTAAAGATATCTTGAGCTAACTTTACTTTTTCAGTAAGAAAAAATAATCAGGTCACATGCAAAGTTAGAAAGTTTTATTTAAACTGATTATACACATATACAAGGCAATGCCATTTTATGATATAAAAAAGTTACAATTGTGTTTCTCTTCCCTAAATGATGAATTCTATGCACCTATTCTTCCTGGCAAATTGGTTAATTACATCGACAATAGGACAATCAATGTCAGGGTGAGTGTTGAACATAGTTAAGCCATTGAGTCGATCCTCCTCCATTGTCGACCTCAGCCATGTCTTTGTACGCCACGATGTTGAAAAACTTTCTATTGTAGCAATAGATGCAGGTAGACAAACAAATATTTCGTACAGCGTGTGCAAAGTAGGATAGTCGGATCTAGGGCAGACAGACAACACTTGCATAACAGAATCACGATCATTAAGGGCATTTATGCTCGTTTGCTTGTATTGAAGAATCTCTCCCATTAGTTTCCTTTTAATCAAAAAGAGTGATTCTTCTTCAAAGAATGGTAGTCAAGTTAAGCACTGATTCAATTTATGTGCCAGATCATTACCGTCATGTTTCAGTAGTTGTGAGGGCAAAAGTATGTTGAATTTTAAACGATAAATATTTTCTTCAGCAAAACTTTCTCTTATGTCAGTCGTAACATGGTCCAGTGTTGGACTTTACTCGTAGGCAAGTGATAGCAATCTATGTGCCAGACAGAAGCGTATAAAATACGATGACGCGGACGCGCGTGCTACATAGGAAAGAACAACTACTCGGTAACTCGAAACTCGATTTAGTCGAGTCAACTGACGAAAGAAACAACGAGTAGCGTGCAGGCTGACTGGCTCTGGGCACAACGGAGTGGGAGCGGGGGGGAGGGGGGGGAGGAGGGCGAATATCGTCATGTCACGACGATCGATCAAATTTTAACAGATATAAGCATGAGTTGGAGCTCGTGCCAGTGGAATTTGATTCCCCTGAACCCGTTAATGGAAAATGGGCTAAAAGGGACGCGTTATGATGATGCGGAAGCGGTAAATATTGCTTCGCGAACGACACTGGACGATATCAAGTTTAAGAGTTCGAGGCATCGTCAAGGCATGGCAAGAAAGGTTGACAAGTGCATCACATTTAATGGAGAGTACTTTCAAACTGATTGAAGGAATTTTATGAAGAGGTTCGTGAAAAATTTTTGTGTGACAAAAATCCGTTTTTTTTTCTTCTTTTTGGTCCCTCCTCGTACGCAGTCTGTATATAAGGGACGAATCCACAGCCAGTTTCTCATTCAGAAGTCGCATTTGAACGCTGCTTGTGAGAAGATCGTTTTACGCCTCGTATAACAAGGGAACAGGTCTACCAGTGCATGGTGGTGGTCGATGGCGTCACGGTCGTTGCCTTTCGAGACTGTGGCGCCTCATTCAGCAATGTTGCTGGTCGCGTTGGCTGGGAACCTACGATTGTCACGTTGACGTGGAATCGACGGGTTCAGGAGGGTCATATTCTACGACAAGCAGGATCTCGGCGGCTCCACGCAATTAGCGCTCGAGAGGATAGACCCATGCTGCTGAAAAAAAAATAGTACACCTCTTTAAAGTTTTCCAATTCACTCACGATTTATTGCTGCAACAGTGCATACAGAGTACGTGAAATGAGTACATTTATAGATGAATAGCACAAGCGGTTTAGGGGTAACAGGTGCCGACGCATGCTGAAACACCCATATTAGTATGCGGTGTAGCCTCCACAGATGGCTCTGACATCCAGTTGATCGCACAGACGGCGATTACTGTCCTTGGATATGTTATGCCACGCCTGCTCGACCTGTTTACATTGCTCTTTAATAGTTGTTAGCTAACGAGTCGCACGAGTTCCTTTCGTTGCATCACATCTACACGTGCTCGATTGAAGACAAGTACACAGATTTTGCTGGACAGGGAAGTTGCTGCACGTCTTGCAGAGCATGTTGATCGTCATGGGCAGTGTATGAGCGCGCATTATCTTGCTGGAACAACACATCACCTTCCTGTTACAAGAACGGCAAAGGAAAGCATCTAACAACATTCTGCCAATACCAAGCACTGGTTACCGTTCCCTCCAGAAACACCATAGGTGAACGACCTTGAGGCCGATGGGGGGGGGGGGGAGGCCAGTGTGTCTTGGAAGAATCCAGTGCTCACCAGGTCTACACGTTGCACGTGCAAACCACCATCACTTGCGTGCAGACAGAATCTGCTTTCATCACTGAAGACCACAGCTCGCCATTCCAGCTTTCAGATGGTCCTCTGAAGGCGCTAGTCGAGCCATGTACACAGGTGCTGTGGCGAGAGTGGAAGACGGCGTAGAGGTGCGCGAGCCCATAGCCCCACTGCTAAAAACTGGTTAGCAGCAGTTCGTGTTGACATGTCTGGACTCACAAACACTCTCAAGTGAGCTGTGATAGCTGTACGATCTGCACCAGTGCCCTCACAATACGACGATCCTGGCAAGCGTCTGTGCTGCGTGGACGTCCAGAATCCAGTCTGTGGGAGTGATAATGCCCACACGTCCACTGATACCAGCATCGCTGCGCAGTTGACGCAAAACATCCAACTTGTGTGGCAATTCTCTGTAAGGACCACTGCGTCACTTAGAAGGCCACAATCTGACCCCTTTATAACTCGCTCACTTAGCTGTAGGAAACACGAGTGACTCCATGCTTGCCTGCTTGCTTCACACATTTGCACAACACTGAGCCTTCTGGCAGTGAGTTTTGCCTATTAAAGGACAGACACAGAGAGCGTCCTGGTAGCTATGCCATTACATTATCTGGTTGTGGACGACGTAGAAACTTGTCAGTATGTCTACTATCCCCCATGTGGCATCTGCTGTCACCAGATAAAAGTCGACGTTGTCTTTCCAGGCATACTAATTTCATTTGCCAGCAGTGTATTTTTCACCCGCCCATGACGGATCGCACAGGCACGCCACGCACCCTGTGTCACAAAGTGGAATTCTTTGCATTCATTCTGCTGCTTACAATAAGCTGCGTCAATCACACCCAAGTTACACAAGATACGTGGTGAGAAGAACATTCGTCAGCACCATCTCCAGTGACAACGATGCGTTTCTGGACACATGTTCATAGGACATGTTTTCCTCCATTTCCAGACAGGAATCCGTCCCTGCAGTTTGTCGGTTTTATTAATGTGCACCATGTATATGTACAATGACGAGTCAAAGAAAATGGTACACATGCCTAATACAGTATAGGGCCCCGCGAGCACGCACAAGAGCCGCAACAGGACGTGGCATGGACTCTACTAATGTCTAACGTAGTGCTGGAGGGAACTGACAGCATGAATCCTGCAAGACTGTCTGTAAATCCGTAAGAGTGTGAGGGAGTGGAGATCTCTTCTGAACAGCACGTTGGAAGCCATCCCAGATATGCTTAATAATGTTCATGTCTGGGGAGTTCGGTGGCCAGCGGAAGTGTTTAAACTCAGAAGTGTGTTCCTAGGGCCACTCTGTAGCAATTCTGGACGCGATACGTGTGGGGTGCCGCATTGTCCTGCTGGAATTGCCCAAGTCCCTTGGAACGCACAATGCACATGAATGGATGCAGGTGATCGGACAGAATGCTTTCGTACGTGTCACCTGTCAGAGTTATATCAAGACGTATCAGGGGTCCCATATTACTCCAACTGCACAAGCCCCATACCATTACAGAGCTTCCACCAGCTTGAACCGTCCCCTGCTGACATGCAGGTTCCATGGATTCATGAGGTTGTCTCCATACCCGTACACGTCCATCCGCTCGATACAATTTGAAACGAGACTTGTCAGACCAGGCAACATGTTTCCAGTCTTCAGCAGTCCAATGTCGGTGCTGACAGGCCCAGGTGAGGCATAAAGCTCTGTGTCGTGCAGTCATCAAGGGTACAGGAGTGGGCCTTCGGTTCCGAAAGCCCACATCGATGATGTTTTCGTTGAATGGTTCGCACGCTGACATTTGTTGATGGCCCAGTATTGAAATCTGCAGCAGTTTAGGGGAGGGTTGCACTTCTGTCACTTTGAACGATTCTCTTCAGTCGTCGTTGGTCCCGTTCTTGTGATTCTTTTTCCGGTCGCAACGAAGTTGGAGATTTCATGTTTTACCGAATTCCTGATATTCACGGTACGCTCGTGAAATGGTCGTACGGGAAAATCCCCACTTCATCGCTATCTCGGAAATGCGGTGTCCCATCGCTCGTGCGCCGTCTATAAGACCACGCACAAACTCACTTAAATCTTGATAACCTGCCATTGTAGCAGCAGTAACCGATCTAAAATCTGCGCCAGACACTTGTTGTCTTATATAGGTGCCGTATTCTGGCCGTTTACATATCTCTGTATTTGAATACGCATGCCTATACCAGGTTCTTCAGCGCTTCAGTTCATATAAAGGTGAAAAATTTTTTAGCAAAGATCTTGAAAAGTTCTTGATTCATTTACTTCAGATTTTTACAGGAAACGCTAATAAACGTTCGGGCGGAAATATATACGCATTTTGTGGTATGTTGGTTAAGATGGATTCGAGATTTTTGCTAACAAAGTTTCCTCCTTAGATATCGATGTTAACAAAGATCTCTAAACGTTCTTGACCAATTTACTTCGAATTTTTAGACGATACTCTAATAAAACTTTGGACGAACATAGGCTACACAATCAGGGAGAAGTTATCATCAAAGTCTCGAAAGTAATTGACGTAGTTAAAATTTTTACTCGGTTGTTTATTAACATTTAGACAGCTACATATTTTTTAAACAATGTACAGGTTTTTTGTTGAAACCTACTGTGAGAAAGAAAACGCCTTGCTAAGCTGTGTTGAATAAAAATGCTGTTTCGGTTATTTCCTTGCAGTCCGTTTTAACTACGATAGCAGCGCATTTAAACATTAGTCAGATAGTTTCTCCCACATATATTATTCTATCTCCTTTCATATAATGTGAACAAAAATTGTACACACAAGTATGTTCTGTTTTGTTTTCTTCCTCGCGATCTGTTTTAACCCTTCTGTGCATGACCTATATTTTTTGCACATTTACATATCCTAGGTCCATTGGGACTGTAATGTATAATTCGAGAATTTAAACTAAACAAGTATTTTGTGGATATTAACATGCACAAATGTTTTGTTTTAAGGATTGTCAGTATAATAGACATTTTTAACACTTAAAAGAGGTACCTTGCCCATTTAAAGGGACTGGGAATGACAGGGACTACCCTTTCACCACATAACGTGGATTTTGCTTACAACTGCCCTATCAGTGTGACTTTCCCTTATCTAGAACGGAGAATTGAGCTTGAATTTCATACAGGTCACCACATACAAGAGTCGTCGGCACATCAGAAAGGAATAGGGCCTGGCGCAAGGATCGTCTATCTGACTGCATAAAAAATACCCACCACGATCAAACAAAAACTACTCATTGAATTTACAATCAATTTTATCATCTTAAGAGGAGCATTTTCAGTATGGGGCCTTGCATTGCTAAAATTTCCTTGATATCTCTATAAATGGGGCTAACACTTTTCATTGAAAGTCGGATTAAAAGCACCACAATTTATTATAAATCGAAATTACACTTGTACAAACGAAGTATAATTATCGAGTATACATATCTTTTTACCTATGGACGTTAATACAAGACTGGGGGACGCAGTGAGATAGGGCCTAAATTCAGCAGTCACCCACAATACTAGCGTTCGAAATGAACAAGGAAAGGTGGGAGCTGACCATTCAGAAAAGAATTTAGTCTAATAATGAGTGAAAGGTAAGAGACTGGGTCCAATGGCTAATTCGAAAATATATTGAAAAGGCAAACTATGAACTACTTGTGGATGCACGTTATTAAAGCTGCCTCCCGTCCGCAAACTAATAAAATTCATCAAACTCATTCTGCAACATCTTGATTTACGAATATGAATAACAAGAAACGCGGGCCATGCTACTTCTGGTTCAATTTAGATATCGTGTGCAGAACTACTCCCCACGTGTACATACGTGGGCGACAAAGAAAGGAAAACCTAACACACAAAGGCCGTTATGAAATGTTCACTAATATCACGAAGTATTGGAGAAGGAAAGACATTCACTGAAGTCGAAGTAGTTACGAGGGTGGTTGGATTATACCGAACGTGGTGACAGTCCCACATATGTTTTGCATACTGCAACCGACCAGGCTCTGACGCCAAGTCCAAAAACAAAATAGCAAAATTAGCACGAAATAAAAGCAATGGGGCGCAAATCCTCCCGAAATTAAAGATCACCAAACACTTTAATATGTATTCGCGACTCAGTCCACTTATGAACCTAGCAAGAGCACGCATGCTTAACAGCTTGCAACCATCTTCTGGATCTCGCCACCGACTCCACACGACTGCTAACCGCCTACCGGCCGTTGCTCCAGCGGAGCCGGGCTTTTGTGCGGGTGGGAATTGGCGCATTTTTCGCCGCAAAATCAGGGGGTACGGATCTGTCGCGGAACTAGCTGTCGATCAAGCATATATTCCTGACTTGCCCGAATGGCTCGTGATTCGATAGAATTTAGTCAGGGTGTCGTCAGGGAGGCCTCTTTATAGAGCCAAACGTGCAGGAGAAACTGGATTTTAGGTTGGTACTAAGAAGAATAAGAAGGAATACTTTGGCTTCTACAAGTTGTTCAAACTACCGGCCCATGCTTCCAAGCTAAAAGGTCAGCGCGGGAAAAGGAAAGCCAACATCGCTAGCTGATGGAGACTGCTGAATATGGAAATAAAATAAAAGTACATTGCTCCAATCCTCTCTCCAGTTTCATTATGCTATTGCTATCACCACTTCTTTGTTCTCTACACAAAGCGTTGCATGCCGCTGCCTTCATGGTTTTCATCTGAAGCAGTACTCATACATGAAAGGAAATCATCATCTTCAGCTAACCATTGACTAACAACTGATTCAAAATTTGGGCTTGATAAGCGTATGCTATCTTCTTCCCTGTTCCTGTTTTTAGATGTAGATTCTGACATTCTATCTTAAAAGGGTAATGTGAAGAAATAACCTCATTACTCTCTTCGTCTGTCGACTGTAGGAATGTAACTGCTGTTCATTTTATTGTTTAGTGTTACAAACGACACTTACCTTTCTTCTGAGTTCGTATCGAATATCAAACACAACACTGCTGTGCAACACAATCTAATTTGATGACACTACAACATAAACCACCCACAGGGTCCATCGGACCCAGGTTATGTAGGTGTATGGTATAAAGACGAAAATGTAAGTGACACCTAAAACCAATGACACAGAGCTCTAACGGTACCTTTAATGCGTTACTGAATACTGCAAAACAGCATACCTGATGAGTTCGGCCACACTTTTAAGCCTTTCATATAGCAATTAAAAGTTAAAGCTCTCTGCGGGTCCGTTGGACCCTGGGTATGCATACTAGGGTTAACAGAAAACAGGGAAGCTATATTTATGCTGTGCTACGGAGTCTGAATCGTCCGATAGTTTGTAATTCAACCCGTTTAAAGATTAAAATTATGCTACTGTCCTCAGAGATCCAGCAGCACCAGAGGTTTCTCATATCCCGAATACCAGTGATCTCAACTAGTTTACCCGTTCATTTGAAGCGACTTCAATTGGCAATCAGTGTTTCGTAAGCAACAACAAGAAACAAGGCCCAAAGTCAGAGAGGCGGTGGAGGGGGAGGGGGAAAGGGGGGTATACGAGATGGACAGAGATAGGGGGGGATGGACACACAGAGGGTGAAGGAGGTTGGTTGGTTGGTTTTGGGGAAGGAGACCAGACAGCGTGGTCATCGGTCACATCGGATTAGGGAAGGATTGGGAAGGAAGTCGGCCGTGCCCTTTCAGAGGAACCATCCCGGCATTTACCTGGAGCGATTTAGGGAAATCACGGAAAACCTAAATCAGGATGGCCGGACGCGGGATTGAACCGTCGTCCTCCCGAATGCGAGTCCAGTGTCTAACCACTGCGCCACCCCGCTCGGTGGTGAAGGAGGAAATGGATAGAAAGAGGGGCTAGAGGAAGATGGACAGAGAACAGATGTGATGAACATGAACAGAGAGACGGAAAGAAATAAATTAGAATATATATCCGATTCCCATACACATTTAGCAATTGCGAAGCATTGCCAGGTCCACTAGTGCTCTAAAAACATAATACGTAAATTTTCGTTATTTGCCATCCTTCTTGGTTTTGCAGGTGTGATGGCAAGCAGTGTAGTATAAATCACACAGTTTCTATTGCACATCACAAATCACTGATGGCCTGTTTCCTGTGACACCCATCATCAAGTTTTAAATATTGATGGTAGTTTGCCATTCGATCATCAATACACTGTAATGCGAAGGTGAAACTGTTTGCCACTTATAGTATTCCGTATTGTGTTCCGCATGGCGTCGCCGAAAAAGGATACCACGTACATTAATGGGCACACAGAACCCCTGGTCCATTTTGCGTCATCTCTGGTATCCATATTACTACGTCATATGCCAACAATATTGGCAGGACGTCGTTTAGTGCATGCATTATCGTGGTACGTACCTAGTATTGTTTCGCTGATCACGTAGACTTTCAGTGGCACCAAAATGTATTGGCACAGACACATTTTCGGATGTAACACAAAATGTGTAAGTACTAGGCTCATTATGTGTATACCATTAATTCTAAATCAATGAAGGAAATAATTCGTACATTAAAATATTTTTACAACACAACAGAAGCACTTGTAATAAATTAAATGAGAGTTTTCTCCTGCTCAAAAAAGTATTGGCATATTGTACGACGTTTGTAATTGTGCCTGACAGACAGCGCCGAGCGTACCAGATTTGTGCAATCAGAGATGTCAAACAGTTCAGTCGCTTGCCTGATGGCCAGTGTAAAAGGCATTCACTTGTCACGATGAGTCCGAAGGGGAAGGAGCATTCCGTTCCTCGATAAGGCGGTTTTATTGCATTCTTAGGATAAAAGTTACCATGAGATTGGTAAAGAACGCCCTGTTAATAATACAACAGTACAGGCAAACATCAAGATGTTTCAAGAGACTAGTATGACAAACAACAAAAGCGGAGCGGACGTCTAACAGCTTTTACATGCAGGGAGCGTCGAAGGATAGTTCGCCTTGCACAAAAAGAGCGCTTTAAAAGTGCATGCTCGTTTGTATCGGTCACCCAGTCAACGTCCAACAAACAGGTCAGTGCTCAAACTATTAGGAATGTTTTGGACACAGCTGACATTCATAGCACATCTCCCAGAAAGAAATCATTTATTTCGGAAGCTAACCGATGAAAACGCTTGCAGCTTTCCAAAGATTATGTCAATAAATCGATTGAATTTGGGAATACTGTGCTGTTTTCTGACGAATCAAAGTTTAACTTCTCTGGGTCTGACGGAAAGGGGAAAGTGTGGCGCAAACCAAATACAGAGGTCCGATCACAACATGTTCTACCTATAGTAAAACAGGTGAGAGGAAGCATAACGGTTTGGGGATGCATGTCAGCTTTTGGTGTTGGTAATTTGGCAATTCTTGAAAGTGTCATGGATCATCGTAAACATACCGAAGTGTTGAGAGGCCATTTACGTATCACAGCACAGAAACTGTCTTGACGGCGGTTTTTACTTTCAAGACAACGACCCTAAAGATACGGTTCCGCGAACTCGGGAGTGGTTATTATATAATGCTCCAAGGACGGTTTTCACTCCATCACAGAGCCCTGATCTTAACACAACAGAGCATCCTGGAGCACACTTGGATACAGAAGTTCGATGCTGTCTTTCTATAGTTTCAGACGCTGTTGTTAGAGGAATGGCCAAAGATCTCACCAGACATTACTCCCAGCTTGGTTAACTCCATGCCAACACGTCTACAAGCTGTCTTCAATGAGAACGGTATGCACATAGGCTACTGGAATTGAGTCACGTGAACTATAGAGGCTAACTTAATTTGAAGTCATATTGATCAATAACCGACCCTGGCCGTTTCAAAAATATGAAAGGATAGTCAAATACCACTATTAGTCACAAAATTTGTTGACTACTAAATTATTTATTTAGCAACATGTTTTGAGGTGATACCTGATCATCAGGCTATAGTGGCATTACAAAAACATTTAACATAAGTGTATACTGATACTAAAGTTTCTTTACATGACTGCTATAATCATTTTCTGGAAAAATAGGATAACCTAATGAAAGGTGATGTCACTTTGTATATTAGTCGTCTGTTCACATGACAGTCTTTATAACACGATCATTCACTTTTTTTTTGTGGCGTGGTAGTCTTCTTGTGATGTGCTGAGGTGTCGCTATTTCCATGGCTCTCTTGGACTACTTCACCATTGCTCACAAACTTCACAGAGGTAACTTAAAAAGACGAAAACACAAGACAAATTAGCAGAGCAGAAAACAAGAGTCTTATTTTGACCGCCATCTTCTTTTCTGCACTGATGATTTGTCTTGTGTTATTATGTTTTAAAGTTACTCTTGTGAAGTTTGTGAACAGTGATGAAGTCCAAGAGAGCCATGTAAATAGCGATACCTCAGCACATCGCAAAAGACTGCCACACCACAAGAACAAAGTGCGCGATTGTTTTATAAAAATTTTCATATGAACAGCAGATCAATATACTAAGTGACAGCGCCTGTTACTAGGTTATCTTCTCTCTCTCTCTCTCTCTCTCTCTCTCTCTCTCTCTCTCTCTCCCCCACAGGATGATCACCACAGTTATGAAAAGAAACTAATATATGTATACACTAATGACAAATGTTTTTGTAATGCCACTCCAGCCTGATGATCAGGTATCACCTCGAAACATGTCGCTAAATAAATAATTTAGTAGTCAACAAATTTTGTGACTGGTAGCGGTACTTGAAAAACTTTTCAGACTTCATTTTTATAGATGTGCCAGTAATTTTGTGATGTGTAATGCAACTGATTTCCTTCTGTAAACTAATATTTTAGCAGTGAGACACCAATAATACTAGAAGAACCTTATGTTCACTACTGCACATTTAAATAAATATAACAGTGTCTTGGTATCACCGTTATTTGTTTGTACTGTATATACAGGGTGGGCCATTGATAGTGACCGGGCCAAATATCTCACGAAATAAGCATCAAACGAAAAAACTACAAAGAACGAAACTCGTCTAGCTTGAAGGGGGAAACCAGATGGCGCTATGGTTGGCCCGCTAGATGGCGCTGCTATAGGTCAAACATATCAGCTGCATTTTTTTAAATAGGAACCCCTATTTTTTATTACATATTCGTGTAGTACGTAAAGAAATATGAATGTTTTAGTTGTACCACTTTTTTCGCTTTGTGATAGACGGCGCTGTAATAGCCACAAACGTATACGTACGTGGTATCACGTAACATTCCGCCAGTGCAGACGGTATTTGCTTCGTGGTACATAACCCGTGTTAAAATGGACCGTTTACCAATTGCGGAAAAGGTCGATATCGTGTTCATGTGTGGCTATTGTGATCAAAATACCTAACGGTCGTGTGCTATGTACGCTGCTCAGTATCCTGGACGACATCATCCAAGTGTCCGGACCGTTCGCTGGATAGTTACGTTATTTAAGGAAACAGGAACTGTTCAGCCACATATGAAACGTCAGCCACGACCTGCAACAAATGATGCCCAAGTAGGTGTTTTAGCTGCTGTCGCGGCTAATCCGTACATCAGTAGCAGACAAATTGCGCAAGAATCGGGAATCTCAAAAACGTCGGTATTGAGAATGCTACATCAACATCGATTGTACCCGTACCATAGTTCTCTGCACCAGGAATTGCATGGCGATGACTTTGAACGTTGTGTGCAGTTCTGCCACTGGGCACAAGAGAAATTACGGGACGATGACAGATTTCTTGCACGCGCTCTATTTAGCGACGAAGCGTCATTCACCAACAGCGGTAACGTAAACGAGCATAATATGCACTACCGTGCAACGGAAAATCCACGATGGTTGCGACAAGTGGAACATCAGCGACCTTGGCGGGTTAATGTATGGTGCGGCATTATGGGAGGAAAGATAATTGGCCCCCATTTTATGGTGCAATGTATGCTGATTACCTACGTTATGTTCTACCGATGTTACTACAAGATGTTTCACTGCATGACAGAATGGCGATGTACTTCAAACATGATGGATGTCCGGCACATAGTTCGCGTGCAGTTGAAGCGGTATTGAATAGCATATTTCATGACAGGTGCATTGGTCGTCAAAGCACCATACCATGGCCCGTACGTTCACCGGATCTGACGTCCCCGGATTTCTTTCTGAGGGGAAAATTGAAGGATATTTGCTATCGTGATCCACCGGCAACGCTTGACAACATGCGTCAGCGCATTGTCAATGCATGTGCGAACATTACGGAAGTCTAACTACTCGCTGTTGAGAGGAATGTCGTTACACGTATTGCCAAATGCATTGAGGTTGACGGACATCATTTTGAGCATTTATTGCATTAATGTGGTATTTTCAGGTAATCACGCTGTAACAGCATGCGTTCTCAGGAATGATAAGTTTACAGAGGTACATGTATCACATTGGAACAACCGAAATAAAATGTTCAAACGTACCTACGTTCTGTATTTTAATTTAAAAAGCGTACCTGTTTCCAACTGTTCGTCTAAAATTGTGAGCCATATGTTTGTGACTATCACAAAGCGAAAAAAGTAGTCCAACTAAAAGATTCATATTTCTTTACGTACTATACGAATATGTAATAAAAATGGGGGTTTATAGTTAAAAACGCAGTTGACCTATGGCAGCGCTATCTAGAGGGCCAACCACAGCGCCATCTGGTTTCCCCCTTCAAGCTAGACGAGTTTCGTTCTTTGTAGTTTTTTCGTTTGAGAATTATTTCGTGAGATATTTGGCCCGGTCTATGGACCACCCTGTATAATGATAGGTGTGTTATTACTTTGTGGTGCCATTGTATGGTAACGTGAATGGTATGGTGATGGCTCGATGCCAAAGTGAAAAAAAAGGAGAGATGACTTTTGGACACGTTTGCAAATATCCAGGGAAGAGCTAAACAATTTACGTATTTGGCTTGAACTGCGGTGGGTACGTATCCGCTGGTTAACTAAGGGCATGAGTTGCTCCCGGGAGCTCGTTCCCAAATACGGGCGGCAAGATGCGCCCCGTGCAGCGGCGACGTGAGAGTCGCGCATGCGTGCTGCGGGCTTTGTCGGTGATGTAACGAGAGTCCTTGCGCAGGCGCCGCCGCGACTGTCACGTCAGCGCCACTTCCTGGTCCAGCGCTGCCTGTACACGCGGGCTTCGCGGAAAAAACCGTCCTGACATGCTGCTCCCGGGGAATGCCAAGGACTGCCGTTCGCCCGCCTCCAGTTCGTGCATAGTTTCACACCGAGAGCCAATCGGCCCGCCAAAATATTTGCGTTTAAGACTGAGCGCTGATCCACTGGACGGCATTCCTCTGCCGCGCGGGCGTTGACGCTTCGTGAGCTTCGTATTGCGAACCTAGTCTTTTTCACTTATCCCACTCCACCCAACAAAAAAAATCTTCATAACATTATGACACTGGGTTCAGATTCTTGGGTAATGGGGCTGAACCCCTATAGCGATTATTGTTTCCATGAAACGTTTCAGGTTAGTGTATAACGGACAGTTAAAAAATCCCGGTAGCAAAATAAAATAATAGCCTGCCTATTTAAACGGTGGCAGTTCTAGATTTACGTTTCATTGATTGCATATACGTAAATACCTGCAGTCGCAATCTTGCTACCCGAAATCTTTTGTCTTTTTCAGCTTTTGTTTTTGTCATGGCTTTATTTCTTTTTTCTTTTCTTCCTCGTCATATATTTAGCCTTTGTATTTACACTAAATACAGCACAGCTAAGAACCTGATGATAATATAAATCAATAATACAGTATCAGGTACGCCGGCAACGGTGGCCGAGCTGTTGTAGGCGCTTCAGTCCGGAACCGCGCGACTGCTACGGTCGCAGGTTCGAATCCTGCCTCGGGCATGGATGTGTGTGATGTCCCTAGTTTAGTCAGATTTAAGTAGTTCTAAGTTCTAGGGGACTGATGACCTCTGATGTTAAGTCCCACAGTGCTCAGAGCCATTTGAACCATTTTTTTAAATTTTGTTTTAATCGTATCGGCTGTATTACTTATCTGCTTGTGTTAATTTTTAGCCTCTGGAAGCACAAACTGATAACAGAACAAAAAAAAAGATGCAAAATTTCGTCAGACAGCCCTCTAGGCATTTACTTTGACCAGTGCCACATACCTGAAGGTTCTCTGTCATGATATAGAAATTAAGTAAGTGAAAGCAATACGTCTCCCATGTTCTCGGTGTAGTGAGATGCGTAAGTCCTTCCTTTTACATTTCCATGCACGAATTTCTTTTTCGTTTTTCTCTGCAATTTAAGGTGTAGCCACGTTATCTGCAAACGATGGGCAAAATAATATCAACACCCTTCTAATAATTTGTCATTCTAAACAGCATCCATCGAGCTGAGGTCCGATGTCTAACAATCATGAAGGATGGTCAATGGTATTTTGTATCATTCAGCTCAATAACTGTCGCAAGTCATTGAGAGATAGTGGACAGGAGAAGTGGGTACTGAATCGTTTACCAAGATGAAACGAAGAACGAAGTGATTAGAGACAGAGTAAAAAAAAAACAAAAAAAGGTTCAAATGGCTTTGAGCACTGTGGAGCTTAACATCTGAGGTCATCAGTCCCCTAGAACTTAGAACTACTCAAACGTAATAAACCTAAGGACATCACACACATCCATGCCCGAGGCGGGATTCGAACCTGAGGCCGTAGCAGTCGCGCGGTTCCGGACTGAAGTGCCTAGAACCCCTTGGCCACCGCGGCCGGCACAGAATACAAGCTCGGATTGTTTTTGTTAAGGATGGAGAAGGAAATCTTCCGTGCCCTTGCAGTAGAACCATTCCCTCATTTGCCTGGATCAATTTAGAGGAGTCACGGGAAAACTAAATACGTACTGTCAAGACGCGGATTTCGACCGTCGTCCTCCCGAATGCGAGTCCAGTGTGGTAACCACTGCGCCACCTCTATGTCCATATTGGCTCTGTAACGTTCAGAGAAAGTGTCAGTAGAGACAGAAAACGGTATTTTATTTTATACCCATTCTCATCAAAGTAGTCTTGAAAATTAGCAGCCGTGTGGACTGGGGTACTGTAATCTTGTAAGATACAGTTCTACGCTAGTGAATTATCACTGTTATCTACAATAGTTTCATAAACATTACCACCTACCTCTCTTACAGTGCGATTATAAGACGTACTAAACGCCAAGTTTTGACTGTCAAAACCGTTAGTGGATCTCCACAGTGCGTCCCTGTAATCGCAAGAAGACCGACTTTACCACGCTCTTCCCGATGTTCTCGGCACATAAACATGTCCCACGGAAGGGAAAGAAAAGAACTACACTGAGGTGGAAGAAGCCATGGGATGCTTCCTAATATCGTGTAGTAGCTCCTTTTGCACGGTGTAGTGCACCAGATCGGCATGGCATGGACTCAACACGTCGTTGGAAGCTCCCTGCAGAAATGTTGAGCCATGCTGCCCATACAGCCGTCCATAATTGCGGAAGTGTTACCGACGCATGATGATGTGCACGAACTGACATCTCGGATAATGTCCCATAAATGTTCGAGGGCATTGATGTCGGACGGTGTGGGTGGACAAATCATTCGCTCGCACTGTCCAGAATGTTCTTCAAACCAATCACGAACCACTGTGGCCCGGTGTTATGGCGCATTGTCATCCATAAAAATCCCATCGTTGTTTGGGAACATTAAGTCCAGGAATGGCGGCAAATGGTCTCGAAGTAAACGAACATAACGATTTCGCAGTCAATGATCGGATTAGTTTCACTAGAGGACCCAGTACATTCCACGTAAACGCAGTCAACACCATAATGGAGCCGCCACCAGCTTGCACAGTGCCCTGTTGAAAACCTGGTTCCACCTTCGTGGGGTCTGCGCCACACTCGAACCCTACTATCAGCTCTTATAAACTGAAATCGGGACTCATGTGAGCAGGCCACGGCTTTCCCGTAGCCTAGATTCCAACGGATATGGCCTTGATCCCAGGACAGGCGCTGCAGGCGATGTCGTGCTGTTAGTAAAGGCACTTACGTCGGTCGTCCGCTGCCATAAGCCCATTAACGCCAAATTTCGCCGCACTGTCCTAACGGATACGTTCGTCGTTCGTCCCACATTGATTTCTGCGGTTATTTCAAGCAGTGTTGCTTGTCTCTCAGCACTGACAACTACCACGCCGCTGCTCTCGGTCGTTAAGTGAAGGCCATCGGCCACTGAGTTGTCCGTGGGGAGAGGTAATACGTCAGCTCTGGTATTCTAGGCACACCCTTGGCACTATGGATCTAACGATTTCCAAAATGGAATGCCCCATGCGTCTAGGTCCAACTACCATTCAGCGTTCAAAGTCACGTAGGAAACCCTTTCACATGAGTCATCTGAGTACAAACAACAGCTCAGCCATTGCACTGCCCTTTTGTACCGCGTGTACACGATACTACCGCCATTTGTGTATGTGCATATCGCTATCCCCTGACCCTGTCACCTCAGTGTAGGTGCAGTCGATTGAGTCATTCTATTTATGTGTGCCTTATGTTTTGTGATCCTCACAGCTCTGAACAACGTCACCTTTCTACTAAAGATTTTAGCTTAATTTCTCTTAACGTCTCTGTTTCTCCTTCGTATAGTCTACAGCGACGTGTTAAGATCTTAGCGGTGCTAGCAAAACTACTTGAAAACACGTTCAGTCGGTGGAACAGTCTTCTACAATTGGACGCACTTGTCTCCTGTACACATAAATCAACGTCTGTACTCCATAATCCCCTTCTGGTGTGTAGTGGAGTGTATAATGTGTACTAAAGTCACTTCTCCGCTTTCCTTGTTATGTCACCAATAGTTGGTGGGAAGAATATGTTTTTGTAAGCATCTACATGAGCTGGAATCTCTCTAATTTTACCCTCGTGTCCTGTTCGCGAGATATACGTAAGAGGAAGCAATACGTTGATTGACTCTTCTAGGAAAGTACTCTCATGGAATTTTAGCAGTAAATTTCACTGTTCTGCAAAACGCTTCACTGTCACTGGAAACGAATGTGCATCTTCGGTACACTTTCACCCTTACGAAAGATACCTAAACGCGCTGCTTTTCTTTGGATCTTCTCCGTTTCATTCATCAATCCTGTCTGGTACAGGACCCGGACTGACAAGCGGTATTCAAATATTGGTCGAACGTGAATTTTGTATGCTATCACCTTCGTGGATGAACTGCATTCACCCAATCAATCTCAGTCTAAATGTGCCTCACCTGCGATTGTTTTATGTGGTCGTTCCACTTTAAATCGCTCCGTAAGCATACTCCTAAATATTTTATGGATTTTACTCCTCCAATGTTTGTTCGGCAGATATTTCCGCATATTTAAGCGTAATAAGTTACATTTACTTACGTTGAGGGTTAACTTTATATCTCAGCATGAAACGTCGATTCCCTGTAGGTTTCCCGATATTTCGTTATAGTTTTCTAGCGCTGCAAATTCTTTATATATAACAGCGTCATCGACGAACAGTCTCATAAGTCTCCTGACATTTTCCACTTGGCCATATAAATATGTTGCGAATGGTAATGGTGCTGTAACACTCCCTTGGATACATCAAAAGTTGTTTTTCAAGTCTGAAGTTTTCTCTTCGGTTGACATGGTATGTAGTATTGTGTTAAGTTTTTGTTTCCTTTCAAGATGCTCTGCATTTTCCCAGAACCACCCTCACAAATGTAACAACGGCCAACCGATTCGGCTCATACACTATGTGATCAAAAGTATCCGGAAACCTGGCTGAAAATGACTCAAGTTCGTGGCGCCCTCCGTCGGTAATGCTGAAATTCAGTATGGTGTTGGCCCACCCTTAGCTTTGATCACAGCTTCCACACTCGCAGGTATACGATTCAGTCAGGTACTGGAAGGTTTCCTGAGAAATGGTAGCCCATTTTTCACGGAGTGCTGCACTGAGGAGAGGTATCGATGTTGGTCGGTGAGGCCTGGCACCAAGTCGGCGTTCCAAAACATCCCAAAGATGTTCTATAGAATCCAGGTCAGGACTCTGCGCACGCCAGTCCATTACAGGGATTTTATTGTAGTGTAGCCACTCCGCCACAGGCCGTTCATAATGAACAGGTGCTCGATCGTGCTGATAGATGCAATCGCCATCCCCGAATTGCTCTTCAACAGTGGGAAGCAAGAAGGTGCTTAAAACATCAATGTAAGCCTGTGCTGTGATAGTGTCACGCAAAACGACAAGGGGTGCAAGCCTCCTCCATGATAAACACGGCCACACCATAACACCACCGCCTCCGAATTTTACTATTATCACTACACATGCTGGCAGATGACGTTCATCGGGCATTCGCCATACCCACACCCTACCATCGGATCGCCACATTGTGTACCATTATTCGTCACGCCACAAGTTTTTCCACTTTTCAGTCTTCCAATGTTTACGCTCTTTTCACCAAGCGCGGCGTCGTTTGGCATTTCCCGGCGTGATGTTTGGCTTATGAGCTGCCTCTCGACTATGAAATCCAAGACTTCTCACCTCCCGCTTAACTGTCATAGTACTAGCAGTGGATCCTAATGCAGTTTGGAATTTCTGTGTGATGGCGTGAATATATGTCTGCCTATTACACATTACGACCCTCTTCAACTGTCGGCGGTTTCTGTCAGTCAACAGACAAGGTCGTCCTGTACGCTTTTGTGCTGTACGTGTCCATTCACGTTTCCACTTCACTATCACATCGGAAACAGTGGACCTAGGGATGTTTAGGAGTGTGGAAATCTCGCGTACAGACGTATGACAAGTGACACCCAATCACCTGACCACGTTCCAAGTCCGTGAGTTCCGCGGAACGCCCCATTCTGCTCTCCCACGATTTCTAATGTATCTGAGGTCGCTGATATGGAGTACCTGGCAGTAGGTGGCACCAAAATGCACCTAATATGAAAAACGTATGATCTTGGGGGTGTCCGGATACTTTTGATCATATAGTGTAATTGGCAGGAAACCTGAGTACAATCTAAAACGAAAGACAGATACTTTGGATCAACACCCTGTTTTTGAGAAAACCACCGCTAAAGTTCATGACGCGTAATCGACTCAGAATTGACGGGATCAGTAGATAACAGAATAGTAAGCATTTTTCATCATCATACATGGGCTCTGCAAACATACATTTTCCTAGAAATCGAAGAAAGAAACTGTTGCTTCTGTCGCTTATGTACCCAAAAGGCAAATGCTGATCAACAAAAGTGCCGCTGGTGTAGTGACAGAGGCATCTGGTTGGGAACAGAAGACCTTTGTACTATTCGTAAATGCATCCTGTAGTTTTTATTATTTATATTCTTTTCCGTACCAAAATTAGTAAAATAGGAGGGTTAACAGGACAATGAATAAGGAATTACAACAGTGTATGCACATAAATGTTTCAAACAAATTGAATTCGTGAAGAACTAAAAATTGAATCCTGGCTGCCTTGCAATGGCTCTTCCACTAACACTGTTACATGTCTTTACTTTCATGCGAAACCACTACGTTGTGCTGTCGTTATACATTTGAATCAGACACACTTGCGGCAACAAGAACATGTAATGAACTTAATCTTCACGGAGCTACATTTCGCAGAAACAGTTCTCGGTTTACAGTTAAAAACATTTCTTTTTCGGTAATTAAATTTTAATGCACAACACGCATACGATAACATCTCCTAAAAAGTCGGAGCTGAAAGCTGATCACGAGTTACTCTATGAATCGTTGTTGCATCCGTGCGGTTGTGCAATTCCTGCTGGGTTTTCAGTAGCACATGAAGTTCTGTACCGCGCCTCGCTGTAAAGAAGCATCGTGCGGTCAGCTGTCTGTGGTCCCTCGTGAGGAATTCGCAGCAGTACTACTTGGAATTTTTCGTACATTATGAATTAAATTTTTGATTATGTACCATTCCAAGTCACTTGAGGAATTTCTTTGCCTACCTTATTCCTTATTGTTTACCTTATTAACCCTCTTATTTCTACCAGTTTCGAAACGGATAGAAATACAAATAAACAAAATTAATGTATTTCGGAATCTAGCACAGATTTCCCGGTCTCCAGCCAGATGTATTGGTCGCAAGGCCAGCGGTGCTTTTATTGAACAGCGTTTATGTTATGTGTACATAAGCAGCAGTCTTAACACATTCTTTCCTCGATTTCTAGGAAAATATGCGTTTGTGGTTCCCATATATGATGATGAGAAATATTGTACGCCGATCTTGTCAATTTTGAGTCGATTACGCGCCTTGAACTTTAGAGGTGGTGTTGTCTAAACCAGAGAGGAGTTGACCGCAAAATATCTTAGATTCTTTCATTTTAGCTTGTACGCAAGCGATCAGCAAGATATGAGCAGAATTGGTATGCCGTGCCTGAGGCGTTACTTTCATCTTTCCTGATAGTGATGTTAAGTCTTCGTACCATCTCATATCGCTTCTTCGTATTACGCCAAATCTTTAACAGGCTCCGTAAGTTTACTACTCAACTTGCCAGTGAAACAGTCCAACACCCGCTGTATCGGTGCAGGTCAGGATTCACGGTCAACATGTGGTGTTACATAATCTTATTGCAAGATATCGTCAGTGAGACCTCAAATATGGCGCGCTGTCACCGGGCTTAATACATCAGGAATGGAAAGGACCGGCTTTGCGGAACATAGGTGATCGTCTTGTGTAGCCAGTGACACCCCATACTATCACGACGTCATCTACATCTTAATACTATGCAAACCATCTGAAGGTGTGTGGCGAATGGTAGAATGATTGTCTGTGGGTCTCCGTATTAGCTCTGTATCACTAACTTTACGTTGCAGGCATTTCGTGAGGTGTATGTGCGAAGAAATAATTCGTTGTACGACTCTTCCCTGAAAGTACTCTCACGAAATTTCAATAGCAAACCTCTCCGTGATCCACAAAGCCTCTATTGTAGCTTCTGCTATTCGAGTTTGTTGAGCACGTCCGTGACGCTTTCGCACTGGCTAAACGATCCCATGACGAACCGCGTCGCTCTTCGTACGATCTTCTCTGTCTATTCTATCAGTCTTACCTGGGAAGGATCCCAGATTGATGAACAATACTCGACAATCGCTCCAACATAAGCCGTGTGAGACACTTCTTTCGTGGATGTTCACATTTCCTTAAAATCTTCCTATGAAGGTGTCTGCTTTTCCTACTATTTGTTTTATGTGGTCATTACAATTAAGGGCGCTCTGATTAGTTGCTCCAATATATTTTACGGTAGATACTGTTTCCAGTAATATGTCATCAACAGCGTTGTTGCCAGAATGATATTTTCACTCTGCAGCGGACTGGGTGCTGATATGAAACTTCCTGGCAGTTAGAGTCTCGGTCCGGCACACACTTTTAATCTGCCACGAATTTTCGTAACAGTGTTGTATAGTAGTGGATTTATTTTTCTGTGTATGCGCAGTATGTTACCTTTATTTACGTTCAGGACCGTCTGCCAGAGTCTGTATCATTCATCAGTCCTCTGTAGGCCGTTCTGCAAATTGATGTCATTGTTACTTTCTTATATACAATCGAGTCATCTGCGAACAAACTTAAAGAGCTTCCGTCGCGTTCTACCAGATCATGTGTACACACACTGAAGCGTCAAAGAAACTGGTATGGGCATGGGTACTCTAACACACAGGTATGTAAATAGGCAGCATATGGCGCTGAGGTTGGCAACGCCTATATAAGAGAACAAGTCTCTGGCGTAGTTGTTAGATCGGTTGCTGATGCTACAATGGCATGTTGTCAAGATTTAAGTGAGTTTGAAAGTGATGTGGTAGTCGGAGCACGAGCGATGGGACACAGCATCTCCGAGGTAGCGATGAAGTGGGGATTTTCCAGTACGACCATTTCACGAGCGTACCGTGAATATCAGGAATCCGGTACAACATCAAATGCCAGACATATCTGCGACCGGAAAAAGATCCTGCAAGAACGGGACCAACGACGACTGAAGAGGATCGTTCAACGTGACAGAAGTGCAACCCTTCCGCAAACTGCTGCAGATTTCATTGCTGGGATATCAGCAAGCGTCAGCGATCGAACCATTCAACGAAACATAATCGATATGGGCTTTCGGAGCCGAAGGCCCACTCGTGTATCCTTGATGACTGCACGACACAAAGCTTTATGCCTCGCCTGGGCCCATGAACACCGGCATTGGACTGTTGATGACTGGAAACATGGTCGGACGAGTCTCGTTTCAAATTGTATCGAGTGGATGAGCGTGTACGGGTATGGAGACAACCTCATGAATCCATGGACCCTGCATGTCAGCAGGGGACTGATCATGCTGGTGAAGGCTCTGTAATTGCGTGGGGCGTGTGCAGTTGGAGAGATATGCGACCCCTGACACGTTTAGATACGACCCTGGCAGATGACACGTGCGTAAGCATCCTGTCTGATCACCTGCATCCATTCATGTCCATTGTGCATTCCGACGGACTTGAAAAATTCCAACAGGACAATGCAATACCCCACACGTACCACTTCCAGAATTGCTACAGAGTGGCTCCACCGAACACCTCAGACATGAACATTATTGAGCATGCCTGGGAGGCCTTGCAACGTGCTGTTCAGAAGAGATCTCCACACCCTTGTCCTCATGGATTTATGGACAGCCCGGCTGGATTCATGGAGTCATTTCCCTTCAGCACTACTGCAGAAATTAGTCGAGTCCATGCCACGTCGTGTTACTTCACTTCTGCGTGCTCGCGGGGACCCTGCACGATATTAGGCAGCTGTACCAGTTTCTTTGGATCTTCAGTGTACACTGAAAAAACGTCCTGTAACACTTCCTTATGAGACTCCAGACTTTACATCTGTCGATTTTGCCCCGTTAAGAGCGACGTGTTGAGTTCTATCTGCAAGAAGCCTTGAAACCAGTCACAAAACTACAGGGACGGATTCTTGAGTGGAATTTGAGGAGAAAAGACCTAGGAACATGTGCGGAAATGGACGGTGTGCGTGCAACGACAACAAATCGTCCCAGAACACAGTGCAGAGCTGTATCGCATCCACGTCACGACAGATGTTCACAGTGGCCTGCATGGGAGGCAATGCATGCGGCCACACGTTGCATCATGGACATCCTCACTCTTTCGCACTTTCCGGCCTCCTTGTGAATAGCGTCACAGGAGTTATGAACACACTGGTCCGCCTGGTGCTGGGCCTGTAGTACGATGACAAATGAAGCTTTGCAACGTTTGTTCTTGTCGGACCATCCATACATCTGTAGTGATGCTGCACGCAGAACCACTTCTACCCGCTGCCGCGTCAAATACAGCCACAACAACGGTCGCCGTGCTGACAGTCCGTGGTGCTCGAGATGTCGTTGCACTGTCCGTGTGGATACTTTTCTTGACGCAAACAAGCCTAGTTCCCCACATGGTATGTGACGTTACTGTGTGGTCATGCACGGCTAAGGGAACGATGTATCTGTCCTTTCGGATGATAGGCAAGTGAGGCCCATGAAATCCTGCAAGCGTTGACTATGGTCTTCCTGAAACCAATTCCATAATAGCCTGAGACTGATGGGATACCTAACAACGCGAGCTACAATATCGCGGAACGAAAAACCGCTGTCTCGACAGACTACGAACCTGCCAGCACCGAATTCCAGTACGTGCCGGTATACGTTTGTCCTCCTTACAACAAGCATAAAAATTTCTCCCAAACAACCAAAGTTCAAATGCGATTTCTCGAAGATATACCATATGTGTCATCTTACCTTATACAGGGTGAACATTAATACAACTGTCCCACTGCAGGGACAGATTCCTGAGTGGAATTGGAGGAGAAAAATACCTATGAACATGTGTCCCGAATAGACGGTGTGCGCACAACGACAAATCGTCCCGTAACAATACAGATCTGCTTCGCATCCATGTCACAACAGATATTCGAAGTGGCCTCCATGGGATGCAATGCATGCGTTCACATGTCGCATTAGGGATTGCTGCACTCCTTCACACTTTCCGGCCTCTTTCGGAATAGCGTCACAAGCGTCATGAACACGCTGTTGGAGAGTCTGCACATCAGCAAATTGTTCAGCATACACAACACCTTTCAAATGCCCCAGAGGGTAAAAATCTAGGAAGTTTAAGTGCGGTGATCTAGTAGCCCATGCTACAGGGCCTCCGTGTCCTAACCAACATATGGGTAAGATATTGTTGAGGTGTCGGCGAACTGCAGTGTGGTAGTGAGGTGGTGCTCCGTCATGCAAAAACCCTATAACCTGTCTAACTGCGAAAGGCACATTCTCAAGCAGCCCACACAGAGTATTCTGCGGGAAGTCCAGGTACGTTCCTCCATCGAGGAGTTGTGGAATAATAACCGGTGCAAGTATGTGGTCGCCAAGAATCCCTGCCCACACAATGATACTGAACTGATACTGATGAGACGATTCAACCATCCCCTGAGTATTGTCTGTAGCCCACAGACAACGATTATGCAGATTCATGATGCCAATTCTGGTGAATGTTGCTTCTTCAGTAAAAAGGAATGATGACATATCCATTAACACTGATGGTATGGTGCAAAAGCCATCGACAGAATCCTTCTGGTAGAGGGAAATCCGCTGCTGAAAATTCTTGCACTCGTTGTTGCAGGTGATAGGGCTAGTAGCGGTTGTCATGCAGGATACACATAATCATATTTTGGCTTACACCATGTTTGGCGGGCCTAGAGCCTGTAGTTGGGTTCGTCTCAATATCCTGGTGTACGCAAAGTTCGCCGCCTCCCTGCACGTTCGTCTGTCTGAAAGGACTCATGATCATACAAATACCCAAAAAGGGTTTGGAATGTTGTGTGATGTGGTTGGTGTCTGTGAGGGTACTTGTTCTGGTATAGCTGTGCTATCTCTCAACGGCTTCCATCCGCTTCGCCTTACACAAACACCATCTCGGCTTGTTCCCGACGTCAGTACCGAACCATTCTGCTGCTTGCAGTACGCTGCGTCAATCACGCAGGCTTCAACGCACAAGGAACACGCGGCACGTTGTCAGAGGAACTCATTTGTCAGCGCATCCACCATGGCAACGATGCATTTCCGGACACATGTTCTTAGGACCATTTGCTCCCTATCCAGTCAGGAATCCGTCCCTGCAGTTTGACGGTTTTATTAATGTTCAACCTGTGTAAAAGGCAATGTCCCGACTGACTAGCTCACGCACTGACACATCATCGTCCAGCCCACACCATTAAGAATATAAACTTAAAATTTGGAGAGTGTCTTGATCTTGTACTGTAGGCGTTGTTCAAGAAGTGATTTTTCGAAAATACACCACTAAAGGGGCGAAATAGGGGATTATTTTTTTGAAAATATTTCGCTATTAAGCTAATTATAAAGCTAGATCTATAAAAACTGATATTTGGTTTCACGGTCCGAATTAAAGAAAGATGTGTTTCAGCAGTTTTGGAAATTTAACCCTTATGGGGATGCATTTCGTTTAAAAATTAATCTTTATTAAAGAACTACTGAATTATTTTTGAAGCTACAGCTATGAAAATTGGTATTTGACATTTCTGTTACATATTAAAAAAAGATGTTCTAGTGCTTTGAAATTCAACCCATAATGGGGTGACGTAAGGATGACAGTTTTTATGGAAATATTTTATTATGCAACCGTTTTTGAAGATCAGTCTATGAAAATTTGTACTTGGTTTCTGTGTTAGAAATAAAAAAATTCATGTTTCATTACTTTTGGAAATTCAACCACTAAAGGGGTGAAATAGGGGATGAAAATGCTTAAGAAAATACTTCGTTATATTAAAAAGAAATTAAAGCTAAATCTATGAAAGCTGGTATTTCACTTCTCGATTAGATACAAGGAAATATGCATTAGGGGATGAAAATTTCTATGGAAATATCATCACAAGAACGCAAAAGGCACAATTAACAAAAACCTTGGCCTCAAGCTACTAGAATCGCTTTTTAGTCAGAAGTACCTTCGGAAAATATCATGCTTCTATGGTGTTAATTCGCGTGAAAAGTTTAGAAGTTGTTGCAATTTGTGAACAAAATTAAACCTCGATTAAAGAAAAACAAAAAAAGTGCAGATCTTACAGTCTACGCCATCTTAGCTGCAGGCTGTAAGCTAGTTAACGGTATATGTAGACTAGTCGATGCTAATGAGAAATTGATCAATTGAATAGAAGGACTTGGCCATCAGTAAATGCTTTAGGCTCCTCTCAAACTGAACATCAGTTTATTATGGCTGCTGACAGGTTATTGAATATATACGTATTTCTGACTAATGGGAAACTTTTTGGACCAAACTGAGTGACTTTAAATCTAGATGAACATTATTCTTAATTCTACACTCCTGGAAATGGAAAAAAGAACACATTGACACCGGTGTGTCAGACCCACCATACTTGCTCCGGACACTGCGAGAGGGCTGTACAAGCAATGATCACACGCACGGCACAGTGGACACACCAGGAACCGTGGTGTTGGCCGTCGAATGGCGCTAGCTGCGCAGCATTTGTGCACCGCCGCCGTCAGTGTCAGCCAGTTTGTCGTGGCATACGGAGCTCCATCGCAGTCTTTAACACTGGTAGCATGCCGCGACAGCGTGGACGTGAACCGTATGTGCAGTTGACGGACTTTGAGCGAGGGCGTATAGTGGGCATGCAGGAGGCCGGGTGGACGTACCGCCGAATTGCTCAACACGTGGGGCGTGAGGTCTCCACAGTACATCGATGTTGTCACCAGTGGTCGGCGGAAGGTGCACGTGCCCGTCGACCTGGGACCGGACCGCAGCGACGCACGGATGCACGCCAAGACCGTAGGATCCTACGCAGTGCCGTAGGGGACCGCACCGCCACTTCCCAGCAAATTAGGGACACTGTTGCTCCTGGGGTATCGGCGAGGACCATTCGCAACCGTCTCCATGAAGCTGGGCTACGGTCCCGCACACAGTTAGGCCGTCTTCCGCTCACGCCCGAACATCGTGCAGCCCGCCTCCAGTGGTGTCGCGACAGGCGTGAATGGAGGGACGAATGGAGACGTGTCGTCTTCAGCGATGAGAGTCGCTTCTGCCTTGGTGCCAATGATGGTCGTATGCGTGGTTGGCGCCGTGCAGGTGAGCGCCACAATCAGGACTGCATACGACCGAGGCACACAGGGCCAACACCCGGCATCATGGTGTGGGGAGCGATCTCCTACATTGGCCGTACACCACTGGTGATCGTCGAGGGGACACTGAATAGTGCACGGTACATCCAAACCGTCATCGAACCCATCGTTCTACCATTCCTAGACCGGCAAGGGAACTTGCTGTTCCAACAGGACAATTCACGTCCGCATGTATCCCGTGCCACCCAACGTGCTCTAGAAGGTGTAAGTCAACTACCCTGGCCAGCAAGATCTCCGGATCTGTCCCCCATTGAGCATGTTTGGGACTGGATGAAGCGTCGTCTCACGCGGTCTGCACGTCCAGCACGAACGCTGGTCCAACTGAGGCGCCAGGTGGAAATGGCATGGCAAGCCGTTCCACAGCACTACATCCAGCATCTCTACGATCGTCTTCATGGGAGAATAGCAGCGTGCATTGCTGCGAAAGATAGATACACACTGTACTAGTGCCGACATTGTGCATGCTCTGTTGCCTGTGTCTATGTGCCTGTGGTTCTGTCAGTGTGATCATGCGATGTATCTGACCCCAGGAATGTGTCAATAAAGTTTCCCCTTCCTGGGACAATGAATTCACGGTGTTCTTATTTCAATTTCCAGGAGTGTAGTACTGATTCTATGATCTATGCTGTTGGTTTGAAAACTAAATACTTTTATGAAAATTCATTAAGAAATAAGTATATTGGGAAGCATTAATTAGTATCTCTAATTCTATGAACATATCTGTGTACTGTATCCACTTTCATTTCACAGTTTATAATATGAAAGAGTTTTATTTTCAAACCACTAACTGCTTAATTTTGTTAATCGTTGTGTTAAACTATGTGGTTACTGGATACTTATACTTGGACGCAGGTTATGTGGATATATCGTTTAACCGTTTAACCAAAAGCCGAAAGCTATTTTGGCAAATAGTGTTCTTATGAGAAACAAAGTAATTATACCGAGACTCCAGTAAGCATACAAAGTGGCTACAACAATCAGAAACCAGAAACTGACGGGCAAGTGAAAGTCCCCAAAACAGATACATATTATTGAATAAAAGGTGAATGGCTGCATTTGTTCACATTATTGAAGTTGGTCAAGTTTCACCGTAAGTAGATGTTGGTTATGTTAACTGGTGCAATGTTACTATACAAATATTTTCTGAAACCTGTAGATAGGTAGTTGTGGTCTTCTCATAACTTCTGTTCAATGTATCGCGAAAACTTCACTTTGAATTTCAGTCATTTAAGTCGGATGTGGAGCAACACTTGCAATAAGAAAACGAATCGAAAACGGATTTTTAAAGTGGGTATGTCAGAAATAGAGCATCATAACTCCCTTTCTATCTATATGGAATACAAACTGTCCGGCTCGTCCTAAAGATAATCAAAGATATTGATTTGAGTTTTATACGATTTTCCGAAATCATTCCACTGTGCCCTAAAAATAGGGATCACCTTTCTTATTCTCTGGACAGAACTAGTAATTTCAATGTGACACATCACACATTACCTTTCTTATTGTTGTTATAATTTTTATGGTCTTTATACATCTCATATTCATCTCGTTCATCTTTCGGTAATCAATCCTACTTCTCAACACTTCTCTTGGAAACGTACATAGCTTGTCCTTTCTACGTGTTGTATTCCATTACTTTTTTCGTTTTGGAGGTGATGTTGAGTGATGGACTTTTATCTGTATTTAATAATCCGTCCATCTTTGTTGCACGTATGATCGATCGATTGAAGAAACCGAGTTTATGTGCTAGTTAGTATCAATGACAACTCATATACGCGAAGTTGACCAGTACAGTCTTAATATTTAAGCAGAGTTTACATTTTTTCCGTTTTTTCGAATTTTTTAACAGACCATTTCATTAAAAACCTGTTCTCTTGAATGGTAAACTGCTTACTGCAAGGGGACATGATCACAATTGTCGAAGAAGAATAGCACAGTTCAACATCACAATGGAAGAAAGGAAGAGTAGAGTTTAATATTACGTCGAATCGAAGTTTTCAAAGACTTGAGTTGCAAGAAACGGGTTCCATAGAGGTCAAATGTGCTAGATCAAAGAATGGCCTTCACGTGTGGAATGAGAATTTATCATTAATAGTAATAGTACTAGTAATAGTAGTAGCACGTCGACATTAATTCGCTTACTGTGAATACCTTGAGAGAGGTTGTATTGGGTTTGGATCTACAATTCAGTGGTGACACATGAAAATTTATGCCGGACCAAGACTCGAACCCGAGCAGTTGCCTTAACTTCGGCTATCCGTGCACACAACCTGGACGGCCGCAAACTGAAATATGTCACATTGTCTAGATCCTTTTATCACAATCCTCTAAATTCATCATCTAATGATCGCGACGTTACTAGGATTCCGCAACAGAGAGAATGAGACTACGATGAATCAAGACCAATGTTACTAACGACTTGTACCCGCTTAGGTTTGTAGTACTTACATGAATATATAAAACAGCAACAACACTGATCTCGATTCCTCGTCTCATTCTCCTTATTACGGGAAGCGAAGTAATGTTGAGAGGAGTAGGTGTTGAACTTGATGGACTGCGGTAAAAGGATGTAAACAATGTGACACACGGAAGGTTGAGTCGGCCTGGGAAGCATGCACGGATGGCCAATGTGGTTAAGGCGACCATTCGCGATAAGCTGGAAATCCGAGTTCGGATTCCGGTTCGGCACAAATTTTCATGTATCAATACTGGTTAGTAGATCTATACCTAATACAGCTGATATTTAGGAATTTCACAGTCAGTGATTTAATTTCTAAGTATTTCGTGCAGCTGAAGATCGTCAAAAGTGTGTCTTCTTTCAGAAGTGCATATAAATAATAGAAGTATTACCCAGTATATTTAATTATTATCGACCGAATGTAGTGACATGTTTTGCGATTATGTGACAATTTTACGTTGGTTTTATATAATAGAAAACATGAATGGAACGTTTACATGGAACATTCAGGGCAGATTCAGATACCTTATTTCCCCGTTCCAGGGTTCGGCGTCAGACTTCAAGATTGTGTCATTTGAATTGTTCCCACTGCTCGCTTCACATGCTACTGCGTAATTTACAGCACATATATTGCTAAGCAAACAGAAGAGGAGCAGCGAAAGTCTGAATTGTGAGTGGCCAAAATTATAGGTTCACAAAGATACAGATATTCGTTATGTCTCTGACAGAAGCTGAATGATTATCATTTGTTCTTTTCCTTACTAAACCAAAGAGAGGATTGAGCAGTGATGGTAAATGCAATTGTGAAACGCAGTGTACTAACCAACGTATTTTAAATATTCTGCAGAACCGTAAATTAAAAAAAAATACTGTGAGTTACAAGAAACAGCTGCTATGATGTAATATGGTGTCCAGCAAAAACCAGATTGCGGCCTTGTGAATCACTTGTTCTACTATACGACAGTAATATACGTGAGGTTGGAGTACAAATATCATGCACAACAACAGCAGTCACCAATACTGTGTGCTCCCTCGTACCGAGCTACTGAACACTATTATAGTGAATTAATGAATATTACGTTATAGTAAAACAAAATGGTTCAAGTGGCTCTGAGCACTATGGGACTTAACATCTGAGGTTATCAGTCCCCTAGACTTAGAACTACTTAAACCTAACTAACCTAAGGACGTCACACGTCCATGCCCGAGGCAGGATTCGAACCTGCGATTGTAGCAGCAGTGCGGTTCCGGACTGAAGCGCCTAGAACCGCTCGGCCACAGCGGCCGGAACGTTGTAGTACATTCAACGTTTATCTTCATCTACATAACATACCATTGTTTGTCACTTTTTGTCCTATCCTGTTGGAGTATGAAGCTAGGGAAAAAGAACAGTCTGTATACTTCTGTTTCTGCCTTGAAACTTTTGATTTTATGTATATGAATGCGTGGTATTCACACAATTGATATGCCTCGATGGGCAATCATCAGTGCTGATGCACATTTATGTTCGACCTCCGGCGGGAATCTAAAATTAGCGAACATGGAGAACCCGGAAAAGGATTGTGGGGCTGTGGGTCGGCCGAGGAGTGTGCCGAGATAGTCCAGGTAGTGCCGATTAAGACCGACTGGTTGGTGCAGAGGTAAACGCAACTGCCTAGAAAGTGGGAGATCTCGGTTTTTTTTTTGTTTTGGTTTTAGGGCGCAAAACTTCTATGGTCATTAGCGCCCGGTCCGTGACTTAGGAAACAGTAAAAAACCGAAATTGAAAACCAGCAGCAATGGGAACGAAAGTCATAAAATTGGAGAAACTAAAAGCAGAAAGAAGGCTTAAAAATCCACTACAGAAAGGGGTTGGTTGTCCCCACAAAAAGCTTCAAATGACTGACGTCATTTCACTGGCACTATTAAACTTGAGAACGCGGTCGGCTGAGCGTGTGTCATCTGCTAAAATCGACGATATATCAGGCAATAGCTGTAGACGGGAGCGTAACGGATTAAAATAGGTGCACTCAAAAGGTGTCTTATCGTCCACAGCTGAGAGCAGTGGGGACAGAGTGGGGGAGGATCGACGCTTAAAAGATGTCGATGGCTAAAAAGACAGTGCCCTATCCGGAGTCTAGTTAAAATTACCTCCTCCCGACGACGCGTTCGGGAGGAAGAGGTCCATTCACAAGGAAGAGCTTTTATGTCCCGCAATTTGTTATGGGTAAGTGTCGACCAATGCGTGTGCCATAACTGAACAACACGTCGACATAGAACGCTCCGTAGATCGGCGAAGGGAATCGATTGAATAGCTGCCCGAGGAAGAGAGACTACAGCCTTGGCTGCAATATCGGCCGCCTCATTTCCACAGATTCCAACGTGTCCCGGGAGCCAGAGGAACGCCACCGAGACGCCCCCCAGGTGGAGCAAGCGCAGACAGTCCTGAATCCGGTGGACCAGAGGGTGCACAGGATAAAGAGCTTGGAGACTGAGGAGAGAGCTGAGAGAATCTGAGCAGATAACGTATAGTATCCGCTGATGGCGGCGGATGTAGTGGACAGCCTGGAGAACAGCGTAAAGCTCCGCAGTATAAACCGAACACTGGTCGGGAAGCCGAAAGTGATTTGGGGTGTCGCCAACAATATAGGCACTCCCTACACCTAACGATGTTTTCGAGCTGTCGGTGTAAATAAATGTGGCGTCCGTAATTTGTGCACATAGAGCAGCAAATGCCCGACGATAAACAAGTGAAGGGGTACCATCCTTGGGAAATCGACAAAGGTCACGGAGCAGGCAGATCCGGGGACGGAGCCAAGGCGGTACTCTACCCCAAGTTGTCAAGAAGGTTTTAGGAAAGCGGAAGGAAAGAGAATGGAGCAGTTGACGGAAGCGGACTCCCGGTGGTAGTAGGGAGGAGGGGCGGCCTGCATACCCTACATCAAAGGAGGCGTCGAAAAAAAGGTCATGGGCTGGATTAGCAGGCATGGAAGACAGATGGCTAGCATAACGACTCAGAAGGACTGCTCGCCGATTGGACAGCGGAGGTTCAGCAGTCTCAGCATAAAGGCTTTCCACAGGGCTGGTGTAAAAAGCTCCAGACACTAAACGTAATCCACGGTGGTGGATAGAGTCGAGACGCCGAAGAATAGACGGCCGAGCAGAGGAGTAGACTATGCTTCCATAGTCCAATTTCGAGCGCACTAAGGCTCGATAGAGGCGGAGAAGGACCACTCGGTCCGCTCCCCAGGAGGTACCATTCAGGACACGGAGGGTGTTGAGGGATCGCAGACAGCGAGCCGAAAGATAGGAAACGTGGGAGGACCAGCACAGTTTTCTGTCAAACATAAGACCCAAGAATTTAGCGACGTTTGAAAACGGAAGGTTGACAGGACCTAGATGTAAGGAGGGCGGAATAAACTCCTTACGTCGCCAAAAATTAACACGAACGGTGTTACTGGGAGAAAAACGGAAGCCGGTTTCGACGCTCCAAGAGTGGAGGCGATCGAGACATCCTTGAAGACGTCGTTCAAGAAGGCTGGTCCGTTGAGAGCTGTAGTAGATCGCAAAATCATCCACAAAGAGGGAGCCCGAGACATCAGGAAGGAGACAATCCATAATTGGATTGATGGCAATGGCAAACAGTACAACACTCAGCACGGAGCCCTGGGGTACCCCGTTTTCTTGGGAGAAAGTACGGGAGAGAGTAGTGTTCACCCGCAGCCTAAATGTGCGCTCTGCCATAAATTCGCGAAGAAAAAGGGGCAGCCGACCTCGAAAGCCCCAAGAGAACAGTGTGCGGAGGATGCCTGTCCTCCAACAGGTATCGTATGCTCTCTCCAGATCAAAAAATATTGCTACTGTTTGGCGTTTCCGGAGAAAATTGTTCATGATATAAGTGGAGAGAGCAACAAGATGGTCAACTGCAGAAGGATGCTTTCGGAATCCGCATTGGGCAGGTGTTAAAATACTGCGGGATCCCTGCCACCACGCTAAACGGTAATTCACCATACGCTCCAAAACCTTACAGACACTACTTGTGAGAGAAATGGGGCGATAGCTAGATGGGAGATGTTTGTCCTTTCCAGGTTTCGGAATAGGAACGACGATAGCTTCCCGCCATCGTCTGGCAAAAGTACTGTCGGTCCAAATTCGATTATAAAGGCGAAGGAGGTAACGCAGACTATGGGTTGATAAATGCAGCAACATTTGGACGTGGATACCATCCGGTCCTGGGGCGGAGGAGCGAGAGGAAGAGAGTGCATGTTGGAGTTCCCGCAAGGAGAAAACAGTATTGTAGCTTTCGCTATTTTGAGAAAAGAAAGCAAGAGGTCGCACTTCCGCTGCACGTTTCTTCGGGAGAAACGCTGGCGGGTAATTTGAAGAGCTCGAAATCTCAGCAAAGTGCTGACCCAACGAGTCAGAAATCGCGACGGGGTCCACTAATGTGTTATGCGCGACAGTGAGCCCAGAGACCGGGGAGAAACTAGGTGCGCCTGAGAACCGTCGAAGCCGACTACAAACTTCCGAGGAGGGAGTGAAGGTGTTAAATGACCGAATAAAGAATTTCCAGCTTGCCTTCTTGCTATCGCGGATGACGCGACGGCATCGCGCTCGGAACTGCTTATAGCGGATACAGTTGGCCAAAGTAGGATGGTGGCGGAAAACGCGGAGAGCACGTCGCCGCTCACGTATTGCCACACTGGACTCGCATTCGGGAGGACGACGGTTCAATCCCGTCTCCGGCCATCCTGATTTAGGTTTTCCGTGATTTCCCTAAATCGCTTCAGGCAAATGCCGGGATGGTTCCTGTGAAAGGGCACGGCCGATTTCCTTCCCCATCCTTTCCTCACCCGAGCTTGCGCTCCGTCTCTAATGACCTCGTTGTCGACGGGACGTTAAACACTAATCTCCTCCTCCTCCTCCTCCTCCTCCTCCTCCTCCTCACGTATTGCATCACGGCATGCCTCGTTCCACCAAGGAACTGGGGGGCGACGGGGCAATTCGGAGGTGCGTGGTATTGAATGTTCCGCAGCTGTAAGAATAACGTCGGTAATATGTGTGACCTCATCGTCGACGCCGGGAAAGTGACGGTCACCGAATGTCGCTAGAGACGAAAAAAGTGTCCAATCGGCTTGGGCAAACTTCCAGCGTCGCGGGCGCATGTAGGGCAGTTGAGGCTGCAGTCTAAGGACACATGGAAAGTGGTCACTCGAGTGTGTATCATATCAAGGGCGAACCATTCGAAGCGCCGAGCTAACGGAACAGTACCGACCGCAAGGTCCAAATGAGATAAATTTGTCGTGGAAGCAGACAAAAATGTAGGGACCCAGTGTTGAAGCAAACTAGATCTGCTTGGTGGAAGACGTCTAGCAATAGTGAGCCACGTGGACAAGGATTGGAGATCCCCAAAGCGGGTGGTGGGCATTGAAGTCCCCAACCAGCAAATATGGGGTTGGAAGCTGACGAAGAAGATGAAGGAGGTCAGCTCGTGCCATTGGTGTGGACGATGGAATGTATACAGTACAAAGAGAGAACGTGTATCCGGAAAGGGAAAGACGGACGGCGACAGCTTGGAAGGAAGTGTTTAAGTGAATTGGGTGATAATGGAGAGTTTCATGGAGAAGAATCATGAGTCCTCCATGTGCTGGAGTGCCTTCAACAGAGGGGAGATCGTATCGGACGGACCGAAAATGAGGGAGAACAAAGCGGTCATGGGGACGCAGCTTTGTTTCCTGAAGACAGAAGATGACCGGCGAGTAGGATCGTAAGAGGATCGACAATTCATCCCGATTGGCTCGAATACCGCGGATATTCCAGTGGATAATGGACATAGGGTGAACAGAAAATGGAGGAATGTGACCAAGGTCGCTGTCAACGACTGCTCAGAGCTTGCGACCGACAGCATGGAATGGCATTCAGCCGAAGGCAGAAGATCCTGATTCATAGGTTGGTCAGGAGCACCTCCTGCCACCAACGATCGGCTGGTTGATCGGCCGCCAGCAGTGCGCCTCGGCGACACAGAAGACGGCCGAGGGCGATTTCCGCCAGGTGGTGCTGTAGATGGGACACGCCTTGGCGGAGAAGGAGAGGAACTGGGTTTCTTTGTAGCCTTCTTGGAAGTATGATGTTTAGAGGAAGGAGGAACTGATGGTTGGGAAGTTGCCGTACGTAAAAACTCTTCACGAGTATGCTCTTTTTTCGAAGTCTTGGTGTCCGACTTTTGGGCACGAGATTTAGCAGAACTCGACGAAGGGTGAGCCAGAGAGTGGGCAGGCGAAAGTGGTGAGGTTGAACAGGCGATCTTTGCACTGGCCGATCTGACGACCGTGGCACTAAAGGTGAGGTCGCAAGTCTGCGTGGCCGCCTCCTTTGTTGGCCAAGGAGAAGCAAGGACAGTGCTGTATTTTCCTTTCTGAGGCACGGTGGGCTGTCGACTGGCAAATAATTTTCGAGCAGCAAAGGTCGACACCTTTTCCTTTACTCTAACTTCCTGGATGAGCTTTTCGTCCTTAAAAACAGGACAATCTCGAGAGGAAGCAACGTGGTCACCCATACAGTTGATGCAGCGAGGGGATGGAGGTGGACAAGCACCCTCATGGGCATCCTTGCCACACGTAACACATTTGGCCGGATTGGAACAGGACTGGCTGGTGTGATTGAACCGCTGACACCGATAGCAACGCGTAGGGTTTGGGACGTAAGGGTGAATGGAAATTATCTCATAGCCTGCTTTGATTTTCGATGGGAGTTGAACTTTGTCAAATGTCAAGAAGACAGTGCGGGTTGGAATGATGTTCGTGTCAACCCTTTTCATAACCCTATGAACAGCCGTTACGCCCTGGTCAGACAGGTAGTGCTGAATTTCTTCATCGGACAATCCATCGAGGGAGCGTGTATAAACGACTCCATGCGAGGAATTTAAAGTACGGTGCGGTTCCACCCGGACAGGGAAGGTGTGTAGTAGTGAGGTACGCAGCAATTTTTGTGCCTGGAGGGCACTGACTGTTTCGAACAACAGGGTGCCATTCTGTAATCTGGAACAAAACTTTACAGGACCTGCAATTGCGTCGACACCTTTCTGAATAATGAAAGGGTTGACCGTGGAGAAGTCGTGACCTTCGTCAGACCGAGAAACAACAAGGAACTGTGGCAATGATGGAAGAACTGACTGTGGCTGGGACTCAGTGAACTTACGTTTGTGAGCAGACATAGTGGAAGGTGAGGAAACCATTGCGGAAGAATCCCCCATGATTACCGGCGTCTCCGATGGCGCGCTCCTCCCTTGTGGGGGCCCTTCCTGAGGGCACTCCTGCCTTAGGTGATTGTTCACACCTCAGGTCACACCTCCCAACAAACGGACGGAGGGACCAATCGGCACTTTCAGGAGGTATCAGCTCGCGTAATCACCCCTCCCTGGGCCTGGCCGTTACCAGGGGGTACGTACGTGTCCTACCTGTCTACCCGGGGCGGGGAATTACGCGTTACCCCGTCACCGGCTACGCATGGAAGTGCGTGGGTCGACCTTCAGACACGCACAGGGAGGAAGAAAGAGAAAGGAAAGAAGAGAGGTCTCAAGCGCCGCAGCGGAGAAAAGAGTAAAGAGAAGGGGTAAGGAATAGAGAAGGACAAAGGAAGGATGAAGACATACAAGCAAGGAAGGCGAAGAATGCGGTACATTTACAAGCGTCCGTCTCCGGATGTAGACACAAACCATACTCCCAGAGGGGGAGAAAGGGAAGGAAAGAGCCAGAGGTGAGGGGGGGGGGGCGAAGATGGGGGATGGGGAAGGATGCGGAAAGGGAAGGTACGCAGCCCGGAAAGGAAGGAAGGCCACATTAGCTTGGGGTCCCGTGCTCGCTACGCACGTATCCACAAAAGACTTGTGGATCCCCTGGGGGGATCTCGGGTTTGAGTCCCGGTCTGGCACACATTTCCACTCGTCGCGCTGATTCCGCATAAATTCCTGATGCAGTTGATATCATCAGTTCCTTCCCTTCCCTTTCTCCCCTTTCCACCTTCAATTTACATAATTTTCATATTATTCAATGCTTCCTATGCGAGAAATATGGTGGAGGCAGCTGACGTGTTGCACAGCTTAGCTGGAATACCAGTTACTTAAATTTACTCAACAAGGCTTCACAAGAACATCACAATTTCGGCAGAGAAAGTCTGGCTGGAGTAGTGCAGTGGAGCAGGTGTGTCGTGTGATGCTCTCGCGAGTTGCCGCGCTTTCAGGGTTGGGCAGCATGTAATTGCGCTCGACTTGCTATGATAGTTTCTGACACGGTGTCGCGGACGGGAACCATTAGCTGGCGCACATCAAGAGCCCGTTTCGCCTGGTGACCGTGTCGAGAAGAATGAGTGACTGTCGCCACCTCCTCGATCGACGGCTTCAAACCTTCAATCAACCAACAAGGAAAACTGGAAGCACGTAAAATTTTAGAACTGTATGGCAGACCTCAGCTTTTAAAATTGTTGCATCACAAAATTACAGCATGAACCTTTGTTGCTCACTGTCGGAAGTGCTTTACCAAGCAGGGTCCCTTCCTTTTCTGGAATGAACCCAAGTGTCGTTGAAATTCAAACGCCAGCATTAAAGTAATATCATTCCATTTCACTGCTTTAATTTCAAAGTTCAGTTAATGTATTCATAGCTGGCTACAATATTTAGATTACACAAGCACAAATTAAGAGTGCGAGTTTTGTTACCATATTTTAGCTTACCTGTGACTGCAGCTCAGCTTGGTACGTACTAAATTTTACTATTGTTGATTGTTCAGAATCATTTAATTCAAGTTCAAAGTTAAATCTGTTATTTCTAAATTGCGTAGATTCAAGTAGCTTTTGAAATGATTGTTGAGGTAGCCCAAGACTAACCTTATTTTATTGAATTTCGTAGTGCTTCAGAAACAAAGCTCACTATTAATTTCAGTCACTAAATTAACTTTCAGTTTTCCGGTTTTATTAATTATTTTGCTACATTAAGTCAGAGTGTAGCGAAATTAATCACTTCTGACAAACTTTCAGTTTTCACACTACACTTGTCAACCTTCAGTTGCCACGCTTCTAGTGCTAATTATGTGTGTAATAACCTTTCTTTTTTCTGTTACTATAGTAATTGTCCTTAGGACTGGCGACCATAATTTCCCCCAAATCTCAAATATCTAATTACCGCTAGTTAATTGTTAACGTAACGGCCGCACATTTACTTTCTTTATTAACTTTACCCCTTTTCAAAATTAATTTCCACCAGTTTCATTTGCATTTTTCCTTTCATTTAGATGTAACCCTTTTCTCCCTCTTTACCGACAGATTAACTTCGGTGACGATTGCTTTTCCCTAATTTCCATTAGGTACACGCGGTTTAATTTTCCACTGTCATTAAGGTCGATAAGTGAGGGGGAGGTTACAAACGTCCCTCTTTTTCATCCCAGAGTCATCTGAAAAAATCTAAATCTTCCATTTGACATTGCTTTATGATTTTACCTAAGGAAACTTCCTGGCTGATTGAAACTGTGTTCCAGACCGGGATTGTAGCGGCCAAGCGTTCTACCGGCTAAGGTATTCTTTTACGAGGGCGTTTGAAAAGTACGTGCAAAATTAAAAACTACCTATGTGTTTGGGGTAAACCTTTTTTATTTTTCGACAGTCTCCTTTTAGACTTACACTCTTCGTCCAACGTTGTTCTAATTTGTTGATCCCTTCCGAATAACAGGAATTGTTCAAGTCTGCAAAATAACTATTACTTGCTGCAATCACCTCATTTGAATAAAATCCTTGTTCCGCCAGCCATTTCTTCAAATTGGGGAAAAAAATGGTAGTCCGAGGGAACCAAGTTTGGAGAACAGGGGGGGGGGGGTTGAAAAGAATTGGAATCCTATTTCCTTTAATTTTGCGACCACAACTGCTGAGGTATGTGCTGGTGCATTGTCGTGATGGAAAATGACTTTTTTGCGGTCCAATCGCCGGCGTTTTTCTTGCAGCCCGGTTTTCAAACGATCCAATAACGATGAATAATATTCGCCTGTAACAGTTTTATCCTTTACCAGATAGTCGATGAGGATTATCCCTTGCAAATCCCAAAAGACAGTCGCCATAACCGTTCCAGCCGAAGGAATGGTCTTCGTCTTTTTTGGTGCAGATTCTCCCTTTGTAACCCATTGTTTAGATTGTTGTTTGGTCTCAGGAGTATAGTAATGTATCCATGCTGCAAATAATCCTTGCAACACTTCACACGATTCAGTTTTTGGTCAAGCGTGAGCAATTGCGGAACCCAACTTGTGGATAGCTTTGTCATGTCCAAATGTTTATGCAAAATATTATGTACCCGTTCATTCGAGATGCCTACAGTACTAGCAATCTCACGCACCTTAACTCTTGTCATCCATCACCATATCATGGATTTTATCAATGATTTCTGGAGTCGTAACCGCCACAGGGCGTCCAGAACGTTCAGCATCACTTGTGCCCATGTGGCCACTCCCAGAATTTTGAAACCACTTAGGAACTGTTCTAATCGAAGGTGCAGTCACCGTAATGTTTATCAACCTTCTCTTTAGTCTCCTGAGGTGTTTTTCCTTTCATAAAGTAATGTTTAATCACCACACGAAATTCTTTTTCGTCCATTTTTTGACCGTCACTCGATTTCCTTGATTCACACGAATGCCAAACACAAAGAAATATACCAATATGGCTGAAACTTGGTGTGCGTTCTTTCCAAAGATTCTACTATAACTAATCATGATCTCGATACCCGCCGGTGTTGCCATCTCTCGGACTTTGCACGGACTTTTCATACGCCCCTCGTGAAAGCTGTCTAAGCACGACACACGACGCGGCCTCTTGACTGTACTTCCACAATTACCTATCTCCAACCTTCCAAATTTCACAGAGGTTCTGCTAGATACCTTGCAGGACCATCACTTTTGGCAGAAAGGACTTCGGAAGGCAGGAGAGAGGTACTGACGAAAGTAAAGCTGCGAGGGTGGGTCACGAAACTCTAATGGTTATGATAGCTCGCTAGAAACTTTTCATTCTTAAGTTAACTAATGTCGTGTAATACAGCAAAAAGAACCAACAGATGGAGGCTCTAGTGGCTTTTGCATCGTAAACCCAGAAAGCGAAGGGCGAGCGTTCTTGAAACCTCTCATTGGAGGAGAGGTAGCGATACAAATTCGAACAGCACGATTTCGTATTAAATCATGAGTCCCTAGCCCATTAACTCATCAGGTTCAGTTTACAGTTCAAAAGAAAAGCATTACTCTGAATTATAACACCCAAATACTCAATGGAAGCAATAGTAATGTAACAGCAACTTAGTCCTAAGGCTTAAAAGTAATGGAGGGCCATGCCTTGACAAAGCTACGCTCTCGTTGACAGTGTTAAACACTGAAGTGTTGTTGTCATCCAGCGGTGGTTGGTTGGGGGCCGACCGATTATGTCGACCTTACTCGCTTATAATACCCCCTCTTATCCAATATACATATAGCCAGTCTTAAGACGGCCAAAGTGAGAGGAATAAATACAGTGCTTGGTATGATGACACTACTTATACAGGGCTATTACAAATGATTGAAGCGATTTCATAAATTCACTGTAGCTCCATTCATTGACATATGGTCACGACACACTACAGATACGTAGAAAAACTCATACAGTTTTGTTCGGCTGAAGCCGCACTTCAGGTTTCTGCCGCCAGAGCGCTCGAAAGCGCGGTGAGACAAAATGGCTACAGGAGCCGAGAAAGCGTATGTCGTGCTTGAAATGCACTCACATCAGTCAGTCATAACAGTGCAATGACACTTCAGGACGAAGTTCAACAAAGATCCACCAACTGCTAACTCCATTCGGCGATGGTATGCGCAGTTTAAAGCTTCTGGATGCCACTGTAAGGGGAAATCAACGGGTCGGCCTGCAGTGAGCGAAGAAACGGTTGAACGTGTGCGGGCAAGTTTCACGCGTAGCCCGCGGAAGTCGACGAATAAAGCAAGCACGGAGCTAAACGTACCACAGCCGACGGTTTGGAAAATCTTACGGAAAAGGCTAAAGCAGAAGCCTTACCGTTTACAATTGCTACAAGCCCTGACATCCGATGACAAAGTCAAACGCTTTGAATTTTCGGCGCGGTTGCAACAGCTCATGGAAGAGGATGCGTTCAGTGCGAAACTTGTTTTCAGTGATGAAGCAACATTTTTTTCTTAATGGTGAAGTGAACAGACAATGTACGAATCTGGGCGGTAGAGAATCCTCACGCATTCGTGCAGCAAATTCGCAATTCACCAAAAGTTAACGTGTTTTGTGCAATCTCACGGTTTAAAGTTTACGGCCCCTTTTTCTTCTGCGAAAAAAACGTTACAGGACACGTCTATCTGGACATGCTGGAAAATTGGCTCATGCCACAACTGGAGACCGACAGGGCCGACTTCATCTTTCAACAGGATGGTGCTCCACCGCACTTCCATCATGATGTTCGGCATTTCTTAAACAGGAGATTGGAAAACCGATGGATCGGTCGTGGTGGAGATCATGATCAGCAATTCATGTCATGGCCTCCACGCTCTCCCGACTTAACCCCATGCGATTTCTTTCTGTGGGGTTATGTGAAAGTTTCAGTGGTTAAACCTCCTCTACCAAGAAACGTGCCAGAACTGCGAGCTCGCATCAACGATGCTTTCGAACTCATTGATGGGGACATGCTGCGCCGAGTGTGGGAGGAACTTTATTATCGGCTTGATGTCTGCTGAATCACTAAAGGGGCAAATATCGAACATTTGTGAATGCCTAAAAAACTTTTTGAGTTTTTGTATGTGTGTTGAAAGCATTGTGAAAATATCTCAAATAATAAAGTTATTGTAGAGCTGTGAAATCGCTTCAATTATTTGTAATAACCCTGTATATTCTTTGTAAGGTTGAATAATAAGTACAGTGTTTTTGTTCTGCTGATTTTTGTTTATTTCAAACTAGTTTTCGGCTTGTTAGACGATCTTCAAGAAACAATTGACTAGCGTCTGAAGGGCACTAGTTCTCAGGCAACAGAACATTATAGGCAAAGAGACAATCACTTGCGTAGTGTGTTGTGGATCAAATTTGTTTCTTAACGCTGAAATTACACAATGAATAATATTAGCACAATCAACAAACTACACACTATTACCAGTTAAATAGTTATCATGCTGTATTTTTTTAGGTCTTGGCATTGACAGAAACTGTTACAATGAGCACTCTTCGTTCGCGTTGTGCAATAAACATGCTTTTTTACTTTGTAAACTAAACTTTAGGTAATGGACAGTGTTATACTCAATTAAAATATATAATCTTAGCGTATTACGGGTTATATGGTTATGATGCCATAGTCTGTGAGGTCGAGACGTTGTTTGATAACTATCTAACAGGGTACTAGTAAGTAAAATTGTGCAGCAAACATGTTTCACATTGTAAATATCACATTTATGCAGTGGTCAATATCAAACACACTAGATGATTAAGTACACAATATTAAGATATTACAAGTTATATCATTGAAGTTTGTAGGGTAAGCAAGGTAAGGAACAGAAAATTCTATTGCATATTAATTTTGCGTAGCAGTATGTATCATTGTAGCGTTTTGTGGTAAGTGGCTGGTTGATTGCATTATGTGAACCTTAAAAGTTGCGATGTAGTCAGTTGTAATTAATCATTTAGAACCAGCTGAAGATTTTGAGCTAAATGTGTTTCCCTGAAGGACTTATAAGAGGCTTAGTTCGTTCCTTCGTTGGCTATATGCATTACTTCCTTGTGCATTCGGTACATGTGTCCTTCCCTCAGCAGATGTTCGGCAAAGGTGCAGTCTGACTTAAGTAATCTCCAGTTGCGTTCGTGTTCAATCAGCCTAGTTGTTATGGCCCTGCCTGTCAGAACAATATACAGTTTGTACTATCCCATATTTAGGAAAGCTATCTAACAAATTAACCAAAAACCCCAAATCCTGCAATTACGAAACTTCATTTTATATAGAGGCACTACAGCTTATGTTCTGTTCAGCAGCAAGGACAAAACAGATTTATTAAGTAACAGTGGTGTTTGCAAAATCACTTGGAATGACAGCAGCAAACTGTGTATTGGTCAGACGGGCAGCGCCACAACAACTAGGCTGATTGACATGAACGCAGCTGGAGATTACATAAGACAGACTTCACCTATGCCGAACATGTGGTGAAGAAAGGGCACAGATACCAAGTCCACATAGTAGTACTACATATAACCAACAAATAAAGAAAACTAAGCCTGTTAGAACCGCTTAGGACTTCTAAATGATCAATTACAGCTGAGTACATCCCCACTTTTAAGCCTCACATGATGCAACCAACCAGCCGCACACCCAAAAACCTCCACAATGGCACATACTGCTATACGAAACTAAAACGCAATAGAATTTTCTATTCCTTACCTTTCTTACCCCACAAACTTCAACAAAATAACTTGCAATACCTTAATATTGTGTATTTTAGCCATGTACTGTGTTTAACACTACCCACTACATAAAATTTTTATTTACACTGTAAAACATATTTGTTGCACAACGTAAGTTACTAATGCCGAGCTGGATAGTTCTGCATAGTTCTTAACAAATACCTCGACCTCACAAACTACGGCACCATAATCATATAACCCGTAATACTGTAAAATTATGCATATTAATTGTTGTGTATAATACTGCCCTGTGCCTAAAGTTTAGTTTACAGTGCGTAAAAAAACATGTTTTTTGCACAGCATAAATGAAGAGTGTGTGTAATTGTACCACAGACAGACGAAACAAAATAGAATGAATCATGGTACGAAAACGAAACGGAAGTAAGTACCATGAATGGCTGGGGGACCCTGCGAGCGCTAATTACATCGCTCTAGCTGCACGCGCCTGGATAATAAAAAGCTTATCTGTACAGTATCATTAATACATAGTCCAACTTGCATGTCTTTTGTGAAATTAAATGATAATTGCTACTTAAAAGTTACTGAGTGGTTGGTCATCTGCTGAATGTGAACCGAGCTGTGAGCAGACTTTTTTTAACGTGCCATCAGGTAACGTTGACTGACTGTCTAGTCAGTTTTTCAGTCACTTGTTCTTCAGTGTATCGCTTGACGCATGTCACGTTCAGAATAGACCACAAAGATTTGCACATATTTCGATAAGGATTTGTAATATGCAAAAATATTGTAGCAGTTACAGGAGCTACTCCTGTTTCACAAATTGAGTGGCTTCTGGAACTGTGGTATCGGATGTTGACCAAAAGTTTAATGACTGTCCACTGATGTTCTGAATCGACTCACAAGAAGATAACACTGACTACTTACTTAGCTATTCGTTAGAGATGCAGTTCATAGCTATCGATAAATCCTCAGAGGATACATACGCTGATCAACCAGAACATTATGACCACCGATCTACTGTCAATACAGACCCGTCGAAGCGATAGCAGCGTCACCTGGCGAGGAGTAACTGCTAGACACACGCACGGTGCACGTAGTTTCAGTGAGCGTGGTGCCGTGTGTAGAATGGGGAAGCTGCGCAATCTGAGTCTTCCCGAGGGTAGATTGTGATGGCACGGGGCTCGGTATGAGCTTTTCGGAAACTGCACGACTTGTCGGATGTTCAAAGCCGTGCTGTGGTGAGTGTCTTCAACACGGGGGCAAAACAAAGGTGAAGCCATGTTCAGCCGTCTTGGGGTAAGACGGCCACCCGTCATTACAGATGTCGGACGTCGTAGGCTGGGCAGACTCGTGAAACAGGACAAGTTGTGAACTGTGGCGAAACTAATTTCAGACTATAACGCTGGGCAGATTACTAGTGTGGCTGAACATACATACATCAGCAACACCTACCGATGGGCCTCCGCAGCCGACCACCCATGTATGTTCCAACGTTAACACCACGACATCGGGGCTACGACTGAAATGGGCACGTGACCTTCGGTACTGAACGTTGGCGCAGCTGCAGAGCGTTCCATGGCCTGATGAATCGCGATACCTCCGTCATGCCGATGGGTGGGCACAAATACATCGTCTTGCAGGGAACAGCTCCTTGATACCTGTATTACGAGACGCAGACAAGCTGGCAGCGGCTCCATTACGCTCTGGGGAACATTGACGTGAGCATCCATGTGTCTAGAGCTCTTGCAAGGCACCATGACGGCCAAGGAGTATCGTACATTCCTTCATAACGATCATGTTTCCCTACGGTAGCGGTATTTTTCAGCAAGATAATGCCCCATGTGGCAATGCCAGAAGTGTGATGGAGTGCTTAGAGCAACACAGTGCCGAGTCCCATTTCTTATGTTGGCCCCCCCAATCCGCCAGACCTGAACCCAACCCAACATATGGGAGTGACTGAACATAGTGTCAGTTTATCGCCACCCTCCCCGAAATCTACGGGAATTAGATGACTTATATGTAAATGTGGTGCCAGCTTCCTTCAGCGACCTGCCAAGGCCTCATTGCTTCCATGCCAGGACGCCTCACTGCTGTTGTCCGTGCCACACCGATATCGACATCTACATCGATACTCCTGAAGCCACCATACAGTGCGTGGCGGAGAGTACCCTGTACCATTACTAGCTATTTCCTTTCATGTTTGATTTGCAAATAGAGCAAGGGAAAAACGACTATCTACACTAATACGGGAACAGACGCGACACAGATCTGTAAGCCCACAGTATTGGTGATAAGTTGAAACAACTGTGCCGAAATACATGTGCTAAGAAACGCCACTTTCCTGTGCATGTGCCCCGACATCAATGTGGGATATGATCACCATGCACACGTACACAGGCCGCACAACGGGTTGGTATACTCTGGATCAGGTTTTCGAGCAGCTGATTGGGTATAGCCTCCCATTCTTCCACCAGTGACTGTCGGAGCTCCTGAAGTGTTCTAGGGGTTTGAAGACGTGCAGCGATACGTCGACCGAGAGCATCCCAGACGTGCTCGATGGGGTTTAGGTCTGGAGAACAGGCAGACTACTCCATTCGCCTGATATCTTCTGTTTCCAGGTACTCCTCCACGATGGCAGCTCGGTCGGGCCGTGCGTTATCATCCATCAAGAGGAAGGTGGGACCCACTGCAACCCTGAAAAGCGGACATAGTGGTGCAAAATGACGTCCCGATACACCTTACCTGTTACAGTTCCTTTGTCAAAGACATACAGGGGTGTACGTGCACCAATCATAATCCCACCACACACCATCAAGCCACGACCTCCATACAGGTCCCTTTCAAGGACATTAAGGGGTTGGTATCTGGTTCCTGGTTCACGCCAGATAAAAACCCGGCGAGAATCACTGTTCAGACTATACCTGGACTCGTTCGTGAACATGACCTGGGACCACTGTTCCAATGACAATGTACTGTGTTCTTGACACCAGGCTTTACGGGCTCTCCTGTGACCAGGGGTCAGTGGAATGCACCTTGCAGGTCTCCGGGTGAATAAACCATGTCTGTTCAGTCGTCTGTAGACTGTGTGTCTAGAGACAACTGTTCCAGCGGCTGCGTTAAGGTCCCAAGCAAGCCTACCTGCAGTATTCCATGGCTGTCTGCGGGCACTGATGGTGAGATATCGGTCTTCTTGTGGTGTTGTACACTGTGGACGTCCCGTACTGTAGCGCCTGGACACGTTTCCTGTCTGCTGGAATCGTTGCCATAATCTTGAGATCACACTTTGTGGCACACGGAGCGCCCGTGCTACGACCTTCTGTGTTTGACCAGCCTCCAGTTGCCCTAGTATTCTGCCCCTCATAACGTTATCAATATGTGTTCTTTGAGCCATTTTCGACACACAGTCACCATTAGCACGTCTGAAAACGTCTGCACACTCACTCGCTGCACCATACTCTGACATGCACCAACACACCTCTGCGTATGTGGACTGCTGCCAGCGTCACCGTGCGACGACCGCAGGTCAAATGCACCACATGGTCATACCCCGGGGTGATTTAAACCCGCAAACCGCCCACCAGAGCGTTGTTTAACCATGTATCAGCATTATCCTTAATTTATGAGCATGAGTGTGTATACCTCTGCATGAGCCCTTATTTCTCGTATCTCATCTTCGTGGTCATTATTCGCAATGTATGTTGAAGGCACTAGAATCGTTCAGCAGTCGGCTCAAATGATGGTTCTCTAAATTTTATCAATAGTTTTTGTCGAAAAGAACGTCGCCTTCCCTCCGGGGATTCCCATTTGAGTTCCCGAAGCCACTCCGTAACACTTAAGTTTTTTTCGAACCTACCGGTAACGAATCTAGCAGTCCTCTTAAGTGCTTCAATGTCTTCCTTCAATCTGGCCTGGTACGGATCCCAAATACTCTAACAGTACTCAAGAACATATCGCAGCAGCGTTCTATATGCAGTCGCCTTTACATATGAACCACATTTTCCTAAAATTCTCGCGATAAACCGAAGTCGACCTTTCGCCTTCCCTAGCACAGTTGTCACATGCTCGTTCCATTTCATATCGCTTTGCAACGTTACGCCCAGATGTTTAAACGACGTGACTGTATTAAGAAGGACACTAGTAATACTGTATCCGAACATTGCAGTGTTTATCTTCCTACTCAGCTGCATTAACTTTCATTTTTCCACATTTAGAGCAAGCTGGCATACATCACACCAACTGGAAATTTTGTCTAAGTCGTCTTGTAACTGCTTACAGTCATTCAATTTCGACAGCTTACTGTACACCACGGCATCTTCAGCAAACAACCGCAGATTGCTTCCCACCCTGTCCGCCAAATCATTTGTGTGTATAGACAACAGCGGTCCTATCACACTTCCCTGGGGATCTTGACGATACACTTGTCTCTGAAGAACACTCGCCGTCGAGGGCAACATACTGGGTTCTATTATTTAAGAAGCCTTCGAGCCACACACATCTGTGAACTTATTCCGTATGCTCATACCTTCGTTAACAGCCTGAAATGGTGCATCGCGTCAAATGCTTTCCGGAAATCTAGGAATATGGAATCTTCCTGTTGCCCTTCATCTATGGTATAGTTCGCAGAATTTCATGTGGGAAAAGGCTGGCTCTGAGCACTGGGACTAAACATCTATGGTCATCAGTCACCTAGAACTTAGAACTAATTAAACCTAACTAACCTAAGGACAGCACACAACACCCAGTCATCACGAGGCAGAGAAAATCCCTGACCCCGCCGGGAATCGAACCCGGGAACCCGGGCGTGGGAAGCGAGAACGCTACCGCACGACCACCAGCTGCGGACGGTGGGAAAAGGACAAGCTGAGTTTCGCACGAGCAATGCTTCCTATAACCATGTTGATTCGTGGACATAAGCTTCTCAGCCTCAAGGAAGTTTATTATATTCAACGATTCTGCAGCAAACAAAAGTTAACGATATTGGCCTGTAATTCTGCAGTTCCGTTCTTTTATCCTTTTCATACATCGGAGTCACCTGCGCTGTTTTCCAGTCGCTTGGGACTTTGTGATGAGCGAGAGATTTATGATAAATGCAAGCTAGATAAGGGGCCAATGCCGTAGAGTACTCTTTGTGACATCGAATTGGGATTCCATCCGGATCTGGTGATTTATTTGCTTTCAAATCTTCCAGTTGTTTCTCTACGGCACGGATGTTTTTTCTATGTCGTCGATATGGGTGTCAGTCCGATGGTCAAATGACGGTATATTTGTACGGTTCTCCTGTGTGAACGATTTCTGGGATGCGAAATTTAAAACTTCGGCTTTCGGTTTGCCATCTTCAACTGCCACACCAGACTGCTCAACAAGGGACTGAATGAAAGCAGTACGTCCGCTTATCGATTTTACATGTGACGAGAATGTTGTTTGGTTCTCTGCCAGATTTTTTGCTAAGATGTGAAGGTGGTAGTTGTCGTATGCTTCGCGTATAGATCTTTCCACAGACGCACGAATCTCTGCTGACTTTCGCTTGTCATAATTTGTGCATTCCCTTTTGAAAGAGTGTAACAGCCTCTACGTCCTCAGTATCCTCCGAATTTTGTCAAACCATGGTGGATCTTTTCCATCCTTTATCCACTTCCTAGGCACATCACTTTCCAAACCACGATTCACAATCTGCTTAGACTTTCCCCATAATTCGTCTATACTCATCTTACTGGAACTAAGTGATGTCATTTCACGGTCTATGTGCGATGCTAATAACTGCTTATCTGCTCTATCTAGCAGAAACACTCTCCTAGCCTTCTTGACGGGTTTATTAACTTTTGTAATCGTAGTTGCTATAATGACATCGTGATCGCTAAGATATTTGCATTGCCGAGCTAGCTGCTCAAGACAGTTTTCAGGAATCTGTCTTGAAAAGTAAACTACTGGCCATTAAAATTGCTACACCACGAAGATGACGTGCTACAGACGCGAAATTTAACCAACAGATATGCAAATGATTAGGTTTTCAGAGCATTCACGAAAGGTTGGCGCCGATGGCGACCCCTACAACGTGCTGATATGAGGAAAGTTTCCAACCGATTTCTCATACACAAACAGCAGTTGACCGGCGTTGCCTGGTGAAACGTCGTTGTGATGCCTCGTGTAAGGAAGAGAAATGCGTACCATCACGTTTCCGACTTTGATAAAGGTCGGATTGTAGCCTATCGCGATTGCGGTTTATCGTATCGCGACTTTGCTGCTCGCGTTGGTCGAGATCCAATGACTGTTAGCAGAATATGGAATCGTTGGGTTTAGGAGGGTAATACGGAACGCCGTGCTGGATCCCAACGGCCTCGTATCACTAGCACCCATCTTATCCGAATGGCTGTAATGGATCGTGCAGCCACGTCTCGATGCCTGAGTCAACAGATGGGGACGTTTGCAAAACCACAACCATCTGCACGAACAGTTCGACTACGTTTGCAGCAGCATGACTATCAGCTCTGAGACCATGGCTGCGGTTAACCTTGACGCTGCATCACAGACAGGAGCGCCTGCGATGGTGTACTCAACGACGAACCTGGGTGCACGAATGGCAAAACGTCATTTTTTCGGATGAATCTAGGTTCCGTTTACAGCATGATGGTCGCATCCGGATTTGGCGACATCTCGGTGAACGCACATTGGAAGCGTGTATTCGTCATCGCCATTCTGGCGTATCACCCGGCGTGATGGTATGGGGTGCCATTGGTTACACGTCTCTGTCACCTCTTGTTTGCATTGACAGCACTTTGAACAGTGGACGTTACATTTCAGATGTGTTACGACCCGAGGCTCTACCCTTCATTCGACCAATGCGAAACCCTACATTTCAGCAGGATAATGCAGGACAGCACATTTCAGGTCCTGTACAGGCCTTTATGGATACAGAAAATGCGACTGCTGCCCTGGCCAGCAAATTCTCCAGATCTCTCACCAATTGAAACCATCTGGTCAATGGTGGCCGAGCAACTGGCTCGTCACAATACGCCAGTCACTACTCTTGATGAACTGTAGTATAGCATGGGCAGCTGTACCTGTACACGCCATCCAAGCTCTGTTTGACTCAATGCCCAGGCGTATGAAGGCCAGAGGTGGTGGTTCTCGGTACTGATTTCTCAGGATCTACGCACCCAAATTGCGTGAAAATGTAATCACATGTGAGTTCTAGTATAATATATTTCTTCAATGAATACCCGTTTAGCATCTGCTTTTCTTCTTGGTGTAGCGATTTTAATGGCCAGTAGTGTATTTCTCATACCGGCTGTTATGTAGGTGGTCATAATGTTCTGGTTGATCAGTGTATAATGGACAGTGCAACAAGAGAGGAGCAATACCTCCGTAATAATGGCTGGGAAGTGAGACAGAAAAAGTGCTGTCTGAGTCAAGTAGCTGAGACTGCTCTCTCTGACAGAAGAAGAACGTAATAGATTCAAAGACAGTGCAGTGTGTCTCCGGCAGAACAGACGACTGCAGACGAGCCTCGTCAATAGCGAAAGTTTCAGTGTCAGTGTCAGAAACACGTAGTCCCAATCCGCGTCGGTAGCTGCGTGGTCAGTGCTGCGGATTGCTAAGTGAGGGGGCCCAGGTTCGATTCCCGGCTGTGTCGGAGATTTTCTCAACCTGGGGAGTGGGTATGGAGCTGTCCTCCCATTCGTATCGTCATAATTGCCATTACGGTATTGAGATGGTTGAATGGGGGCAGCTCAAAAGCCAGTAACTTAAAAAAAAAGTCGCCACTACTCATCCTTGTTTGTTGTGGGTAAGCACCTCTACATATTCCAGTCAGCAGACCGTCAGGTTATGAGGGCTAATGGAGTTTCTATCCTCTGGAATGATCACAAAATATCAGCTTATGGTCAAACAATAGGTTTTTACCTCATTTCTGCAAGAAGATCTCTAAATAACATTAAAAAGATGTAACTACTTTTCGGACAAATGTTTACGATACTGGTAACGTCTGACGGGCCTTGGTTGGAACAGAATGAACGTTTGTGCACAGAACTGTGCCTAGAGGCGTCTCAATGGCGGTTAAAGCTGTAAAAGTGTAACCGCTGTCAAGAAAATGACATTGATGTAATTCGTTAGATAGCACGCAATACAAGTGCTCTGGAACATGCTGAACTAACGTGTCCAGTCCTATTAAAATGTTAGCACATGCTACTGTGACAACATTAAGAAATTAGCCCAAAGAGACTGTTCAACACCAAAACTGATTTGGCTATGCTAGGGAAAAAATCGCTGATGGTCTGTTCACTGTATCAACTTCCTCACGTACATGAGCACTTCTGGACATGGTCCCACAACATTACAAATAAAACATACAAGAAACAGTGTGCACATCTACCTACATATCACACAAGTTACGTGGCCTAGCTTTAGCTAACTTCAAGGGAGGACTGTCATGACTAGGGTTGTGCTCTACCAAAACTACGGTTTGTCGTTTTGGTATAATAAATAAATGACATAGTAAATAGTAAGAATACCGATAACATTGCTATGGAAAGAAACAAATGAGTGTGTGAGAGAAAAATTGGGGGTCGATGACTTTTCTTTGTTTTTGTTTGTTGCTAGTTTTGCACGTAATTAGAAACGCACATTATTTAGTGTTAGTCCATTATTTAGTGTTATATTATATATCTTTACAAAATATAAACTGCATAAACTACGTATTATTCTTGTTTTTGTGCGCGACAGAACTTTCTTCATCATGATCAAAGGCAGGGGTTTCCTGATATCAGCAAGTGCGAAAATTGTTTATGAGTAACAGAAACCTATTTTATATAAACTAGATGAAGTATTGAAGCTATGTCTGATATGCTTTCATATTGAGTTTTTTTCTTGATTTTACCTTTTATTTGAGGAATTCGTTTTCTAGCGTTAGATTAAAAATCTGTATAGCTCTTAATTTTTACTGCAACATCTCTGTTTCACACTACAAATCAACACTTTCCCAATAGAACCTGAATTACATACTGGCAATTTCAATTTTGCTATTAATACCGTTTATTTTTAGGTAACACATAGGAAAATAACTATTCAAAACGAAAATGTTCCTTAGGTTATGTGGCCATTTATACACTGGGGCGCCCAAGAAACTGGTATAGGCATATGTATTCAAATACAGAGATATGTAAACAGATAGATCACGACATTCCGCTTGGCAACGCCTATATAAGACAAGTGTCTGGCGCAGTTGTTAGATCGGTTACCGCTGCTACGATGGCCGGTTATCAAGATTTAAGTGAGTTTGAACGTGTTGCAGTCGGCGCACGAGCGATGGGACACAGCATCTCCGAGGTAGGGATGAAGTGGGGATTTTCCAGTACGTCCATTTAAACAGTGTGAGTGAATATCAGGAATCCGGTAAAGCATCAAATGTCCGACATCGTTGCTGCCGGAAAAAGGGAAGAACGGGACCAACGACGACTGAAGAGAATCGTTCAACGTGGCAGAAGTGCAACCCTTCCGCAAATTACTGCAGATATCAATGCTGGGCCATCAATAAGCTCCAGCGTGCGAACCATTCAACGAAACATCATCGATATGGGCTCACTCGTCAAGCTTTGATGACTGCACGGCACAAAGCTTTACACCTCGCCTGGGAGACATTGGACTGTTGATTACTGGAAACATGTTGCCTGGACGGAAGAGTCTCGTCTCAAATTGTATCGATCGGATGGAGACAATCCCATGAATATGTGGACCCTGCGAGTCAGCAGGGTATTGTTCAAGCTGGTTGAGGCTCTGTAATGGTGTGGGGCATGTACAGTTGGAATGATGTGGAACCTCTGATACGTCTAGATACAGCTCTGACAGGTGATGTTTACGTAAGCATCCTGTCTGATCACCTGCATCCATTTATGTCCATTGTGCATTCCGACGGACTTGGGCAATTCCAGCAGGACAATGCCACACCCCACACGTACCACGTCCAGAATTGCTACAGAGTGGCTCCAGGAACACACTTCTGAGTTTGAACACTTCCGCTGGCCACCATAGTCCCCAGACATGAACATTGAGCATATCTGGGATGCCTTGCAAAGTGCTGTTCAGAAGAGATCTCCACCCCCAGGTACTCCTACGGATTTATGGACAGCCCTGCAGGATTCATGATGTCAGCCCCCTCCAGCACTACTTCCGACATTAGTCGATTCCATGCCACGTGTTGCGGCACTCTTGTGCTCGCGGGGACCCTACACGATATTAGGCAGATGCACCAGTTTCTTTGGCTCTTTAGTGTATATATCCTCTCAGTTTCTAGCTGGTTTACCACTTCCGGTTTCTAGGGGAACCTTGTAAGACACTGATCACATACGCAGAAAAAGCGATCGAAAAAATGGCTCTAAGCACTATGGGACTTAACATCTGAGGTCATCAGTCCCCTAGACTTACAACTACTTAAACCTACCTAACCTAAGGAAATCACACACATCCATGCCCGAGGCAGGATTCGAACCTGCGACCGTAGCAGCAGAGCGGTTCCATACTGAAGCGCCTAGAACCGCTCGGCCAAAGCGATCGAAATGAGAAAGCTCCATAGGTATGTAACACACCTAACATACAGGTAATGCTGTTACGGTCTTCACTGAAGAAAGCTACTAGGAAAACTATTTTAGTCTACGTTTACTTGGAACAGTGTGCGGTAGTTTTACAACACTCGTCATGACGTTATACATTAATAAACGTAATATACATAATCAGCAAAATAAAATAATAAATGGATATCACGACAAATTCAGCACAAAATAACAGTAATAAGAAAAATGCGGCTTAGGTACAAAATAAATACTTGCATTGCTTGATAACTAGAGCAGTAGACTATCATGTGATCATAGTAATTACTTCAGTTATGCTTCATATATTTTGATCTTAATGTGACAAATGTTCTTTACTACTCCTTTAGGAAAACTGGGCTAATGACACCCCCGTAATATCTCAGATGATGCTGTCACGTGACCTTTCTTCAGGAGAGTAGATTTTTTGTCCGTTCCCAAAAATTTATTTGATTGTTTCCTGAAAATAGAAGTTAGAAGACATTGAAGTATAATACAGTGGCATGTTCATCAACATTATTCCCTTTGATTCACCGGTAGAAAATGCCGATTGTCGTGCAGATGAGCTGAAGATCTGGACGTGCAACGGAGGTCATTGATGACTGACTTACCTGCAGTGACAATTCCGTATCCAGTGACTCCCTACGCCATGATGTAAAATCAAACGACGTTGTAAATTATTTTGTGTGTATTGCCTTTGTGTCCTGTGTTCTTGACTCCTAGTACCTTAAGTATACTTTTGATACCAAGTACCATACTCAAAGGGGAACCTAGGTACAGATAGTCCGTTAGTAGGGCCTACTTAGTATGTTTCTAGAATAGTATAAGCGTGATCATTAAAGTATCAAATGTGCGAGAGCTGCAGCTTCAATTTGTGTTGTATCAAAATGGTTCAAATGGCTCCGAACACTATGGGACTTAAACATCTATGGTCATCAGTCCCCTAGAACGTAGAACTACTTAACCTTACTAACCTGAGGACATCACACAACACTCAGTCATCACGAGGCAGAGAAAATCCCTGACCCGCCGGGAATCGAGCCCGGGAACCTGGGCGCGGGAAGCGAGAACGCTACCGCACGACCACGAGCTGCGGACTTGTTGTATCCAATCATACGTGTGAACATGTAAATGGGTGATTTGATTGAAAATTCATCGTACAGTCACGGACGCTCGATCTATAGCAGGCTACAGCGCTGCCACGTGCTCGCTAAGCTGCGTAGAGCGTACTCGACTGTTGCGTGGCCCCAAATGACGCTATGGTATGTGTGTGTTCTAACCAGCGTGCATCGTGCCTCAGGCAAAGGACACGTGGAATTAGTAACATGTCTTATACATTGAGTATCTTAAGGTGTCTACAGAAACGTGGGCCAATAACTCATATATATGTTCGAACAAAGTTTGATTTATTTTCACGAGTTGTTTCTGTAAGTGTGGATGACTGTCAATAGCGATGAAGAAATGTTCCAGGAAAGCGAAGAATCTCAACACAAAATACTATAAATTTGAATTTAATTGCCGGCCTTGTGGGCGAGCGGTTCTAGGCGCTTGAGTCCGGAACCGCGGTGATGCTACGGTCGCAGGTTCAAATCCTGCCTCCAGCATGGATGTGTGTGATGTCCTTAGGTTGGTTAGGTTTAAATAGTTCTAAGTATAGGGGACTGATGACCTCAGATGTTAAGTCCCATAGTGCTCAGAGCCATTTGAACCATTTGAATTTAATTCAACAGTAGTACGCATCACATTTATCATGCTTTGAAAGGACAGTAGTAACAGCGGCCTTAAGTTTCCAAAATAGTATGACAGGAGAAAAATTGTCTTTGGGGTAATAATCACCAATAAAGACAAAACATTAATAAACGATACTGTTTCCTTTAGTTGTCTTCCTGCAAGCGACTCCTACTGTGGATGGTGGCTGCTCGCAGAATGAGTGACAATGTTATCTTACTGTTTAAAGTTGAAAACGCAACTCGCGCAGTGGTGATTACAGGCAATGAAAAAGTTAAACGTTAAAGGTCGGGTCGTTTCCCAGAGCGATTCAAGGAATAGGCGCAGACTGAGGTATGTATATGTGGCACAATAGGCGACCATTCCTGATAGGGTTGTGGTGGTCTGTCACTTCACTCGTAGGGTGCACATGTGCCAGTTAATAAGTCTGGCGCTCTGGATTTCTAAACAAACATCTCTATCCTTTAGACGGGGTCTGTTGCGAGAGCGTCTGCGAGACTAGTGGAAAAAATATAAAGGAACACGAAATGACGCGTTGCCGAGAGAGATTCTGTTAAGTAGTGGGTTAACAGATTTACTTAAGGCCGCGTATGAGTCGAATTAATGCACAGATTTTGTAAGTCTGTTGGGAAATCTTTCAAAGGTAACGCAACCGACACTGAGATGCACAGAAAATACTCCGTACCGGTCGGCCACAGCGAGAAAGCGGCACACAAAATACCGTAACTGTGTGTGTGTGTGTGTGTGTGTGTGTGTGTGTGTGTGTGTGTGTGTGTGTGTGTGTCAGAATTAAATCTACACTCCAACTCCACAGAAATCCGAGTATGTATTAGTGCCTCTTTTTCCGAACAATGTTCCTTGTACGTGACACTAAAAGACTTTGCAGTTTGTCCTATGTAATGAACGGGAAACATATCAAGTGATTTTAAACACTCCTGAAATGTGTATAGGAGCAAATGTGGACTTGAGATTGTGAATAATATTTTTTTCAAGTTACTGTTAGTGGAAAAGGTAACTTTGAATCCATATTTTTTTATCACAAGACAAAAAGATTTTATACGAAATAGGGCCTAAAAATGGAATCGAGAAGACATTTTTGTACTCGTTACTGTCAGAAATTGCATTGCTACCTACAGTTGTCACTTTAGCGTCAGTTTTAACTTTGAAGATCTTGTCAACTGACGTGGGATCATAGCCGTTATTAACTGCAATAGTTTTCATTATATTCGTCTCCTCATTAAGCTTGTCAGGAGACAAAGGTACAAAACTGCGCGATGAATGGCTGAATGAAAAAATACTTTTTAATGGGAATGAGGATACACTGAACTAGCAGGCACAATTTGATCTGTATTAGTGGCTTTTTCAAAAACTACCGAAAGAAAGTCTAGCGTTGTCAATAGCAATACTGAGGTCCACGTAATTAAGCAGGCGGTCGTTATTTCCTAATTCAAAAGTGAAGCTGACTTTTCATGAAAACTATTAAAATTTTCAAAGAAATGCTGAATTCCTTCCTGGGAACCTGTGCAAATTATCAAAATTTCGTCTACTTACCAAGAATAAGACAAAATACACAGGTCAGCAGCTGAAAAATTATTGAAGTATTTCTCTTCCAGCGAATTAATGAAAATATCAGTCAAGGTGCCTGTCAGTGGGTTACCTATTGCCAGGCCGTCAGGCTGATGGTGCAGTTTGCCATTGACAACAAAGTAGTTTTATCTTACTACTATTCTTACCAAACGAATTATATCAGTGATTTGCTCATCAGAAATATCTTTTTTACAAGTACGTAGGTTTCTATCGGATAGTGACCTATGTACTTTAAACTGGGAACGCAATTTTGTGACATGTGGATTCATATTAACAAGCTGTTTGTCTTGAAACAGTTTAAGCAAATGTGTAGCACTGTTAACGGCAAGCCTAATTTATTTTTGTATCATGGGGGTCGGATCTCGATCTAGCTCCAGAACATCATTCTCCTAATAAAAAAAAAAACTAATGTATTAGACACACATTCGTTCTGAGTACTAACCATTACCTTTGTGAGACTTCGTTATAAAGGATTGTTTTCTTTTAGCTTGACAATATTTCTAATCAATTTCTTATCACAATTGTACTGACAGATTCTAACTGCATGTTTCTCAAAAATACTACACACATCATGAGCTACCCTCGTTTGTCGAGAAGCGTCTACTTTGACCCTATCAAGGCCTAAAAGTGGTTCAAATGGCTCTGAGCACCATGTGACTTAACATCTGAGGTCATCAGTCCCCTAGAACTTAGAACTACTTAAACCTAACTAACCTAAGGACATCACACACATCCATGCCCGAGGCAGGATTCGAACCTGCGAGCGTAGCAGCAGCACGGTTCCGGACTGAAGCGCCTAGAACCGCTAGGCCACAACGGCCGGGTATCAAGGCCTATTTTAAGATCTACAATCACTTTCTACAAAATTTTTATCTGACAGGTTAGGCTTTACATTATATTTTAGTCCTTTTTGCAACAAGGGAGCTTCTTCTGGTGTAAAATGTATTTCACTCGTATTAAGAATTCTGTTGAAAATTTTATGCTCAGACCTTTGAACTACTAACAACAGGCTTTTTACACATATAATACTCTTAAAATTTGCCAGTTTCTTATCGTGCCTTTTGCAATATAATTCTTAGTTATCCAACCCATCATTAATAAAATCCCAAAATGCACAAATCTGAAAATTTTAATATATGCGAAAAATTTTAGTGAGCTCAAGATACAAAAAGTAGGCCTCTTCATTTAATCTGTCTTTTTCCTTGCATAAAGCTTTAATTTTGTCGAAAGTAAGTTTTTTCACTAGGCACTGAAAGATTTTCGATCCTTCATGCACTGTCTGAAGTTACTATAGGATTTAACGTAACTTGGCCAAAGTCCGTTTTCTTCGCGATGCTTATTAAAATTAATAACCATATCTGCGTTTAACAGTTTTTCTTCTCATGTCTTCGTACTTTGACACAGCCATAGATACCTGGGCCGATAGAAATCTTACAGTTTTTAACAAAGCTGTTTCTCAGCAACTGTACACTAGCTTCAGCCAACCAGGTGGAAGTAACTGTTTGGTACATTGACCTAGGTTTCGACCCCTACTAAGGGAGCCTTCATCACAATGAAATTTTGAGAAACCCTATACAATAATACACAGAATATTAAGTATGACAAAAAAAACGCATTAACCGAGACAACTGTCATGACGTACAAATATTATTAGCGTAAAATTACCTTGCGAGAGCGCAATGGTTAGAATTTAGAGCAGCTACGCTGAAGTCAATAATAAAATAAAACACGTTCAAGTCTTTGCTGCGTATTCGTAGCTAGGAACAACATCCGACTGATCGGCCCACTGGCTTACATTGCTGCCACAAAAACAATACAAGTTGCGCCGCCTATCGGACGCGGACAGTGACATGTGTCCATTTGAAATATTATATAGGAAATAACTGAAAAAGAAACGACAATTAATTTTAAGAAAACAAAATACAAAGGAAGAGAGCTTAATGTATTTATGAAAATACAAGGTAATCATTAAGAGCCATCTATTTACAGAAATTGTTATTACCTAAAGGACAGGATAACATAGAAAAATTATACAAACAGCTGTATAATCCAGAAAAATCTTCTTAAAGGTAACTTTTGTACGTTGTCAATTATCATCTCGGTTGTTTTTTTTTTGTCATACTTAATGTTCAATATATTATTGTGCAGGGTTTCTAAAAATTTCATTCTGATGAAGACACCCTTAGCAGGTGTCGAAACCTAGGTCAGTTTACCAAACAGTTACTTGCAACCTGTTGGTTGTGTAATCTTATATTTAAATAAAAAATGCATTCTTATGATAAAATTGAAACCTCACTTTCAAAAATCTAGCTTCATTCGGATTTTAGGTGCAAAAAACATGTTTTCAGAGTTTTTTATGCGCACCACTTCTGTGCTTCCTACTTGTGCAATTGTATGAATACATGCTCCGGCCGCGAAATACATTAACAAAATATTCTCGGGTTTTCAGCCACGTAAAGTGGTTAAAAGCCCACTGGGCATTTGACAAAGATCTCCTATGTCATTGGCAGGTGGTTGGCTGTCGTCTGCATGCCACTGCCGTGCTTATACGAGCGGCCTTTGAAAAGACCGTGCAAAAATAAAACTAATTACGTGTTTGGGGTAAACCTTTTTTATTTTTCGACATAGACTCCTATTAGACTTATCCGCTTTGTCCGACGCTGTTCTAATTTGCTAATCCCTTCCGAATAATAGAAATTGTCCAAGTCTGCAAAATAGCTGTTAGGTGCTGCAATCACCTCCTCATTTGAATAAAATCTTTGTCCTGCAGCCATTTCTTCAAATTGGGGAACAAATAGTAGTCCGAGGTAGCCTAGTCTGCAGAATAGGGGGGATGAGAAACGAGTTGGAATCCTGTTTCCATTAATTTTGTGACCAAAACTGCTGAGGTTTGTGCTCGTGCATTGTCGTGATGGAAAAGGACTTTTTTGCGCTCCAATCGGCGGCGTTTCTCTTGCAGCTCGGTTTTCAAACGGTTCAATAACGATGAATAATATGCACTTGTAATAGTTTTACGCTTTTCCAGATAGTCGATGAGGATTATCCCTTGCGAATCCCAAAAGACAGTCGCCATGACCTTTCCGGCCGAAGGACTGGTCCTTGCCTATTTTGGTGCAGATTCTCCCTTGGCAACACATTGTTTAGGTTATTGTTTGGTCTCAGGAGTATAGTAATGTATCAATGTTTCATCCACAGTGACGAAACGACGCTTAAAGTCCTGCGGATTCTTCCTGAACAGCTGCAAACCATCCTTGCAACCCATCTTGCGGATAGCTTTCTCATGTTCAAATGGCTCTGAGCACTATGGGACTTAACATCTATGGTCATCAGTCCCCTAGAACTTAGAACTACTTAAACCTAACGAACCTAAGGACATCACACAACACCCAGCCATCACGAGGCAGAGAAAATCCCTGACCCCGCCGGGAATCGAACCCGGGAACCCGGGCGTGGGAAGCGAGAACGCTACCGCACGACTACGAGATGCGGGCCTTTCTCATGTCCAAATGTTTATGCAAAATATTATGTACCCGTTCATTCGAGATGCCCACAGCACTAGCAATCTCACGCACCTGAACTCTTCAGTCATCCATCACCAAATCATGGATTTTATCAATGATTTCTGGAGTTGTAACCTCGACAGAGCGTCCAGAACGTTCAGCATCACTTGTGCCCATATGGCCACTCCGAAAATTTTGAAACCTCTTATAAACTGTTCTAACCGAAGGTTCGGAATCACCGTAATTTTTATCAAGTTTCTCTTTAGTCTCCTGAGGCGTTTTTCCTTTCATAAAGTAATGTTTAAGCACCACACGAAATTCTTCTTCGTCCATTTGTTGACAGTCACTCGACTTCCTTGATTCACACGAAAGCCAAACGCAAAGAAATAGACCAGTGTGGCTGAAACGTGGTGTGTGTTCCTTCAGTGGTGCCATCTCTCGGACTTCGCACGGACTTTTCAAACGCCCCTCGTATAGGTGCACTGTTGCCAGTGGCGTCATTGGTGGCCAGTCCCGCAACTCATATGGTAGAGTTTCGGTGGCGCGACCGCCACATTCTTTTAAACTCCCCATCTCAGGATCCCAGGCGTTCTCAGCCGCAATCTACCGTCTTTATTATGGGTGTTGTGCGACATTTTGACCTCTATTATTTCGTTTATTACGCTATGGCAAAAGCCGCTGGTCCGTTCAATAATAGAAGTCTCGTTTTCCAGGGAGTGTTTGTTCCTCTACAGTTGATTTTTCGGAAAAGTCTAGGCAGAAACACCCATCATGGTCTATGCGGCGCTGTTCATTGGTACGAACAGTCTGACCGACTTAAAATTGCCAACACCCACATGGTATTTTGTATATTCCAGTTGTTTTAAGGCCTACATCGTCTTTCACAGCCTTCATTTGTTGCCGGATTGTTGCTAGTGGCATGAACACTGTGTCAATTTCATGTCTCTTCAGGATTCGGCTAATCTTCCCTGTTATTGAGCCGCAAAACAGTAACAACGCAATCTTCTTCGTGTCTTCTTCTGGGCAGTTAACCACTTGACGCGGCTTGAAACCCGTGATACTTTACTAACTCTGCTTATTAGGTCAATTTTTGCAAAAAGGTAAAGAAATAAATGTAGTTATTGGTCGTCCTGTTGTTTCGCCAAAGCTTCATCTGTAGCCACATTATAAGGAACATGGTTCGAAAGGCAATTTATAAAAATCTATACCGGATCAGTCGTTGCCCAAGTAAATAAAAATCTACATCAGTTTCCAAGCCGTGGCTGTCTAATGTCAGAGTTATGGTAGAGTAAAATTTGGGAAGCAGAGTGAAAAATTCTCCTCCCCCAAAAAGGCAATTCTGTCATGTGCAGAATTTATGACGTCATATCTCATGTAAAAGAAGTGAACTACAGTACCTTTTCAATTTTTCTGGCAGCTTCAAAGACATGTAAATCAAAACATCTTGCATGTTTGCACTTTCCTGCTAGTGAACCATATTTCATCAGTGCGGTGAGCAGTCTTAGATCCGCCCCCTGTTACTTATATGGTGAGGAATGTAAGAACAAATAGACATAAATTTATGTACTCCTAGAAAGTGGGATGCATCTACAACGAGAAGTATCAGAGCGTGGGGATGCTTTTGTATTAGGAAGTATTCCAGAGTGGAGATGCATAGTACTAAACTTCAATGACATGTTGTCAGACTGTGTGACATGACAAATGGCATGTGTCATGTTTTATCACATGACATGTCAAGATGTTTTGAGTTAACTCTCTTGAACCTGCCAGGTAAGTTTACAGCTAGTTCCCTTCTTTTACATTCCTCACTCTGCCAAGAAACTAAAAGAAGATTATTAGATTAACCAAATGGATTAACTAACATGGTGACGTTTTTTTTTTTTTCATCAGTCTACTGACTGGTTTGATGCGGCCCGCCACGAATTCCTTTCCTGTGTTAACCTCTTCATCTCAGAGTAGCACTTCCAATCTACGTCCTCAATTATTTGCTTGACGTATTCCAATCTCTGCCTTCCTCTACAGTTTTTGCCCTCTACAGCTCCCTCTAGTACCATGGAAGTCATTCCCTCATGTCTTAGCAGATGTCCTATCATCCTGTCCCTTCTCCTTATCAGTGTTTTCCACGTATTCCTTTCCTCTCCGATTCTGTGTAGAACTTCCTCATTCCTTACCTTATCAGTCCACCTAATTTTCAACATTCGTCTATAGCACCACATCTCAAATGCTTCGATTCTCTTCTGTTCCGGTTTTCCCACAGTCCATGTTTCACAACCATACAATGCTGTACTCCGGACGTACATCCTCAGAAATTTCTTCCTCAAATTAAGGCCAGTATTTGGTATTAGTAGACTTCTCTTGGCCAGAAATGCCTGTTTTGCCATAGCGAGTCTGCTTTTGATGTCCTCCTTGCTCCGTCCGTCATTGGTTATTTTACTGCCTAGGTAGCAGAATTCCTTAACTTCATTGACTTCGTGACCATTAATCCTGATGTTAAGTTTCTCGCTGTTCTCATTTCTACTACCTCTCATTACCTTCGTCTTTCTCCGATTTACTCTCAAACCATACTATGTACTCATTAGACTGTTCATTCCGTTCAGCAGATCATTTAATTCTTCTTCACTTTCACTCAGGATAACAATGTCATCAGCGAATCGTATCATTGATATCCTTTCACCTTGTATTTTAATTCCACTCCTGAACCTTTCTTTTATTTCCATCATTGCTTCCTCGATGTACAGATTGAAGAGTAGGGGCGAAAGGCTACAGCCTTGTCTTACACTCTTCTTAATACGAGCACTTCGTTCTTGATCGTCCACTCTTATTATTCCCTCTTGGTTGTTGTACATATTGTATATGACCCGTCTCTCCCTATAGCTTACCCCTACTTTTTTCAGAATCTCGAACAGCTTGCACCATTTTATATTGTCGAACGCTTTTTCGAGGTCGACAAATCCTATGAAAGTGTCTTGATTTTTCTTTAGCCTTGCTTCCATTATTAGCCGTAACGTCAGAATTGCCTCTCTCGTCCCTTCACTTTTCCTAAAGCCAAACTGATCTTCACCTAGCGCATTCTCAATTTTCTTTTCCATTCTTCTGTATATTATTCTTGTAAGCAGCTTCAATGCATGAGCTGTTAAGCTGATTGTGCGATAATTCTCGCACTTGTCAGCTCTTGGCGTCTTCGGAATTGTGTGGATGATGCTTTTCCGAAAGTCAGATGGTATGTCGCCAGACTCATATATTTTACACACCAACGTGAATAGTCGTTTTGTTGCTACTTCTCCCAATGATTTTAGAAATTCTGATGGAATGTTATCTATCCCTTCTGCCTTATTTGACCGTAAGTCCTCCAAAGCTCTTTTAAATTCCGATTCTAATACTTGATCCCCTATCTCTTCTAAATCGACTCCTGTTTCTTCTTCTATCACATCAGACAAATCTTCACCCTCATAGAGGCTTTCAATGTATTATCTCCACCTATCTGCTCCCTCCTCTGCATTTAACAGTGGAATTCCCGTTGCACTCTTAATGTTACCACCGTTGCTTTTAATCTCACCAAAGGTTGTTTTGACTTTCCTGTATGCTGAGTCTGTTCTTCCGACAATCATATCTTTTTCGATGTCTTCACATTTTTCCTGCAGCCATTTCGTCTTAGCTTCCCTGCACTTCCTATTTATTTCATTCCTCAGCGACTTGTATTTCTGTATTCCTGATTTTCCCGGAACATGTTTGTACTTCCTCCTTTCATCAATCAACTGAAGTATTTCTTCTGTTACCCATGGTTTCTTCGCAGCTACCTTCTTTGTACCTATGTTTTCCTTCCCAACTTGTGTGATGGCCCTTTTTAGAGATGTCCATTCCTCTTCAACTGTACTGCCTACTGCGCTATTCCTTATTGCTGTATCTATAGCGTTAGAGAACTTCAAACGTATCTCGTCATTCCTTAATACTTCCGTATCCCACTTTTTTGCGTACTGATTCTTCCTGACTAATGTCTTGAACTTCAGCCTACTCTTCATCACTACTATGTTGTGATCGGAGTCTATATCTGCCTTACAATCCAGTATCTGATTTCGGAATCTCTGTCTGACCATGATGTAATCTAATTGAAATCTTCTCGTATCTCCCGGCCTTTTCCAAGTATACCTCCTCCTCTTGTGATTCTTGAACAGGGTATTCGCTAGTACTAGCTGAAACTTGTTACGTTCTTTATCAAATGAATTGTTATGTGATGTGAGGCGATTGACATATCAAATTAGATAGCTAATAGCACGGCCCATGGATTATACTTAAAATCTTTTGCTCTGATGTAAATGCCTCTTGTCAATTGGACATGACTTCATTTTGTGTTTGCTGTTAATTGTATTATCTGTAAAATTCTTCATTTGTCTGGTTTGCTAGATAAGGGATTTATGGTTGAATATACCACTAGTTGTTTTGCCACATGTAGTCTGAGTGATGGATAATGTGTCATTTATCCCTGTATTATTATTATTTTATTTATTTACTATATATAGGCATGTGACTGTTGTTTTCAAATTATGACTGAATGTAAACAACAAATTTCATAAGGAATAAAATGTATTGTGAAGTTTTTAACAATGTGCCCATTTGGATAAAGAGTCTTCAGCAAGAGGCTGTAGACTGAGAATCATATATTATACCTGTTACACATTTCTCTGTATAGAACATTTTCTTCCTCAAAGAAGAGTTGCCCCAGTATAATGCTTAAGTGTGCATACATAAGATAAAATATGTCACCTTTTGACATCCTCATTTACAAAGTCTGTTATTATCCACAACACAAGAGTTATGAACTTAAGCATTTAATGAAACAGATACAATATAACATACAGCTCCCATTCTTATCAGTGCAAACTCAAAATAATTTAGAATATTTTGTTTCATTTATTGACTTTCCCTTATGTATTAACATGGCGCTGTGAAGACTTGTATAACACAGAATTGAAAGCATTGTGTTTCATTTCATTCAGTGAACCCAAGTGCTAGCCTTAGCCAGGTGACAGAGGACATAGGAAAATGGTGCAAAGGTTTTGGCAAGGAGGATCAGGTTATTATAGTAGGCGAAGCAGGAAGTAGTCTGGCTAAGAATAGTAATTACAGCATTAGGGGTGACCTGGATAAATTAGGAGTAGCAACTACACACACAAATGTGAGTTTCATGGAGGTTCTGCAGCATCATGACCAACCCTGGGTTACTGCTGTGAGCCGTGTTAACTCTGAGTTGCGCAGGTTACTGCTGACTGAAATGAATTCTCATACGAGTGCAGTGCCTGTTGTTACAGTTGGGAGATGGGGTTATACTAGACATGGCCTGCACCTGAACAGGAGAGGGATAGATACTTTGGCTGAACTTCTTGCAGGAATTGTACAGGGGGCCACCATCACACAATGAAAGATCCCTGTGGTTACTGCTGTCAGAGGGGCACCTAATTTAGGTTAGAATCATGTTTCAGCCACTGGGTTTTGAAAGAAGTCACTGTAACACAAGAGCCCCACAAGAATGCACAGAAAAGTATGGTTAGCTTATTCCACCAAAATATTAGAGAATTGAGTAATAAGGTAGAAGAGCCTCTTGCATGTTTGCAAAATTTAGAGGAAAAGATAGACATCCTGTGCCTGTCTCAGCACCACATAACCACAGCATTAGATAAGTTATATATAAAAGCTCACAGTCTAGCAGATTACTTATGCAGAACTAATATGGGAAAAGGAGGAGTTGCTGCATATATTAAGACAGAACACAAGTTCAAAAGCATTGACACAAGTAGACTTTGTAGTAGTAGTAGTAGTAGTAGCTTTATTCATCCATAGAGTTCTTTTTATAAGGATATAGGACATGTCAAAGTATTTATAAGTTTAGATTAATTTAAAATAAGCTAATTCATATACACATATATTTACAGAATTCTAGTTAGAGACAGTCATTAGATTTACTCTTGGTATACAATAATTTTCTTACAAATAACTTATTAAATAATATAATGTCACACTGTTCACTCATATCTCACTATCAGTCACTGCACACACTATATACATATTGTTTCATAACACTTCACTCACTACACACACACACACACACACACACGCGCACGCACACACACACACACACACACACACACACACACACACACACACACACACACACACACACACGGCCATTTTCTGTACCGCAACTTCCCAATCGCTATCTGAAAAACTGAGTCAGCATCCCTCCATAATGAGTGAGATGTTGAGCTCAGAAAGAGGAAGAGGTTTTAGTATTGTGCTATGCATAGCTTGGGGGTAAGTATTTCTAGAAAGGAAAGAAGAAGGGGAAAAAAAATAAAGTGAAGGTATTATGTGGAATGTTGGTTGTTTTATAGTCATTATTATTATTATTATTATTTATTTGTATAAAATTTTTGTATCAAACCCCTACTCTGTTTTATCTAAGTAATCCTTCAATATATAAAATGTATTGCATAACATGTACTTTTTAGCTGCCTTTTTAAATAAGTGTATTTTGGCAATTTCTTTAATCTCTTTTGGTAATTTATTGTACAGTTTTATTCCTTGGTAGAAAATGCTGTGTTGCGTTTTATGTTTATTTTTTCTTGATAAATGTAAGTTGAGTCTATCTCTTGTTGCATGGTCATGGACAGAGCTGTTTGTACAGTAATTACCAATGTTATTTTTGATGTGTAAAACTGACTGGTAAATGTATTCACATGGAGCAGTTAAAATCCCTAGTGTTTTGAACAGATCATTACAATGAGCTCGACGAGTATTTTTGGTTATTATTCTTATGGCTCTTTTCTGGAGTTCGAAAATTGTGCTCATACTTTGTGCGTTTGTTTCCCAAAAAAGAATGCCATTGCTAAGAGCTGAGTGTACATATGAATAGTATGTAACTAAAAGACACTACATATTACACACTATTGATAGAATTCTAAGGGCATAACATGCTGATGACATTCTGTTTGCAGGTACCTTTGTGTGTTCACACCACTTCAACTGAGAATCAATATTCGTTCCTAGAAATTTTGCATTTGTTATAGAAGTGCCATCTACATTTAATTTAACATGGTCATTTTTCCTCTTCAAACTGAAATTCATGACATTAGTTTCCTTTATGTTCAGTGTCACTTTATTGCTTATTGACCAATCATAAACTTCCTTGAGAGTTTCATTTGCTTTCTCGGCAAGGAGTTCCCTTGTTTTCTCAGTGACTATAATATTGCTCTCATCAGCGAAGAGAATTTTTTCACCATGAGTAATACTACTGAGAAAGTCATTGGTGTATATCTGGAACAGTATTCGTCCTAATATGCTACCTTGCAGAACCCCTATGTTAATGTATTTTGATTCTGATAAGTGTTTTACTGAATGTTTAGATCTATTTGAAGTATGTGTTATCTCTGCTCTTTGTACCCTATCTGTTAGGTATGATGGAAACCAGTCATTAGCTACCCCTCTTATTCCCAATGCCTCTAATTTATTCAATAGAATCTTGTGGTCGACTGTATCAAACACCTTAGAAAGATCCAAAAATATACCTGTGACACACTCATCTTTATCAAGAGCATCAAGTACAACTTCTGTGAATTCTACTATGGCTGACTACGTATTTTTGCCACTTTGGAAACCAAACTGTGATTCGCTAAAAAGATTGTATTTATTGAGGTAATTCATTAATCTGTCTTTCATAATTGCTTCTATTATTTCTGAGAATGCTGACAGCAGGGAAATGGGCTGGTAATTTTCTGTGTCATCTGCATTACCTTTCTTAAGTAAAGGTACAACTCTTGCCTGTTTTAACTGCTCTGGAAATGTTCTCGATGTGAAGGATTCATTTATTACATCTGTTAAGGGGCCTTGTATAATCCCTATCCATTGTTTCAGTACACACATTGGTACTTCATCTAAGCCTACTGACTTTTTATTTTTTAGTTTTTGAACAGTTTTACTGACTTCATTCTCTGTGGTTGGAAGTAACATCATTGTATTTTGTGCAACGTAATTTACAGGTATTATATTAGTTTTGGGGAATTTTTGCTGTAACTTCTCTGCAATACTTGAAAAATGCTCGTTTACACAGTTTACTAAGTGTTGTGGATCATTTATTACCTTATCCGTCTCCCTTAGCAGTAAGTTATTGTGCATTTGTTTGCCTTTCCCATTTTCTTTTTTATAACATCCCAGACAGCTTTGCTTTTATTCTCTGCATTATATATTATTTTCTCATTAAATGACTTTTTTTTCAGAAATCAGCACCTTCCTATAGATCTTTTTGTATCTATGATAGAAATTTAAGAATTCTAGATGATTGTGAATCTTTTTCATAGAACTGAGGTGTTTAAGTGTTTGTGAGGACTTCTTAATACCTGCTGTTAGCCATCTGTTTTTGTGAGATGTTGATACAGACATGCATACTTTTTTAAATGCCTTTTCAAAGTTCAATTTAAACAATGTGGAGAATTTCATATTCACATTGGTTTCCTTATACACTTCATCCCAGCTTTGTTTATCTAGCTCTTTTGAAAAATCTTTTATTTTGATTTCTGATAGATGTTGTTTGTAGGCTTGTAGTTTAGGGAATGATTTGATGCCTGATTTTGCTGTGGTCATTTGACAGAGATGGTCTGACAGTCTGAGATCTTTTACAGTTACATCACATTTTTCCCTGTCCATATTTGTTGCCACATGGTCAATTACTGATGCAGTCATTTTAGTAACCCTTGTTGCACTATTGACCAATAGGGACATGCCAAAACTTTGAAGGATGTTTATGAAGGTGCTGCTGGATTCATTTGCGATATTAGTGTTGATGTTAATGTCCCCACACAGAATCATGTTGACCTTTCTACTTGAGACTTTATCTAAAACTTCTGTTAATTTATTGAAAAAAGTGATCAGCACATAGAAGTGTGTGCTTGTGAATTAATGCTGAAAAACAGTTCACTTTTAATTGTAACAGTATACAGATCCCCACTGCATAACTGCTGACCTATTTCACTGCTGGTATCATTTTCCAAAATTTTTGAGAAGGTGATGTATTCCAGAATAGTATCTCACCTTGGCAACAATAATATCCTCAGCAAATTACAGTTTGGGTTTCAGAAGGGTTGCTCTGCTATGAATGCCATTTACATGTTCACACACCAGATATTACAAGCATTAAATAACAAAATTATATGGTGATATTTAGAGTACAAATACACTCCTGGAAATGGAAAAAAGAACACATTGACACCGGTGTGTCAGACCCACCATACTTGCTCTGGACACTGCGAGAGGGCTGTACAAGCAATGATCACACGCATGGCACAGCGGACACACCAGGAACCGCGGTGTTGGCCGTCGAATGGCGCTATGTGTTATCTCTGCTCTTTGTACCCTATCTGTTAGGTATGATGGAAACCAGTCATTAGCTACCCCTCTTATTCCCAATGCCTCTAATTTATTCAATAGAATCTTGTGGTCGACTGTATCAAACACCTTAGAAAGATCCAAAAATATACCTGTGACACACTCATCTTTATCAAGAGCATCAAGTACAACTTCTGTGAATTCTACTATGGCTGACTACGTATTTTTGCCACTTTGGAAACCAAACTGTGATTCGCTAAAAAGATTGTATTTATTGAGGTAATTCATTAATCTGTCTTTCATAATTGCTTCTATTATTTCTGAGAATGCTGACAGCAGGGAAATGGGCTGGTAATTTTCTGTGTCATCTGCATTACCTTTCTTAAGTAAAGGTACAACTCTTGCCTGTTTTAACTGCTCTGGAAATGTTCTCGATGTGAAGGATTCATTTATTACATCTGTTAAGGGGCCTTGTATAATCCCTATCCATTGTTTCAGTACACACATTGGTACTTCATCTAAGCCTACTGACTTTTTATTTTTTAGTTTTTGAACAGTTTTACTGACTTCATTCTCTGTGGTTGGAAGTAACATCATTGTATTTTGTGCAACATAATTTACAGGTATTATATTAGTTTTGGGGAATTTTTGCTGTAACTTCTCTGCAATACTTGAAAAATGCTCGTTTACACAGTTTACTAAGTGTTGTGGATCATTTATTACCTTATCCGTCTCCCTTAGCAGTAAGTTATTGTGCATTTGTTTGCCTTTCCCATTTTCTTTTTTATAACATCCCAGACAGCTTTGCTTTTATTCTCTGCATTATATATTATTTTCTCATTAAATGACTTTTTTTTTTCAGAAATCAGCACCTTCCTATAGATCTTTTTGTATCTATGATAGAAATTTAAGAATTCTAGATGATTGTGAATCTTTTTCATAGAACTGAGGTGTTTAAGTGTTTGTGAGGACTTCTTAATACCTGCTGTTAGCCATCTGTTTTTGTGAGATGTTGATACAGACATGCATACTTTTTTAAATGCCTTTTCAAAGTTCAATTTAAACAATGTGGAGAATTTCATATTCACATTGGTTTCCTTATACACTTCATCCCAGCTTTGTTTATCTAGCTCTTTTGAAAAATCTTTTATTTTGATTTCTGATAGATGTTGTTTGTAGGCTTGTAGTTTAGGGAATGATTTGATGCCTGATTTTGCTGTGGTCATTTGACAGAGATGGTCTGACAGTCTGAGATCTTTTACAGTTACATCACATTTTTCCCTGTCCATATTTGTTGCCACATGGTCAATTACTGATGCAGTCATTTTAGTAACCCTTGTTGCACTATTGACCAATAGGGACATGCCAAAACTTTGAAGGATGTTTATGAAGGTGCTGCTGGATTCATTTGCGATATTAGTGTTGATGTTAATGTCCCCACACAGAATCATGTTGACCTTTCTACTTGAGACTTTATCTAAAACTTCTGTTAATTTATTGAAAAAAGTGATCAGCACATAGAAGTGTGTGCTTGTGAATTAATGCTGAAAAACAGTTCACTTTTAATTGTAACAGTATACAGATCCCCACTGCATAACTGCTGACCTATTTCACTGCTGGTATCATTTTCCAAAATTTTTGAGAAGGTGATGTATTCCAGAATAGTATCTCACCTTGGCAACAATAATATCCTCAGCAAATTACAGTTTGGGTTTCAGAAGGGTTGCTCTGCTATGAATGCCATTTACATGTTCACACACCAGATATTACAAGCATTAAATAACAAAATTATATGGTGATATTTAGAGTACAAATACACTCCTGGAAATGGAAAAAAGAACACATTGACACCGGTGTGTCAGACCCACCATACTTGCTCTGGACACTGCGAGAGGGCTGTACAAGCAATGATCACACGCATGGCACAGCGGACACACCAGGAACCGCGGTGTTGGCCGTCGAATGGCGCTAGCTGCGCAGCATTTGTGCACCGCCGCCGTCAGTGTCAGCCAGTTTGCCGTGGCCTATGGAGCTCCATCGCAGTCTTTAACACTGGTAGCATGCCGCGACAGCGTGGACGTGAACCGTATGTGCAGTTGACGGACTTTGAGCGAGGGCATATAGTGGGCATGCGGGAGGCCGGGTGGACGTACCGCCGAATTGCTCAACACGTGGGGCGTGAGGTCTCCACAGTACATCGATGTTGTCGCCAGTGGTCGGCGGAAGGTGCACGAGCCCGTCGACCTGGGACCGTACCGCAGCGACGCACGGATGCACGCCAAGACCGTAGGATCCTACGCAGTGCCGTAGGGGACCGCACCGCCACCTCCCAGCAAATTAGGGACACTGTTGCTCCTGGGGTATCAGCGAGGACCATTCGCAACCGTCTCCATGAAGCTGGGCTACGGTCCCGCACACCATTAGGCCGTCTTCCGCTCATGCCCCAACATCGTGCAGCCCGCCTCCAGTGGTGTCGCGACAGGCGTGAATGGAGGGACGAATGGAGACGTGTCGTCTTCAGCGATGAGAGTCGCTTCTGCCTTGGTGCCAATGATGGTCGTATGCGTGTTTGGCGCCGTGCAGGTGAGCGCCACAATCAGGACTGCATACGACCGAGGCACACAGGGCCAACACCCGGCATCATGGTGTGGGGAGCAATCTCCTACACTGGCCGTACACCACTGGTGATCGTCGAGGGGACACTGAATAGTGCACGGTACATCCAAACCGTCATCGAACCCATCGTTCTACCATTCCTAGACTGGCAAGGGAACTTGCTGTTCCAACAGGACAATGCACGTCCGCATGTATCCCGTGCCACCCAACGTGCTCTAGAATGTGTAAGTCAACTACCCTGGCCAGCAAGATCTCAGGATCTGTCCCCCATTGAGCATGTTTGGGACTGGATGAAGCGTCGTCTCACGCGGTCTGCACGTCCAGCACGAACGCTGGTCCAACTGAGGCGCCAGGTGGAAATGGCATGGCAAGCCGTTCCACAGGACTACATCCAGCATCTCTACGATCGTCTCCATGAGAGAATAGCAGCCTGCATTGCTGTGAAAGGTGGATATACACTGTACTAGTGCCGACATTGTGCATGCTCTGTTGCCTGTGTCTATATGCCTGTGGTTCTGTCAGTGTGATCATGTGATGTATCTGACCCCAGGAATGTGTCAATAAAGTTTCCCCTTCCTGGGACAATGAATTCACGGTGTTCTTATTTCAATTTCCAGGAGTGTAGATGTACAAATTAATTTGCAATATGAATAAAAAATGACTCATTCCACATCATGATGATTTATCGTGCAAAATACTCCATGGAACATGAAAGTAACTAACTAACTTACTAACTCAGGGACAGATAAGTAGTAAATAGTTTTCAAGATTTTTTTTTATTTGCATTGTCATGCATTTGTTTCAATACATGCATCATCAACGAAGAAAACTAATTCAGCTTGTTAGATGTACAATGCCATAACATTTATATATATAAAAAGATCAACAGTGGATCCAGTATGATCTCTGTGGTGTTCTTTTAATGATTTTCATCCACTCTAGAGATATTTTTATTGTGTGCTCTTCCAGAATTTTCTTAATATGATACTGAATTCTTTTATTTAGATAGGGATAAAACCAGTTACCATTCAGATGTCTAATATGATAATATTAGGGCTTCTCTGGGAGAATATTCTGAAAAGCACAATTCAATGCTTTTAAAAAGTTGTAGGAAGTACTGGTAGACAATATATCATCATATAAAATTTGTATGAAGACATACATGAAATGAAAAAAGTCATGTTCTGTTAGGAAACCCTTTTGAATTTTTTCTGAATAAGTATCTTATTTTGGGATAGATGTGTTTATTCTTGCACAGGCATATTATTTTCCTGTACAATACCAACAGAAAAAAATGACTGCCAGTTATTCATATCTGTTGTACAGCTTTTCTTGTAATGCAGTCCAACTACAGCATACACTTGCTTCAGCCTGTCCAGTCAAACAAGGGGGCAGGAAATTTTCCTTAATCCAGTACCCCCAGGATGGCCCTGGTCTACTCCACCTGCTATCAAATGAGTACTAGGGATCATCCCCAGGGATAAAAGGCAGTTTGGGGTGATGGGCCTGCCAACCTCCCCATTCTGGTGCTGTGGCAAAGAAAGGCTGTACTCTACACACACTCAGTCCCATAGCCCATTCATAGGCTTAGTGCCACAGACTTTACCTATTTTACCTATCCTGACGGTCAAGGTAAGAATGGACAAGGGAAATTACATGCACCAATAACCAACATTTGCACTCATGACTCCATGGACTAAGGCTGTACCCCCAGTTTAAACATGGTCTGTCCCTGTTTCTGTCACTGAGAAGACAATAACAATGAGTAACAGAAGGCTTTGCGAAAATGATGTTTATGCTATGTGAGCAGCGGCATGTATTGTATCCACCACCCCTTGTCACAACAGGAGCATTTGGGTCAGTCATGGAAATATGAATGCAGGTGTGCAGATCATGATTCAGTTCCAGTTTAATTTGCAAAATGGTTGGAGTTATGCTCTATTTTGAATGCTATGACACATGTCAAGAAACAGTATTGTTAAATTACAAATTTGTATTTGTATTCCAGAGGAGAGGGTTTTTCAGCTGGTAAGTATGAATAATTTCAGGATAATGCTGGAGGGCTTTTAATACTAAATGCCATGGGTGATGTCCTTCACCATCCTTTTTACATCCAAGTCTGTACTCTAACTGTAGTGACCTCAGCATCAACAGGATATTAAATTCTAAATCTCTCTCTTTGTTTTAAATATGAAGATTGAAAATTAAGATTTGTGGAAGTTCACAATGTAAATATTTTAGTAAAACTGCATGTAATTTAAACAAAGGAAAGCTAAACTACATTATTTCCTTCGTAAGTTAATCTGCTCTCATAATAAATTGTACTGGTAATAAAGACAACTAATACTGACATATATAATGATTCTCATTTCATTAATAAATATCAGTACATCAGATAGGAGTATCTCCATTATACTTCTCATGTTCATCAAAATTATGTTATTGTAGAGACACAATGCATAGATTATCTGGTCTGTGTATTATCCATGCATAATTTTCCAATCTTTCAAAAAATAAAAAAAAATAACCTGAAGTGTTCTGATTACAATTTTTTTTTAGAATACACTATTATGCATGTGACTCACATTTTATTACCAGAAGATGATGAACCCCAAGTCCCCTTTCAAGCATCACTGAAACATTTTTCTATTGTTTCCCATTTCATCTTCTGGTAAAGGTGTGGACTGTATTCTTGTAACATGTTTGCAGCTGATTTGCTGTCTACATTTGTACCTAGCGCATTAATTATGAGGAAGAAGTTGATAATTTTCTACCTGTTATTTCCTGTAACACATAAATAACAAAGTGGGCTCTCAAATGTGGCACGTGGCATGTTTCATGTTTAGTTAGTATAGTAAATAGCAGTTTCTGGTAAAAAATGAATATTTTGGATTATCCATATTTTTCAGTCATCTCTGCAATTTTGTGTTACAGAACCCCAAATAATTCAGAGCTTGCTGAATACAAGAATAGAATATTCTGTTGAGTTGTCTATCTGTTCTTCACACTATTGTAGACAGATTCTAAAGAGCACCTGCAATTTCCATTCTGATTTATTACTTGTGACCATATGCACCACAGTAGAAAACCATGTTCCACATACTTCCATATTTGCAGACACACTATTAAAGTTGAAAGCAGAACCTTCTGTGGAGCTAGCCATATCCTACTTTTCTTCACAGAAAACTATTGTACATGATTTTAGAATCAAGGGACTATTAAGATACATACAGTTATAAGTAAACAAGTGCACATTACAAAGAAAATTTTCACTTGGTACTTTGGCTCACACCATAATGATCATACATTTTACCTGCAGTATCCATGCCATCTTTTCTTGAATTGCAGAAAGTGACTATCCCTTGTTCTATTTTCTTCAGCATAGTCAGGATTAATTTTATCTTAATGAAGCAAAGATACAAGAATCACATTTTTTCCTCATGTGGAATGTAGGTAACTGAAACATTTCCATCATTGAAGCTGAACATACTACTGTACTGTTTCTTTCCTTTTACGTCAACATAATCTGATGGCCACACCTCTTATTTTTTTCTGATACTTCCTATTTGATGTCTCTCTTTCTGGAGAAACAATCCTTGATAATGTCCGTATATTTGTTTATCTGAAGATCACGTCAATGATGTCACCAGTGAATAAATTATTCCAACATTTGACTGCAGTTTGAGTATTCTTAGCATTCCTTGTGACTTCAGAAAGGTGAGTGGTGATGATGTCAGATCCTACATAGTTTATGATGTGGTATGTTTCATGGATGGCTTTTTTATGCACGTAGTTTGATTATCTTTTTCCAAAACAGTATTTCTTGTCTCATTGGCCCTTATCATATTTATTATTATCAGTTTTCTCATCATTTTTCTCTTATGGGAGCTTATTTATATGCTGATAATTAGGGTATTAGTGATTTTAATGCTGTAGATATATTTGACACTTTTCTGTAATACTGATAGAAATCTCTTATTCTGTTTTATCATATTGCTGTTTGTTTTGTTGTGTTAAACTTACTTCATACATACCCCACATCCAGCTGATCCCTGTTCATCTAGTTATGTGGGTGATGTGCTGTTTTCCACAAACAACATCAACTCCCTTTTCTTTCATTCTTTCTTTCCTTAAACCTGGGGTCCACCAAGTCTGGTCAGGGTTTTTGAAAACATCTCACAAACTTCATGGTATTTCTTTAAATATACACTGGTGTCCAAAATTAATGAAATTAATGGAAATTCTGCAAGGTTGTGTTTATTTTGCCACAAAACAGAATAAACAGGTGATAGCAAAGTAGAAACAATGTAAAGAAGACAGAATATAAACAACTGCAACATGCGTAGTGAAAGACAAAAATGTTGTTAATTTTTTTCCAATTTAATGGATTTGCACACACATTCTGACAACTGATTACTGTGCTCAGTATGGGAGTGACCACCTCTGGCAGCAATACAGACAATAATGGGGCATGCTGTGTATGATGTTATCAATCTCATGTTGATGCAGTTACGACAATTCTTCCTGCAGAGCTGCTTGCAAGTCCTGAGGAGTGGTTGGTGGATGCTGACATTTCCATAGTGCATCCCAAACATGCTCTATGGGCATCAGATTGGAAGAGTGAGCAGACCACTTAATGTGTGCAATATCTTCTGTTTCCAAGAAAATATCAACCACCTGCGCCCTATGAGTTTGAGCATTATCGTCCACCAACACAAAGTTTGGACCAACAGCACCTCGCAACAACTGTGTATGAGATCCCTAGATCTCCTCACAGTACCTGATAGCTGTTAAACCCTGCTGATTCCCCCATACAATTTTATGAATAGGTGTTAGAATGGTCAAAATAATCCCTAAGTACACCATTTATGATCCTCCTCAATGTCAGTCTCTTTCCACAATGTTTGGGTCCTGAAATCATTTTCCGTGTTCCTTCCAGATGTGAATCCATTAAGGATCACTCTTCAGATCAAATCGAAACTTGTCTGTGAAAAGAACATTGGCCCACTGTTTGACCATCTAGAGGGCATGTTCACAGCTCCACTCTAGTATTCCCTTCTGTGAAGACATGCCAGAGATAAACAGACAGCAGGTCTCCAACAATAAAGGCTACTCTGCTGCAGCCTTCCGTTCACTGTTTGCCTTGATACATGTCCAGGAGTGCTACGATGTCAGATACCAGTTGCAGTGCAGTACTTAGGCGGTACCGTCATGCCCTTACAGACAAATATGGGTCCACTCTTTCTGATGTCACACATGGTTGGCCCTATCCTGGTATCCGGGATACAGTTTCAGTCTCTATGAATTGTCACCTCATCTGAGAAACAACAGAATGATTCACATTAAGCCACTGGGCCACATCAGTTTACAACTACAGTTCTTCCATTTTTCCTACAGCTCTCCACTGCAAGGAGTCTGGTAGGTATCTTCTCTGTGCCATTCGGCGCCATCTGTGACTGTGTACACAACAATTGTGGCCATGGGACCAGCCAACAAATACTACCGCATTTTGTGGCTGCTCTGACATCATCACTGGCGTAGTTGTCCATTGAGTGGAATGCCATCTCCCATGCAGAACATGATCATACAGACATCTGTTGACAGTTTGTACGATTGTATCATGAATTAGACACAGAGAAGGGAAAGAGTAGTTTATTGCTTTAATTTTGGAAGCCAGTGTATTTAAAATGCATCAGCTCTTTCAAGAAAATTGATTTACACTGTCAAGTTGCTGTTTACTTTAATGGTTGCTTTGTAGTGAAGCATTTTATTGTAATATTTATGTGTGCTGTGAGTACTGACACATGGACATGGGTGGGCAGTTGAATTAAAATACACACATCATCACTGTGTGTATTACAGAAAACACACACATATTCAGTAAGTACCCAGAGTGGCACTACATTCTTCTCATGTAAATGTTTTTTCATGTCCTACTCAGACAGCACCAAAGAAGCACATACAGAGAAGAGAAGCATAAACTAGAAACCTTTGACTTTAGAGTTCTCTGGAAATGGTGCTGAAGTCAAATGATGGAGACCACATTAAGTAAACCTAATTACAACACTTCCCATTGGTGGACATCATAAGAGAATAACTTATGAGTTTCATATTGCAAAAGTATATTATTAAACATAAATGAGACAAAATTTAACAGTTAAGTAGTCCAACATGACATACGACTTACTTTAATCCTAACATGTCACTGAATCTCTCAGTTTTAATACAACTAAGACCTTTAGTTAATTTTTCTGCAGTATTGTTCTCATTTGACACATACTTAAACTTAAGAAAACCTTCCAAGACAGTCTACCTGGCTTTATAATAGTGCACTCTGAAGTGCTAGGTTCTTTCAGATACACTCTTTTTCATGGTAATCTCAATGGCACCTGTGTTGTTAGCATTGACCTGCAGGAGTAGTATAACAAATTCAGAACACTTGACCTCATTTAAAAAGCCTACAAACCATTCCACTTTCTTACATGTCTCGAACATTGCAATGTTTTCAGCTTCTACTGTGGTGGTGTCTACAATAGATTGCTTTTACTCTTCCAGCTGATTACTGCTACAGCTAACAGAATTGTGCGCCCTACTACAAATATACTGTTGCCCAGTCAGCATTACTGAATGCATTAGGATCAGAACAACTGGCACTGAAACATAAGCTCAAGTTTTTAATTTGTTGCAGGTAACAAAAAACCCTTTTTACTGGCCCACTGAGAAATGTGTGGTTTAGAGTTGAACTGACTCAACCTTCCAGCAATAAAGACAACATCAGGTCAAGTACATATGGATATGTACAACAAACAACCCATTGTCACAAATGATGATGATGAAATGATGAGGACAACACAAACACCCAGTCCCCGGTACTGATGTAGCTATGCCCTTGCAGACATGCATTTTAATCTGTCACAGTGTCTGCTGAATGTAACTAGTTTGGTTTAATTTCACTTGCCCTTGAGACTGCTCAATTAGGTCCTAAAATAAGCCATGGTTTATCATCTCCTCTTCGAATAGCAATGCCTGTGGTTCAGAATGCTCCCCATTCACGTGAAACAATGGTTTCCAGGGCTACACTGTCAAACTTGATCCTTCTTCAAATTTCCCATTGGCATTTTCCAATGAGGAGTCACCGAAATGTTACCTCCAGGTCATATCATAATGAAGAACACACAAATAGTGCAGCATAACTGCTCGCTGATTGACAAACACTGTATTCCCATTCCTTCCACTGCCTCATAACATGAGGTCGGCTCCAGTTGGCGCTGTAGTCATACTGACCTCATGCCATGTGATTTCCAGCTTTCTGTGTGTGAGTGGGGAACTTGCAACATGATCCTGCACATTCATTCATTTCAACCAAGTTGTTAATATATCATGTTTCAACAGTTTTATATTTTCTCATTTTGTCAGTAAAACTTAACGTCTCATTTGTCCACCAAGTTGTTATATGTTATCTTACTTTATGTACCTCATGCTTATGTTTTATAGAGTAATGTATTTCAAGTTTCCCCAAAGGGTTTTTAATTTTCCTGAATATGTAATCTATCTTTCCTGTAGTCATCCATTCTTCAATGGTTTCATATTTTCCCACTTTTCAGTAAAATTTAATGTCTGATGCCTTATTCCAGGATTTGCACTGGACCTTGTCCTTTTGCTTTCTTGTTCCTTTGCTGCCTTCACTGTCTTTCATAGCTACCCCTCATCTTCTGTCATTGCCTAATGCTTTCTTTGACACTTCTAACCAACTATAGCTGTTTCAACTTAATCATTCTTCTCAATTTTGAACATTTAACTTGTTTTTCATTACTAATAAATTATAGGCAGAGTCAAAATCTGGTTTCCAGATAGAAGCCCTTGCTGTTATGTAATATATCTTAAGCCTTCCAGGATCTCAGGGTCTCTTCCCTGTATGAATTCATAACTGATAGTTCTTCAAAGTAAGTGTTTGCTATGATTGTATTGTTTAGTATGGATAATCCTATCCACTATCTTCCCTGTTCATTCCTGTTCTTCAGACCATGTTCATCTGCTATTCTTTCTTCCCATCATTTCCCTTCTATTAAATTCTAGACCCCATCAGGATCATACCAAGGACATGGCTAGATATGCCCCACCAAAAATTCATGCACAGAGGGAGTACAAAAGCTGACTGAAATGAAGAGGTTTTGTGGCCCACATTTTCATTTCTTCTACCTGTGGGTAGAAGTCTTTACCTTGGCCCTACACTTTAAATGAAAGCTACAGGGCCAATCTGAGAATATTTTTATACACGAGTGACTTATCATTTGGCATCCACCACCTGCCACCCGTCTCCTCCGTACATTTTCACTCATGTCAGTTTTTGCTAATAACTGTGATACGCACTGTACAAAAATTTTGCAGTTGGGTATCCTTAGCACCCCTTTTAGCTTGGTGCCCTAAGTGGACACTACTAATTGTGATGTCCTAGATAAAAATCTTACAGCTATGGTGCTTCTGGCGTCCCTCCCGGCTTGTTGTCCAAAGCAGTAGCTTGTTTCACATTTACCTTAAACTGACCCTGCAATACTGTTGTAACAGTCTCCTCTCATCCAAGTATCATCATAAAGAAATGACTACTACTGAACAGACCTCACTTGTGTTATTTGTCAACAGTACACTTGGTTCATGCAGCTGCCACCTACATAGCTAGCTCGTATTGAACAGTGGAGGATTTTCTGCAGCCTTGCTATGGTGTTACTACGGTATATTGATAATTTTCACTTATGGACCGTCTGACAGCAACTGAATAAAACACAATTTTAGTGCCATACGCGTTTCGCCTTTATTTTCTGCAAGGCATCATCAGTGGCAGGTTGCGTAGACAGTTTCTTACATATTACGCTCCTGTTGCATTTTTGCTGTTGTTCTTCTTCCTATGAGCGCCAATTTGCTGTTTTTTCCGCATTCCACAGCACTATGCACTGAACGCTTGTTTTAATGCAATGTTTTGGTTTCTGTTGCCGACAGTCGTCATCATCATTCTTGATAGTGGCTAGATTCGACTGCATAAAAAATTTGAGTGTGAAGAAATTGAGACTTTGTATGGGTACTGATGATTGCACAGTTGAGTGCCCCACAAACCAAATATCATCATCATCTCACTTTAATTTCCTGGCAGGAATACCTAAAATGGGAGCTCTATATCTTAACTGCAGAAATATGCCACACATTTTGGTGTCAATTATAGCAGAAATATCACTGCTACTCAGTTGGTTAACAAAACAGTGGCTTTCAAATTCCAGCAGAAAGCACTGATGATGAGCACTGACACAGCTTCCCCTTTAGATATTTTCCAGTTTTTTCTTCAAAAAGTGGCTTACAATATGCTTATCCAAACACTGAAATAGCTTTGGGTACATTTATGATAAACCCTGTGACTGCAGCATCTTGTCAATGCAACTTCAGCATATTAAATATGATTAAAAAAACTACTTAAGTTTTGAGTATAGGTGAAGTAGACACTCATATTGTGGATATAGTGCAACACCGCTGCTAAATTTGGCTGCAGTGACATAGTCAATGAGTTTATTTGACTCAAAGTAAGGAAATGGAAAGTAAAACTACAATGAAAACACAATTTTTGGAAAGGAATGACTTTTCAGTGAATAAAATCTTTTCTTAATTATGCATCATACCAATATACAGAGGCTTCCCTGAAAAAAAGACATAGATTCTGTTTTCCTTTCAGTTTCTTTAGAAATCTAATACAATTTGTAATTTATTTACAATAATGCTGCATTTAATTAGTTGTGTATACTACTGCTTCTCTTTTGTTTCCCTTGACTTTTATTACTGCATTCTAATTTCTGTACAAGTTGTAAATAACATCCCAGACCCTTCCTTTTATCCATGCTACAACTAAAATTTCAATTTGTGTAGTGTAGTCCATGTTGTTTCTCAGTCTACAAATGCTTTTTCTTCATTCTATCTTCTAGGATAAGTCATACGTTCAGTATTGTTTCATGCATTTCTACATTTCTCCAGAATCCAAAATAATCTTCCCCAAGGTCAGCTTCTACCTATTCTGTCCACTATTCTGTAAATAATTCACATCAATATTTTGTAACTATGACTTATGGTCTCATAATATTCACATCTGTCAACACCTGCATTCCATGGAATAGGAATTATTATATTCTTCTTGAAGTGTGGGGGTACATTGCCTGTGCATATATCGTGCACACCAGGTAATGTAATTTTGTCATGGCTGGCTCTCCCAATAATCTCAATAATTCTGAGGGGATGTCATCTACTCTAGGGACCTTGTCTCCAATTAAGCCTTTCAGTGCTCTGTCAAATTTATCTCACAATATCATATCTCCCACCTCATCTTCATATACTCCCTCTTCCCTTCACACAGTCAAGTTAATTTGCCTTGTAGAGATCCTATATATATTCTTTCCACCTTTCAGCTCTCCCTTCTTGTCATAGCACTGGCCTGTTACTGAGCTATTAATGTTCATATAGTTGCTACATTTTCTCCTAATTTGTCTTTAATTTTTCCATTTGCAGCACCTACCTTTCTTCTGGTTATGTATGCTTCTACAGCCTTGCATTTGCCTGTACCCATTCTCCCTTAATCTTTCTGCAGTTTCTGCTAATCTCATTTTTCAGATGCCTGTATTCACTTTCATCTGCTTCATTTACTGCATTTGTATATTTCCTCCTTCCTCCGATTAAATTCACTATCTCCTGAGTTATCCAAGGATTTCTACTACATCTTGTCTTTTTACCTTTGTGATCATCTGCTGCCTTCACTATTTCATCTCTCTTCCAGTACTATCACACACCTGACCCATTTGTTGATGAATTTCCATTCCCTGCTCTTCTTCCATTGTCAGGAAATACACAACACTCCTTTGACATTCTTTTGAAGCCTGCATTTATCTGCTTTCAGCAGTACTAAGTCCAGGGAGTGGTCAACACGTGAACATGCTTACTCTATCATCAATTTTCTGTGTACCCATGTTCCTCTAATGGAGAGTTAGAGCAACCACACCTTATTCCATAGGTTATGGCATTTCCAACCATGTGAAAAGGGGACAGGAAGAAGGGATGTCTTATCTCAAAAGATGTGATCCCCTGCTTAAACAATAACACTTCCATACCTTACTAATTAACTTTTCATTCACTGTGATCATAGAACCTATCGTTGCAAAACTTCCACCATGCTTCTCAGATCTTAGAAGACAATCAAGACTGTAAACTTCCCTGTCCTCTCTGTACTCAAATACATCCTGCAGTAGGTAACAGTGTAAAAGCAGACCCAGTAGATGACTTCTATTGGCTTGTAGGTGAGGTGCTGTGATACTTACATCATTAGTGCAACTTCTTTGCATTCAGATGGTGTAAGAAAAGATTTCACAAGAAAATCTCTATCATGAATATTTGGTGCTCAGTCATCTTTACAATAATGTGACTCTTTCTATGGGTTGCAGTCCTCTTTAACGCCTCATTGTGCCTACCACTGAAAGTCTGTCAACACTGAAATGTGGAAGTCTTACAGAATGTTTCTAGAATGAAATTTTCACTCTACAGTGGATTATGCGCTGATATGAAACTTTCTGGCAGGTTAAAACTGTGTGCCGGACTGAGTTCGAGTCTCAGTCCGGCACACAGTTTTAATCTGCCAGGAAGTTTCTTACAGAATGGTTGATCACCACAAAACCTCAATAATTATAGTCATAACTGCAGCTCTTAACCCTCCCAGAGGCAGCATAAGGATGAAATTATGAAAATGTGAGTTATTAACATAAGAGTTAGAAAACAATATGGTGAATGAGTTGTTTATACCACATTTCTCATGTTATTTTGTCACATTCCTGAACATATGATGCCCGCAGTACAAGAAGTTAATGGCTTAACTCATTCTATAACACTGAATTTAAATAAAATATTCATCTTTGACTTATTTACACATCCTATGCACTCCCCCACACACGTTTTTATGAACAATGAGTCTTGTCATGCAGTAAGTATGAAAGATTATTTTTGTTCTGCTGTTATTATTTCAATGTAGAAAAATATGCTTAGTGGTATACAAGTCCAACCTATTACTGTTTAACAGCACCTTAGTTCTATATCACTGTCTGAAGAATTGGTTGTTGTCATGTGAGTACTGAATGAATGAGTCAATGTACTACTCTTTCATCTGTTCAAAGAAATGAAAACCACTGGCCAATGCTGCTCTTTATTCATTTTGGCAATCTCAAATTCTCATTACTGTGCAAGACTCACTGAAAATACTTTTATAACTTTCATTACAGTACCTGTTAGCCTATAGCACCATACTAGCTGGAATAATCCTGATACTTTCTACTGCTCATGCTCAAATTAAATACAAACATACTTCTGCATGATTAATAAAACAACTGATTAAATCTGGGACAGCAGAATTAAAGAACAAATTGTGGTGTGCAAGGTTCATATCTTTTATCATGAACATGTTTATTTTCTCAGACTGATTCTCCTATCCAATTTTCACTAGTAATTTCTAGTGTTTCATTCTTATACTGCTATAGTATTTCTTCCTATAGCATATTCCTGGGCCATTCAGAATCCACTTTACTTCTATTTCTCTTTCCAGTAATTAAAATGAGAGTTTCTAACACAATGTAATATATTTCATTGTGAAATTCAGAAATAATTTCATAATTTTGCCTCTTTCATGGCTTACAGAATAAAACCTGTTTCATTTGATTTACAACTGTAGTTTGTGTAGCTTTTTTGAATCATCACTAATACTAGATGTAGCACTACAGTTGCAGATTCAAATCCTGCCTCAGGCATTGGTGTGTGTGATGTCCTTAGGTTAGTTAGGTTTAAGTAGTTCTAAGTTCTAGGGGACTGATGACCTCAGAAGTGTTCAGAGCCATTTGAACCATTTGAATCTGTGTAGCAGTAAATTCAGTAAATATTGTATCTTTGGTGAATACAACTGTGCATGTTTTGAGTTAAATTGTTCCCATTAAGTAAGTTAATCACATATGTTATGAATGGTAGTGAGAATGTCATCAGGCATTTCGTGTGTTGACATCAGACTCTATTCATTGTACTTCCCTAGTGATAGTGTTAGAGGCATAAGAATGTAACAGTATAGCATAAATTGCAACAGCATTGAAATATCATTGGGCCAGTTGAAAATACAAGGTATGTGAGAATGGCCTTGGAGAAAATGTAACCACACCATTACACTCCTGGCCTTGTAACATGGTGAATTATCTTGTTGAAAAATGCCATGCAGTTGGGAAACATGGTCGTCATGAAGGGATTTACATTGTCTACAATCAGTGTACGATACTCTTTGGCCAACATGGTGCCTTGCACAAGCTCCATTGGACCCATGGATGCTCATGCACAAGTCTTACAGAGTGTAACGGAACTGCTGCCAGCTTCTCTCCATCCCACAACACAGGTGCCAAAGAGCTGTTCCCCTGGAAGACGACGGATTAGTGCCCTCCCATCAGTATAATGAAGAAGGTATCAGGATTTATCAGACCATGCAAAGCTCTGCCACTGTGACAAGATCCAGTGCTGATGGTTATGTGCCCATTTCAGTCATAACTGCCAATGTCATGGTATTAACATTGACTCATTCATGGGTTGTCAGCTGCGGAGGTCCATCATTAGGAGTGCTCGGTCCACGGTGTGTTTAGACATACTTGTACTCTGCCCAGAATTAAAAGTCTGATGTTAGTTCTGCCACAATTCGTTGCCTTTTCTATTTTACCAGTAAAGTATTTAGCATAAGGATAAGTTTTAAAACAATTTTATGTCACAGTTTCGGCTCTTTTTACATAAGTAATAGGCATATGTATTTTTATATTCACAAAGAAATAAGTACAGTTGGCGAAGGGCAGTATGAGCTGGAAGTTGGACATCAGGGGAAAGTGTGGCAATGCTTCAGCAATCACTCATGGATGGAAGTGTGTGAACCTGCTATTACCCAAATTTCAAACTTTAGGCCATCAAATGGCATGTAACTGCAATGTTTCCACACAGAGCCAAGTAGTGTGACTGGATTCAACTCATGTCAGAGTTGTTGCTGCTGACTGGGTTACTCCTTTGTTAGTACTGTGTCCATTGTTGCTAACCATTTTCATTACTGCTATAAACCTATAAAATAATGATGAATTGTCAAACTTCCTGGCAGATAAAAACTGTGTGACTTTAACCCGAGTACTGCTGCCAATATTTTCCAAGGCCACTGAGTAAAAGAGCAGTACTGCCTCAGTTGTTGCAAGAGGCCACTGGGGCAGGCATGTGCAGAGCGGAAAAAAGCATCCTCAGGTCAGTGGCAGTAACACCACCAGATGACTTTCACATGGCGGGCTGAGCTGTGGGCCAGCAACACAACATGTCAATACAGCAGAAAGGCAGGAAGACTGCTGGATTGGCATACCAGTAACTACACCTCGAAGTTATAGACTTGTTTTAGTCTACATGGTTGGAAGCGGTGCTTTGGAAAAACAAGCAGACACTGAACCTGTATAAATATCCATAATTTTAGCCAAAGTGATCTCAGTCTGGCAACACCATCAATAAGGGGAGAACTGCTCCAGGCTGCGGAGCAGCCACCACGAAGCTTGGCCTCTACCAGTGACGGGCCTGCTACTGGTTTTAAGTCCGTGCCGATTTACAGCCTATGTCTGGGTTGGCCTACTGCCACTGCAAGGGTGGACGCTGCTGCAGAAAGCTGTCTTCCACTGCAAGAATCATGGAGAGTCTCCACACCGGTAGGTGTGTTCTGCTATGAGATGTGGCACCATTCCTAGAAGGTACACATGAGTAGCAAACCCACATATCAGCATTCCTGTCCCACTGCTGATGTAAGGGTGGCCTCTGGCTGCCCGTTGCTTCAGCACAGCTGTGCTCATTGCTGTCAGCACTTGCGCAAGGGGGTTGACACTGGAGAGCATTGCTAAGAAAGTTGTAGTTATTTGCAAATAAAATATATTAATATTAATGATGTTTTCTTACACAATCAGCGGTCATCACCCTACATCAGTCCACCGCCTCAACTCAACCCTACCACCATAGAGGTTATCCACCCCAGGTCTCTACATTTTGAAGTCAGCTGCAGGATCAACATCTGCAGCTGGTTCGGGAACCACGTCTCAGCCACAACTCGCAGCGTCAGCATGCAGTGTGGTGATTGAAGTACTTGTTTTATGTTTCAGTTTGACTGCAAAAGTTATGGTAAGTCAGTGGGTCCTGGTCTCTTGTAGATTCAGTGTGGGGCAAGGAAGCTCAGACAGTGTTACCTGGATATGTAAATTCACGGTGTTCGGAAATTCCCGTTACAAACTTCTAGGACTTGTAGATGGGAGTGAGTAAATAATATTTTGAATAGGAACCTGTCCGGAAACGTATCGTTTCCATTCTACGACAGTTTCAATTCAGATGCCTAACGCGTCCACGTCTGCTGAGGGAAAGAGAAAAGTCTAGAGTTGCTTCAACTGTTCTGCGATAGGGTAGACAGGATGACGTGCACCATGTCTTGTGAGGTCGTACGCAAAGTTCAATTAACGAGACTCCTGTAGAGACAGAGGAAGTTCTGCTGGAACGAGTTCTGGCAGTATCACTAGAAACTGAAGAGACATGAAGTCGGATGGTGAGTGTGTATCAGAACATGCTTCGTACGCACAACGTCTTCAACAACGTTGATGGTCGCCGCATCGAGCCACTGTTGTAATGCATCTGCACTTTTATGTACGTTCAGTCTGCTGTTTTTTTTGTTTTTTTTTTCGTTTTTTGATTTTGTTACTGTGTTGTATTTACTGAAGAGAGTTTCACAACGTCACAATCTGACAGTTGTAGGAAACGTGTGCTAGTTTACACCGTTTGAAACGGACAATGATTTTGAGTGAGGAATGTGGATCATTGTGTGTAAGCATATAAAGTGGTGATTATAAGCTGCCACACAGACGGAGAAATTAAATTACTGTGTTACAACAGTATTACGTTTGAGAGTTCTTATCATTGTTCTCTTGTGTTCTCGTTGTTTTTGTTGTCTGCTGTCTGTTGTCTAGCTGTAGAGGGTGAATCATGTCTTTGTCAGTACCGCAAATAGCTACCCTGGACGAAACATTACGCAGTTTAACAGCTGACGTAGCTCTGATGCGAGCTGACAGTGCATGTATGTATGAGGAAATAAAGGCTGAGTAAAGGGACAGAGCTTTGCGCTGACAAGTTACTCCAGACCATGCGGAGGAGAGACAGAAAGAATTTGACGAATGGGTGGTTAAAACGGGTCCGGGGGAAAGGAATATGAGGGTTTTGGATAGCTGGGAATACAGGAAGAGGACGTGGCCCCGTTCCTGGAGCTCTGTGTTCGTAAAGAGGGGGTAACAGGTCTGGAAAAACTGGAGGTAAGTTTATTTGTGCTAGAAATCTATACCCGTTTTTCACGCAAAACAAACTGACGATCGATAAATGTAGGACTTATTTCCCATCGTCTGTACCCTTTTTTGCATAATGATCCTTTTAATAAAATTTCCTGCACTTATCAACAACAGAGGTACAGTTCACCAAAACCAACATGTTTACTATACGTTCTCGTCTTAGTCCTGTCAATAAACGTTTGTATGTCTTTTTCCTTCGCCGTGTCAAATTTACTTCGTTCACAACACTTTCGCTACAAATAAACCTTTCAGACGTCTTGCTGACTCCCTCTGACGAACGGAAGTAAACAATGCTCAGCTGATACCTGTTGCCTCCTCCACTGCCAGATTTATTATTCATGAAAATACTCACAGTGTGCAAATACAAAACTGGGTCACATTGTTGTAGTGCTAGTTTTATTATTAACACTAATCTTTTCCTGCAGTTTTTTGCATGATATCTTTCACAATGTTCATTGCTCATTTCACAAACGCTGCATTCATTCGGCTGGTAAAATCTCTTGTTTTGGCAGGGCTTGTGTGAAAACCAGGTGTTGCATACCGTGTTACTATATGCGGGAGTTCATATTGTGTCTGTTTCCATTTTTCTGTCATTGTGGCATCGATTGAATAGAAGCAGTGGCTTACAGTGTGGATTGAGCACTCAAGGCAGTTAAAAAAAAAAAAGACCCGGTAGAAAGAACACGTTTTCGACAGCAGAGCAACAAAATCCAGAGAATGAGTGTACTGCTAAATAAATGAAACAACAAGAATGAATACTACAAAAAGCCAATGAATGGAGAGTCAAAAGTTTACCGTCACTAACCAAGCGTTTTTCATAAAATTGGTACCTGGCGATATTTACTAACGAACTAGGTTTTTCGACACTTTCTTTGAAATTTTGGTGATATATATAAATGCTCTACAACTTTTCTCCCCGAAATGTTTTCATCGAATTGGCCAATCTCAGATATTGCACGTATTATGGCGACGAAACGAGTGTTTATCTAAAATGTAATCAAACTGTAAAATATTCTTTCCCAATCGATACAGAACTTAATACACGACAGATTTGGTAACCTTGACGTTTTCGATTACATGCTTAAGTTCGAAAGAATTTGAGAAGAACCAGAGAAATGTCTGAGATTTCGGTGGTTTTCTTTTCATCAAGACTGAAGCTCCACTCAGCAATCGGGAAAAGCTCGGATTATGCATATCTGAGGCCTATTTGAGTGATTCAGTTTTCAGAACTCCACAGATTTTTGGATGGCAGAACGCAAATTTTCTTGTCCTAGTAGCTGTTGCCCGTCATTTAGTGAGTGTGGTTAACTAAAGTTAAATCAGCGCACTTGCACTCGGACTAAAACCAGCCGAATAAAATTAATAATAACCAGTCAAATTTTGCAAATTTTTTTTTAATTTTAGTGTTCTTTTTATAGGGTCATCTGCATCGCAAAAATGGAGGCAAAGAAAAGAAAAGCTGAGAATACAAATAAATCTAAGGGCTTGGAATAATGGAAAAAATGGTGTTCACAAGCTGGTACATTTAAAGACGCATCTTCAACTGTCGAACCCGCCAGTCATAATGTGACGAGTGGAGACAGTGAAGACGTAATGATTGCTGAGGACTCATTAACAGAAAGAGCTACAAACGCGGAGGTACTTTTGGCCGCTCAGCAGTCGTCTTGCACACTGCCTCATAGCATCAATCAACCTGCAACATCGAGCGTGGCACTTAGAAGTTTGCGTGATGTCTCATCTGCTTCGAATGGTTTTGCTACATTAGACGTAGGTTTATATTCAAATCAAAGTTCACAACTGGATGATTGTCTAAAGGAACAAATTTTAAAAGGCGCTTGGATACCGACTAATGATTACAAATTTCCTGTTTCGTCAAAACGAAACTTAAGCTATCAACTGAAATGGTTGGACAGATTCCTTTGGCTGTCGTATTCTGATTTAAAAAATGGAGCCTTCTGCAAAAATTGTCATGGGTCGCTCATGTGAAGGTAAGGAAAACAATCAGCGATTAGGAAAACTCGTGTGTGAGCCTTTTCAGATTATAAAAAAGCGTTGGAGGTATTTCAAACGCATGCACAAACTTCCTATCACAAACGAAATACGGAAATGGCAGACAATTTTCTTAAAACTGTTTCCTCAACGATGTCTACAGTAATCGAGCAATTGTCTTCAGAGAGAAAACGGTAGCAAGAAGACAATAAAAGGCAACTGACGTCCATAGCAAAAGCTATAATTTTATGTGGTAAACAAGGCATTCCTTTAAGATGACATACTGACTCTGGACTAGTTTACACATTATTGGAACCTCAGCAACAGCTAATGAACGATGGCAACTTTCGAGCGTTACTGCGTTATGCTGCTGAGTCTGGAGATAAGCATATTTTGGAGCATTTATCAACAGTTCCAAATAATGCTCTATATACCAGCCTACAAATTCAAATTGAAATTATTGCTATTTGTGGTGAAATTATACAGCGTAAAATAATTGATGAGGTAAAGAAAGCCAGAATATTTAGTATTCTTGTTGACGAAACTACTGATATTGAACACGTAGAACTATCTATGTTACTGGATTCGGCCTTGCAAAGCTAATCATTAAAGCATTGAAAAAACACGGACTTTACTGTTGCCATGTACTTGGTCAAGGCTATGACGGTGCTGCAGCTTTGATTGGGCACTTGCATGGTGCCCAAGCATATGTTAGTAAGGAATGCGCCCATGCTCTTTATGTACATTGCAGTGCACACTCGCTTAACCTTGCAATTGCTGATGCATGTTCACGAGCAGAAATCAGAAATTGCGTGGGGATTATGCAGTCTGTTGGGTCTTACTTCAACGCACTGCCGTATTAAAAGACGAAATTCGTGAACTGTCGCCAAATGGACACCAAAAAACTTGCTTGCACTATATGAAACACGATGGGTCCACAAGCACGAAGCAGTCATCCGTTTCAAGGAAATTTATCCAGAAATTGTCGCCACCCTCGAAAAACTGTAGTCTAGCCACAACAAAGACACGTCAAGACAAGCTGTCCAACTGATAAACACACTTCGTTCCTCAAATTTTGTGATGAGTTTAGAGGTCCTTCAAAAAGTGATGAACTACAAACTATCGATATAAACTGCAAGGAACCAATATAGACATTATTGCAACATTTCATCATGTTGAAAATGTTCTTAACGCCTTGCAGTTGTTGAGAGTCAATGCTGAAGATGAATTTACAAAGGTTTTTGCAGAAGCAAAGCTAATGTCAGAGGAAAATAGTGCTTCGCTGCAGGCGCCACGTCTTACTGAGAAGCAGTTGAACCGCTCTAACACGACTGCGGTGGATGTAATTACATATTACAGAGTGAATTTATTTATTCCATTCCTTGAGCACACAATTCAACAGTTAACTGAAAGATTCACAAAGCATCGCAAATTAACATGTACTCCTAATGGTCTATTGTCAGAAAATTTCGTCAAAATCACTTGCATTGATGGGGCGATATCAATGTATTCGTCACTTCTTCCGGAGAAAAGCACATCAGTAATAAAAGCAGAATTTGACATTTGGAAGGCACAGATGACTTCAAAGAGAGTTAGTCAAAAATCTGCTTTGGAGTACTTAGATCTGTGTGATTCAAAGTAGTAGCCAAAAATTTACGTACTGTTTCAGATTTTGGTAATAGTACCAGTTTCAGCAGCTGCTCCTGAAAGAACATTTTTCAGCTTAAGGAGATTAAAAAAATTATCTTAGGAACACAGTTTCCGAAAATAGGCTCAACGGTTTGGCTCTAATGACCATCCACTACAGCATAGAACTTGATGCGTCAGAAGTCGTAGATTCCTATTCGAAAAGAAATAGAAGACTTGCTATATAAATGTGTATTTCTAAAATAAAAATTATAAAACTGTTACTTTATTTGTAATTCTGCTTTTTCCATTCTGACCAATACATACACAGTATACAGTGCATCTGTAGTAGCTATTGCAATACATGAAGAGACTGATTATGACTAAAAAAACTTATTCTACTTACGCCTTTGCTGTGCTTCTTCCTAATATGGTATCTTTGCCAGCTCTGCTGTTAGCAATAACAGTTATTGTGCAGTTTGTTGCTGCTGCTGATGTCAGTATGTGTTAACGTAAGTTCTATTATAAAAGTATCCATTCAATACGTTTTAACAAAAGTTGTACTGCTATCACAGTTCTTGTTCTCTCTCTTTCATTGAACGAATTAACGTGGACTACATTTCGTACATGCAGAATCTCCAATGAGATCTATTAAGTTCACACAAGATAGGAAGCATTTAAGTTTATTCACACTAATTAAGATTTATGCAAATTTATACAATTTAGTACTATAACTGAAAATAGTCCATAAACTGTTCTAAATGGACCTATAATCTCGTAGAAGTTTTAGTGCCAGTAGCCGGCCATTGCCTACCTTAGCAATCTAACATTATTAAAACATACATAATTTAATTTCAGATTCATTACCATTGATAAGGATTACATTTGAACATTCACGTTCCTATTCTGCACTTTTTTTCTGTCATTTCTACCATAGTACTAAGCAGGGTGGCGTAGTGCCTGAAGCACTAGACTCACATTCAAGAGATCCGGATACAACTCCAGAGCTGACCATACAGGTATTGGTTTTCCATGGTTTCCCAGTTCAGTCTAGACGAATGCCGGAATGGTTCCTTCGAAAGCCTACGCCCGCTTCCTTCCCCTCCGTTAATAATAATAATAAAAAAAAAACCAGCCAAATCTCTGTCTGTAATGACCTTAGCTGTCGACCAGACATAAATACTAAACTTACTTCCTTACCCCTACCATAGATATCGATTGGCCTATGAAGTGGAAACCGAACATTTGTTGTCAGAAAATTACCAAATAAGCAGCAAAAAATTACCAAATAAGCATTTGTTGTCGGCACTGAGCAAAACGAAAATTCTTTTCTTCACTTCTCCTCTCTTTGCGATGGTCATTGTGTCACTTGTACAGCTCACTAACTCGTTGTTGTATGAATTTAAACCACTCGTTCGATGGACGTGGATTGCGCAGATGTTAACTGCCATCTCTAAGCAATGTTTACTGCCATACAAAAACATCTTCATGGAGATACCACCGACAAAAGAATTTTACTATTTCTGATTAATGATAATATTTATTAGTTAAATGATCCACACTATTACAACTCTACTTTATTACGATGTTCATTTGTTGAAACCCTACCCCCCTACCCCCCCCCCCCCCCCCCGAAATCATGTCCTGGCTACGCCTACGGTCTCTGGCCATAGCTTCTTACCATATGACAGGGACTTTGCCATCATTGAGTGTTCACAAGAAATTATTCAAACCTGTGGTTTCTGAGGACTGGAAACATGTCATTGCCAAATGTCGGATGCATAAACCGTTCTCTGTGACGGAAATAAGCCAAAACTACTTCAAAGACTGTCAATGCATGATGGCTGGACTAAAACAACGCGAAGTGAAAATAACAGAGTTTATGTGGCTAAAAGGTCCCAAGATGACCCTGGTTCACTCTACGCAAGGTTATCACACAACACTCTGTGTCTGCGTAGTAAAAAGAAACCAATTTTGAAAGGAAAATCAGAATAAACTTATAAGTACTGAAATTTTCAAACTAAATAACCGCATCAGACCATAATTATTTCAAACAGTTCGTGTATAGTGAGGATTTAGAATTAAGAGAAGTTTTCAAACGTGTTTCTTCCAATAATAGCTATTTTGAGTTATCTAGTTATTGTACTACGGTGACGGTACATTGTGAGATTCAGCATGAAATAGACGACTGTGATATTGGAGTGTAGTTTTGAGGATCACTTCCGCTTGCCTTGTTGTAGGTGAGTGTGACTTGTGTTTTCTTTCAGCTATTGTGAATGGTTTTTAGATCGAGGTATCTACGGTAGTTTATAGTTAAAAGAGACGTTAACTCAGCCGCAAATTCGTTATAGGTCTTCAATCTGGCCCTGAAACTTCGTTCAGTTTTAGTTATTTCTGTTGTTTTTTTTAACAGCATTGATATCTATCTATATAACTCATCTTTGCAATGGTACGAGAACTAAGTTGGGACAAACTATCTGGATTTTCATTTATACAGGAATACAAGTGAAATGTCACAAAACTAACAATCGTTATGACAGTTTAAGAAAGAAAAATAAAAATTGTTGTATGGTTGAGTGTCACCGCCGGCTCACTTTGCACTCATCTCTTCTGCACTGGGTTTGGTTTTCCGAGCATGGATTCTGGAGGCCCCGGGGCTGGGAGGTATGTGTCTTGCTCGGAGAGTACCGTTATATTTGGGGTTTGGATGAGTCCGCAGCTCGTCGAGGGCTCTACGGATGTTCTGGGTGCACGAAACATCCGTACTTTTAGATGGATGTTAAGAACTCTTCCATACAACGGCCTCCCAGTCGCTTGGATTACAGGAGTACGCCACGACTCCCAGCCGAGTGCCAGTGCCTATTAAACGAGTCACATGGCCTTCCCGCTTCTCAGTGCATTCTGTCCCACCCTCTCCCTCCCGATACTTTTCATGGCGATGATATCATTTTAATTATCATTAATCTTGCCAGAACCACGCAACAAGTCAATATCGAGTCGAAGTAACGAATATATAATCCAAAATTTAAAAACAGAAATTATAAAACATACAAAACTGGCGCTATCGACAAAACAGTATATTCATATTTAATCTACTACTTCACCGAGAGAGTTATGATGTATGTTTGTCAAAGCATGTAATTCCGTTTTTGTTCCATTTGGCTGTTTCCTTAATACGAACTACATAGTATGGCGTGAGCTAGCCGTGACGGTTGGGGCTTCCTGAGCTTACAAATTCGGCGGGCAGATGCCGCGCGCGTCGACGCGCTACTCACAAGAAGCCAGAGCCCTGGCCTGGGAGAGCGTGCGTCTTAGATAGTAGTGATGGGCTGAACTGCGATTTTTCGAGATCAGTGATTTCTGTGAATGCTACTTTTCAGTATCTGTTATTCTTAACTGTGATTTGTCGCAGTTAAGGATCGCAGTTAACGAATCCAGGTCTTGTATCCCTCCGTACTCTACCACTAACATTTCTTAGACTTCTGCGATTTCTGCAACTCCTGCGATTTATCCCCGTTTGAAAAAGTTACATTTGTCCACACAGAAAATTGCATCTCAACAAAACTGACATTAGTAAGTATGTTTTACATTTGGTCTTCCGTTGGCTTTAATTTTGTATTAAAGAAACAATTGTGAAAATATTAATAGTGTAATTACTATGTAAATAGCCATATAGTACCGTAATAGTTCGTGTGTAGAAAATGAATTCTAACGTATTTTTATGTTCTCAGGTACTCTAACTACATTTCAGTCACTCAGTATAGCGATAATTCAAAATATTGTCAGCAGGTCTGGAGAAATTGCCACTGCGTCTTTAGAATGTCTTCGTCCGACGAGAGGTTAGTTTCGAAGTGTTTCGATGAACTTAATTACTTAAGTGAGATCATTCTTGCAAATGTGAAATATCCCCCATTGAGTGGCTTTCATCACAGGAAATTTTAGCAATACTACTCTGTCAATTACATTGCTTGTAACTAGTTCAAATGGTTCAAATGGCTCTGAGCACTATGGGACTCAACTGCTGAGGTCATTAGTCCCCTAGAACTTAGGACTAGTTAAACCTAACTAACCTAAGGACATCACAAACATCCACGCCCGAGGCAGGATTCGAACCTGCGACCGTAGCGGTCTTGCGGATCCAGACTGCAGCGCCTGTAACCGCACGGCCACTTCGGCCGGCTGTAACTAGTGGGTCGGCCGCTTTGGCCGAGCGGTTCTAGCCAGCATGGTAGCTCAGTGTGTTCAGTCAGAGGGTTAGCTGCTCTCTGTACTAAAAACTGAGTTAATCAATCAACGACGAACTTAAACGGGTGTCTCACGACGTCCGCCCCGAGCAGATGCAACGAACGAAAACTAACAAAGTGAGATTGAAAAAAAAAAAAAAAAAAGAAAAGAAAAGCGGTTCTAGGCGCTTCAGTCTGGAACCGCGCGACCGCTACGGTCGCAGGTTCGAATCCTGCCTCGGGCGCCACACCGGCCGGCGGTAACACAGGAAAAGCTTACTTTTGTATGTGGTTGTAGTGTCAGCAAAAAGTTGGTGAGTGTGCAGTTGCCTTGTACAACACTAGGTGTAAAATTTTTCTCCTGAGTCTTGAACAGTGTCGGAACAAAAGTGAAGTATTCATATGACTCAATAATATTGTTTTCATTTCATTACACTTATACAGATGTTTGAGTTCCGCTGTGTTAATATTGCAAAGTTCTGTAGCCATGTGGAGCATTAACTACAACTGTCATACTGGAAGCAGAATCAAACACATTCATTTTGGTTACTTGTCTCTAAATGAGTTTTCAGGAGAAAAAGGCAATGTTGCTTCTTATTGATATAATACATTCTGAGGCGCTACTGTGTGTGACCAGCCACAACTGGTGCTGAATGTGCATGTCGCCATACAATATGCACACACACTAGTATCTGAGGCACAAGGTTCTTACAACGAAGTACGAACGTCGGTCAACAGATGGCACTACACAATGAATGTTACTGCGCTTTTTAGGTGCTACTTATGACTTTCAGTCTCGACTTGTCACAGAAATCGCAGTTGGACTCGATAGCGCATCGCAGAGATAGAGCGTAGTACAAACTTTGGCCAACAGATGGCACTGTTAACTGCGCTTTTGACACCAGCCTTACAGAAAGCAGTACGAAATTTGGCCAACAGATGGCACACGGCGTTGAATGTGAAATACTACTTGCGACTGTTAATTGTGACTGAAATCGCAATTATATTCTGTACAGCTGTTATTGCGATATCCTTGACTTCTCAATCACTGTGATTTTCAACAGATACGCGATTTCCTGCCCACCACTAGTCGTAGGGCACTGCTTGCCGGGTTACGTTTAGCAGAAGACAAAGCAGCTGGGGCCCATATGAACATGTTGATTGTAAATAAACTTTCGCTATTTGAGAGGACCACCATGAAAGACGAGTGATCGTAGGACAATGAAAATCTGTGTAAATTGTTGTAGGGACCCACGGAAGAGAAATAACGAATAAATCGTTGATACAAACACATTTTAATATCCACATGAGAGGGTAACATTTTAATAGAGTACCATGTTTACGTTCCAGGTTGCAAACGTTACTCAATGTGACACCATCTTCATCCACGACAGCCTGGAACCGTACAAGAGATATTTTTTTTTCAAAATTTATCGCAGCACTTTTCAAACGGTGGAACAATGATAGTACAGATCATGCACCGCTTGAAGATCGCATATTGCGTCCATCTTTTTCAGCTATGGCCACAGTGCCTTCTTCTACAATTTGTGGCACAATTGGCCTCGACCTCTCCCAGGAACAATCCCCGAATGGCCAGTTAATTCCAACTTCCAAATCATGTTCTTCAATACCGTTGCGGAAAGAGGACCTCACCATATTCGTTGATGGCGGCTAGTGTAAAAATTCGTTGTGCGTGTCCGAGAAAAAGTGTGAATTTTGCCGTGAAAAAGAAAAATTGTGACAGTTGTAAGGATGAAATTACAAAGCTCAGCGAACGGGTGTCTAGTTTACAATTTATTATCAGTTCCTTGAAGATGGATATCAAGAAACTTAAAGAAGAAAAAGTGAACGGAACATGAAAAACTCGCGCCATGAAAGTACGAATATGTCGGAGAATTGGACGGAAGTGATGTACAAAAGACGCAAACAGATAATACAAGATACAGAAAACGGCGAAAGAAACATAAATATAGTGAACGAAAATTACTTTCAAGCTCTTTCGACTACGGATTGTGAAAGTGAAGTTAACAGTGCGAGTGTACCATGTGGAAAACCTAACGACTTTGTGAATAAGGTAAAACATGGAATATTTCAGCAGCAGTTAAGTAAAAGATCATATGCGAAAGTGCTCAAGAAAAATCTTCCACCGCTAAGCTGCTCTACTGAGACAATATCGACATGTGTTAGCAAAAAAGACACAATAAATAGTGCCAAACAAGACTTCGCTTACTGCAAAGATAGGCAGGAAACAGGCAATCTCGGAACAGCAAGTACCGGTAAAATTGAACTGTATGCCGACAGCCAAGGACGAAATACAGCCGCTGAATTTCAGTGTACAAGTAGTCAGAAGTTTAGTTTTAACTGTACAATAAAACCAGGAGCAAAATTCAGTGCTGCTACGTCAATGAGTCAAGAAAAAATTTGCTCATTGAGCAAAAATGACTTTTCCATCTTCCTGGCGGGATCAAATGATATAGCTAGGAACGAAAAAAACAATCTCTTAATCGCGCTAAAAAGAAAACTGTATGAGCTGAGGGGAACAAATGTTATTGTTTTTTCAGTGCCACACTGTTACGACTTGATAGAATGGCCCTGTGCAAATAAAGAAATTGAAACAGCAAATAAAGAGATGCAAAATATTTGCAAGCGGTTTGAAAATGTAACATTTGTGAACATCAGCAATTTAGGGAAAAGATTTCACACAACACATGGTTCCCATCTGAATGTACTTGGAAAAAACGTAACAGTAACCAAAATTTTAGAACTTGTAAATAAAATCTCAAATGTGCAGTGTGGTGATAGAAAAGTCATACCTCTCTTGGACAGGAAGTGTGTGTATCCTGTAGAATCCAATGTGAAATCTGCTATCAGTGAAGCTACACCTCTCCAAGACAAATGTGAAATTTTATTAATGCAAGTGAACACTCCAAATGTTAATAATTCACAGAAAGGCACAGCAGTTATGGAACAACAAACACCAGAAATAAGTGAAACAGCAGCAGCACCATCATTACCAGCAGAAGCAGCAGCAGTAACAGAACCAACAACGACTGGAGTAGCACAGCAATGCTTAAGGAGGAGCCAAAGGAAAAATACATCTGTGTCACTCAGTGATAATTTTTTATGGTTTCAAGCCAAGAAGAAAATAAAAATGTGAAAAACCAGCCTGCTAACTCACAGATAAGTCACAACAACATCCTATTTTTAAACATTCAGGGTCTTGAAAATAAAGTTGAAATTCTGGATGAGTCATTGCCACAGAATAAGTATTCTTTCTTATGTCTATCAGAACATTGGCTTAAACCAGAACAAATACAATACTATGTACCAGAAGGTTATAAATATGGAAACAGTTTTTGCAGATCTCAGTACCGTAATGGTGGTACTGTTATCTATGTTTCAAATGAAATAGAGTGTAGAGAACTAGATCTTAGTTGGGCATGTGTAGAGAAACACTTTGAAATTACCGGGATCATATGTGATATAATGAAACTTATCATAGTATGTATCTACCATTCCCCTGACTCAGATGATAAAACTTTTTTAGATAATTTAGACAGTGTACTCTGCTACATAACGAAATGGAAACAGTATGTAACTGTAATTGGGGGAGACTTTAATTCAAGCTTTGATGTAACATGTAACAAACCCAGTGTAAATAAGTTACTGAATATGCTAAGGCAGCACAACTTCCATTATGTAAATTCAGAACCAACAAGACTACAAGCGTGCTTGGATAATGCTTTTGTCAACTGTGCTCGTGATATGCACTCCACCAAGGTAAAGGAGGTTGTTTTCTCAGACCACTCCATGTTAACAGTAAAGTTAAGACATTTTATAAAAGGGGATGAGAGCAAGGCTGGACAAAAGTTAACAAAATCTAATACCTTAATATTAACAAAACACAATCTCATACAACTAACACACCAGTTGAGCATAACAAACTGGGACAAATTATTTCAAAACTGTGATTCCAGTGCCCAAACAGTTTAAGAAACATTCCACAATTACTTAACAGGTATTTTAAAAGCCCATCTTGTTCAAAAGAAATACCATAAAACAAGAAAAGGTAAATTTTGGTACACCAAAGAACTGGAGAATCTAAAAAATAAGCTACTGCTGTTGAAGCGCCTTGCCAAAGTAAACAATTCTAATGAAAATAAGGATCTCGAAAAAATCACTAAGAAACTGTATAAGAAAGAGTTGCAATTAGCGAAACTAAGATACAACACAAATTTCATAAAAAAATAGTAAAAACCAATGCAAAACAGCCTGGTCAGTAATTAATACTGTTAAAGGTGAAGTCAGAAACTTCAACAAGACAGTCCCAATACCAGCAGATACATTCAATAAATATTTTGTAAGCTGTGCTGATGATATCAAAAAGCTGATCAGTAAATCCAATGTAACATGTATAGATTATCTGAAGAGAGTGAACCTAAATCATAATAGGGCCAGATCATCATTGAAACACTTCATAGAGGTATGCCAACATGAAGTTCTTAAAATAGTCAAAGAAATGAAAAATTCATACAGTACAGATATTTTTAATATGTCAAACAATCTATTGAAAGAAATCATACATTACATTGCAGCACCATTAACATATTCTATAAACCTGTGTCTCATAGAAGGGTTTTTTCCTGATCCTCTCAAACTATCCAAGGTAACTCCAGTCTTTAAGAAGGGTGTCAAATCAGATCCTGCAAACTACAGACCAATTTCACTAATTCCAGTACTAGGAAAAGTCTTTGAAGGCATAATATATGAGCAGATGTATGAGTACCTAGAACTAAATGGTATGTTAAGTGCATCACAGTTTGGTTACAGAAAAGGAAGGTCAGCTATACATGCCATAGAGCTCTTAGTCAGAGACATTCTAGCAGCATTTGAGGACCATGCGCACGCACGGGTAACCTTATGTGATCTGAGCAAAGCTTTTGACTGTGTTGACCACTCACTTCTGCTCTCTAAACTTGAGTACTATGGAATATGTGATAAAAGTTTAAAACTCATCAAATCATACCTCAATAAAAGGAACCAGGTGGTGAGTTCAGGAAGTCATCTGTCAAACATACTCGAGGTTCAACATGGAGTGCCACAGGGATCTAAATTGGGACCACTTCTTTTCCTTGTACACATAAATGACTTACCAGGAAATATAGATGTAAAGACATATATGTATGCAGATGACACAACTTTTCTATCTGTAAACCATGTACTTGATAACCTTGTAAGTGATATGAAATTGGCAAAAGAAAATGCAACATCATGGTTTAATGCCAATGGTCTGCTATTAAATGAGGAAAAGACCCAGAATATGTGGTTCAGTCTATCAAAGACTACAAAAATAGAAAAACAAAAGGCAAAGTTTTTAGGTATTGTACTTGACAACAGTCTAACATGGAACTCTCATGTTGATCACATAGTGGTTAGGTTGTCAAGAGTTATATATTTGTTGAAGAGACTGATGTGTTGTGTGACATTTGAGTACGTAAGGACAGCATACTTTGCCTTTTTTCAATCTGTTTTAAGGTATGGGTTAATACTCAGGGGAAACAGCAGAAACAGCAGAAAAATAAATGAAATTATGGTGATCCAGAAGAAAGCAATCAGAGTAATGGCTAAGGTAGATAATAGAACACATTGTAAACCATTGTTCACTAAATATAGTATTTTAACAGTAATTAATTTATATATTCTTGACAGTGTTAACTACATACTTGCTGAACTACCTAATTTAAGTGTAACAAATGAAAGACATGGCTACTATACAAGAACGTGTACTTCTCTGCTGTTGCCACAAAATAGAATAGCTAAAACTAACAATAGTCATAAATATATGGCAATTAAAATATATAACAAATTGTCTAAAAATGGGTCAATCAAGCCTGACAAATTATTTAAAGACAATGTTCATAACTTCTAGTTAACTAATCCATTCTATTCATTAGAAGAAATTTTAGAAATGCCCAATATCAACTTAAATATGTAAAAAATTTTTTTGTAAAATTAATAGGTTAAGTGAACTGACGAAGTCTATTGCATGTAATAATGCTGAATGAATAAAGAATCTGAATCTGAATCTGATACTCGTGAAGAGTAGCAGCACTCTTGCTGTTGTTTTCATAAAACAACTTTACGAGTAAATTGCTGTTCTCCTTGTCCAGATTTATGTTATCTGTCTGCAACTAATGTACATTGATGCAAGAGCACCCATACAATAGTTTTTACTGGGACGGAGGGGAGGGGGTCAGAGCTGGGTGTATGGAATATTTTCGAAGTCGAATGCGCGGCGACTTGTAAGTAGCCATAAGAAAGTTCCAGTTCCAATCCCGTTACAAATGTGCATAATAACAACTTCTAAATCATTTTCTTGAAAGAAAAGCACCTGGCAACACTATTTTTTTCCTTTTTGTGAGAGGTAGAGGGGGCCGTAGCTCCCCTCAACATTGCAGCCAGGTATGAGCGCCTCTGATATGTGGCTTTGGTGCCATCTTTATCTGACCAGAAGCACATTAAGTTTGAGGTAAAAACGGGTGCTAAACAGACCTGTATGACATATAGGAAATCTAAGACAACAGATTGGGGCTCATATGGGAAATACCTAAATCACACCTATCTGAAGTCGGAACTTCAGTATATTTGGTTGTGTATAAATTCGTAGCGTTTTTCCATAAGTTTAATAAATACGACAGATACACATAACACAGCCTTTAATAACCAATTATACAGGGTGAGTCAAAAGTCCTTGGATACCTTCATAAGTTGGAAGATTAAAGGGAAAATTGAAACGTGATGTGGGAACATAGGTTTGATGTGGGGCCGCAACTTTTGGAGTGAATGTCATTCATGGCCACCATCTTGAAATCCGCCATTTTGGATTCAAGTCATTTTTTTTAAATGGGAAGGTGGTAGTATGACACATCAAATAACACTCGCTTGAGCTCTAGAATTTAGTGGCGTAATTCGTTTTTGTCTATCTTGTACAATTTAGAGGTTATTAATGTTCAAAGTTGGGAAATTACCTTTATACCAACTGCTACAACACATGTTCTACGTGTTGTCCATTCGGAGATATGAGTCAGTATTAAGGTAACTTCGAACATTAATAACTCTAAACTGTACAAGATAGACAAATTCCAGAGCTCAAGCGAGAGTTATTTGATGTGTCATACACTCCCCTTCCCATTAAAAAAAAAAAGACTTGAATCCAAAATGGCGGATTTCAAGATGGTGGCCATGAATGACATTCACCCCGAAAGTTGCGGCCCCACATCAAACCTATGTTCCCATCATCACATTTCAATTTTCCCTTTAATCTTCCAACTTATGAAGGTGTCCAAGGACTTTTGACTCGCCCTGTATATTTCCCTTCACTATTTACAACAGTCTGCCAACGCTGGGTTAACTTCTCGATTCCGCGATTGTAGAAATCACGTGGTTTTGAGATGAGGAACTCGTCGAGCCACGTTTACAGCTCATTTTCATCTGGAAGTGAAGGTCCTTGAAGGTTGTTCGATAGACAGCGGAAAAGGTGAAAATCTGAGGGCGCAATATCAAGTGAATAAGGTGGGTGTGAAATGACTTTCAACTCAACTCCTGTATAGCGTCTTTTGTCAGTCTAGTCTAGGTGAATGTATGGAGTACCATCACTTCACGCAGTCCTCCTGGTTGTTGTTCTTGGATTCTATCTACAAGAAACTCAGTTGTCGACAACAAATATCAGCAGTGAGGGTTACACTTTGGGCAAGCATTTCGTAGTACACCAAACCGTATCTGTTCCAACAGATGCATTACATTATCTCTTGTGGGTGTGTGCAGGTCTTTCTACGTGGAGTTGCTTCTTTATTTGGGCTCAACCATTCCATTCTTTTCCATATGTCTGTGTAAAGAAATCATTTCTCGTCATCAGTAATGATACAGGATGGGAATGGGCAGTGTTATTCACGAGGCAGTTGGTGACGCGCAAGCAGAGACGCATTTATGGACACCCGCTGATTTTTATGATTTTTGATTAGAGCGATTTTTGAACCTTCTTTGTTGCACGGATCTGTCACACGATTTTGGAATGATCACAGTTCATCACATTTGCCAGTTCTCGAGTACACTGATGTGGATAATTGTGGATTAATGCGTTTAAACTATCTTCATCGAACCCCAAAGCTTTTCCTGCTCGTGGAGAGTCATTAATGTCAAAATGACAAAATGATACTCTTTAACATGAGAGAACCGTTTTCTTGGCATGCTCTGTCGAATGTCGTTATCCACATACACGGCGCAAATATTTCTGGCTGCCTCCGCTGCTTGTCACCGCTCTATTGAACTCAAACAGAAGAATGTGTCAGAAATGTTCCGATTTCTCCACCTGTCACTCCATTTTCTAACGTCCATAGCGCCATTCACTATCCCCAAATGACAAATGGGAATATGTAAATAAAATAGTAACAGTGACAAAACGCCGGCCGGAGTGGCCGAGCGGTTCTAGGCGATACAGTCTGGAACCGCGCGACCACTACGTCGCAGGTTCGAATCCTGCCTCGGGCATGGACGTGTGTGATATCCTTAGGTTAGTTAGGTTTCAGTAGATCTAAGTTCTAGGGGACTGATGACCTCAGAAGTTAAGTCCCATAGTTCTCAGAGTCATTTGACCATTTTTTTGACAAAATGACAATCTATAAATAAACTCATAGCAACCGTAATATTAACATGCATACCAAAAAGGTTACGAACTTACGCACCAACCTAATAGAATCCAGCAGATCTTGAGCAAATAGCAGACCAAGTGATGTTTGCCGTTATGACCTCGCACTTAGAAAACTGTCCAATCACCAAGATGTGCACAAACAGTAATGTACCTTGTTAAAGCAATAACATGTAATTGCAAAGGAAGCAGGTAAGAAGACTGTTCAACAGAGCAAGATGTATAGTACAGTAGACAAAGTACTGGAGAACCTTGCCAAATACAACCTTGCGATTAACCTAGCGAAACTATCACCCTGGAAGGCATTCTGTGAAGAGGTGAAAGGTACAGCTACATATGAGAGACTTCATAAAATCTTCGGTCGAATACCAACCAATCCAGTAGGCACTCTAAGGAAGGAGGATGGTGAGTATACAATGATAGCATGTGAGATGCTGGATGTGATCCTCAAGACTCACTTTCCTCAATGCAATCTTGCAGATAACGCAGACCAAGATTTATTCCCTGGGAGGAATTGGTTTACAGTAAACCAAAGGGGGAATTGGGATCTGCGGCATAATATGTGAATTTCAAAAAAAAATCTAGTGAGCAGTGGGAACATATCAATTGTACAAGTCACCAGGCCCTGATGGTGTCTTTCTGCCTATACTACAACAAGAAAGAGAGGGACTAAATACATTCCTATATATACTGTTGCAAGATGGCAAGAACTATGCCCCTTACATGAAGTAATTAAAGATCACCTAACTCACGTTGAGCGAACAGTAGGGTTGAACAAAAATGACTGACAAGGCACAATGCATCTTGTAGAGGGTATGGTATGGACGTATTGGAATAATTAATGTCGGGTGATGGTTTTAAAGTAATTCACACGACATGCAAAAATTTGTGGAAATGCTTCGATTTACTGGAGGCTAGTTTACCGCAGGGAAGTACTCAGAATTGACCGTGGCTGCCAGGGGAGCGGCTTAGGGAAGCGACAATAGGCAGCTTAGGGTGGCTCAAGCTCTGAGAAAATGGTAACGGGGCGCGGCCTCCAGCCGCCTTAAGATGAGTGACAGTGAGTGGGTGGTTGACCCCGACTCCATGCTGGTGTACCGGGAAACAGACAGAGAACTTGTATGCCTGTTGATAAATGTCCGTCGTCCCATTTTCTGTGAAACATGAGAGAAAGCCGCGCAAAGCTAAGGTGGAGCGGTCAACAGAGGTCAAAATATGCGTGTTCGTGACTATAGCAACTTCACGCTGAATTCACGGTCCTCAGAGTCTGAAGCAAATCAGGTGAAGAGCGACAGAATGAAATACACCGGCCTCCGATGGGAGTGTAGGACCAAGGAATTTGAAGTACTCTCCTGGGAGTCAGAATTCCGGAAAACTTGGTGTTGTGCAGACGCTAACCTTGATGGGTGGCCTGGGAGGAGCTAAGTAACAGAAGTTGAGAGGAAGGGAAATTTTGTGGGAATTTGTTCACTTCCCAGAGCAGGCATTGGTCGGCACTGGGAAGCAATGCGTAATTAATGTGACTTGCGCTGCAATTGGCATAAGTGATTTTGCTGGAGGGCAAACCGAGGCAAAGAGTGGACTGTGAGAAGTCTCCGTAGAGGTCTTCCGTTCCCAGCTTGCCTAGAGTGCGGACGTGGCGTTCTTTACTCAGCTTGCCTGAGAAAGAGTGAGCATCACTGCAGTTTAGGACTTAGCAAATGGAACGATTGAGCTTGGAGATAGGAAGGTTTGGTTCAGCTATGTACTGAGCAAGATAGCTAGCAGTGAATAGACGAGCGCAGCCTCGCAGCACCACGACGCGGGCCAACGTCCGCACAACGACTCCGCTCCGCCACACTGAATTCGGTGATATTGCGCCCGCTCCGGCCACTGATTAATTTGCTGGATCACGTCGACAAAGTTTCCACGAGGGTTTCATGGGCCGTGTATTGTAGAATTCTTCTCGCACTTCGCATTATGCTTGGGTCAGTCGATAGTAATTACTTTTGATTTATCGCGCTTTACTCCACACAAACGCAATTTATTACCACTGCCTGTAAGGAGAGTCATGTAATGTGATGATTGAAGGTCGTGAGTTAAAATAAATCTGTGCTAATCGACTGCTTCTGTTTCCAATCAAGTAGTTGAAATCCCAAGTCACTTTCTTAATTAATTTTATGTTCAACACTTGCATCTGGTGTTCAATAGCTGAATATAACATCAATGTGCACCCCTTTTTAATTAAAGGGGATCAATTCTGAACCAGTTAATGTCAACACTGCCACCACAGTTCAATCAGGAGTCACAGGGCCTTATTATTTTCTTTGCGTTATCCGACATTGTGGCAGTTTTGCACTCTCTGTTGATCTGTTAGTCAATTACCTGGGGTGAACACACACCAAAACCAGATAAGTGACGGGTGGGATGTTACACTGTTTAAAGTCGGCCTAGCAGCGGGAGTGATTCCTAATGCTGGAGTACAGCGATGGTTGTTTTTATTCCTCAGTGTCACCTGGCAGGGAATGACTGCTATTCAGACACACGCGAATATAGTACATGACCGAGGGCTTACAATATCTGTCGATTTCTGTCAAATAAGGACTGTTGTGAAACTTTTTAATATTTAATAAAATAAAAAGTGAAATGTGAAACAGATCTCACGTATAACACCCCATTTCGTCTCACTTTAATTTCCTCTTAGGAACGCCTAAAATGAGAGGTCTTTATCTTATGTAGCAGATTTTGGTGTGAAACATCAGTGCAGCTGAGCTTGTTAACGAAATAGCATCACATCTGCTTTAACTATCTGAAGAATTTCCTTATCTTATCACACACTGTATTACCCTATCCCACTTTGTGTTTATAACCGTGTACTGACATGACCATCTAAAAAGTGCGATTCGCATAGTCCAATAAACACAATGATAAATAAGAACGAAATTAGTTTTTTGACATTTGCGTTGGAAATAACAGACGTAGAAATGTGCAGAATTACAATTTGGGAACGAGAGTTGTAGACAGGCAGCGCCTATGTTGTTTGTTGCAATAAGCAAGTCAAAAAAATATTCATTTTGAATTCTCGTTGTAGATTTTGTTTCGGCTCGTCATTCTCTAAAAATTCGTGGTGTGATCTCTGCGGAGGCCCAGGTCTTGATCTGTTTCAGAACAAAACTTTTTCCTGGTAACGTTGTTTCGTCATAACGTATTCATGAAACGAGTTCAGTGAGTAACGAGGCTTTGTTTAACTACATAAAAATGAGTTTTGATTAAACTGTAAACTTTTGAAATAAACCCTTCGTAAGATCCACTTTTCGTATATTTCACCACGAGCAAATACAAAACAATTCTTGAATATAAACGACTTTACACATCGTCGAATTTCAGTAAGCACTTTTTACGCAGTTACAAGTGACACAAGTCCGTGCCATGGCTTTCCACGCTAATCTCCTCTATAGCTTCACACAGTCTCCCTCCAAATCTCTTCCAGAAATTATGAAATAAACAAAGGCGTTACATACTTTATATAGGAAATATTATTCGGAATACAAACATATTTTGTAAAGAATGAATGGCTAGATATTCTCAGATATAATTTCTACAATGGATTTAATAATTTGTGTATTGCCAAAAGTAAGTTTCTTTGCCGATAACTGCTAAAGGAAACATACTGACTTCATTGGACTATTAATGTTTTCGAAGAAAACATAGAGAGACAGATTTTCAAAATGTGATGGTAAAAACCGTATGATAAATGAAATTTCAAATTATGACCTCCAAACATCATAATAGTCCCGAAAACACTAATAACGAAAATAAGTTTTGCAATTACAAAGAGACATAGTTAGAATAAGATTTGTATCGAATGGTTCATTTGACACAGCTGTATCGTCATCTACTACTGAACAGACGTAAAAAAAAAGACGGATTCGTTTCAACGCGAAGTCCTGTTCTGCCTCCTGCTGCGCTTCACTAAGCTTCACTAAATCTAACTTCAAACGAACCATTTCCCTTTTTAAGTTCGGTAACCTAGGAAGCCAGCGTTACATGTTCCAGTCTGGACAACGCCAAGGCACTACACTTGTCTATCCCGTTCTGGAGCACTGCTGCGCGATGTGGGATCCGAATCAGATAGGACTGACGGAGGACATCGAAGAAATTCGAAGGATGGTAGCTCGTTTTGTGTTATCACGAAATAGGGGAGAGAGTGTTATGGATATATTATGCGAGTTGGGGTGGCAATCATTAGAACAAAGGAGTCTTCCTTTGCGGCTAAGATCTTTTCTACAATTTTCAATCAGCAAGTTTCTCCTCCGAATGTGAAAATATTTTGCTTGCGCTCACATACATAGGAAGAAATGATAATCTTAATAAAACAAGAGAACTCATAGCTCGCACGGAAAGATTTAAGTATTCGTTTTTTCAGAGCACTGTTCGAGAGTGGAACTGTAGCTAAATAGCTTGAAGGTGGTGGTTCGATGAACCCTCTGCCAGGCACTTAAGTGTAAATTACAGAATAGTCATCTAGTAGTGGCTGTAGGTGTAGAGTAGTCTCTGTCCAAAGAGCCAAATAGGGTACTATTTTATCTGTCGAATATTTTATCTGAGAGGATGCCATCATCATTTAACCACACAGTAGAGCAACATGCCCTCAGGCAAAAAGTCACGGCTGCAGTTTCCCCCCAACTTTCAGCCGGTCGCAGCACCAGCAGAGCAAGACCACGTTGGCTAATGTTTCACGGCGAGATAAGTCAATTACAGGGGCGGCTTCCGAGGTAGTGCCGTTGTGCCGTGGCACCACTTGTATGAAAAAGAAAGAAAGAGAGATCTATGCAGATTACGCATAAAACATTGTTTCGGAGTATGTATTCTCTGATTGTAAGAGGTGCGTTTCGTCATGCTCGCTCTTGTGGTAGTTTTCTAAGGCTTCGAGCCAACTGCAGTTTGGCGCCGTCTGCCCTTGTAAGTACCGTGTGAAAGACTCGACCATTGGTTTCTGCCAGGGTTGCCAACCATAGAACTTCCTTCCTCGTACATAAACAACTAAAAATCTCGTACTTTGGCTTTCAAACCTCGAACATTTATCAAACATTTAAAATGTTATAAAACCAGAACTAAGACATATTAAATGAGTGTGAATTTAGCAGGCATTTGTTAATTTAAAAATTTTGAATTAAACAAATATATTGTTACTGTGGCCATAATTTCTAGACCCAAATTCTGGACACATTACTCGTCTCGTCTGTTTGCGCGGAGGGGAGGGGGGGGGGGGGGGAGGAGATGAGACGTACTGGAATGCGTGAATGCTTAATATCGATTAACAACAATGATGTAATTTTATTTCTCTCTCGGGAGTAACAAGGATTCGCAAAAGCGCATTATACACTGAGTTTAAATGAGAATAATAATAAAAAAAGGACTCTGTCTTCAGGCAACAAGTGACCCATCGGGACCATCCGACCGCCGTATCATACTCAGCTGAGGATGCAGATACGAGGGGCGTGTGGTCAGCACACCGCTCGCCCGGTCGTTATGATGGAATTCTTTGACAGGAGCCGCTAATATTCGGTCGAGTAGCTCCTCAGTTGGCATCAAGAGGCTGAGTGCACCCTGAAAAATGGCAGCAGCACATGGCGGCCCGGATGGTCACCCATCCAGATGCCGGCGACGCCCGACAGCGCTTAACTTTGGTGAACCGGTGTATCCACTGCGGCAAGGCCGTTGCTCGTTTAAATGAGAATGCACATTAATAAATAGTTTCTCACGAGATATAACAATTAGGTGGGAATTTATTAGTTCATAAAATTACACAGGTACATCATACATTATTATTATTTAGACGATCTTTAAGGCACTTTAGTTAACTGTGTTGTTAGCTGACTGGAATATATTCCCCTCTCACTGGCGGGAAAAACCTCTTCGTTGCTTTGGCAAATCTTTGGTGACGTTGAAGCGATTTTCGTTCCTGGTCTGACATTAGAGATGCGACGTAGGCCGCGACACAGCCACAGATCTCTTAACTATGGCGTCATCTAACCCACATTTGCATACAACAATGAAATTTTTGTGGTATTTTCTAGTCTTAGTTTACGTCTCCAAATATATCAGGTACATCCTCAGCCTCACTGACATCGTTCTTATTTATGATATCGCATAATTTTTCCCTAGTCATACGGCTAAACATGTCTTTTGTCGGTTCAAAATTGATGCAATTTCCAGTATGTGTTGGTCCTTTTACGCTCTCTACAGCAAGAAGTGTCCCGCTCACTCTTTACACAGTTAGCCGATTTCTTATGTCTGTTTTTATCAAATTAACCTTACTGAAAACTCGCTCGCAGTCAGCATTTGCACGAGGTAGGGACAGTGGAGTTACAGCAAAAAGAGCCAGCTCAGAAAAATTTTCAGTTTTCAGGAAAAGATCTGGCTCACTAATTTCATTCAATCCTTCAGGATACAGAGCTTGTGCGTCTGGCAGCAGTCTCCACTGGTCCTCTATTAATTGTTTTTTTTGCGTGATCATCTGGTGCAATTATAAGCGGAACCACTTCAATAAGAGGCATTACTGTTGGGAAACGGCTCCTGAAATTGTGAGAGCGCGCTGATTCTGGTTTGAAAACTTGTAACTTTGACAAGATAGGGTCCTCCATGTTGTATCGTTTTTTTTTTATTTCTGTGGCAGCAACTTTGCAGAAATTTTTGCAACATGAGAAGATTTGTTCAATGTCTGCATGAGGTCTGATCACATCTGGATGTTTTAAGAGATCGTACACTTTGACGCCAAGATGCAGTTCAGTGTTATGGAGTTGATGTCACTGATTTTCAGGGTCTATTTCACCTACGATTGGCCTCTTGACATATTCGCGTTGTAAATAACACAATAGGATTTCCTGGTAGAGTTCATGTATTTTCTCATGTACATTTTGAATAACTACTTTCTCGCTTTGAAATTCCAGACTGAATTTATTAAACAAAGGGAGCAACCATTCTAAAAAATGGCTCTGAGCACTATGGGACTCAACATCTGAGGTCATCAGTCCCCTAGAACTTAGAACTACTTAAACCTAACTAACCTAAGGAAATCACACACATCCATACCCGAGGCAGGATTCGAACCTGAGACAGTAGCAGTCGCTCGGTTCTGGACTGAAGCGCCTAGAACCGCTCGGCCACCGCGGCCGGCCCGCAACCATTCACGGATACAAAAATAAAGTTTATAGAATGGGTTGCTGAGTTTTTCAGAAATAAATACTGCCCGATTTCGCACATCGGCTTTTGGCTTTATATGCACGATTTGTAGTGAAATCGATAAAAAATAGAGGTAGGGCTTCCCGCTGCTCTAATATTCTTTCAGCCACTGGTGAAAATGAAAGCCATCTTGTCTGCGATAGCTTAAAAATTTTGTTTGGCTCCACTTCAACAAACGACTGAAGTTACGAAAATCAAACTGGCGTTTATCACTGTTTAAAAACGTTATAAATATCACGAGCTAGGTGCTCTACACTTTCAGGTAACTGTTTACATGCTTCTCTAGCACACAAATGGTCTGAGTGACAATAACATTCCACTATTGTTATTCCTTTAAAATCACGCAGTAATCTAGTTTTTAAGGAGTTGTTTTCACCCAACATGACGTCACACCCATCTGAGCCAAAGCCTGTAACATTTTTCAGTGGGACATTATAGCTGGTGAATGAATCGATAAGAAAGAGATCTGTATGAAATCTCGGCACTGGCTGTGGGATTATCATCGGTTCTTTCCTTAAAAACTTTGTGCAACTCCCAAAATGTGCTACATATTTTTTGAGCTTCTTGATCAAAATAGCATACCACAACGCAAACAGTTTTGACCGTTGAAATGTCGGTTGCCTCGTCTGTCATCACCGAGAATTTATTTTTTCGTAGTTTCTGGGCTAATTCTGCTTTATGACCTTCCCCAAGAACGTTCTTTACCACTGCTGTTACTTTAGTTCGTTTGAGCTTTATTTCCTTAATTAATTTAGAATCCGTCACAGCTTCTTTTAATAAGGGTATCAAATGATAAGCAACCGAAAATGCAATGTTATGCTCTGCAAAAATTGTGGAGTTATACTTTTCTGGAATCCAAGTGGTGTTAATGTTTGAGTTTTTACACTTGAACCAGGTTTGTTATTAGTATGTTTTTTTGGCAGTGGCGTGAGTTTTCAAATTACACTACTGGCCATTAAAATTGCTACACCAAGAAGAAATGCAGATGATAAACGGGTATTCATTGGACAAATATATTATACTAGAACTGACATGTGATTACATTTTCACGCAATTTGGGTGCATAAATCCAGAGAAATCAGTACCCGGAACAACCACCTGTGGCCGGAATAACGGCCTTGATACGCCTGGGCATTGAGTTAAACAGAGCTTGGATGGCGTGTACAGGTACAGCTGCCCATGCAGCTTCAACACGATACCACAGTTCATCAAGAGCAGTGACTGGCGTATTGCGACGAGCCAGTTGCTCGGCCACCATTGATCAGACGTTTTCAGTTGGTGAGAGATCTGGAGAATGTGCTGGCCAGGGCAGCAGTCGAACATTTTCTGTATGCAGAAAGGCCCGTACAGGACCCGCAACATGTAGTCGTGCATTATCCTGCTGAAATGTAGGGTTTCGCAGGGATCGAATAAACGGTAGAGCCACGGGTCGTAACACATCTGAAATGTAACGTCCACTGTTCAAAGTGCCGTCAATGCGAACAAGAGGTGACCGAGACGTGTAACCAATGGCACCCCATACCATCACGCCGGCTGATACGCCAGTATGGCGATGACGAATACACGCTTCCAATCTGCGCTCACCGCCATGTCGCCAAACACGGATGCGACCGTCATGATGCTGTAAACAGAACCTGGATTCATCCGAAAAAATTACGTTTTGCCATTCAAAAAAAATGGTTCAAATGGCTCTGAGCACAATGGGACTCAACTGCTGAGGTCATTAGTCCCCTAGAACTTAGAACTAGTTAAACCTAACTAACCTAAAGACATCACAAACATCCATGGCCGAGGCAGGATTCGAACCTGCGTCCGTAGCGGTCTTGCGGTTCCAGATTGCAGCGCCTGTAACCGCACGGCCACTTCGGCCGGCACGTTTTGCCATTCGTGCACCCAGGTTCGTCGTTGAGTACACCACCGCAGGCGCTCCTGTCTGTGATGCAGCGTCAAGGGTAACCGCAGCAATGGCCTGCGAGCTGATAGTCCATGCTGCTGCAAACGTCGTCGAGCTGTTCGTGCAGATGGTTGTTGTCTTGCAAACGTCCCCATCTGTTGACTCAGGGATCGAGACGCAGCTGCACGATCCGTTACAGCCATGCGGATAATATGCCTGTCATCTCGACTGCTAGTGATACGAGGCCGTTGGGATCCAGCACGGTGTTCCGTATTAGCCTCCTGAACCCAACGATTCCATATTCTGCTAACAGTCATTGGATCTCGACCAACGCGAGCAGCAATGTCGCGATAAGATAAACCACAAACGCGATAGGCTACAATCCGACCTTTATCAAAGTCAGACACGTGATCATACGCATTTCTCCTGCTTACACGAGGCATCACAACAACGTTTCACCACGCTACGCCAGTCAACTGCTGTTTGTGTATGAGAAATCGTTTGGAAACTTTCCTCATGTCAGCACGCTGTAGGTGTCGCCACCGGCGCCAACCTTGTGTGAATGCTCTGAAAAGCTAATCATTTGCATATCACAGCATCTTCTTCCTGTGGGTTAAATTTTGCGTCTGTAGCACGTCATCTTCGTGGTGTAGCAATTTTAATGGCCAGTAGCGTAGATATTTCAGCTACCATCGATGTTCCTGGGCAAAATGCACTCTTAGCTTTAGATGAATCATTGGTGTCTGGCGAAAGCAAGTCCTTAAAATCCGGATCCTTTAACCACTGATGTCTAAAATTTTGCGAGCGATCTTGCGATGATATGTTACCTTTCTTTTTTCTTGTCCAGCTGTCTTTTTTGGGTATTTTTCTTGGTGAAGTAAGAGTAGACGAACGGTCACTGTCTGCCTCACAATCACTCATAATTATAGGTAAACAGGTAGCACAAACAACTACACATGACACAGAATACTGCACGTATGGAACAGAGTAAAGTAGATACTACATACGGCGAGGCGGGCTGTTGTCAGTGCCGGAAACGCACCTGCGCTGAACTACTGATGCACTGTGAGCTCAGAGCGCCGTGACGACCGCCTGATTTCGTTAAAGAGAGTTGCATATGTGTTCATGTCCAAACGTGCGGCTACTTCATTATGAAATACCTACTGAAATAATACCGCACCGCCGGCCCGAGTGGCCGAGCGGTTCTAGGTGCTACAGTCTGAAACCGCGCGACCGCCACGGTCGCAGGTTCGAATTCTGCCTCGGGCATGGATGTGTGTGACGTTCTTAGGTTAGTTAGGTTTAAGTAGTTCTAAGTTCTAGGGGACTGATGACCATAGATGTTAAGTCCCATAGTGCTCAGAGCCATTTGAACCATTTTTTTCTTTAGTAATAGATAGTCACAGGCATGTTGCGTTTATGTCAAAATTTTGTAAATTTAAGTTGTAACTAAAAAGTACAAAAATCTAGCAACAGAAGCACTAATTTAAGAGAACATTGCGCCATATTTAGGAAATGAACGAGTCTAATGTATTACCATGGAAATAGATCTATTCGTCTTGAGTATTACATTTAACAGTTTTTGAATTGCTGAGTGACAATCAGCTGCGTGTGTGTCATATCCATGCTGATTAGTTGTATAACTTACAATACGCAAGGGCATGGGCTACTATTCCCTGTAAAGTTTTTCTAGTTTCCTGGGATAAGGGGAAAGCGCAACGCGTAACAACTGAAAGGCTTCTTCACAATATTACCAACGGGCACGAAAGTAAACACATTTGCTGAAAGAGCATATTTGTGTAAGTTTATATTAAGTTACGGTAATTTATTATACCAATGAATATGAAATAAAGAAAAAAGTATATCATGATGTGGCACAGTTATTCAATGAGTGAGACATGAATTACATTGAAAACCATGTAAAGATTTATTTTAATACTCAGAACGGATATAAACATTAGCAAGTCAGTCGCAGGCACTGCATTATTCTGGACTGTAGATTTCAATGTCATCATGATCATCATCATCACTTTCATCATCATTAACACTATCGCATCCACTGCACACTGAGCTTCAGTTGGCTCTGAGCACTATGTGACTTAACGTCTGAGGTCATCAGTCGCCCAGAACTTAGAACTAATTAAACCTAACTAACCTAAGGACATCACACACATCCATGCCCGAGGCAGGATTCGAACCTGCGACCGTAGCGGTCGCTCGGCTCCAGACTGCAGCGCCCAGAACCGCACGGCCACTCCGGTCGGCGAGCTTCAGTTCATTGTAGTGCCGCACACTACAAATCGTATTTGTTGGCAGCAGTGGGTAAAACTACAGAACGTTCCAGACTCTGCCGACAAGCCCAGAGGAAAACTGAGCGAGCTAAGGCAACTAGGAAAACTTTAAAAGCTACATTAAAATAAAATAAAATATCCACGAACATATCCAGTGCGTCTACTTTTCATCTACATCTACATCTACATACATACTCCGCAATCCACCATACGGTGCGCGGCGGAGGGTACCTCGTACCACAACTAGCATCTTCTCTCCACTCCAAAACAGAACGAGGGAAAAATGACTGCCTATATGCCTCTGTACGAGCCCTGATCTCTCTTATCTTATCTTTGTGGTCTTTCCGAGAAATATAAGTTGGCGGCAGTAAAATGGTACTGCAGTCAGCCTCAAATGCTGGTTTTCTAAATTTCCCCAGTTCATGTAGCACACCCAATGTAGCCAAGGCGTAAAGACTCATTTACGCTATAAATTGTTGCCCACAATAAAAAAATCATGTTGTAAAATTTCCTACGTCGGAATCTCTTACATAACTTTACGAGCCTGACCATGTCCTCGTACCTCGTACAGCAAACCACAAATCTCGTATTGGTACAAGAAACCTCGTACGTTTGGCAACCCTGGTTTCTACACACTTCTTACGGCGGAGGTGGAGCCGCAGCTGCTCTGTCTCAGAGCTTTACGTTCGTTCCGCCAGAGAGCAGTAAACTGCAGAACCTACATAAGCAGTGTAGTATTTCTAATTATTCTCGTTACGTTCATGTAATACAGTTCTCTACAAACACATTGTAATTATTGTGTAGTCAGATAATTGACTGTATATGTATACAGTGTGACCTGTAAGTGAAAATTCAGTTGATTATGAAAGTAGCAATCATGAACAAAATAAGTGAATTATTAAAACCGCCCCATGAACCATAGACCTAGACGTTGGTGGGGAGGCTTGCGTGCCTCAGCGATACAGATAGCCGTTCCGTAGGTGCAACCACAACGGAGGGGTATCTGTTGAGAGGCCAGGCAAACGTGTGGTTCCTGAAGAGGGGCAGCAGCCTTTCCAGTAGTTGCAGGGGCAACAGTCTGGATGATTGACTGATGTGGCCTTGTAACATTAACCAAAACGGTCTTGCTGTGCTGGTACTGCGAACGGCTGAAAGCAAGGGGAAACTATGGCCGTAATTTTTCCCGACGGCATGCAGCTTTACTGTATGGTTAAATGATGATGGCGTCCTCTTGGGTAAAATATTCCGGACGTAAAATAGTCCCCCATTCGGATCTCCGGGCGGGGACTACTCAAGAGGACGTCGTTATCAGAAGAAACAAAACTGGCGTTCTACCAATCGGAGCGTGGAATGTCAGATCCCTTAATCGGGCAGGTAGGTTAGAAAATTTAAAAAGGCAAATGGATAGGTTAAAGTTAGATATAGTGGGAATTAGCGAAGTTACGTGGCACAAGGAACAAGACTTCTGGTCAGGTGAATACAGGGTTATAAATACAAAATCAAATAGGGGCAATGCAGGAGTAGGTTTAATAAAGAATAAAAAAATAGGAGTGCGGGTAAGCTACTACAAACAGCATAGTGAACACCTTATTGTGACCAAGATAGACACGAAGCCCACGCCTACCACACTAGTACAAGTTTATATGCCAACCAGCTCTGCAGATGACGAAGAAATTGAAGAAATGTATGATGAGATAAAAGAAGTTATTCAGATAGTGAAGGGAGACGAAAATTTAATAGCCATGGGTTACTGGAATTCGGTAGTAGGAAAAGGAAGAGAAAGAAACGTAATAGGTGAATATGGATTGAGGGTAAGAAATGAAAGAGGAAGCCGCCTGGTAGAATTTTGCACAGAGCATAACTTAATCATAGCTAACACTTGGTTCAAGAATTGTAAAAGAAGGTTGTATACATGGAAGAAACCTGGAGATACTGACAGGTTTCAGATAGATTATATAATGGTAAGACAGAGAGTTAGGAACCAGGTTTTAAATTGTAAGACATTTCCAGGGGCAGATGTGGACTCTGACCACAATATATTGGTTATGAACTGTAGATTAAAACTGAAGAAACTGCAAAAAGGTGGCAATTTAAAGAGATGGGACCTAGATAATCTGACTAAACCAGAGGTTGTACAGAGTTTCAGGGAGAGCATAAGGGAACAATTGACAAGAATGGGGGAAAGAAATACAGTAGAAGAAGAATGGGTAGCTCTGAGGGATGAAGTAGTGAAGGCAGCAGAGGATCAAGTAGGTAAAAAGACGAGGGCTAGTAAAAATCCTTGGGTAACAGAAGAAATATTGAATTTAATTGATGAACGGAGAAAATATAAAAATGCAGTAAATGAAGCAGGCAAAAAGGAATACAAACGTCTCAAAAATAAGATTGACAGGAAGTGCAAAATGGCTAAGCAGGGATGGCTAGAGGATAAATGTAAGGATGTAGAGGCTTATCTCACTAGGGGTAAGATTGATACTGCCTACAGGAAAATTAGAGAGACCTTTGGAGACAAGAGAACCACTTGTATGAATACCAAGAGCTCAGATGGAAATCCAGTTCTAAGCAAAGAAGGGAAAGCAGAAAGGTGGAAGGAGTATATAGAGGATCTATACAAGGGCGATATTCTTGAGGGCAATATTATGGAAATGGAAGAGGATGTAGATGAAGATGAAATGGGAGATATGATACTGCGGGAAGAGTTTGACAGAGCACTGAAAGACCTATGTCGAAACAAGGCCCCGGGAGTACACAACATCCCATTAGAACTACTGACAGCCTTGGGAGAGTCAGTCCTGACAAAACTCTACCATCTGATGAGCAAAATGTATGAGACAGGCGAAGTACCCTCAGACTTCAAAAAGAATATAATAATTACAATCCCAAAGAAAGCAGGTGTTGACAGATGTGAAAATTACCGAACTATCAGTTTAATAAGTCACGGCTGCAAAATACCAACGCTAATTCTTTACAGACGAATGGAAAAACTGGTAGAAGCCGACCTCGGGGAAGATCAGTTTCGATTCCGTAGAAATGTTGGAACACGTGAGGCAATACTGACCCTACGGTTTATTTTAGAAGCTAGGTTAAGAAAAGGCAAACCTACGTTTCTAGCATTTGTAGACTTAGAGAAAGCTTTTGACAATGTTGACTGGAATACTCTCTTTCAAATTCTGAAGGTGGCAGGGGTAAAATACAGGGAGCGAAAGGCTATTTACGATTTGTACAGAAACCAGATGGCAATTATAAGAGTCGAGGGACATGAAAGAGAAGCAGTGGTTGGGAAGGGAGTGAGACAGGGTTGTACCCTCTCCCAGATGTTATTCAATCTGTATATTGAGCAAGCAGTAAAGTAAACAAAAGAAAAGTTCGGATTAGGTATTAAAATCCATTGAGAAGAAATAAAAACTTTGAGGTTCGCCGATGACATTGTAATTCTGTCAAAGACAGCAAAGGACTTGGAAGAGCAGTTGAACGGAATGGAGAGTATCCTGAAAGGAGGGTATAAGATGAACATCAACAAAAGCAAAACGGGGATAATGGAATGTAGTCGAATTAAGTCGGGTGATGCTGAGGGAATTAGATTAGGAAATGAGATACTTAAAGTAGTAAAGGAGTTTTGCTATTTGGGGAGCAAAATAACTGATGATGGTCGGAGTAGAGAGGATATAAAATGTAGACTGGCAATGGCAAGGAAAGCGTTTCTGAAGAAGAGAAATTTGTTAATATCGAGTATGGATTTAAATGTCAGGAAGTCTTTTCTGATAGTATTTTTATGGAGTGTAGTCATGTATGGAAATGAAACATGGACGATAAATAGTTTGGACAAGAAGAGAATAGAAGCTTTCGAAATGTGGTGCTACAGAAGAATGCTGAAGATTAGATGGGTAGATCACATAACTAATGAGGAAGTATTGAATAGAATTGCGGAGGAGTTTGTGGTACAACTTGACTAGAAGAAAGGATCGGTTGATAGGACATGTTCTGAGGCATCAAGGGATCACCAATTTAGTACTGGAGGGCAGTGTGGAGGGTAAAAATCGTAGAGGGAGACCAAGAGATGAATACACTAAGCAGATTCAGAAGGATGTAGGTTACAGTACGTACTGGGAGATGAAGCAGCTTGCACAGGACAGAGTAGCATGGAGAGCTGCATCAAACCAGTCTCAGGACTGAAGACCACAACAACGACAACAACATTAAAAACGCCGTTTAGCAATAGGTCTCTCTGTGAAAAAGTTCAGATAAAAGCACTAGGTAGGCAACTCCCGATCTGAATCTGCAGTGGCACACAAAAAGTCGATGCTATAAGTTCAATCCTGAAATTTAGCGAAAGAATAAATGGATTTGTGGGTGTGAATAATAATGTCGTGCAGCTAGGGCCTCCCGTCGCATAGACCGTTCGCCGGGTGCAAGTCTTTCGATTTGACGCCACTTCGGCGACTTGTGCGTCGACGGGGATGAAATGATGATGATTAGGACAACACAACACCCAGTCCCTGAGCGGAGAAAATCTCCGATCTAGCCGGGAATCGAACTCGTGGCCTTGGGATTGACATTCTGTCGGGCTGAACACTTTTTTATTTTTTATTTTTATTTTTAGGGCCTCCCTTCTCCCCTCACAGCCCTTCCAAACGCGCACCTCGTTTTGACTTCTTTGGCTAGCTTCTATGGTTTTGTCGTTATTATTATTATTATTATTAAGAGCCCATCCTTCTACCAACTTTTTTTACTTTTTTATTTTATGTACTTTTTATGTTTTTGGTGCCAAATCCTCATTTTTCTTACTTTTTTGCGAGTGCTTGGCCACCTTTTTTTTTCGGCTTCCCATTTTTTTTTCTGTAAGCTGGATGCCTAAATTACCTTTGCTAACATAAACGAGGATGAATATTTCTTCTTAATATTAATTAAAGGAAATGAATCTTCCTCTTGCTAATGGAAAGACAAGTATATTAAAATAAACTGAAACGTGAAGTCTCTCATCTTCATAAGGAAAACATAAAATCTTGTATCCCCTTGAAAAACGTTTTTTTAGAACTTAAAACTTCTCTGCGTATGGCATAAGATGATTAAAAAAATAAAATACATAAAATTTGATGTTTAATTTCTTCATGAGGATGTAGTCCGGTGCTGTCTTGCCACGGACTTGATTTTTTTTCTGTAGTGTCTCGTGAAAGGATCGAATACATTCCGGTTCCAGTTATCTGTAATCGTGCAAGGCTGACATCTCTGAATTTCGTACCAATCTTAATCTGTTATTGTTCTCTGTATAATTTTATTCTATGATTCTATTTAGGAAGCACGCGTAATTTTTTTTGTAGTCTTTTGTCCGCATGAGATGATGGTGCCGAGTCGTTAGATACACCCAGTAATCTTCTTTGCTTTTATTTTCTGCCTTCAAGATACAGTGCAGCGTGTGCCCTTTTAGCCAGTTAACAGCATTTCTTCTCGTATTAGGATATGGCACTGCGTCCGGAGTCAGAAAATCTGCGGCGGTGAAAACGGTTGGAGATGTTCTGTTAGCGGTCGCTAATTTCTGCTTAACTATATGCCATATGTCTCTTACTCTTTCACACACGAATCGGTGTTCTTTAGAGTCAAGAAGGTTCATGACGCGCACAAGGTCGAATTTGTGAGATGTATAGCATGCAATTTGGAATTAGTTGATATTTTCCTGTTGACTGCATTGTACCAAGTTGCTTTCACCTTAGAGGGTAAGTTCCGATCGTGGATATTTTTCCAAATTGCAGACCAGTCGTTGTTGGGGTATTTTCTTTCAATAATATTTCCTTCCTTAGCTTCCCTCAAATACCTATAGATGTTCTTTACTTTCGTCAACTGCTGTTCTGAGAGCCTCGATGAGATATAACTGTATTCAACGAGAAAAGTTTTTAGGTGAGAAAGACCAGCTGGTATATGCTACACATCTATTGGATGCATGCTTGCTGGAGTAGTTTCATTCAGCAAGTTGGCCGTTGAGCTGTCGGGCATCTGTTTCCATTGCTTGCACATTCGACGCACATATAACACTCGTGACCTGTAACTGACGTCAACGAGGTTTAAACCTCCTTTCCTTGTTGGGAGTGTTAGTGTATTGAACTTCACTTTGAAAATGTTGCCTTGGCTTACAAAGCTTCCTATCGCGGACAAAATTCTTCTGTCTGTTTCTAATGGCATCGGGAAAGCTTAGACAACATAGTTAAGTTTGGATGTTATATACACATTTACTAGTGTGGTTTTCTGTGTCTCGTCCAGTTGCCTCATACTGTTTCCTTGTACAGATGCTCATATGCTTGCAAGTAGATTTTTATAATTGACGGCAATAGTGTGTTGGATGTTGCTCCTAAATTCAATACCCAAACATTTCAATGTGGATACTTCCGTCAATTGTCCCGGATTTTGCATGCATATTCCTCTGCCTAGGTTCATGATGCCTGGCTTCCTTTTATTTAGTTTGGCGCCAGAAGCAAGTTCATTTGTGTGTGCAATCTGAAGAGCCTTCGCCACTTCATTTATGACCAGGACGCCCACACCATCTGCGTAGGCGTTGCACACTATTTTCTTGTCGTTTATACACAAACCTTGCAGGTGATGCGTGAGTGTCGCGAGGAGAGGTTCTATTGCTATTGCGAAAAGGGCCATTGACATTGGGCAACCTTGACGTACGGATCCAGTCAATTCAATCTCTCTACTTAGTTGTCCGTTTATCATTATTAGTGCTCCACTGTTTTTCAAAATTTGTTGAATAATCCTCACGAATCGTGGTGGGAATCCCATTACTTCCATGATTCCGAGGAGATACTTATGATCTACTCTGTCAAACGCCTTCTCGAAGTCTAATGACACTAAAGCACATTTTATTCGGCATACATTTGCGGTTGATATTATATCCCTGTATTCGCATATATTCTGATAGATGTTTCTGCCTTTGCCTGCACATGTTTGGTACGGGCCAGTTACAGAATTAATAACCATTTTTATTCTTCTTGCTAATACGCGGGCCATAATTTTGTAATCACTGTTGAGTAATGTTACTGGGTGAAGGTTTTCAATTGCTTTGCTAAGTGAGTTTTTAGGAATTAGAACTATGATCCCTTCAGGAAATTCTTTGGGAGCGTCAACATTTCCATTCATGAGTTCGTTGTAGATGCATAGCAACTTGCTTTTCATTTGTGGCCAGAACACTTGGTAGAATTCCACGGGGATACCATCAGGTCCTGGAGGCTTATTTTTAGGACTCTGCGCTATTGCGTCTTTCAATTCGTCCTCTTCTATTTCAGCCGTGAGATTTTCTACTTGCTCTGTACTAATTCGTCGTGATATGTTTCTAACAAGATCTCGCCGCGCCTCGTCGACGGTAGGTTTGGTGGACATCATATCTGTGATATATTTATGAACAGCGTTTTGAATTTCATTCTGATTTGTGTGACTGGTCCCATCAGGTAACTTAACTTCTGTCAGTATTTTTCTGTTTCCTCCCTTATTCTCACGCATTACATGGTACATAGCTGTTTCTTCTCCTTCTACAATGTTTTGTATTCTCGCTCTGACTTTAAAACCTTCTGACTTTCGCCGCTTCAGTGCTAAAAGTTTTGCTTTAACTTTCTGGATCCGGCTCAAGTTCTTCATTAATCGTGTGTCCAGGGTGTACAGGTCTCTAAGGAAGCTAAAATAAAATTCAGTCGTCTTTTTAATCCAGAAACTTTTCTGTCGTGAGTAATCGATCAGCATTCTTCTTATTTTAGGCTTAGCACATTGTAACCATCAAGCTATGGCAGAATTGTATAGCGGGAATTGTTTCTCGCATTCTTGCCAGACATTAGTAAATGCTACGCGACATTCCTCATCTTGTAGATGTGTAATGTTGAGTTTCCATAGGGCCCTCGCTCGGTAAGTCTCTTGTTTTCCCAAATCTACTGTGGTGATGTACGCGGCGTGATCAGAAAACATAGTGGGCCAGACCTCAGACTGGAGTACATGGTTCTTAAAGTTGGACGAGACGTAAATCCTGTCTAGCCTGTTTGCTGAGTGACTGGTAAAATATGTGAAACCGGGCTGTGCGCCATGGGTATGTTCCCAGGTATCGGTTAACTGCATTTGGTGGACTATTCTTTCCAGTTCTAAGGACTTGTTGAAATTCGGTGTCTGGTCTTTCGGGCTAAGTACAGAATTAAAATCGCCGGCTAGGATTATATAATCTTGACGTGTACCGAAGAGATGAACGATTTCACTTTTAAAAAAATCCGCTCGAGCACGCCTGTTATTGTTGCCTGACGGTGCATAAACGTTGATGATGCGGGCGATATTAACAGTCGCTGCAACTCCTCTACTGTTTTCAAGTTTTGCTACTTGTGTGATACGGATGCCTTCTTTCGTGAGAATTGCGGTTCCCAGCTCTTTACCGGTACCGGGGTTTATTATGGCGTTGTACCCAGGCATCTTTTCTAGTTTAGTATCTGTTACTTCCTGTAACAGTAGTATATCAACGTCAGCTACGTATAGAAAGTCTTGCAGATGTTGTAAATGCAGGGAGGAGCGTATGTTATTAATGTTCAACGTGGCGATTTTGTAGGCTTGTGCTGCGTTCATATTGTCCTATTCATTATCGAAGTCAATATTCGTCATACGAAGTGCTGTCGGACGAAAATCCTTTTTCACATGTATGTTTCGGCAATGATGTATCCATCGTGTTCAGTTGATCTCTTGGGGCAGGAGTCTGTTCCGTTCCTCCAGTTTCATTCAATTCTTCATCTTGATTCATTTCATCCGATTCATCAGCCCAGGTTTTGTGTTGGTTAGCTTTCGATGTCTCTTTTTCTGCATTTCTAGTATCAGGGAAAACCTTGTCTGGATCGAAATTTGCTAGCAGCTTCAATCTCTCGTGTGACGAATGGTCCGTTGACATGGGGCGTGATGTATTTGATTTGGCTTGCAAGGGGTCAGGTGCCTGCATACTCAGAACCGGATTACTATGTTGTTGTTCATGCAGTTTGTTGCTAATCTGCATTGCTGTTTCTCGCAAAGGCGGTGCCAGTTGTTCAGGGCCCTTGTGAGCTAGTCTCCTCTTTTTATGTTTTCTTGGAGGACTGACTCTTGGGGAGATTTCAACGTTTTCCATTGCCTCTTGGGTTTCTTGCGCTCGGTCCTGTTCGCTGGCAAGTGATGGGTTGGTTTCCTTGTGGTTTTCTGGAGACTGCTCATTCTGAAGGACTGTAATCGGTTCAGGGGTTTGCTCTATTTCAACAGAGATATTTGGTTCTTTTTCTTGACTCTTTGGTTGTGATGTGACCGTCGAGTCGCTAATTTCCATTATTACTTCATTGTCGCGAGCTGCATCATCCCGAGTAGCGTCCCGAGTAGCGTCAGGAGCGTGACGCGTATGGAGTTGTCCAGCGGCTGCCGCTACGTAAGTTAAAGGCAATGTTGACATGGCTGGGGGTCTCACTGCTTCGCCCGCAGGTAGCTGGGCCACTCGGCGTTGCATACACTGCGAGCGGACATGGTCTGTTCCGCCGCAAGACGCTCAGGTTCTTGGCTGCCCATCATATATTGCTATAGCCCGATAACCACAAACATTTATGCACGAGGGTATGTGCTTCTGTAAATCAACTCGCAGTTGCCTGATACCATTCAAGAAAAAAAAAAAATGGTTCAAATGGCTCTGAGCACTATGGGACTTAACATCTATGGTCATCAGTCCCCTAGAACTTAGAACTACTTAAACCTAACTAACCTAAGAACATCACACAACACCCAGTCATCACGAGGTAGAGAAAATCCCTGACCCCGCCGGGAATCGAACCCGGGAAACCGGGCGTGGGAAGCGAGAACGCTACAGCACGACCACGAGCTGCGGACACCATTCAACACCGGGAACTTGTGAGTAGCAGACCACTTTTCTGCAAAATTGCTAATTATTCTCCCATAAGGAGCTATCACCGAATTGATCTGCTCAGCAGTGATTTCAAATGGTAGCTCAAAGATACGGACAGTCCTTAATCCAAAGCCAGCATGCGTAACACGAACTTCACTAATATTGCCATCGTGATGTTTGAACTTAAAAGTTCCGCCACTAGATTCAACAATTTTGTCACACAATTCCGTGTTTTTAAGCTTGACATACACTATGCTACTCACAATTGAAAGGTGAATACCTATAATATCCCAAACGAAATTTTCACAACTTCCTCTAGCCACGTCTCAAGTTCGAACGAATTCGGTCTCTGCCCTTTCTGGTCAAAAACAAATTTCAACGTGTCTCTTCTATTAGGCTGATCCATCTCTCCTTCTAATATGAATCCATCAAGAGTCTGAAATAACGCAGCTAACTACTGCAACAGGCGCTTGACTTACCGAGCGGAGCGCAGCAGACCGCAGCGCACAGCACACGCCGGAGGTCCGCACACCACGGCTGCCAAAAGCCGACTGCCCCACTCAGCTACGGGGGGCGGACGTGGGTGTGACGAAAACAACGCTGTTTTTTGTTTTCCAAGAACTGATATTGGGCATGTATGGTCTAAAATGAAAGTACATGAAATGTTTAAGCGATGCATGAATAATGTACTTAGTCTTTCATCTCTAGGCAAAACCAGCGTTCACCAGAAATTAGATTCGCTATAGAGAGAAACAACTGACAGCCATAACAAACGTGTAGAAAAGAATAGACATATACTGCATCTAATTGTAAACTGTATTCGGTTCTGTGGCGCTTTGGATCTAGCTCTCGGGGTCCACGATGAATCTGATGCCTCTCAAAATAAGGAGGTTTTTTCGTGAGCTAATTCAGTCCAGTGCAGAACTGGATAAAGATCTTCAAGTTCATTTCAGTCAAACATCAGTGTTCAAAGGCACTTCTAAGATTGTTGAGAACGAACTACCGCAACACATATTGGAAGTGTACCATGATGGCGTTCGTAAAGAAATAAAACGTGTCGATTATGTTGCAATAATCGCGGATGAAACCACAGACGTGTCTTGCGAATTTCAGTTGGTTATTGTTCTGCATTAGGTTGTTGAGGGAAAATCCGTTGAATGATTATCGAACTTTGTCAATCCAGAAAGTTAGAATGAAAGTATTGAGTATTCTGAAAGAAATTTTAGCCATTAATTGAAGGTGACAGAGCAAAACTGATAGCTCAGAGTTGGGACGGTGCAAGCGTTATGAATGGCAAGTCGAATCGCATTCAAAATGGCTCTGAGCACTATGGGACTTAACTACTGTGGCCATCAGTCCCCTAGAACTTAGAACTACTTAATCCTAACCAACCTAAGGACATCACACACATCCATGCCCGAGGCAGGATTCGAACCTGCGACCGTAGCAGTCGCGCGGTTCCGGACTGCGCGCCTAGAAATCGCATTCAGAAATTAATTAAAGACAAATACGTAAATGCAAACTACATCCATTGTGACACGCATTCAGTCCAACCTTATTATATCTACGGCGCCCTCTATTAATCGCAAAGCTCGCATCTTTTTTGCACATCTTTCAGGTATTTCTCCTTTCTTTCCTAATTTGCCATAGAGATCAAAACTGTTGTATGGCATTATTCAGAAAAGCTTGCCCCGAGTGTGTGTTACGAGATCACGAGATGGAATTGCCATACCCGAGTAGTAAAAGATGTTTATGTAAATAGGGAAGATATAATTCCTTCCGAGAAGCCATGGATTCTTGTTGAACATAAAAAAGGGATGCATGGAAGTGTGCGACGCCATCAGTTCTGAAATAAAATTACGTTTTCAGTTCACTGGACACCTCATTGGAGCCAACTTATTTGACGTAAATCAGTTTGATAAATACGTAAGAAATTTTCCAGATAAATACCTTGAAACTGCAGACACATATACATTTCTGGAAAAAAAAGTTGAAGGGTGAGCTTCAAGTCTTCTATGCTAAGCCTGAGCTGAGAACAGTTTCTGGCGCAGTTCCGTTTTTTTCCTTGTTCTAGAGGAGGCTGTTAAAGTTTTGAAACGGCTAATCACCATGCCTGTCTCGATATCAGAAGCTGAGCGGTGCTTTTCAATGTTCAAGAGAATTAAAACGTGTCTACAAAACACCATGAAAGAAGAACGACTGAGTGCCTTAGGAGTACTATCCTGTGAAAAGTCATTCCTGTGTAAAATTGAAGATTTCTATTCAAGATTCAATTCAATTCAGATCAATAGATTTATTTGCCAACAAGAAGGAGCGATGAATGTATTTGCAATACCGTTCTTACTAATTATTTTAAAGCTGTTTTTCAAAAGTCATGCCCGCATCTCGTGGTCGTGCGGTAGCGTTCTCGCTTCCCACGCCCGGGTTCCCGGGTTCGATTCACGGCGGGGTCAGGAATTTTCTCTGCCTCGTGATGGCTGGGTGTTGTGTGCTGTCCTTAGGTTAGTTAGGTTTAAGTAGTTCGAGGTTCTAGGGGACTGATGACCATAGATGTTAAGTCACATAGTGCTCAGAGCCATTTGAACCATTTTCAAAAGTCATGGAGTTGCTGCTTTTGCTGAATGGAAAGCTTTTAGTTTTCAATGTTGGTAATTTGATTAAATTTGCTTCCCGAAATCCATGCATCCTTTATTATTTCTATTACTGGCTCTCATGTTCTACCGGACACTTTTCTGGCAGTCAGCCGCTAACGTAAACAAACGAGGAGTTCTGGCTGTCAGGGGGAGAAGAGCGGAGTGGGGGACAAACCACGCCTTCCTCTCACAGGGCTGGCGGCCAACGTCCGTGTTCTGTGCTCCTGGGAGGGCAGAACCGACGTAATAATGGACATATGGATAGCTGGTTCGATCTGATGTTACGAGAGTCGTATTCAGACCCTGTGACAGAGCAATACCGCTCTCTGCACTCATTTCTAAATAAGAAAAGGATACAAACAGCAAGCGCAACTCAGTGCAAAGCGGAGTTCACAAATCATTCTGTAACGGCTAGAGCGCAATTGTTTGCTGAAGTTGGCAGTGTCGTTAACGGGGTAGTTCGCACCTGAACTTTACCGGTATATTACGTAACCATTTCGAAACACCCTCTACTTACGACTGCCACGTAGAAGCGTCCGCTCGCACCGTGTGAGCAGTGAAGATGTGTACTGTTGATATGTGTGCGCGAACGTACGTTTGTATGTACGAGAGAGATTTTTGGAGTTACATCTCATGCAGACATGCGAAAAAAATAGCTAAAGCAACCACTTTCTCTCTCTCTCTCTCTCTCTCTCTCTCTCTCCACTCCTTACTATTACATTCTCCAGGAATATATCAAACTCTTACTGTGCGTAAGAAGGGTGCAGTTGTAGTTAGTGTTTATTTCTGTTTCCGTATATGTTTTGTTTGATATAATATCTTGTGAAATATATGAATTATTGACAAAATTTTGTAATACGTTGGATGCTACCAGACAAAGTTGCCTTTTTTTTTGGCACCACAAGTGGAATCTCTTAGCTGAAACTACTGGAAAGGCTGCAGCCCTAGTTCAGGAACCACGGATTAGTCTGATCTCTTCACATATACTCCGCCGTTGTGGCTGCACCTACGATACGGTTATGTGCAAGGTTTCGTCTGTCAGGCCGTCAGCAAACGGACCGTGCTTTTGAACGTCAACGTTGAGCATGTCGAATTCAACGTGCTGCTGAACGCTCAGAAACGATGCGATATGTGCCTACGGGACGTCTGCCTCAACGTCGTATACGCTATCACAGAGCGCTCCCAGCGGCAGTTGTTGGCTATATCTGGCTCGCAAATCACACCGTTTACGAAGTGCACGGGCGTAAAATTCCTATGTTAGCTGTATTAAAACGCACATTTTCTCCCTTGTCCATATGCTAGTCGTGTTATTCTGTCAGTAGTATACATAAATAATATCTTCAATTTCCGTGAACATGTTATAAGGCAAAAAGGAAAGTACAGTACCATGTTCAGTCAGTAGGTACATTGCCTTATAAAAGTTCCTTTATAAATAGGGCGATATAAATTTACAAAAATTCTCCTGGTAAGATAGAAATTATTTGATCATTCTCACTTTTTTTGTAGAACTCTAAGGTCATTCTTACTCGATCACTGTTCCTATTCGGTAGCAGGATCTTCACAACATATGAAATACCATACTTGAAACAAGAGGGTGCGAAGTATCTTATTGCCAAGTAGTGCAAGCTGTCTTGTAGGTCAAACCAATAGAACAAACTCTTTCCTCAAAAACAGCGCACTTATATTTACATTATACCGAGTATTATAGAATATACTTTTATTAAATTAATAAGAAAGTATCAGAACCTAATAGGAAACGCACATCCAGTGGGACGCGAACAAGCGACACATCAACTGTTACTCCACAGTTCTATGACACTGCTATTTGGACTACAACCGAGCGAGGTGCCGCAATGGTTAGCACACTGGACTCGCATCCGGGAGGACTACGGTTAGAACCCGTGTCCGGCCATCCTCATTTAGGTTTTCCGTGATTTCCCTATATCTCTTCAGGCAAATGCCGAGATGGTTCCGTGGAAAGGGCACGGCCGACTTATTTCCCCATCCTTCCATAATCTGATGGGGCCGATGACCTCGCTGTTTGCCGGCCGCTGTGGCCAAGCGGTTCTAGGCGCTTCAGTCCGGAACCGCGCGACTCCTACGGTCGCAGGTTCGAATCCTGCCTCGGGAATTGATGTGTGTGATGTCCTTAGGTTAGTTACAGGGTGTTTCAAAAATGACCGGTATATTTGAAACGGCAATAAAAACTAAACGAGCAGCGATAGAAATACACCGTTTGTTGCAATATGCTTCGGACAACAGTACATTTTCAGGCAGACAAACTTTCGAAATTACAGTAGTGACAATTTTCAACAACAGATGGCGCTGCGGTCTGGGAAACTCTATAGTACGATATTTTCCACATATCCACCATGCGTAGCAATAATATGGCGTAGTCTCTGAATGAAATTACCCGAAGCCTTTGACAACGTGTCTGGCGGAACGGCTTCACATGCAGATGAGATGTACTGCTTCAGCTGTTCAATTGTTTCTGGATTCTGGCGGTACACCTGGTCTTTCAAGTGTCCCCACAGAAAGAAGTCACAGGGGTTCATGTCTGGCGAATAGGGAGGCCAATCCACGCCGCCTCCTGTATGTTTCGGATAGCCCAAAGCAATCACACGATCATCGAAATATTCATTCAGGAAATTAAAGACGTCGGCCGTGCGATGTGGCCGGGCACCATCTTGCATAAACCACGAGGTGTTCGCAGTGTCGTCTAAGGCAGTTTGTACCGCCACAAATTCACGAAGAATGTCCAGATAGCGTGATGCAGTAATCGTTTCGGATCTGAAAAATGGGCCAATGATTCCTTTGGAAGAAATGGCGGCCCAGACCAGTACTTTTTGAGGATGCAGGGACGGTGGGACTGCAACATGGGGCTTTTCGGTTCCCCATATGCGCCAGTTCTGTTTATTGACGAAGCCGTCCGGGTAAAAATAAGCTTCGTCAGTAAACCAAATGCTGCCCACATGCATATCGCCGTCATCAATCCTGTGCACTATATCGTTAGCGAATGTCTCTCGTGCAGCAATGGTAGCGGCGCTGAGGGGTTGCCGCGTTTGAATTTTGTACGGATAGAGGTGTAAACTCTGGCGCATGAGACGATACGTGGACGTTGGCGTCATTTGGACCGCAGCTGCAACACGGCGAACGGAAACCCGAGGCCGCTGTTGGATCACCTGCTGCACTAGCTGCACGTTGCCCTCTGTGGTTGCCGTACGCGGTCGCCCTACCTTTCCAGCACGTTCATCCGTCACGTTCCCAGTCCGTTGAAATGTTTCAAACAGATCCTTTATTGTATCGCTTTTCGGTCCTTTGGTTACATTAAACCTCCGTTGAAAACTTCGTCTTGTTGCAACAACACTGTGTTCTAGGCGGTGGAATTCCAACACCAGAAAAAATCCTCTGTTCTAAGGAATAAACCATGTTGTCCACAGCACACTTGCACGTTGTGAACAGTACACGCTTACAGCAGAAAGACGACGTACAGAATGGCGCACCCACAGACTGCGTTGTCTTCTATATCTTTCACATCACTTGCAGCGCCATCTGTTGTTGAAAATTGTAACTACTGTAATTTCGAAAGTTTGTCCGCCTGAAAATGTACTGTTGTCCCAAGTATATTGCAACAAACGGTGTATTTCTATCGCTGCTCGTTTAGTTTTTATTGCCGTTTCAAATATACCGGTCATTTTTGAAACACCCTGTAGGTTTAAGTAGTTGTAAGTTCTAGGGGACTGATGACCTCAGATGTTAAGTCTCATAGTGCTCAGAGCCATTTGAACCATTTTGAACCTTGTGTGCTGCAGGCTGTGTAATTGACGCAGCGTATTGTAAGCTGCAGAATGATTCAGTACCCCTGTCGGAAACAAGCCGAGATGGTGTTTGCGTACGGCCAGCAAATGGAAACGATTGAGAGGCAGCACAGCTACATCAAAACAAGTACCCTCACAGACACCAACCACATCACGCATTTCAAGCCACTTTTGGGCCTTTGTGTGATCATGAGTCCTTTCAGACAGACGAACATGGAGAGAAGCGGCGGAATGCGCGTGCACCAGATTTGGACGGTCGTGTTGCCTCTCAGCCGTTCCATTTCGTTGGCCGTTCACAAACACTGTCTCGGCTTGTTGCCGACATGAATACCGGACCATTCTGCTGCTTACAGTACGTTGCGTCAATCAAACAGTCTGCAGCACACAAGGAGCACACGGCACGTGTTCAGAGAAACTTTCATTCGTCAACTCCATCTACCTAGGCAACGAAGCATTTCCGGACACATGTTCATAGGACTTTTATTCCTCCATTTTCAATCAGGAATCCGTCCCTATAGTCTGTCGGTTTTATTAATGTTCACCCTGTATAATGTACTTACTTAATCAAGTAATAAAAGTGCACTATATGATCAAAAGTATTCGGACACCAGGCTGAAAATGACTTAAAAGTTCGTGGCGCCCTCCACCGATAATGCTGGAATTCAACATGGTGTTCGCCCACCCTTAGCCTTGAGGACAGCTTCCACTCTCGCAGGCATACGTTCAATCAGGTGCTGGAAGGTTTCTTAGGGAATGGCAGCCCATTCTTCACGGAGTAATGCACTGGGGAGAGGTATCGATGTCGGTCGGTGAGGCCTGGCACAAAATCGGCGCTCCAAAACATTCCAAAGGTGTTCTATAGGATTCAGGTTAGGACTCCGTGCAGGCCAGTCCATTACAGGGATGTTATTGTTGTGTAACCACTCCGTCACAGGCCGTGCGTTATGAACAGGTGCTCGATCGTCTTGAAAGATACAATCGCCATCCCCGAATTGCTCTTCAGCAGTGGGGAGAAAGAAGGTGCCTAAAAGATCAATGTAGGTCTGTGCTGCGACAGTACCACGCAAAACAACAACGGGTGCAAGGCCCCTCCATGGAAAACACGGCCGCGCGGTATCACCCGAGCGGTCTCAGGGGCTGCAGTCATGGACTGTGCGGCTGGTCCCGGCGGAGTGTGTGTGTTTGTCCTTAGGATAATTTAGGTTAAGTAGTGTGTTAGCTTAGGGACTGATGACCTTAGCAGTTAAGTCCCATGAGATTTCACACACATTTGAACATTTTTTGGAAAACACGACCATACACTAACAACACCGCGTCCGAATTTTACTTTTGGCACTACACACGCTGGTTGATGACGTTCACCGGGCATTCGCCATACCTACATCCTGCAATCGGATCGCCACATTGTTTACCGTGAGCAGGCCGCTGTGGACGCGCGGTTCTAGGCGCTTCAGTCCAGAACCGCGCTGGTCTTACGGTCACAGGTTCGAATCCTGCCTCGGGCATGGATGTGTGTGATGTCTTTAGGTTAGTTAGGGTTACGTAGTCCTAAGTCCAGGGAACTGATGATCTCAGATGTTAAGTCCCATAGTGCTTAGAGCCATTTTAACAATTTGGTTACCCTGATTCGTCAGTTCGCACAACGTTTTTCCACTGTTCAATCGTCCAATGTTTACGCTCTTTGCACCAAGAGAGGCGACGTTTGGCATTTAACGGCTTGATGTGTGGCTTATGAGCAGCCGCTCCACCATGAAATCGAAGTTTTGTCACTTCCCCCCTAAGTGTCACAGTACTTGCAGTGGATCCTGATGCAGTTTGGAATTCCTGTGTGATGGTGTGTATAGATGTCTACCTATTAGACAACTGTTGGCGATCTCTGTCAGTCAACAGACGACGTCGGCCTGTACGCTTTTGTGCTGTACGTGTCCCTTCACTTTTCCACTTCACTATCACATCGGAAACAGTGGACCAAGGGCTGTTTGCGAGTGTGGCAATGTCGCGTACAGACGTCTGACACAAGTGACACCCAAACATCTGACCACATTCGAAATCCTTGAGTTCCGCGGAGCGCCCTATTCTGCTCTCTCACGATGTCTAATGACTAGTGAGGTCTCTGTTATGAATTACCTGGAAGTAGGTGGCAGCAAAATGCACCTAATATGAAAAACGTATGTTTTTGGAGGTGTCCGGATATATTTGATCACATAGTGTAAATGCTCTGGAGAAAAATGAATGTTGGAAATAGACACCTATGATGGAGGCCTGGATATACAAATATGCTGCCATATTCATCTCTTCGAAATAGCTGCACTGTTTTGCAAACAAGTCTTTCTGAGTTTCCAGTGTGTGTAGCTTTCAGCATAGGCTATAGCCATTTCGCACCTGCTCGGAAGAGCGTATCTGGGGATCGAAGAAGAAGCGCTCAGCAGGCTTGACCGCGGATTGCTTTATTAGAATTACAGGGAGGGAAAGTGCATAATAAACTCAGTTTTGTTGCTTCTATCAGAGTGCTAAAGAAATTTTGTTTTGCCTCCTGCATAAATCAATCAATCACATCAATCAGTCACACAAACTCCACTCTGCCACTCCTCACTTCAAGCATAGAGAACAACTGCGACTAATATTGGATATGTGGACATACAAAGACCGCTTATTTTATAACTACCTTAATGGTTCTGTGTGGTAACCGAAAAATCTGTTGGAATGTATAATTCTAGCAGTAGTTATAACGGGACACCAAACAGTAGAGGCAATGCATCGTAGTAAGGTAGAAGGCTCAGAAATATGCTAACTTTCAGATGAATGCTTCTTCAAGATGCAAAACTGGCTGCGCTGTTGCCAGTTTTCAATTGCGAAGCGCTAACATCTGCAGAAAACATAAATAGTCATCTGTATGAATAGTCATGTATACAGGGTGAGGCAGCTAATTCATTACACCCCTTGTATCTCCACAACCGTAATAGATACAAAGATGCCATTTGGACAGTGAATTGTGGGGACAGGGGCTACTTAAATACATCACATTTCATGTTTGTGCTCTTTTTTTATTACAGAGATATGAGGTCATCTTTGGTTTTTTTAAATGGAACCCTATGTTAAATTTTAGCGTAACATGAAGGGCTTAAAAAGACGGTTTCAAATATGCGTGTATCATAATATTTAGGCGAACAGTTTTTGAGACACAAATACGTACCCGTATTCGTTCTTAGAAGCGGCGTTGCCCAATGCGACCTTTCCTGTTGACCACTGAGGAACTTAACAGGGAAGGCGATGTTTTATTGCTTCTCTATAACGCCGCAAGGTGACGCACGAGGTAGCTGGAGAGAAGGGTATAAACGTGCTGCTGGGTTAATGAGACAGTATAAAATAAAAGATGAAATACGTATGTAAGAAGAAATGCCACTGAGGATGCCACAGATGTGGTGAAACATGTTTGGGTATTAAAGACAAACAATAATTGTATACATTCAAAATGACGGACGCATCGTTAATTCATTGTTATTTTCAGTAATCACGGGAAATGAGCTCAAAATTCCAATATGACGAGTTAGATATGAATTAAACATGCGTCTCCCAGATTTACTTGATCGCTATTTTGCATTGTAACTCCGTTCCATTCGTTCCTTTAGCTGTCTTCGTAGCTTTTTCATTACTGCCCGCTCAGGAATATACACACTGTTGTATCCCTATGTGCGCTGTTCTGTGTGGCTCTAGTGGCGTTCCCCTTGCGGGTGTCTTGAGTCCTGATGGCCACCAACCGCCGAACTTCTAAATGGTTCAAATGGCTCTGAGCACTATTGGACTTAACTGCTGAGGTCATCAGTCCCCTAGAACTTAGAAGTACTTAAACCTAACTAACCTATGGACATCACACAACACCCAGCCATCCCGAGGCAGAGAAAATCCCTGACCCCGCCGGGAATCGAACCCGGGAACCCGGGCTTGAGAAGCGAGAGCGCTACCGCACGACCACGAGATGCGGGCATCTGTTCTCAATAACAGTTCATCTGCAGACTTCCTGAAACAATGAGTCATTGAATGTAACACGGACTCCTCTATTTCCTTCCGAGAAGATTAAACGTTCAGAATTGAGCTGTATGCATGTCTGGAGCTGCTACTCTAAAGGAAGCATCTAAAAGAGACTCGTGCAATGTATTTTTATGTAGCATTTAAGTGTTGTGAACGTCTGAAGTTTATAACATGCATTATACAGTCTATGGCAGCCACATTGTGAGTCAGCTTTCGATGATGTAAGGGAACTTGAAGTTGAGGATTATGAGTTACTAGGCTAATGCGTAAGTGCGTGTAAATGTGCAATTATTGCTATACGCGTGAATGCACTAAAAGCTGAAATTTTAGCATAAGAAGCAGTTACGTAAACCATATTGTGGGATGTAAAGGATAGATGTAAAGTGACAACAAGCAAAAATATTTAATGTTGGGGCGTGACAAAGCTACAATCATATGGTCAAAACTGTGGGTTCTCTGATTGCTCTGAGAGATGGCTGATCGGAACTACAACATATGAAACATTAGTTCACTTTATTACAAGAATGATATAAAGATGTGCTTAAATTTACCCAATCCATTGCCACAGAAATAAGCTGGTTATTTACAATTGTCTTTGAACAGTAAAGCATCACTTGATGCAGACTATTACAAACCCTTCTCTTGAAGTATAGCTTCATGTGCAAATTCCACCTGAAACTTGAATAGCACTAGTGTGCTAACTAGATGATGCTGACTGCTTCATTGGAGGGCCAAACTGGATTAAAAGAGTCCACGCACGGCTCTATATCGACCTCCATGCGGTGGCACTGCGATTCTGAGACAGAGGGCGTGTGTTCGGGAGCGCCTTCCATCCGCCGCTGTGAATAACAGCGAGATATCGCTTGTGTCTATGGTATCGATGCACGTTGCTGACTTTGGTGTGGCTGCGAGATCTTTGAAAGATACCACATTACTCCCCCCAAACCTCCGCATCGTCGTCGTGTAGGGCGCACGTGACAAGGGCGTGGGTGGGGGGGGGGGGGAGGGGGGAGGAGGACTGAATCTGGATACAGATGAGGAGGCAGGGAGGGTAACTAAGGCCACTGGAGCCTCCCTTCTCACACTCCAGTATCCACCACAGGGGAGACCGGGAACGATGGCCGAAAAATCAGTCGCGGGGTGCACAGGAATATCGTACAGACATACAGTTATTTGACCATCACACAGACTCCCATATGGACGACATAGTAATAAGCATCCCTGGCGTAGAGAAACAACGAAAGTTTTGAAAGTATATAAATTACCAGGTCCGGATGGTATCCCAGTTCGGTTTCACGAAGAGTACTCTACGGCGCTGGCCCCTTACCTAGCTTGTATTTATCATGAATCTCTCGCCCATCACGAAGCTCCAAGCGACGGGAAAAAGGCGCACGTGACTTCATTATATAAGTAGGGTAAAAGAACAGACCCGCAAAATTACAGGCCAATATCCTTAACTTCTGTTTGCTGCAGAATCCTTGAACGTATTCTCAGTTCGATTATAATAAACTTTCTTGAGACTCAGAAGGTTACGTCCACGAATCAGCAAGGTTTTAGGAAGCATCGTTCGTGCGGAACTCAGCTTTTCCTTTTGACACACGATACTGTGGACTATGGTCGAAGGGCAACAGGTACATTCCGTAATTGTAGATTTCCGGAAAGCATTTGACACGGTGCCTTATTGGCGACTGTTAACGAAGGTACGAGGATATGGAATAAGTTCACAGATATGTTAATGGCTTGAAGACTTTTTAAATAATAGAACCTAGTATGTTGTCCTCGACGGCGAGTGTTCATCAGAGACAAGGTTATCGTCAGAAGTGCCTCAGGGAAGTGTGATAGGGCGGCTGTTGTTCCCTATACACAATGATGTGGCGGACAGGGTGGGCAGCAATCTGCCGCAGATTGTTGGTGTTGTCTTGGTGTACGGTAAGGTGTCGAATTTGAGTGACAGTTGGAAGATACAAGACAACTTAGGCAAAATTTCCAGTCGTTCTGATGAATGGCAGACAACGCTAAACGTGGAAAAATGTAAGTTAATCCGAATGAGTTGGAAGACCAAACCTGTAAATTTCGGATACAGTATTACTAGTGTCCTACTTGACACAGTCATTTAAATATCTGGGCGTAATGTAGCAAAGAGATGAGATGGAACGAGCATGTGAGAACTGTGGTGAGAAGGTGAATGGTCGACTTCGGTTTATTGGAAGAATTATAGGAAAGAGTGGTTCACCTGTAAAGGAGACTGCATATAGGACGCTGGTGCGATCTACTCTTGAGTACTGCTTGAGTGCTTGGGATCCGTACCAGTTCGGACTGAAGGAAGACATCAAAGCAATTCAGAGGTGGGCTGCTAGATTTGTTACCGGTATGTTCGAACAACACGTGTTACGGAGATGCTTCAGGAACTTAAATGGAAATCACTGGGGGGAAGGCGGCGTTCTTTTGGAGAAACACTATTGAGAAAATTTAGAGAACCAGAATTTGAAGTTGACTGCTTAACTATTCTACTGCCGCGAACATACATTGCGCGGAGGGACAACAAAGATAAGATACGAGAAATTAGGACTCATATCGAGGCATAAAAACAGTGTTTTCCCTCGCGCTGTTTGCGAGTGGAACAGGAAAAAAAAATTGGAAATTTGTGGTAAGGACTATGGAACCAAACTGCCGAGGCAGTTGAACTATGGACAACACACACACCCATGCCCGAGGGAGGAGTCGAACCTCCGACGGGGGAAGAAGCGCGAACCGTGACAAGACGCCGCAGACCGCACGGCTACACCTGGAACAGGAAAGGAAATGACTAGCAGTGGTGCAGAGTACCGGCTGCCAAGCACCGTACGGTGTTTTGCGGATTATCTATGTAGATGTAGATGCCCATATCCAGAGATGCAGACATTGTGGTCGGGCGGACGGCAAAAGGATCCTCTGGAGCGGCGTAATAACCTGAGGGGCGCGTATCGACGGACATCGGTTGCGGCTGGTGTGTGGATGCTGGCGCCGGTGACGTCAACGGCGGCGGGGGGCGCCGACCTCCATGCTCACTACAGTGGAAGGTGCCGACCTCGACTGGTGGGGAGACAGGGGCGACTGAAGATGAGGACGCCAGTGTCGTGTTGGGTCTGTGGACAAACATTCTGTGGCAGAATCACAGACATACTGGAATGCGCGGCGCAGCTAATTTTGTTGGCGCTCCGGTAGCCCAGCGGAATCCTGGACGACATAAAACGAACGTCTGATTGCTTCGGTAATAGCTCCATGGTCCTCTGTTTCCTTACAGAGACTTTGTAAAAGACGTCATCTTGCGGCTGAAACTTTGTCTGACCTTGCGGAACGAATTGTTTCCACGGTTACCATCGATGATTCAATAGGATGCCGGCGATTTCTCGTCACGTGGCAAGGAGCAATAAGAGGACAGAAAAATTTTCAGTGTCTGCTCCTATGTGTGGGAGGAATGGAGTTTTTCCATGCGGCTCTTGAACTATTCAACGAATCGTACAGCTTCACCTTTAGACTGTGGGTGAAAAAGGGCAGTGGTCATATGGTGTGTGCCATTGGCGGCAGAAAACTGTTGGAAATCGGCTGACGTGAATTTTGAGCCATTGTCCGAGACAATGACCTCTGCCTGACCTTCAACACAGGATAGAAGGCAAAGACGTAACTGTACATGCATGTCATGAGAACGGCAAAAGGAAACTTACTGTAATCATGTAGCACAACCATCGCATCTTTTTTTTTTTGAAGAAGAAGAAAATGTGACCAGATTATTTTTGTGTTGGATGTGAATGGAGCCACTACAGCCGATTAGAAGTGCCGTAGCGCTCGCTGTGCATGGAAAGCGTGTTTGTCTTTGTGTGAATTGCAAAGCGACAGAGGATAGACAGGCCATAATATGAAGACGAAACGAAAGAAAATACTATGACCAGTTCGGGGTATCTGTGGTTGCTAGTACACTGTACCAGAGCACATCCCTGGAGCATTGGGGAGTAATCGACAATACCCTACTCACTTTTTGCGTAAGTGATTTATCGAAAGTAGTGTCGCTCGTTATCCGTTACTGGAGCTGTAACAACTGAGTGGGCCACTCAGTTCTACTCGAAATAAAAAATGGCTGATGGGGAAACAGAGATGTGTGACAAACATTCATGTGTAACCGTGAAGGTCAGAAGATAAAGTAACAGGAGCAGCATCGGCAGGGAGTAAGTGCAGGCAGCAAGCCGGGCTAGCCGCGCGGTCTAACAGTCGGCTTTCAGCCGTGTTACCGTGCGGATGGGCTCGGCGCGCCGGGCAGTGCTCCGCAGGTGTTGTTGTTTACCCGCTAGCGCGCGGTCGCGTCGTTGTCTTGCCGTATAGTACCTGTACCGACCCGACATGGCGTTCTCATATCGAAAAGCTACAATCAAACTAACGTTCAACGCATCGTACACGAGACCGAAGGCCCATGAAATTGAATGGTTTCTACGAGACATCATGCACATCGAACCACAAGAACTGATAGGAATTCATCTGTCTATTGTAACCAGCACAGTGTACCTCAAACTGATTGACGAAGCGGCCTGCGACAGATTACTCCAACGATCTGCAAACGGCTTTCGCTTCTGTCACGCAGACGGTAACGTGAGCGTGGTAGGAGTTGACCATGCTGGTCTGGGGGTGCGTACCGTGCGCATCTTTGAACTACCGTTCGAAGTCCCTGCCAACCTAGTCGTTGATGCGCTGCGGCCATACGGCACAGTTCTAAGCCACACAGAGGAGAAATGGAACACATTCGAAACGTACCCTGTCCTTAACGGGGTACGACAAGTGCGCATAGAACTTAAGAAGCACGTTCCATCGTATGTTTTCGTTGGTGGCTGCCGCGCAATTGTTATATATGATGGACAACCGAGGACCTGCTCGGGCTGCGGCCAGGAGGGCCATGTTAGAACTGAGTGTCTGCAGCGCCGCCTCGTTCAGGTGCCCCGCAATGAACTTCCCCAACGATCCACTATGACCTCTCTCCCGCTAACATATGTGGAGGCGGCACGACATGATGTGATGGATGATCAAAACCTGCTCCCTCCTCAAGCCGCTGCCAGCTCCGTTAGAGAGTCCGCGCCGTCGACGACGCCACAGCCCAACGGTGCAGAGGTTCCTCCAGCCTCCGCCCACCGCAGCGTCGTGGGCACCCAGCCACCGTCACTGTCGGGATCAGACACAGGGGTTCCTAGCGACCGAGACTGTGTCGAGCCCCGCCCTCCAGTGGATGTCGAATCTCGGACCCGAAAGCAAAAATCACCCAAGCGACACAAGAAGAGGCGATTGTCAGCTGACGAACTGGACAGGAATGTGAAGCCGGCGGAAGACATCGACTTCGTTGACTCGCCCACAATTGCAACGGACTCCAGTGGCATCATTCACCAGAAGGTGCCTGAAGACAAGGAACACTCTCCTAAATCTGGTGGCCCAGAAAACGAGGCGCACTGCGTCGACTCCCAAAATGTGGGCTCCTGTGAAAGCGTCCAGCCCCCAATGACATCACAATCGTCTCTTGGTGATTGGGCAGACGATATGGAGGCCGATGATGCACAGCAAACATCGATATCTCCACCAGAGCCCATGGCTGACAATGAGCCCGGAGGGCTCTGCCAGTCAGGGACTTCTACGGCACAGTAATGCACAGCATGCAGGTGGATGGCTGTGTGGTGTGTGATGTGTGAAATCACTGTGGGATTGCACCGGCACACTGCCTCCGCCACTTGATATGTCTTAGTCATACCGTGTGGGAACAGTCAACGTAAATGGTGTCCACTCCACTGTCAAGACCCGCATGTTACACGACATGATCAGAGCGGCAGACTTGGACATTGCCCTTCTCCAGGAGGTCCGTCCCGAGCTGTGTTTAGAACTATATGGCTACACCACGTACAGCCTACCCGTAGGTGATGGCGCAGGAGGAACGGCCATCCTTCTCCGAGATGGCATAGACGCGACGGACGCGACGTACTTGCCGAACGGGCGAGGCATCGCACTCACACTTGGCGCAGTGCGCCTCATTAACGTCTACGCTCCCTCCGGTAATTCGCACCGCGGTGACAGGCATGTCTTCTATTCGGAGGAGTTGGCCCCACTTTTGCAAGGAAATATGGACCATTACATAGTGGGCGGCGATTTTAACAGTGTTCTGCGGCCCGAGGACCAGATACCGCATTACGTCGCATGCCCCACTCTACAAGCATTGATACGTGACCTCGCGCTCCACGACACATGGCTCTTGCATCATGGGACCCAGAGTGAATATACGCACTTTACCAGCCATTCTGCCAGTCGTCTGGACCGGATATACGTCTCGCGTGCCCTCCGCACAGCAACCCGTGATGCAGAACTCTGGCCGACGGCCTTCACGGACCATCTCGCGTACATCTGCACTGTCGCCTTGCCCCGACAACTCACAAGACGCAGCAGGGGCCCGTGGACGCTGAACGTCTCCCTCCTTCGCGAGGAAGCGTGTCGGCGAGCAGTCACAGACACGTGGCGTCGATGTATCAGGCGCCTGCCTATGTATGCTTCCACGTTGCTGTGGTGGCTGGGATGTGTCAAACCTGCCCTCCGAAAGACCTTGATGGCCTACGGGCGTGACAGATCGAACTGGCAAAGGGCAACATCGGAATTTTACTATACAGCGTTACGTGAGCTGGCGACGCAACCGCCGTCTCCCGAACGTCAGATGTCCGTACAACGCATCAAAGCTCGTCTACTTCGCATCAGGACAGAGCAGCTAGACGGTGTCCGCATCCGTGCGCGAGTGCAAGACTGTATCCCCAACGAAACAGCGTCAGTGTATCACATTGTGCGCGAGAGGCGCCACCGCAAACGTCAGCTCATTACGGCGGTAAACACGGAGGACGGCGGGCGCGCAGTGACACAAACGGACATCGCGCACACGTTCGCCAGACACTATGGGACCTTGTACATGGAAGATCCGCGAAATGTACGTGATTACGACGGGCTGTTGCACGATTTTCCCGCCCCTCGGGACGTGGCACCCGATGATAGTCTGCTGTTGCCCATTACACCCGACGAGCTGACATCGGCCTTGGGACGCGGAGCACCGAACAAGTCGCCTGGACCGGACGGTTTACCCTTGGAATTCTACCGCACTTTTTACCACCTTATGGGTGACAAGTGGCTCCAAATGTTTCAAGACCTGATCCGCCCTGATTTCACTGTCCCCACAGAATTCACAGAAGGCATCTTGATCCCAGTTCCGAAACCGAATGGTGGTTGTAGGTGGCAGGATTTTCGCCCACTCACACTCCTCAACAACGACTACAAGATCTTCGCCCGTATCCTCCGCGCGCGTCTCCACACCGCTATCGGGAAAGCCATCCACACCGATCAGACATGTTTAGGTGGTGTCAGCAACATTCATACGGCGTTAGGAGCATACCGCGACGTAATTGCTTTGACGGCGGCCTGCAAAATACGAGGCGCCCTTGTCGCCGTAGATTTTGACCACGCATTCGACCGCGTCGATCACGGCTTCTTACGCGCAGTTTTGCATCGCATGGGCCTCTCTCCGGAGTCTGCACAGGTGGTCCTTCGACTGGTCCACGGAGCGCGCTCCCGCATGATGGTCAACGGTCATCAGTCTGGTCACATTGTTGTTGGACGGTCAGTGCGACAGGGGTGCCCCCTGTCGGGCATATTATTTGCTGCAGCACTTGAACCAGCTTTACATGGTCTACGGCAGCGATTAACTGGTATCTCCTTGCGGGACGTGACCTTTTGTTGTGGTGCATTCGCCGATGACGTGGTGTTCCTGGCCAGATCAGAGGATGAAATTCATATGGCGCTACTGCCAGTACGGGGCGGTCCCTGGGAGCGTCATCAACGTGAAGAAGACAAAATACATGGATGTCGGAGGAGGGATTTCCCACACAACGGCGGTGCCCTTTGACAAGGTGCCCGTACTCAAGTGTTTAGGAGTGCAATTCTATAGCAATGTCCGCCGCACGGCGGCGGCTACGTACCGCCGGCTCCTACACCAGACACGTGCTCTGCTGCAGGACAACAAACTGCGTCGCTTGGATATGCTCCTCAGAACACGTTATGTCAACACCTATCTTGTCTCAAAACTGAACTATTTTGCGCATATCCTTCCCTTGACAGCTACGATGGCCGACAGATTTCAAGCAGCATATGGACATTTCGTAAGCACCGGTCTGGTTTTTAATGTCCGATACGCCACCCTGACACTGCCGCAGCGGGCGGGCGGTATCGGTTTAATTCACGTATATAACCGTGCGCGATCGCTTTATCTCAACACTATGCGTCGCACGTGGACCTCTGCCCACGCCACTCTGACGGGCACCCTGATAGCGGAAGTTGCACCACACTCTCTGCATCCCCCGGTTTCTGTAGGACACATTTCACCGGCACTCAGCCACATCAGAGACTTCTTTATTGACTTCAGCTACTTACGTTCAGAACTTCCGACGACACGGAAGCCCAGCACAAAAGACTATTATCGCCTCTATCAGCAGCGGCAACCTGTAAATACGGTCACCCACAGACACCCTGAAGTTGCCTGGAACACAGTGTGGCGAGCGGTACACACGCCTTTTCTACCTACGACGGTGCGTTCATTGTGGTACGTAGTTGTGAATGGGACGTTCGCTACTCGTCAGAGGTTACATTCCATACATCTGACGGACGACCCCTTGTGTCCGACATGCTCAGTCGCTGACTCGGATGCACACCGTCTGACGTGTGCCGCGACCAGCGAGTGCTGGCTACTGACGCAGCGCATGCTGGCATTACTCTTGCGGCGATTGCCGGAGTCTATCTCCCCTGATGACGTATTGCGCCCCGACGTCGTATACTTTCCATCAACCAGAACGAACGCCGTTAACTGGCTAAAAGGCATGGCCGTTTACTACATATTTTGCGATGCTCCCAAAGGCACACTCGACTTTTGGTCCCTATTGATGACGACACATGCAGCTTTCAGCCGCCACCCGAAGTACAGAACTCGTTTCGCAAATTATTTAGGTTCATTATTTGCGGATCCTCCTGCTCACTGGGGCGTTCCGGGTATGAGACGCTGAAAATGAAGAAGAATCCTGGAGCATATTGATCCTCTACGGACGGAATAGGGGGGAACCCCTCCCAACAGACGAGAAGACGACTCGGACGCTCGGCTACGGCAGTTGTAGGATCTTTCTTTGTAATGAAACAAAAATAAATCTATAATACAAAAAAAAAAATGTTATAAAAATTAAAGAAATAAATAAATAAAAAGAACAACATCGACAAACCCACTCCATCCTCTTCCTGATCCTTCGATCCTCGAACTCGAACACGTTGCTTGGGCGTGGCGGCGGGATGGCCAGGCTTCGTCCTGCTCCTGCAACGGTTCATTAGGGCTAAAAAAAAAAAAAAAAAAAAAAAAAAAAAAAAAAAAAAAAAAGACGCTGCTTCCCCAGCGGGAAGGCGCGCCAGTCCCCGGCACGAGTCCGCCCGACGGATTAGTGTCGAGGTCTGGGGTGCCGGCCAGCCTGTGGATGGTTTTTAAGGCGGTTTTCCATCTGCCTCGGCGAATGCGGGCTGGTTTCCCTTATTCCGCCTCAGTTCCACTATGTCGGTGATTGCTGCGCAAACACTGTCTCCACATACGCGTACACCATAATTACTCTACCACGCAAACATTTGGGGTTACACTCGTCCGGTGTGAGGCGTTCCCGGGAGGGGGGTCCACTGGGGGCCGAACCGCTCAATAACCCTGGGTTTGGAGTGGGGCAGCGGTGGGGTGAGTGGACTGCTGTGACCTGTTGTGGGGTTGTAAACCACTGTGGGCTACGGCGGGGACGAAACCTCTCCGTCGTTTCTAGGTCCCTGGTTCAATACACACAAGTGTAGGCAAGCGAAAGATGTGTCAGAGGGCTAGGTGGGCCACAATGAAAGGTGTTTTCTACTTAGAATTGCCCAAACACTTACTGATTGATCATCGATATGTTGTTTCGTCCTTCAAAACATCAGTCGTCTACTTGGTTGAGAGACCGAGACGTCGCCCGTGTCTCACGGTAAACCAGGGTGAAACTAAGTATGGAATACTGCGGTAAGGGAGGAGCAGTACCTCGTTCTTTTTGGATAGAAAAGGTGAGATAGTTTTGGTACTGTCGGAGTGACTCAGTCCAGATTATCCTGAGCTGCCCCCTCCTCGAGAGAAGAATGAAGTACAGAACGGCGTTGGTAATGTGGCGGCAGGGTTATAAATACAGAGCAAGGACTCAAAAAAAAAAAAAACAAAAAAAAACTGCGGCAGCATGCGGTTACAGATATCCACTTTTTTTTATTTGCAGAATGGATAGGCGTTCACCGTGCCTCTTCAGTAGCGCAAAGAACCACGCTGCCAGAAGCTCATTCGACTTCACCTTATGCACTGCAGGAACAAACGAACGTTTTCTTGCATGTCAACCAGCAAGCGCCGCGTCACTAACATTGACAATTCCCTCAGTATCATGCGTCATTATCACTCAATGATGTTACAGTAAGCTGATGGTCCCAGATGGTGCCTCTGGAGCACTATTGTTACGGAAGGGATTACTCATCGTACACTTCCCTTGCTACAGTTAACTACTGCCAGTTCTTATAGAAGTAATCTACTCTAACTCGTGATCTATTAGAAATGTTGCCGTAAGCCAAATCAGAGAGCAGTGTGACAATTCGCCTTAGGCTGCTCGTGTTCATTTCAATTCCAACACTCTAAAAAGATATGAACTTTGAAAAGGGGGAATAGTAAATCACTGAGCCTGTCAGGGGAAGTGACGTTGAATTTAGGGTAAGGCTTTTTACCTAACAACGTTATTTAGAAACGAAAAAATAAGAATTGACACACTCCGCCTTCTTCTGTCGACACATTGAGCAGTATTCAGTTGCATTAAGGCAGATCATTTCTTTATTTCCAATATACACATGACAAAAAATGCACGTAAGTCCATGCCCAAGCTCAAGGGATGGAGAAAACCGTTGCTCTTTACAGAACAAAATCATAAAATCTAACACTACAAATGCAAAAATAGCAAGGCGGAGCTCAATACCCTTACTCTGATAACAATACACATTATCAGTTGCTAGAGCAGCAGTGGGCGTAGTCTATTCTTGCTATTATTAATTCTGATATAACTTCCTCGTATCTTTTGTTTCTCAAACTCTCGAAACTGTGAAAGTACTTCGAGAATATCTGCCTCCTATGAGGGTACTGTTTGACATCATTACATCTCATGATACTATTGCTTCTTGGGCCTTGTTAATGAAAAAGAACTGCTACTAGCTCTCTCATACGCTTCACCTCTTATCGTCAATGTCACTTAGCCAGAGCGCCTCTTTTCCAAATGTGAATCCTCCTGTGTTTTTCACTTCAGTTAGTTGCACTCAGCCCGCCTGCAACTATAACAATCGGTGCGTTCGATTGACGACTGTTATAGGCCGCGTCGACAGTTCTTTTGTGACGAACTTACCTGTGTAGATCGGAATTTTCATACCGATGCGATGAATGATGGGAGCTCCGTAATAAACGTAATTTGTAATGTGGCTTCTTAAAGTAGCACTGGACTGGCTTGGTGCGAAATATATAAGTTGTGTCTGTCTTTAGGCGAATAAATCAAAATAACTTCTCATTCCAGATTAGAGTGTATCATGGTACCAATAATAAAACTGCAATCAGTTTCTCACTATTGGGTTTACGTGTTGTGTTGCAACACGTGATTCACCCTTAGTGTTTGCAGTAATTACGTAAGCCTTCCGATGTCGAATTGTGCGTTGTAATAGGACAGAATGTGCAATTGCAGAGAGTACCTCCAGTGTGGTGGGGTACAGTAGTAATTATCAAAAATTTGTAACAGCTTTGTTACTGTGTTTGATACCTAATTGTCGAGTACGTCTGCAAATACGTTATTCAAGTGTGTCGTGCTAGTATTTTTTGTTTATAAAGTTCAATTTAATTGGGTCACTAGTGCCCACTACAGCGCCTGGTTCGTAGCGCAGTTTGTTGCTAATCGGCGCTTGGTATGTGCCATCTCAGCAGGGTTGGGCTGCGTATCTGCCTAGGCGGCTTGCGGCTGTGTGTCACTGCGGTGTGACAAGCGGCTGCTTCGAAGAATATTCACGGATAGTAGGCATCAATATCCCATTTTATTAGGCGGCATCAACACAAATATATTCGCAGTAGACGCAGTTCCTTTGATACTAATATTGAAAGATATTTAATCAATAGCCGGCCGTGGTGGCCACGCATGTGTTTACCAGACTTTTTTGCATCGAATGATCGTTTCTGTCACACCCCTGGCCGGCCGTTTGTGGCCGAGCGGTTTTAGGCGCTTCGGACTGGAACCGCGCGACCGCTACGGTCGTAGGTTCGAATCCTGCCTCGGGCATGGATGTGTGTGATGTCCTTAGGTTAGTTAGGTTTAAGTAGTTCTAAGTTCTAGGGGACTGATGACCTCAGATGTTAAGTCCCATAGTGCTCAGAGCCATTTGAAGCCATTTAATCAATATTCAGTAATTTCGAAGTTGAGAATCGACAGCCTCAATGGCTTCATAGGCCGAATATTTAAAAACTTTTCTGGAAGCTGATAGTTTTACTATGGGACTAATAAATAAGCAATCTATTTTGCCTCGATCTGATCGCAAAATAATGGATGGTGGTCGGGAATAAGTATTGTTCGGACTGTAGCTTGAAGAAGACTTCAATATAACCGTAATTTTATTAGCAATTCTGTTAAGGGTCAATTGTTTGATGCATGGTTCGCGAATTCGCTTGTCTTCCCCGTAGCAGGTGAATCAAGAAGATGCACAGAGCAGCAGGGTCCTTGCTAATGTACGGACCTCTATTAATCATCTAACCCCCTTGACAGATAAGACAGTACAAGCCAACTGGGGAAGGGCAATCAGGTGTCTTAGCAGGGCGGACAAAATTATGTTTAGTCAATAACTAAACTGACCACAGTATTAGATCCTGGGACTTAAGCGGTGAAGTCAAATTACTTGTGGAAGCCAATAAAAGCTTTTCAGAGAGCCACAATTAGCGAACATTATTAAGCAAAAAGCTTACAAGAAAGTATCGAAATGAGCCAGGAATAGTTTATTCGGTATATGACGGTGGTACAAGAAAGTAATTTAATGTCAATCTGTCGGCCATTACTCTAAATGTGTGACCAGTTCACCATTACATTTTCGTATTTTACTGTTTCTTTTCCTTTATTTTCGACGAAGGAAATGTTCCGGTATAACGATAAGTGACGGCACGAAGATGAAGAACGCAAGAGCAAAGAAGGCTGTGAGACGATGTCAGCCAATAGCCCACTGACAGGGACCGCACCACGACAGGAGCGCCCTATAGCTGAAGAGAATACAGGGTGTTACAAAAATGTACGGCCAAACTTTCATTAAACATTCCTCACACACAAATAAAGAAAAGATGTTATGTGGACATGTGTCCGGAAACGCTTAATTTCCATGTTAGAGCTCATTTTAGTTTCGTCCGTATGTACTGTACTTCCTCGATTCACCGTCAGTTGGCCCAATTGAAGGAAAGTAATGTTGACTTTGGTGCTTGTGTTGACATGCGACTCATTGCTCTACAGTACTAGCATCAAGCACATCAGTACGTAGCATCAACAGGTTAGTGTTCATCACGAACGTGGTTTTGCAGTCAGTGCAATGTTTACAAATGCGGAGTTGGCAGATGCCCATTTCATGTATGGATTAGCACGGGGCAATAGCCGTGGCGCGGTACGTTTGTATTGAGACAGATTTCCAGAACGAAGGTGTCCCGACAGGAAGACATTCGAAGCAATTGATCGGCGTCTTAGGGAGCACGGAACATTCCAGCCTATGACTCGCGACTGGGGAAGACCTAGAACGACGAAGACACCTGCAATGGACGAGACAATTCTTCGTGCAGTTGACGATAACCCTAATATCAGCGTCAGAGAAGTTGCTGCTGTACAAGGTAACGTTGACCACGTCGCTGTATGGGGAGTGCTACGGGAGAACCAGTTGTTTCCGTACCATGTACAGCGTGTGCAGGCACTATCAGCAGCTGATTGGCCTCCACGGGTACACTTCTGCGAATGGTTCATCCAACAATGTGTCAATCCTCATTTCAGTGCAAATGTTCTCTTTACGGATGAGGCTTCATTCCAACGTGATCAAATTGTAAATTTTCACAGTCAACATGTGTGAGCTGACGAGAATCCGCACGCAATTGTGCAATCACGTCATCAACACAGATTTTCTGTGAACGTTTGGGCAGGCATTGTTGGTGATGTCTTGATTGGGCCCCATGTTCTTCCACCTACGCTCAATGGAGCACGTTATCATGATTTCATACGGGATACTCTACCTGTGCTGCTAGAACATGTGCCTTTACAAGTACGACACAACATGTGGTTCATGCACGATGGAGCTCCTGCACATTTCAGTTGAAGTGTTCGTACGTTTCTCAACAACAGATTCGGTGACCGATGGATTGGTAGAGGCGGACCAATTCCATGGCCTCCACGCTCTCCTGATCTCAACCCTCTTGACTTTTATTTATGGGGGCATTTGAAAGCTCTTGTCTACGCAACCCCGGTACCAAATCGAGAGACTCTTCGCGCTCGTATTGTGGACGGCTGTGATACAATACGCCATTCTCCAGGGCTGCATTAGCGCATCAGGGATTGCATGCGACGAAGGGTGGATGCATGTATCCTCGCTAACGGAGGACATTTTGAAATTTCCTGTAACAAAGTGTTTGAAGTCACGCTGGTACGTTCCGTTGCTGTGTGTTTCCATTCCATGATTAATGTGATTTGAAGAGAAGTAATGAAATGAGCTCTAACATGGAAAGTAAGCGTTTCCGGACACATGTCCACATAACATATTTTCTTTCATCGTGTGTGAGGATTGTTTCCTGAAAGTTTGGCCGTACCTTTTTGTAACACCCTGTATAAGCGCCGCTCTGCCAGCCTCGGCCACACAGAACCAGACCGGGACTCGCGACCAGCACAGTATTCGCGTAGTATTAGGACAGTACTAGACGACCTAGCGGAGAGCACTACGATAGCAGATACGTGTGATCCATATCAATTGCTTTCATGGACCTTGTGTACAGCAAAGGACTTTGATTGTTTGCATGTCGTCCATCGCTTGCGACACCGTTGTAAATTCAAAGTTAAGTATTCTTTATTGAAATAAAAACTATTAATGTAATTTGCTTGAACTGTCGTATAGCATTCCGAGAACGCAGCGTCATTTAGGCACCCTATACGAGACGAGTGGGCAGGACCACACACGACTTTACTATACCTGTGTACTTGTACTTTTCAGTATGGGTAAAGGGTAGAAATGGCTCCAACTGTGGTTCAAAATTTAACGCAAAACTTTCAGTTTGACTCCACTTCCGATGGCTAACGTGTCTACTTCACCGTTTATTAATTCAAGTAGTTTCTTACTTGGTTTCACGAGATAACGTGGACTCTATTGTAGAACTTCTCATCTTAACGAAATTAGAGTTGGTCTATTGGAATCAAATGCGGGATCTCGGCATCAGCAGCCACGGAGACTGACCACTTCTCCACAGCGGCAGGGAGCATGGTGCGTCAAATTTGAGAACTGATTTCACAGAATTACTACTGTCATTACTATAAAACACTTTTAATATCCTTTGCAGAGAGAGGGGAGTGTGTATGTATGTGAGTTGTGTGTGTGTATGAGAGAGAGAGAGAGAGAGAGAGAGAGAGAGAGAGAGGGGCATGCTCATGAATATTTACAACAACCACATTTACAGTTATTACTTCACAAGTTTGCTGAGTGTTTGGTGTCTGATGACAATTTTAGTACACAGTTTATATTTATTTCGTATCCAGTGATGCAGTCTGCTGTAATAATTTTTCTGTACCATTGCCCCTTACATCCCAGATCTACTTGATAACATCCGAATGCCTCTGGAAGTCCTCGTTTCGTTTTGTAGATCTCTTAGCACGTCGAAAGAACTCAAGGTGATACCTTCAATTTACGCTGATTGAGTCAATTATTTATTTTACCCGTGGTTTCACTGAATTTCCTTCCCATATTTGTCTTCAGTTACATTACGTCTGCTGGCCGGAGTGGCCGTGCGGTTCTAGGCGCTACAGTCTGGAACCGAGCGACCGCTACGGTCGCAGGTTCGAATCCTGCCTCGGGCATGGATGTGTGTGATGTCCTTAGGTTAGTTAGGTTTAATTAGTTCTAAGTTCTAGGCGACTGATGACCTCAGAAGTTACCAGAGCCATTTGAACCATTTTTACATTACGTCTGGAGAGTCATTACGGGGTCGTCTTGATACACAACGACAATTTCTGCAGCCTTGTTATCTTGCTGTAGTTCTACAACTGGTTATGCAGTGTCCTTGCCTAGGACCTCTTACTTTATTTCTTGTTCATTTTATATTATTATGTTTGTTATTATGCATGAGTCGCAGATATTCCTATCTCGAAACTATCATACCAGTAACTCAGGCAAGCACGGAAGGATTACGTGTGCTGTCAGACGCGTCAGCTCTATCAGTTATAACAATTCAACACGTCGCTCACGAAAACAATTACCTGATTATTTACGTCGTGTACTGATTTTCGTTCTGTGAAACCATATTGCTTTTGTTACCATTACTAAAACCTCCCTACGAATCATTAATCAGCAGTAAAAGATAGGCTGTTTTACTTTAACGAAACCATAGGCTGATCCGACTTCAGTCCTACTGAGTCTCACCATCTCCTCTCTCAGCTACTGGGTTGTTATAATTAAAGTGCAGCTACTCAGAGAGCCCCAGTGTGGGCTACAACTGTCGTATGGCAACGAAACTTGGTAGGCGTTCTAAAGCGTTAATGCGAAACTGATTTACGCTGGAAAAAAATTAATTCCAATTTTTGCCACTAGGTGTAAATCTGGCACTATGAATGCAAGAATGGTATATAGGAATAATTCCATGTGTAATGCATTAGGATTGGGACATGGGGAAAAAGGTCAAAGAAGTGAGAAAGGCAAAATTCTATTTTTAACCGCCGTTTACACAATTTGTTCAGTGTGACTGGTCGGAAACGTCGACGAGATGCTGTACAGTACCAGATTTGCAGTTGGTGGGCAAAATCGGAACTAATTTTTTTCCAGTGTATATCGGTTCTGCATTAAGTTTCTTTACCGTACAATAACTACGGCCCACACTCGACCTCAGTGAGTAGCTGTACCTTAAGTTCAACCACCCAGTATAACAGCGTCCGTGTCCTTTTATACGGGCAGAACTGTGCCCTTAATGACGGTTCAGAGCGGTCCTGAACCAACTGTACCGTGAATTTATATCTCAGGCCTCAGCCATTTTTAATGAGTCCCAGAGAGTATGACACGAGATCGAACGACACCGCGTGGTGTGCACTGAAGTAACTTTGACACTGGCTTCAGAATCCTTATACCTGTAACATTTTGCAAGAATACACATCAGTGGTTCTAAGAAGCCACTTCCCTTGTACATTTCTCACACTAAAACAAGTTGGGCAGTAGAAAAGAATCGAGCTTGTACACCGGAGGAACAGATCTGAAGTGACTGTAACACATGGTTTCGCTAAACCGCTCGAGATTGTGACGAGTTGGTTACCTCAATAAAGACATGAGTAATTCTTTCTCGTAGTCTCGTCCTGGCAAACTGGTGCACTATCATAAAGGATCGTTGCTGCTCTGCAATTCACACTGGGGAGCCGCAGAGTTCCTGCCCTCTCAGAAGCTCGCTATTGTCCCTGTTGTTGAAAACTAAAGAACAAAAATTAATGACAGTACCCTGAACAATTTGCATACGAGAAGGCTAAGACTTGTATTTTCGTTTTGTGTTTAACTCGTTACAGTAATCGTTCGATGTTCCAAATACGTTATTAATTTTTCCCATCGGCGCCAAATGTATTTCCTCATGAAATAAACCCTTAAAATTTCCTTCGCAGCCTCAAGATTTCTTTTCACTAAGTTATCTTAATCCAGTTATTAATTTAGTGGCAGATTTAAGTATCATGGCACCAAAGAGACGACTAGACTTTACTAACATATGTAAAAAAAATTCATTTCTCCCTATTGAGTATCATACTACGTCCGTCTTATTCTCCTGTTGGATCTATCTTCGGATAGGTACAACAAAAGGCAAATGGAAAATAAAATGGATGGATAACGTAATGTGAAACAAGATACACTCTAGAGTATAAAACACTTACATTTATTAAAATACAGGCAAACATGAATTTATATATAAAAACAGGTATATCACGACATGCTTAAAAATATTTTGAACATGTTTTCTTGATGGCACACAAATTTCATGCTAATATGAGTAAAATTAACACATCTGTCAGCCTTTTGTTGATATTGAACTAAATGCAGAACATTCATTTTAATGCGTTCGTATCTCAGGATAAGTCGCGAAGATGAGATTTTTAGTAGACCTTTGGATTCATAATGTTCTCTGTTTGAGTAATATATACTTTACACAGCTGTTTAGCTCATAAAAATGATAGTTTTTAACACTTTTGTTGCTGACACTTGCGACAATTATGGCTCAGTTAAACAAGCTTTTGGGTGTTCCACTCCTATTGTCCTGCGTTTATGGGCCTTGCGTTCTTGGGCTTTGGTGGATCAGTGACGTATGTCAGTTCGTTAAGATAGTACCTGAAAAACAAGAAAAACATTCATTCAAATAACTACCTTACTCATTAATTAAATTATAATCTACAGAATAAAGCTGATACAGCGCATGAATTAATTCGGTGAAATGTGACGGAAGTCCAACAACTAAGTTATGAGATGTGAACATAACACTTTCATTATAAGCACGATCAAAGTGTGAACGTCTGTTTAAAAAACTTTGGCTAAAATGCAAGAAAGGCGAATCGAATTAACTGGGAGAAACCTTAAAAAGGAACACAGCATATGAAAAGGAAAGCCTAAAAAACCCTGTGGTATAGTTAGCTAAGCCACTGGACATAGGTACTAGAGGAACGGTGCTCAAATGTTCGTTCGTCCATTCTGATTCGGATACACATTGTTTCCTGAAATAACTTGACGCGAATGTCACGATGGTTATTCCTTCCCCATAAATCTATCACTAAGAGCCTATTTTGATCTCATGATCTCGACGGCATCGTGTTTTCATAGTAACGGAATTACGAATTAAAACGGGTACTCTATCTCACAAAGCAATGTGTTTAATGTACGTGCAATGTCTGGACGTAAAGCAAGTAGTCGTCTTCAGTAAAAAGGAAAATAAAATTCACTGTTTCCGTTGTAACTGCCAAAGTTTGTGTCGTATTAGTGTTTCGCAACATCAGCGGGACGTATTCGTGAATTCTTTATTTAATTTTACTAGTTGTATAGTAAAGTTACTATCTTCTAAAAATTAATTTCATTGAAAGTTATCCACGGCGTATGGGTCTACATTTTAAGACAGTTTTCCTGTTTTAATTAGGCCTTCAAGCACATGTATTAATCATATTAAAGTGTTTTTCTTTTTTGCTTCGGTTTTATCGAGCTCTTATAACGAAGTCGTTAGAGAGAGATTCTGACAGACCATAGGTAATCCATAGTTACGTTATTAGGAAATATACGCAGCAACATGGGCGTACCCAGCGAGGGGCAGCTGCCCCCCCCCCCCCCCCCAGAAGATATTCGCAGTTTTTCACTAGTTTACTGTTTTATTTAATAAGAAATGCTGCATGTTTTCTCAGATTGTACAAGTGCATTCTTGTATGTAAAATGTTTATTAAAAGCAGTTTTTCACTGGTTTACTGTTTTATTGAATAAGAAGTGCTGTATGTTGTCTCGAGTCCTTGTTTTCTGAGACTAGTATGACCTGTCCCCCCACCCCCCACCCTAGTTCAGATCCTCGGTACGCCCTTGCGCAGCAATGTTTTCCCTCGGCGCTGGATGTGGCATGGAACACATAAAAGACAGTATTTGTTTGGAATCATTCCTCCTATATAGTGTGAAACAAAATTACGAATATCCTTCCAAACAACAAAGTCTGCGATCCTTCGCCGTCCTTGCTGGTTGGGCGCTTGTGAGTTAAGGTAATAGACAGCGAGGCAATCAGTCCCTTAGTTGACAGACAGCTCATTAAGAGTTAGTGATATCAGCCAAAAATTAGATCGAATTATGAAAGTACGAATATGTAGGTGTGGTAAAATCGAGGTCTTCAAGGAAATATTGATGCAAGAGCTGTGAAATAACATAACGAGAAGCAAAAGTGTAAGGATCGGGCCGGTACGAAGGTCAGAACAGAGGAGTGGTCTCCCAGGGCTCATCTGTGGCGAACATAAGCCCACCAGAATCTGACTCTTATCCCTCCCTGACAACCCAATTAAAGGTGCAGACAGTTACAGAATAAAGGATTCCTTTGAGTCGGAAGTAATAGTGAAAATGAGAAGGCTATAAACATGATGGACATCAGTTGGACCGACGATAATAAAATAAGATGACAAAAATGATCAGGTCAGTAGGTGGGTGGGGTCGCGAGAGTTCCCCAGGGCTCTGCAAGCAACGGGGCCGTATCTCCCACAGCCGTCCCACACCTGATCCGTTATAGTAAAAGTGTTAAAAAGGGAAGCAGCACCCACTATTCATCGGAGTGCTGTCCCTAAATCGGAAAGCAGGGTGCAGCAGAAAAGTAATTAAAACACAGTTACAGAGATAAGGAACAAGGCAGCTAGCAAAGAAGGTAGGGTCGAAGGTCCTCAGACCCAGCATGTGGCAGTAGAGGCCACAACGCCAGCCACCCTGCCCAAGCTCCGAAAGTATTTTAAAATGTCATATCTGAAAATAAAAAGCACTTTCACGGAGTAAAAGGGGAACCAGTTCAACTGCCCGTGAGACGTCCGGCAATATTAGTCCGCAATCACAACGTGAAATAAAGCTATTGGTTAATCTGGTATGACCGATGCCGAGGCGACATAGGACGGCTGATTCCTTCTGGGAACAACGAGGGGAGGAGCGCCATGCAGTAGTAGTCTCCTTGATAGCGCGGAATTTACTAGGAGGGGTAGTATTCCAACAGATAGGCCGTGCTGTTTGTTAGCTGCCGCCATGCAATAGTGTTACACAGTAGCTGCAGGAGCACTAGTTATTCTTCGTGCTTCGCTGTCCCATTTAACATTTATCGTTGAAGTGAATATCGCACTAGACTAGCGTTGAACCGCTCAACCAATGAGCACATGCGATTACACGTTATAAAATGTTTGTCAAGGTACATAAACTGACACTTTCTACGATGCTGAGCGTCACATGAAACACTTGATGAGAAGTATTGTTTGATTTGAATCCATCTACACACCGTACAAACTAAATTTCAAATATCGACCGAAACACAAGAGGAAATGCGACGACGCTCAGACGAGACATCCGGTATACAAGAATGTATTATATCGCTAGAAAATCACTGGATATTCTTTAAGTTCTAGTTGGCCATTTCAGCTATTTAAAAGTAAAAATAGTGATGCAATGATTAGTTCCTATAGTGTTACAGAACGGACAGAAGGTCTTGATGAACGAACCTTAGAAGTCAATCACGTCGCATGTGTACCCACACGCTTGAGAGGAAGATCATAAAAACTATAAGGAGCAGTCAAATGAAAACGAGACAGATGGAAAAAGTAAGCAAATTGTTTATTATTTCAAAAGTAATCACCATAAATGTAAGCACGTATGACCCAATGTGATACAAGATGGTCGATGCAGAATGAAATTTTCACTCTGCAGCGGAGTGTGGGCTGATATGAAACTTCCTGGCAGATTAAAACTGTGTACCAGATCAAGACTCGAACTCGAGACCTTTGTCTTTCGCTGGCAAGTGCTCTACCATCTGAGCTACCCATCCACGACTCACACACCCTCCTCACAGTTTCACTTCTGCCAGTACCTCGTCTCCTACCTTCCAAACTTTACAGAAGCTCTCCTGCGAACATTGCAGAACTAGCACTCCTGAAAGAAAGGATATTGCGGAGACATGGCTTAGCCACAGCCTGGGGGTTCGCAGAAGAGATTCTGTAAAGTTTTGAAGGTAGGAGACGAGATACTGGCAGAAGTGAAGCTGTGAGGAGGGTGCGTGAGTCGTGCTTGGGTAGCTCAGATGGTAGAACACTTGCCAATTTTAGGCAAAGGTCTAGAGTTCGAGTCTCGGTATGGCATACAGTTTTAATCTGCCAGGAAGTTTCAAGACGGTCAGTGCTTTCTTGGAAAATTTTTTGCACTTGCCTAGAGAACCACGACTGTACCAAGGCGTGCACCCACGAAGTAAATCGAAGGTCACGAATGTCTTTCTTCAATGCTCCAAAAATTTTGAAATCGCATGGAGAGAAATTGAGGATGTGCGAGCGGTTCCCACCAAAAGTTATGCAGTGTTGAAAAGGTTGTTTGGAATACGCTGCAGTAGTTTTGCTGGGAAGCCCTTACACATCCTTCATACAGTCCAGTCTCTCCCCGTGTGATTTCCATATTTTTGGCGTCCCGAAGAAAGCACTCGTGGGTGTCGACTTCTTCGGATGAAGGGGTTCACGTCTGGGTACAATCATTGTTCCATAGGAAAACGCAAAAAAATTCCACGATGGCACTGACCATCTTTTCCTGCAGTGTGATAAGTATATTAACAATTATGGCGAATACTTTTGAAATAATAAACACTGTACGAAATTTTCCCCATCTGTGTCGTTTTCATTGAACCGCCCTTACACAAGACAGATAATTAGGTAAATGATTTCAGATTATGTGCATTAAAACGAGAATAATTACAACCAATAATCAGCTAGAGGAAACATGGGCCACCTGAGTACTGGTGAAGAGAAACGAGGCACTAAACACACATGTGGAGACATGTCAGGACAACAAATGGAAGGTCAATTAAATGAAGTGAACTGTTATATTATTTCGATTATATTTGGTATATCACGTTCATTTACTGAAACAACACATTTTTAAAACTTATGTCCACCTGTAATTAAATGTAATTTTGTTATAGAATTCCTAGGCTATAAAGAGATTATTTTTCTCTATTGAATAAACTCAAAGAACTGAAATATATTTACAATTTTTACTCAGTTTTAGTTGTGTTTCAAAGAGGCAGTAGAGAAAACTTTTCTGATAGTTCTGAAACTGAATCGCAAAGAACAACAAGTACACTGTATATATTCGTCATTGATGGTAGGGAGAGAGAAAGGCAGAAATGCGACGTGTGCTGCTCACCAGTCCTGTGACTTCTGGCAATCGAAGTTGTACTCCCAGTCGCAGACACGGTACTCCTGGTTGAAGGAAGTGTCGTTGGCGCAGAGGTAGGGGATGCGTCTGCCGTCCTCATCACACATGTGGAAGATCTGGCAGTGATGCTCCATGTCGGCATAGAAGCCCACGGCGCGGTCCGAGCAGTCAAACGTGAATGTCACGTTCGGAAACTCTTCCCACCTCTTAGCCTGCAATGAGGAGAAAACGAAGTCAGATAGCACCGTGCGTCACTTTGTCACTTCCCCTGTCTCTACCCGTCCAAGAAGCTCAGTGTGCTCTTTTTTTTTCATGAAACGGTATCAAGATATAGTCTTGATTCAGCCTGAGGTAGAGTGCTCAACCGAATACTGAAACTGAGGTCAGAAAAAAAAGTATAAAGCTTGGGCGGAGAGCAAGTACCGGAAACGTTATCACCAGTCGGAATAGTCTTACGCAAAAAGTTGTCTACAGAGCAGCATGCAAATCAGTAGTTATTTTACATTGCACTGATGATAAGTGTATTTTGAGCGCAACGTACCATATTGTAAGATATTAAAGACGGAGAGGATACTCACAGAAAAGTTTATCGAGCTAGAAATCAGTGCCATCAGTCTCTATGACAGGTAGTTGATGAAGTAAAAGAAGTAAGGATAATTTGTCTCAGAGATAAAAGTTAGCGAATATTTTAGAGACGACCACTGTAGTGGAAAACAAGCGAACTCCTTCAAGTAAAATTAAGGGCCGTGGCATTTAACATCGTATTGGTACTAAAGAATGTTGTTCAAATGGCTCTGAGCACTATGGGACTTAACATCTGAGGTCATCAGTTCCCTAGAAAATGGTTCAAATGGCTCTGAGCACTATGGGACTTAACATCTATGGTCATCAGTCCCCTAGAACTTAGAACTACTTAAACCTAACTAACCTAAGGACAGCACACAACACCCAGCCATCACGAGGCAGAGAAAATCCCTGACCCCGCCGGGAATCGAACCCGGGAACCCGGGCGTGGGAAGCGAGAACGCTACCGCACGACCACGAGATGCGGGCAGTTCCCTAGAACTTAGAACTACTTGAACCGAACTAACTTAAGGACATCACACACATCCATGCCCGAGGCAGGACCGTAGCGGTCGTGCGGTTTCAGACTGAAGCGCCTAGAACCGCTCGGTCACACCGGCCGGCAAAGAAAGTTGTGAGAAGCATGCTTGATGTACCACAAATTATCTTATTTCGAAACACAGTTGTAAAGGATGTAAAACGAGGCTCTGGTTTTATAAAACATGTTTGGAAAACTCGTTGTTTAAATTGCTGCGAATCGTTGGCTCTATATGCAGGATACACCTCGTAAGGGTCGTCAGACGCATTTTTTGTGGTGTTTTTGTAATGTGTAGCTGGAGTCAGCCCGAACAAAAACTGCTCATAACGTCTTTCATGCGTCGACCAGTGTCAAACGAAAGCGACAATTCGTTTCCGGTTTTAAAAAAAGTACAAAAAAATTTTACAGTGGAACTTTTACATGCCCATTCGGTAGAGCGTTCCCACATTTGTCTAGTGTGAAATTAGGTTTATCGACATGTACACACATCAAAAAAAGTTTTGCGTCATCCCGGTTCCCAGAACTCCTGAAGATAGACGTTGACTGTGGATATTGTATCACAGACACTGTCCCTTTGACTGTTCAGAGATGTCACTAAACCCACCCAAGGATGTAAACAACCATGCACCATGCGGCTTTAGACGGAGTCAGACAGCCGATCAGATCGAGTCATTCCACCAAGGAGGAGGTACACGGCTCGTGTTGTCTGTAGTTCAACCATGCCTAGTCGGTCAATACCGCGGTTCGATCGCGTCCGCTTTGTTACTTTGTGCCAGGAAGGGCTCTCAACAAGGGAAGTGTCCAGGCATCTTGGAGTGAACCAAAGCGATGTTGTTCGGACATGGAGGAGATGTAGAGAGACAGGAACTGTCGATGACACGCCTCACTCAGGCCGCCCAATGGCTACCACTGCAGTGGATGACCGCTACCTACGTATATTGGTAAGGAGGAGTCCTGACAGCAACGCACCATGTTGAATAACGCTTTTCGTGCAGCCACAGAACGTCGTGTTACGACTCAAACTGTGCGCAGTAGGCTGCATGATGCGCAACTTCACGCCCGACGTTCATGGCGATGTCCATCTTTGCAACCACGACACCATGCAGCGCGGTACGGACGGGCCCAACAACATGCCGAATGGACCACTCAGAGGAAGAGTAGAATATTGCAAAGTCATCCACAAACAAAGAGCATTTGACAGGGCTCTTGACTGCGTAGAAAATGCCATTGTTAGCGATGGCAAACAATGTGACACTGAGAACACAGACTTGGGGGACCCCATTCTCTTGAACATAGCAGTCAGACAAGGCATCGCCTACGAGACATCGAAAACGCCGGTCCTCGAGAAAGGATTGGACAAGAAGGGGCAGGCGTCCACGTAGTCCCCACTCATGAAGTTGGCGAGGGATGTTGTACCTCCAAGTAGTGTCATACGCTTTTTCGAGATCAAAATACACACAAAACAAATGGTTCCGGCATAAGAAGAATCCATGTATCGCTGTCTACAGTAGAATTAAGTTGTCAAGGATGGAACGGTAGCGCATGAAACCGCACTGGGAGCGGCTCAGATGACCTCGGGATTCGAGTAGCCAGACGAGGCAGCGGTTGACCATACGTCCATGAGTCTTAACCATACAACTGGTAAGGGCTACACTCCGGTAACTGTTAGGGGTGCTACGGTCGTTGCCTGGTTTCCAGAATGGAATTAATATTGCCTCAAGCATGAAGGGATGCAGGTGGTTCGCAGTTGTCAGCATGTCTTCGATTACAAGCACAGCTTTCTGGGCAGTGCAGGAGAATGTCTCTCATAGCATAATACTGCCCCCACAAGCATGCGTCCTCGGCGCGCTGCACGTCTCGAGCCGCCGTTCACCTCGTTGTCGGCTTTTGTAGAGGTGGCGATCGATCTAGTGTAGCAGAAATGAGATTCATTCGAAGAGCCATCAAGTTTCCATTGATCGGCTGTGATATCCGATGGTCTCGTGTCCTCTGCCATCGTAACTCACGATGTCGTCGAGACACTTGTGCATGCACTGGCATTGTGCTCTGTCGGAAGAGATGCCACAGATAGATCACATATCCTATTTTACAGAAACATACGTGTCTCCGAACCCCACGTTCTATGAAGAGTCGTGGACATCCAACAATTTAGCGCCTAATGGAAGTTCCACTGTCCATCGCATTTTCCGAGATACTCGTTCAAAGGCTATGAATACTAATAATCTGTCCTTTGTCAGACTCGCTTATCTCAATGGATTTCCCCATTTGCGTCCCATATCTTCGCTAGGCTGATCCCCCGTCCGTTACTGCTCCGCTTACATACTTTTGTTACCGCGTTACTTGCCCACAACTCCACCAGACGATGAGCAGTGATCGCAGTGTTTTGGCTTATCAGTGTATCTGCTGAACTGTATGTCGCACAGTGATATAATTTTGCTGTTACATCTCCTTCTCCTCCCTATTTCTGCCCATCTCCATTTCTTGCCTACAAAATGTGTCACGAATACATTTAGTAGTAAAGAAGTAATAAATTAAAACGTCATGCTACATGCGGAAGTTTTAGTGCATGAACAGAAAAACGTAGTCAGCGATAAACTCTTTTCCTTTCATCATTTTTTGGGTGTTGTCAGCGAGAAAAATTTTCGTAAAGGTTTGAAGTTACAGGTCAAGTTTTTCTGCAAGCCCGTAAGTGCCTTCATTTTTAAATATTTTCTGTTTAAAGTAAGGGTATCCACGCGTCGTGAGTAACGCTGTGTTTTGACCTGCAACCATTTGATAGGTGGATGGTTCTTACGCCCACAGAGATTCTTTCCAGACAATAAGTCATATGTGTACCAAGTTTAGTTGAAATCGGTGCAGAGGTTTAAGAGACGGTGTGGAATCATATTTAATCAAAAGTATCCGGACACCTGGCTGAAAATGACTTACAAGTTCATGGCGCCCTCCAATGGTAATGCTGGAATTCAGTTTGGTGTTGGCCCAACCTTAGCCTTGATGACAGCTTCCACTCTCGCAGGCATACGGTCAGCAAGGTGCTGGAAGGTTTCTTGGGGAATGGCAGCCCATTCTTCACGGAGTGCTGCACTGAGGAGAAGTACCGATGTCGGTCGGTGAGGCCTGGCACGCAGTCGGCGTTCCAAAACATCCAAAAAGTGCTCTATAGGATTCCCGTCAGGACTCTTTGCAAGCCATTCCGTTACAGGGATGTTATTGTCGTGTAACCACACCGCCACAGGCCGTGCATTATGAACAGGGGGTCGATCGTGTTGAAAGATGCAATCGCCATCCCTGAAGTGCTCTTCAACAGTGGGAAGCAAGAAGGTGCTTAAAGTATCAATGTAGGCCTGTGCTGTGATAGTGCCACACAAAACAACAAGGGTCGCAAGCTCCAAGGCCCTCCACGAAAAACACGACCACACCATAACACCACCGCCTCCTAATTTTACTGTTGGCACTACACGCGCTGGTAGATGACGTTCACCTGGCATTCGCCATTCCCAAACCCTGCCATCGATCGCCACATTGTGCACCGTGCGTGATTCGTCACTCCACACAACGGTTTTCCACTGTTCTATCGTCCAATGTTTACGCTCCTTAAAACAAGCGAGGCGTCGTTTGGTATTTACCGTCGTGATGTGTGACTTATGAGCAGCCGCTCGACCATGAAATCCTAGCTTTCATACCTCCCGCCTAACTGTCATAGTACTTGCAGTGGATCGTGATGCAGTTTGGAATTCCTGTGTGGTGGTCTGGATAGATGTCTGCCTATTACACAGTGCGACCCTCTCCAACCTTTGTCAGTCAACAGACGAGTTCGGCCTGTATGATTTTGTGTTGTACGTGTCTCTTCACATTTTCACTTCACTATCACATCGGAAACAGTGGACCTAGGGATGTTTAAGAGTGTGGACGTATGACGTAAGTGACACCCAATCACCTGACCACGTTCGAAGTTCGTAAGTTCCGCGGAAGAGCCCCATTCTGCTCTCTCACGATGTCTAATAACTACTGAGGTCGCCGATATGGAGTACCTAGCAGCAGGTGGCAGCACAATGCACCTAATAAGAAAAAAATATGTTTTTGGGGGTGTCCGGATACTTTTGATCATATAGTGTACATACATACATACTAGTACGTAAAGACGTTCGTCCACTTTTGTAATATGTATGGATTACGCAGTGTTGAATACATTTACCGCAGCTAGAGTAACATAACTGTAAGAGAACCCCTTGAAACTAACTATTAGTATTACGTTTTTTGAGTGTATGTGTGTCCGAAATGTTGGAAGCAGGAAATTAGGTCGCATACGCAGTAATATTTTTAATTTATCGTAACATTGGAAAATTTATGTGGAACGATGTCAGGGGCAGGGAACTGTGACACTCCGTAACGCCACGATGACCAAAAAAAAAAAAAAAAAGAATATGGCTCTAATGTTTCTGTCCTATTATTTCCGGACACTACAAACACAGGATCTCTCAAACGTTGTATGGGAGTAACAGCAGTTAGGAATCAGATGTTCTGTTATACAGATCGGGGATTGGTAATATTTATAGGAACACTGAAATCAAAGAAATTATTAAAATTACTTCCACAACTCAGTCACACGATACTGAATGATGCTGCTCCAACACATCCCATGAGAGAGCCTTCGATCAAAGTCTTAGTAAATGAAGGAAAGGATCAGCGACGTATGAAGTCTAGGTAGATCCTGAATCTGTACTCGGATGGCGTAATTGTTTAAAGCGAGTGATTGTGACAAACTGCAGATAATTATAGTATGGCACAAATTTTCGAACTTCCATATAAAAGAATTTAATGGACTGGTTTCCCATTGTTATTGTATTTCGTGTAATGTCTCTTCCGATTGGAAAGACGACGTTGAGTACATACTGTTAACCGAATCTACCGCTTCAGATATCATAGATTTTACTCGCATAAGCCTTTGGATTATTAATAGACGGAACAGCATCATTATCGGCATCCTAACTCTGTCAAAGTCATAACCAACCGTATAATTAGATAGCAAGAGTTGACCACAACGCAGGAGTGCCACATTGTACTCTTATAGAAGATCCAAGTGCATGTAGTATGCTGTCTCCTGTCTTCCTATCTATTATGAAACGTAAAGTGTTTATCTGTACTATCTGGCTGACTGATGATTTCTTTTGTAGTGTCGGATCCTATTTATTGACCGAGCGAGGTGGCGCAGTGGTTAGACACTGGACTCGCATTCGGGAGGACGACGGTTCAATCCCGCGTCCGGCCATCCTGATTTAGATTTTCCGTGATTTCCCTAAATCACTCCAGGCAAATGCTGGGATGGTTCCTCTGAAAGAGCACGGCCGACTTCCTTCCCCATCCTTCCCTAACCTGATGAGACCGATGACCACGCTGTCTGGTCTCCTTCCCCAAAACAACCAACCAACCAATCCTATTTATTATGTTGCCGATGAAAGGACGGGAGACACACAGCCTACTTTCGTCGGATAGCACGTAGGGAATTGCATAACTTAGTGTCCCTATAGTACAGACTGATAACCACCAATAGCGTCGCCGGCCGAAGTGGCTGAGCGGTTCTAGGCGCTTCAGTCTGGAACCGAGCGACCGCTACGGTCGCAGGTTCGAATCCTGCCTCGGGCATGGATGTGTGTGATGTCCTTAGGTTCGTTAGGTTTAAGTAGTTCTAAGTTCTAGGGGACTGATGACCTCAGAAGTTAAGTCCCATAGTGCTCAGAGCCAATTTTGAACCAATAGTGTCACATTTCCTACTCAGTGAAGCGCTTGCAATTTAACACAAAACAATGGCGCCGAATCTGATGACAAAGAGCCACCTCTCTTTACCTTCACGGCCAAATAGTGATGAAAATTGTGCGTCTGCTGGGCGAAAGAGCCACAGAGATTCACTGGATCTCTGACAAAAGTTACAAAGATATTGAGCTAAGTAATGTAGTAACAATGCACAGTGCCTCTGGTAAGGTACACAAGAAACGGAAAGCATTACATGCCCATGCCCAGTAACTCTTATTTCTTTCATAACCAGAAGCATACGGAATTATAACCACAATAGTTAGTTGGCAATAATTACAGCAAAGTATCCCTCTTTCACCCAGTAGACGAAGTACACCTATTATTATTTGTTCCACAGAATGGAAATAGCAGGTCTCTAACGATATTTTACTATTCACACGACTGTCTTCTCAGACGCTCGACCTGTCCTGGTAGTTTCTAAGTGGAATTTGAAAGTTCTATGTAAACGCAGACATTCTAGTTCATTCAGATCTAAAGAGGTGGTGCAGTGATTAGCACAATGGAATGGCATTCAGAACGACTTACGGTTCAGATCCCCATTAGGCAATCCAAACTTAAGTTTTCCGTAATTCCCTTAAACCGCTTAAGGCAAATCCCGGGATGATTCTTTTGAAAGAACATGACCGATTTCGTTCCCCATTCTTCACAAATCCGAGCTTGTGCTTCGTATCTAATGACCTCGTTGTCGATGGGACATTAAACACTAACCTTCCAACCTTCCTTTTTCTTCATACTGATTCCTATGAGTTTCACATTTGCGTTTTCTGAAGCCATCTACATTATAAATACGCGTTTATGTGTAAACGCTGAGAATAACTGTTTTAATTTCCAATATTCATTTTTTGTCATTACAAAAACAATGAAATAGCTTTGCTGTAACTTACCCGGTGCAGAGGTCGAAGGGAGGCCGGCTTGCAATGCACGTAAGCCAGCGCTGCAACAAAAATGACGATGTTTAGTTATCGACTTCGTTAACTGACCTGGTATTTGTTCTGAGAGCACAAACATCACAGCACAGGGAATTTATGGCTATCGACTATTCGACGATTTATTTCTCTTTGATACTGATTTCCTCTTTTTATCCCTCAAAGCAGAGAATTTTATTTTGTGTAGAAATTAACGCGTTCTTTTAAACTCGAGTCAGTATCACACGTAAGTGTTACGAACAACTTGCCACGTTGTTTCCTTCCAAATGTACGTTCCGCAAAGAAATAATAACGACTGCAACCTTCATTCATTCTCTATGTCAGTGAGGCTACAATTTCACGAAGATGCCATCAGAAGAGGACATAAAACATGAGGATAAACATAGCGCTGAAATAGATACCTATGTCTACAACAGAATTCGAATGCATAATATTATCGCTACTGTGAAATCCCTTAGAGAGCTCTGTTAACATTCTTCAGGCCTCATCTGATAGGTAGTGCTACATACATCGGAAGCTATAGTTGTCATGTTTTATTTTTTCTCTCCATACCCGTCATCGGTGTCGAATTCGCTAACTCACGCTTGTGCGATGATGTTCGCCTCGGAGGTAAGTTGGTTCGAATCCCGGTGGTGAAAGTTTTCAGTATCAGTACTTGAATAGGAAGTAGATGAGAGCTGGTGGCGTAACGTTCCCGATCATCAACCTTGGAGTCAATGTCCTGGATTAAATTCCAAACCCCTCCGCAGTGTCTCATTCAGTGAGGACACTGTTGATGTTGGTTCATCCGTCGAATGGGGACGTTAAACTCTGCTGCCCACTTGGTCTTATTCGAGAGGACTAGGCTACGTGTAGGCGCCGAGGATTAACCCACTCCCTTCTCTCATCATCATCATCATCATCATCATCATCATCATACATGCACAAATAACACTACACTATACACGCATACATTACACTCACCTATGCTCCACAAGTGCACATACGACATAGCTTTCACATATGGCAAGAAAAGGGGCTGATGTGCGTGAACATTACGCAGCGTTGTACCGAAAGAGGGGAAAAGAATACAATAGAAGATAAACAGGTACGTTTGAGAGATGGAATAGGGAAGCAACAAAGTATCACACTGGTAAAAATACAGAGCCTCATAGAAATCCCTGGATAACACCGAAGATATTAAATCTAACTGAGGAAAGGAGAAAATATAAATATACAGAAAGTGAAGTAGGCGAAAGGGAATACAAAACTTTAAAAACGAGATTGACAGAAAGTGAAAAATGGTTAAGCAAGCATGGCTCGAGAGCAAATGCAAGGCTGTAGAGGCGTGCATACTTGGTAAAGATAGATGCTACCTGCAGGAAAATTAAAGACCCATTTGGGGAAAAGAGAAGCAGCTAGATGAATATCGAGAGCTCATATGACAAAGTCAATACTAAGCAAATAAGGGCAGGTTGAAACGTGTAAGGAATATACAGAGGCTCTACCAGGTGCTTTTGCGAAAGGAGCCTAAACAGTAAGAAAAGATCCCTGAGAGGATAATGAGAAAGAAAGGTCATACGGACATATGGCCGAAAATGCGTTCCAGGGGAGGTACACCCATTTGAAGGTGCAGATAAGAGATCTTTGATAGTGTATATTTTAATGATTGAAAGCACACATGAGAACACACCAGACTAGTAGGAATGTTCTCTTTCTACAACTGTTTTGGCACCACGCTCAAGAGGACAGTGAGCTGAAGCACCATCATGAAATAACCACTTTACCCTTCGTACCACCAAAGGCACATCTTCCAGCAAGGGAGGCATGTTCACCCGCAGGAAGCGCAGATAACTGCTGTGAGGCATTGTGGAAGCGTAACTGGTCCCACGAGGCGGTCGCCAATAATCCCCGCCCAGACACTGAGGTAAACCGATGCTGATGGTCCGCTGCCGCCATACCATAGGGATACGCCGTAGCCCAGACGTGAGTACTGTGAAAGTTGACGATGCTGTCCCTCGTAAAGGTAGCCTCATCTGTGAAAAGGATGGATGACAGAAATCCCAGCACCCTGGTAGACTGTGCGACGAACCAGCGAAAGAGAACGTCACCGCAGATGCAAATCCGGAGGTACCGCAGATGCAAATCCGGAGGTAATAAGTGCTGCAGGTATTGTAAGTGATCCGGATCGCGGCAGTCCTCGTGGAGAATGGACCACGGCGGTCGTCTGGCTTATATCATACTGGCTGGCTTCTTGCCTGTTGCTGATATCGGAATCACTGTCAAAGATATTTTATTTCCGCCTTCAAGCGGGTGTACCTCTCTTGAAACGCCTTTCCGGATAGATGTTCGTATGAACTTTTTTGCTCTGCATCCTCTCAGGCTTCGTTTCCTGCACCTTGACTCCGTTCATGAAAATCACCCTGAATATAAGGAAAACGAAGTTGAGGAAAATTTTATGAAAAGAGAATTCGAAGTAGATGAAGATGAGATGGAAGATATGATACTGCGAGAAGAAGTTTACAGAGCTTTACAGAGTCTGAAAGACTCAGTGGAAACAAGCCCCCTAGAGTAGACAACATTCCCTCAGAAATATTGAGATCTTTGGGAGACACAGCCATGACTAAATTATTCCATATATTGTGCACGATATACAAGACAGGCGAAATACCCTCACATATGAAGAAGAATGAGATAATTCCAATTTCAAAACAGGCGGTTGCTGATAAGTGTGAATAATACTGGGCTACCAGTTTAATAAATCTTGGCTGCACAGTAGTGACAGGAATTATTTACGATGAATGGAAAAACTGGTAGAAGCCGGCCTCAGGGAGGATCAGTTTCGGCTCCAGAGAAATGGAAGAACACGAGATGCAACTCTGACTCTACGGCTTACTTTACTTTCTTTTTAATTTTTCACGTCTAGTTACGTAGGACCAAATTGAGGAGCAAATCTCCATGGTCATGGAACGTGTCAGTACATGGAATAGTAATAACAGATAAAATAAACTGTTTAGGAAACCTAAAAAGACGTCAAGCTGTAAGTTTATGTAAACGCGACCAACAATGTAACACAGGAACCAGCTTAATTTTTCAAGGAACTCCTCGACAGAACAGAAGCAGTAACTCATGAGGAAACTCTTCAGTTTAGATTGGAAAGTGCGTGGATTACTGCTAAGATTTTTGAATTCTTGTGGTAGCTAATTGAAAATGGATGCAGTAGAATACAGCACGCATTTCTGTACAAGAGTCAAGGAAGTGTGATTCAAATGCAAATTGGATTACTGCCTAGTATTAACTGAGTGAAAGCTGCTAATTCTTCGGAATAAGCTTATACTGTTAACAAGAAACGACAGTAAAAATGTATATGTATCGAGAGGCCAATGTCAGAATACCCAGACTAATGAACATGAATCGACGAGAGGTTCACGACCTTACACCACTTATTGTCCGAACCGCCCGTTTCTGAGCCAAAAATACCCTTTGAGAATGGGAAGAGTTACACCAAAATATAATACCATAGGTCAAAAGCGAATAGAAATAAGCAAAGTAGACTACTTTCGTGTCGAACAATGACTTACCTTAGACACTTTTCTAATAGCAAAAATGGCATCATTAAGTCTTTGAAAGAGATCCTGAACATGGGTTATCCACTACAATTTACGATCTACCTGAACGCCTAGAAATTGGTACTGTTCAGTCTCATAATCATATGCCAATTGTGTGTAATTAAACCGTCAGGTTTTGCTGAATTATGAGTTAGAAACTGTGTCTTACTGCGATTTAGTGTTAATTCATTTTCTACAATTTTTGAACACCTACAACGTGCTGACATGAGGAAACATTCCAACCGATTTCTCATACACAAACAGCAGTTGACCGGCGTTGCCTGGTGAGACGTTGTTGTGATGCCTCGTATAATGAGGAGAAATGCGTACCATCACGTTTCCGACTTTGATAAACGTCGGATTGTAGCCTATCGCGATTGCGGTTTATCGTATCTCGACATTGCTGCTCGCGTTGGTGAGATACAATGACTGTTACCAGAATATGGAATCGGTGGGTTCAGGAGGGTCATACGGAACGCCGTGCTGGATCCCAACGGCCTCGTATCACAAGCAGTCGAGATGACAGGCGTCTTATCCGCATGGCTGTAACGGATCATGTAGCCACGTCTCGATCCCTGAGTCAACAGATGGGGACGTTTGCAAGACAACAACCATCTGCACGAACAGTTCGACGACGTTTGCAGCAGCATGGACTATCAGCTCGGAGACCATGGCTGCAGTTACCCTTGACGGTGCATCACAGACAGGAGCGCCTGCGATGGTATACTGAACGACGAACCTGGGTGCACGAATGGCAAAACGTCATTTTTTCGAATGAATCCAGGTTCTGTTTACCACATCTTGATGATCGCATCCGTGTTTGGCGGCATCACGGTGAACGCACATTGGAAGCGTGTATTCGTCATCGCCATACTGGCGTATCACCCGGCGTGATGGGATGTGATGCCATTGGTTACATGTCTCGGTCGCCTGTTGTTCGCATTGACGTCACTTTGAACAGTGGACGTTACATTTTAGATGTGTTACGACCAGTGGCTCTACCCTTCATTCGATCCCTGCGAAACCCTACATTTCAGCAGGATAATGCACGACTGCATGTTTCAAGTCCTGTACGGGCCTTTCTGAATACAGAAAATGTTCGACTGCTGCCCTGGCCAGAACATTCTCCAGATATCTCACCAATTGAAAACGTCTGCTCAATGGTGGCCAAGCAACTGGCTCGTCACAATACGCCAGCCACTACTCTTGATGCCGGCCGGGATGGCCGAGCGGTTCTAGGCGCTACAGTCTGGAACCGCGCGACCGCTATGGTCGCAGGTTCGAATCCTGCCTCGGGCATGGATGTGTGTGATGTCCTTAGGTTAGTTAGATTTAAGTAGTTCTAAGTTGTAGGGGACTGATGACCTCAGATGTTAAGCCCCATAGTGCTCAGATCCATTTGAACCAATTTTGATAGAAACCGAGTACGCCCTTGTCCATTGTCCGAGAGTGTGTAAATCAATACACCAACACTTTCTGTCCATCGCCAAGTGTGATACGTTCGAGTCACCAAAAATCAATATACGACGACACACCGGCTCCATGCTATTGGATTATCGGACTTCCCCTTTACCCTGACTGTCGCCTCCTGGACACCGAAGAACATCGCTTAACGTGTGTGTCGTCGTCGGGTGTTTGGCGACTGAGACAGAAGATCTTAGCTTGTCAACTCCGCGTCACACCTGACGTGATTGAACCTTGGGCCCTCGTCTTTCCAGATGTCCGGATGACTTTTACTTTCCCTCTGCAAAATACTGTGCGTTCTAGGGAATTGCCATCGAATATGTCTTCGGCGAAGGAAGGAAAGTGGACTTTGATTACTGGTGGTACCTGCAAAACGCTCACAACGCCTTCGAACGCACATCGAGGTACCGTACGCTCTCCGTAAGTTATTTACGTAGAGTTTTCGTTATCTCCCTCTTTAGCTGGAGAGTGCCAGGCTCAGTCTGACGTTCAGAGCAACGTCACAGAAAGTCCTGAATAGTAAGCAGTGAGAAGGAAAAGAGATTGCCTGGTTCATGGAAGGCTGCATTACCGAGCGAGGTGGCGCAGTGGTTGTCACACTGGACTTGCGTTCCGGAGAACGACAGTTCGAACCCACATCCGGTCATCGCTTCAGGAAAAAGTTGGTATGATTCCCTGGAAAGGGCACTGCCGGTTTCCTTCCCCATCCTTCCCTAATACGATGGGACTGATGACATCGCTGTTTGGTCCCTTCGTCCCAGCCAACCAATCACAGCTGCATTCATAGAGGCATTAGCAAAGCTGAATGAGTCTCTTGTAAATATTTTTACACGGCATTGTTGGAGATAGAAAACGCCGATGGTAGTGGACAAGAAATATCCAGCTGCACCATTTCTTGAAGAAAGATTCTTTTAGCTGAAGTTGCACAAGCAATCTACAACTTTTTTCCTATTGAATAACATTTTTATAGCATTGTGTTCTATAGGATTTTCGTTTGTACATGTTCACTGATTATAATCATGTAAAAATATCATGGTGGTGGATGAAATTTTCACTGTCAGTATTTGGCCGACAAGGGGAAGAGAGGTGGTGGCATGAACTTCCAGTCTTTTCGCCAATGTCTTGGATCAGATTCCAAAACCTCTCTGCAGCGTCTCATGAAATGAGGGCATATGACATCGTTGATGGAGATCTGTCCGTCGGGTGGGGACAAACTCGGTGGTCCCCTGGTGCTATTCTAGAGGAGTAGGCTATGCGATGGCACTGCTTTTCATCTGCTCACTTCCCTTCACATATAACAACACATACTGACACTGCACTGTGCAAGCACTAACCACGTCATCCAGACGACACAAATACGCACTTGACACTTCATAACGCGTCGGAGGAAGGCAATGGCAATGGCAACCTCCTATACATCGTTGCCAATAGTGGCATTGCAGGATTCCTGCATTTGCTTCCCTATGCTCATTCCCTGAGTACAGGACCACTCTCATACGTTATCACACACGCCGTACGCCAGCATGCGTCACTTGTACAATGCCACCACGAAGTGGCCCAACAGAGTCTACTTTGCGCGTCATTGTTCTCTCTTTCTTTCAGCGTTTGTGCCATCTTTGGCAGGATTATTTATATATTTTACTCAATTTTATTACCCTATACCGTTCCAGTCGCTAAAAACGTCAGTCACCCCATGAGAAGAAATTCGTGAGTGCCATCTGTTCACGACTAGTGTAAACTTTATTTTTGTTTGTTGATACTTACTTAGTTCGTGTTTTGTGTACCTGAGTCCAAGACGGACCTGTGTAAAGCATTACCCTGTGCGTAAACGAAATGCAGATGTATTTCAAGCAAACGAATCAATAAAATGGCGAACATTTGTCACATCAATAGGTGTTTATTATATATACATAGATTCTTACTTTTTTTTCCAAATGTAGGTTCCAGAAAGAAATAATAATGAATCCACTGGAGAGCTATTTTCTACATCAAAACTTAATTTGCAAGATCTGGAACAAAGGTGAGTGGAATCACCAGCATATAGTCTCAGGAATTTTTAAAGATATTTCAGTAACGTCTTGAGGCATATGACTTCGCCCTAACTTTACAAATTCGGTTTAAACATTAGCGAAACATAGGAAATCAAATGATAAAAATAACGTGATTCTTGAGTTTCTCCCGGCGTATTTGATAATCAAAATATCCACGGGTGTACTACCGGTCTACAGTGTCCAACGGGCACAATATTACGGCGATCATACATGTCGCCATCATCAGGTGAACTGACGGACTGAGCTCCTGTGAACGTGCCGGTACGGAGATCCGCACGCTATGGCTGCTCCGCCTGTATGATCGCCGAAATATTGTGCCCGTTGGACACTGTAGATCGGCAGCAGACCCGTGGATATTTTGATGATAAAAATAACATTCTAGAAGACATTCGACAGTAAAAATTGCTTCCAGTAATCAATTGGGAAACTGGTTGGCCACGATCCAGGTTGCTGTTAATACTTTTATGTGACACTAACTTAAGTTTAAAAGAGCGCATACCTTTCATTTTCTCAAATGTCTGGCAGCTTCATAAATACACTACTGGCCATTAAAATTGCTACACCACGAAGATGACATGCTACAGAAGCGAAATTTAATCGACGGAAAGAAGATGCTGTGATATGCAAATGATTAGCTTTTCAGAGCATTCACACAAGGTGGTCGCCGGTGGCCACACCTACAACGTGCTGACACGAGAAAACTTTCCAACCGATTTCTCATACACAAACACCAGTTGACCGGCGTTGCCTGGTGAAACGTTGTTGTGATGCCTCGTGTAAGGAGGAGAAATGCGTACCATCAAGTTTCCAACTTCGATAAAGGCTGAATTGTAGCGTATCGCGATTGCGGTTTATCGTATCGCGACAGTTCTGCTCGCGTTGGTCGAGACCCAATGACCGTTAGCAGAATACGGAATCGGTGGGTTCAGGATGGTAATACGAATCCCGTGCTGGATCCCAACGGCCTCGTATCACTAGCAGTCGAAATGACAGGCATCTTATCCGCATGGCTGTAACGGATCGTGCAGCCACGTCTCGATCCATGAGTCAACAGATGGGGATGTTTGCAAGACAGCAACCATCTGCACGAACAGTTCGACGACGTTTGCAGCAGCATGGACAATCAGGTCGGAGACCATGGCTTCGGCTTCATTTTTTCGGATGAATCCAGGTTCTGTTTACAGCATCATGATGGTCGCATCCGTGTTTGGCGACATCGCGGTGAACGCACATTGGAAGCGTGTATTCGTCATCGCCATACTGGCGTATCACCCGGCGTGATGGTATGGGGTGCCATTGGTTACTCGTCTCGGTCACCTCTTGTTCGCATTGACGGCACTTTGAACAGTGGACGTTACATTTTAGATGTGTTACGACCTGTGGCTCTACCCTTCATTCGATCCCTGCGAAACCGTACATTTCAGCAGGATAATGCGACTGGCTCGTCACAATACGCCAGTCACTACTCTTGATGAACTGTGGTACCGTGTTGAAGCTGCACGGGCAGCTGTACCTGTACACGCCATCCCAGCTCTGTTTGACTCATTGCCCAGACGTATCAAAGCCGTTATTACGGCCAGAGGTGGTTGGCTCTGAGCACTATGGGACTTAACATCTATGGTCATCAGTCCCGTAGAACTTAGAACTACTAAAACCTAACTAACCTAAGGACAGCACACAACAGGATCTATGTACCCAAATTGCTTGAAAATGTAATCACATGTCAGTTCTAGTATAATATATTTGCCCAATGAATACTCGTTTATCATCTGCATTTCTTCTTGGTGTAGCAATTTTAATGGCCAGTAGTGTATATTTCATGCTCTACGTAATGAGAGTAACATAGGAAAATTAAGTAGTTGAAATGTGATTTTTGTAACTTACCGACAAACAGCACGGCGAGAAACACGTGTCTAAGCATGGTAACCTGAAACACATTCCAAATGTTAGTTACGTTTTAAGTAAGACAAATACTTAGTTGGTGCATAAGTTCCTAGCCAGACATACATAACAGAGAATTTAGTCATCAATATTATATTATCCTTCACTGTATTCCTCAACATGGAGAGTCACTAATGTCAAAACGATCCTCCTTACAAGGGGAAAAACGTTTTCCTGCCGTGCTCTGTCCAATGACATTATACCCATACACGGTGCAAGTATTTATGGCCGCCTCGGCTGCTGTCACGCCTCTATTGAACTCGAACAGAAGATTATGCCGGAAATGTTCCAGTTTCTTCACTTGGCACTCCATTTATAGCGTCCAAAGCTCCACTTACTATCTCAACATGAGAAAATGACAATATGTCAACTCAAATGGCAACAGTGATCTAGAAATAAAAAATGACCATTGATAAATTAACCCATACCAACCGAAATACAAACACGAAAAGTAAAAGCGCTAGGAACTTATGCACCAACATAATAGATACTTGTGGATCAGACTAACCAGTAAACTGTACTAATGAGCAATTATCATGTTAAGAAACAAAGTGGATAAAGTTAGAAATAAGATGAGCAACACCGTTGAAATGTTCATCTCACTTCCTGCATTGGCAGAATGATGTTGAAAATGCCACACCCTGCTGTACCACGAGTGAGCCGAAAAGCTCAGTTTCAACAAATGAATGTGACTTCATCCAGAAGCATGCAAGATAATTAGTGGATAGGAAGCTATCTTTTTTATGTTTGCAGGTTTAACTACATCTTTTTTTATATTTTCGGCAAAATTATGGGCTGTTCTTAATGTAAGCGTTTAAAATTTTCTTGCACAGCACTGCACATAGTTATCCCTTCGCTTATTGTCATTTCTTCTTAAGTAATACATACAGCGCGTCCGAGGTGGTATGGTCAGTATTTAGGGACATGAAAAAAATGATGATTCGAAGAGTCTACTGAGCATGGGCTTCTAAATACATAGCTTAACAGCTATGAATACTTCTTCATCTTCGATACTGTGAAAAAAATCTCTCCTGCTTTCCATACTTTGAGAGGTGATAGTACGGACCAAAGCAAGAAAAAATATCCAGTAAACACGTACCCTAAAGGGCATACCTTAAGGGCTGCGAGCACTTGCTCATTTCCCTACTGTGAAAAACATCTCTTCTATAGAACAATTGCTCACAGCTCTTAAGGTGTGGGGTTTAGAGCATATGTTTAGCAGACTTTTTTTTCATCGAATGTTCGTTTCTGTCATACCCCTGGATACTGACCACTGCTCCTGGAATATCCTGCATAGCGTAATAATTCCGTGTGACAGTGCGTCTGGTATATCTGTAGGTGTCTAAAATCTTCAGCGTCTTTAAGAGTGGAAAACAGAAACCGTCTATAGCTTCTGCTGAGACTGAGAGAAAGGTTTGCAGGATAGAAACGGTTAATCTGCTTTTATTTTTTCTCTACTCCGAGAGCATGTCCCCAGAGAGTCACTGCTTCGCTAACAATGAAAAGTCTGCCTATATGCAGATCTTTAACAGCAGTTCGTGACTTTCAGTTCTCTCGTTATCCGTCAGCAAAGGATTGACACACTTGCTCTCTTGCTGAGTTTGGGAAACGAAACTAAACAACTGTAGTTCAGTGTTCAACGCGGTTTGTCAGAGCTTTGTTGAGTTGTCCGCTCTGTTCTCATTTTGGGGCTAGTAAGAAGACGCTCATGTATTTGTTCTACGCCATATTATAGGCTGACTACAAAAAAAATACTTAAATAAAAATTTTCTTCCAGGAGAACACGTTGATCGTAAACTGTAAAGGCACGCTATTATCTGGACGAAAGAGCCGAAATTTTCGAAATGATAATGGAAATACAATACCCTGTAACTAATGCACTACTAACTATCCGTCTGATTTGATACCATAATCGACTTAGACGTCATATCAACCTTTTTTCATTTCAGAAGTTTTTTTCCGTAAATTGCTGATTACCTTATAAGCTGCCGCTTCGATCCACTGGTTTTAAAGGTCCCGGGTAACCCCTCTTGACATCTGAGATGCCTGTCTCTGCGTTTGAAATATTATACCACGTACAAAGCCCTCTTATCCCTTCCCTTTGAGGGATATAGTTGTATTATCATCTGAGCTGATAACTTCTGATTTTATTCGACAAGCAGCTTTCAAAATTTTTGTTTTCTTGCTGTAGTCTTTGCAATAATTCACTGTTACATGAATATGGAGATTTATGAGTTTTATATATTAATTATTATATTAATGTGCTGAAAACTTATGCTTTCTTTTTCGTCCACGATGGTGTACAAGGAACCATGACATGCAGACAACGCTGAAGCACCTTACTGAAGGGTGGTCAGAAACGGTCTGAAAAGCATGTAAGGGCGTTGCAGCGTAGGTTGTGCTGAGAAATAATTGTTACGAAAAAAACTGATACATGAGCCTATTCCGAGTCAGTTGGCATTGTAGCCAATCAAGCCGTTTCGCACGGATTAATGTGGCCCATAAGATACAATTAATGTCAGTTGTTCTCATAGTGTAGATGACAGCACGCGAGACTATGCAACTGTCCCATGTCCAATTTTTGTATCACTCTCGTGTTCCGTTTTATGAAACTAAACAAAGAACACGTTTGGCAACACTGTCCCTGACGAGCAGCTTGAATTTGCGTGCACAACTGCCTGATTGGCTAATTTAAGTTCTAATTAACTTGGAAACGACGCAACGATCGAATTTTTCTCTTAACAGTTATTTCTTAGAACAATCTACCCTGAAACGCCCTTACAAGCTTTTCTGATTGTTTCTGACCATCCTTTATAGTCTACAGTAGAAATTATTTAACCAAGCACTACTATAGTTGTCTGCTACGTTATGTTAGTTCAAGTATTGCTTGGGAATAAAAAATGTCATGGTATTCGACAAACCAAATTCTAAAGTGGGTTGAAAAATAAAATAATCTGAGATGGACTGGATGGTATCATCCATTACTAAACTTAATTATCGTGTCCCCATTGCCCTGTAAATGTACTAGTTATTTTCAAAGAGGAAAATTATGGATCAGAATCTGGGTTTTGTTAGGGGTAAGAACAAATCGTTAGGTGAAGAATGATCTCATTTCTATAGATGCGTTTTCTGATAAAATGGATACGTGCAATCTAGAAACAAATGCACTGGGAACCATACACTACATCTACACACAGCTGAATTCTGTTTGAAGCTATTTTTTGCTCGACAAATGAACAAGTGGGCAACACATCTGCAAGTTGGGCACATATACCACAATGTATGTGATATACTGTATACGATGGTCGCACGTACTTAAATGCAAATGGCTCTGAGCAGTATGGAACTTAACATCTGAGGTCATCAGTCCCCTAGAATTTAGGCAGGACTCGAACCTGAAACCGTAGCAGTCGCGCGGTTCTGGACTGAAGCGCCTAGAACCGCTCGGCCAACTTAAATGCATCTATGTATGTATATTATTACAAATAATCTGTAGTATTACGCGCCCGTCTCAAGCAGAATGCCTCTACATTTTTCTATTTTTTTGTGAATTAACGTAGTTAAGCGAAAAATAAGAACTAAAGTAGACGAGTAGGCAAGATGTCTACGGATTATACCGCATTAGGATTGAACCTTCCTCCGTCGATCATACCCTAATGATTGCAGTAAAACAATTAACTCACGGGAGCTTCAGTTCAACCCTCTCTAGCAGCGGTGGCGTCTTCTTCGTGAAGAAATCCCCACACCTGCGGTGCACTCTTTTAGTTTACGCCTTTACGTGGCCTAGTACGGAAGGGGGCAACTTCCTATCTCATAAAAAACTTGCAGTAACAAAGGAAAGCCAATTGCAATATCACCTTTTGAAGAATATGACGGGTAACTATCACAATATAACTGAAACGAGAAGCATTTATTAAAAAGCTAACCGTCTGGACGAAGAACATAGATCTTCAAGGGGATGAAGAAATTGAAGTAATGTGTAGCTCCATGCTTCACGTTGGCCTACCGTCAATTCTACGCCTTGCTTGTGAGTTTCGCTATTGAGGTTTTACTCGTATTTTTTTTTTCATTCACTGGCGAATTTCTACACCACCGAGGCCACAGATTTGTAAAAAATAATGGTATCGCCATTTGCACAGAATCTCGAACCTATCTTCCATCCCCTTCCTCACTACCCATTAATCACCTTAAATGTCCGCCTGCTTAGCTGCGTGGTAACGCGCTTGCCTCCCATGCAGCGCGCCCGGGTTCGATTCGCAGCAGGTTTGGAGATTTTCCCCGCTCGTGGACTAGGTGTTGTGTTGTCCTTATTATCATCATTTCAACCTCATCACCAGCACGCAAGTCGCCCAATGTGGCGTCGACTGAAATAAGACTTGCACTCGGCGGCCGAACTTCCACGGTTGGGGCCTCCTGGCCAACAATGCCACACGCTCGTTTCATTTTTTCACCTTAAAATATCTTACGAAATATTGGTGAAAAAGGGACATATGTCTTGAAACTTTTAAATCAAAGTCAGGGCTAACTCTGCGGGCATTCCTCAGACTTACTAATCAACAGAACAAACTACAGGCACGTAGCAACGCTCCAGTAGTGTGGGTTCTTAGCTGAAGTGCAAAAAGGAATCTGATTCGGAACATGAAATCACGGACAGGTGCGACGGATTGCTATTAACGTCGTGAATTTACTGATGATAAGAAGAGGGGGAAGAGTGACAGCACTTGCTAAATGTTGACATTCAGGGCTGGACTTCGAGGTTATCAAAGAAACTATGAAGAATTATTCTTTCTAAAAGGGAAGGGAAGATTGGAGAACAACGTCCCGTCGATGTTGACAGTAGAGACGCCATTTGCATTGAGCTAGGGACGCACAGAGAAGAAATTCATCGGTTTTGTTTGTGAATGAAATCGACCCGCAATTTCCTTAAAGTGATTTAGGGAAACCATTGATGGCAGCACGGTTAACGCAACCCAGGTCCTGCGCATGCGAATTCAGTGTCTTGAACTCAGTACCACCTACTTCGGTTTATCCTTTAAAGGAGATTCAGATTTTAAAATGTACGAGCGGTAAGACACAGTTGCAAAGTGAGTGAACCGCATTAAATTTTTATGAAAAGTGATATTTTGGAATCCAAATGCCTGTTGGTATATTTATAGGAAACATGAATTTACACACAAATTACACACCGAATAAATGTCATTAAGCTGATAGTGTGCAAGGATTATTTTTGAACAAAATAGCCGATCAATCCTTTATTGCTGCTAGACGTTTAGTGCATGACGTATGTATGTCTCACGAATTCTCGGGCGTGGAAACGACAGTTTAGGTTGTCAAGTAATACCTTTGTAAGGCTTGACGGTCTAAAGAAGTGAACAGTGAAGAATTTCCACTCTGGAGTCAGTCAACGATTTGCTAACCCGAAGACTGCAATGTTTCTGACAAAACATTGGAAGAAAACAATGACCCGGCCCCATACGGGAAAACTGATGTAACACACCTTTGTATGAAATTACGGAACAGAAACATAAAATGAAGCAACAGACGCTTCACTTATTTAAAACTAGCTGAAAAGCGAGTCAGTTTTACAATATGTCGGGTTAAGAGATCACTCGAGGGTCCAGGTCAGAACAAACGTGGAAACCACACCCAGAGATCTGAGACCGAACGTCAGAGCTACAACGGCACGCTAAAAAGTTCTTGGACCTGAATTGAAAGACTGTGCTTTTCAGGCCCGTAATGCACTTCTTTTCTGATGGAGACCCTTTCAGGTCAACGCATCTTGTCCAGAAATTTTCCACTGAGTGTACTGCATCCCTCAAGTGCTATCCCGAGAAGTCTACAAAATACCAACCTACGGATGTCACTATTTTCACTGCACTAGAAACGTTTTCCAGCCACAAAAATCTTCTGTGTGTATGGGTGGAAATCTGACGTAAGCAGTCTGATGACTACGGTGCATGCTACAACGATTCTGATTCCACATCACTCGTCCGTTACCAAATTTTTTTTGTTTCTTTTCGAGTACTACTCCTTCCTCGTGTGTTTCTCTTCACAGCTGATCGACCGAGTTTACGTATTCGTAAGATACTGGACTCGCATTCGGGAGAACGGCGGTTCAAAACCCGTCCGGCCATCCAGATTTAAGTTTTTCGTGGTTTTCCTAAATCGGTTAAGGTGAATGCTGGGATGATTCCTTTGGAATGGCACGACCGATGTCATTGCCGATCTGAGATGGTGTTTCGTCTCTAAGGCACTCGTTGTCGACGGGCCTTTAAACCCTAATGTTCCGTCCTTCTTTGCTCTCCTCTCATTTGGTGCACACGAACTGCTACTTATTATTTGCCCGTTACAAGGAAATACACAAGTAAAGTCACAATTTTGTCTTACAGAACACTGTCCATAATCTTTTCGATAGACAAAATAGATATCTCGTATTTTAGTGCTGTCGCACCAGAGTATACCCACTGCTTTGAATGCTGGTTTGTTCCCTGCGTGAAATTTCTCATCCACAGTAATAAAATGACGAAAAAACAATTAGGTACCTATTAATATGTACTGCTAAGAAATTTATTTTCGCAATCATTTTCAGGAACATTCAAAAAATGGGGCACAGATCTTTAACTTTGGGTTTAATTTCTCCCGTAAAATAAACCTCAGTCAATTTTCCGACTCGCTCAAAGAGTTCCGTATTTCATAAATTAATCACCAGTTGTCTTATTCCATATGTTAGAAAAAAATAGGGTAAATATCTCTTCTGAGATGAAGGCATCACAGACTAAGCTCAAACTCGGATTGAGAAAGTATGCGGCAGCAAATTGTTTACGTCCTCTTGAAAGGAACTACTGTGGAGTTTTCTTTTCAGCGGTTTAGTGAAACCACGAAAAACTTAAATCTGGATGATTTGGTGGCGAACTGAGTTCCAGCCCTCTCGAAAGGGGCTGCAGTGTCTCAACCATTGCACCCCTTCGCCCGGTAATGGCAATGCCATAGTGTAACCCATACTGTGTACTTCGACGCTGTTTTCGAATGTAATTGTAGCTTAGGAAAGCCATTGATATAAATGTTATTTAGGTAAGATTAGAGAAATGTGAATTTTGCCGCACAATGTATAACTGAAGAAAGTGAGTGAGCAGACAGCATATAAAATTTCGAAACCTTTGGACCAACTACCGTTTGCAATAGTCAGCCCAGAACAAATATCATTATGACGTCGCAGTATTTCTGATTATCCATTGGAACGAAACAAGCGCAACGCGACTACCTTAAGAAATCTTGTAGACAAAACTGTTCTTGATATCACTCTTACGCTTGATTGATATAATTGCTTGGCACATAAAATCGTAACAATATAAAAATTTCCTTAACGTCGAACTCCTTTCTGAGCCACTCTGAGATATTTTCATCTTGACCTGAGTATATGCACCTGGGGATACTCCGACGTGAAGTTCCACTTGCGGCGGTGTAGGCACGTGCGTGGGATGTGGCGTCAGCGTGACGAGCGAACTGGCGCTCTGGAGTGGAGGCGTTGGCCAGTGTGTAAGCGCGCGGCTCGATGGTAAGTTAAAGTGTGTCGAGCCGGCAGGCGCATGGCGCATCCGCCTGGGTCAGCCGCATTCCTCATGCTGGACCAAAGGTCGGCACGCTTTCACCCACACTTACGTAAAAGCGCCGCACGCCTTTATGTAAAGGACCGCCGTAAGTTATGGCAGACGCTTTCTACGGGGTTCCTCGTATGACGAATCGCAAACACCGGTCGGCCTGCAACATCGCACGTCGTCAGGAATTTGTCGCCTGTGTAATTTGGCTCAATTATATTGTCGCCGTCTTCCACGAGCCGCTTTCGCAATGAACAGGTTCGACAGCGAAGAGAGTTATTAGCCAGCTGTACACAATGACAGAATGAAGACTGTAAATCTTCCCCACGCGCGCAACTGTTTTCGAACTGCCGTAACAGCGAAACCTGTTCTGTGCTTTCTGCCATAAGCTTGCGGGCAGACTTCACTCTAGAGGAAACCAAAATACTCCATATTTTTAATAAATGTGTGTTTTAATTGAGCCAGATACTACGATCCAATTAAAAAATTCCTTGTAGCTCAGTTCTGTTAAAACTTTATCAGGAGATGAAATTCAAATCGTTGTACAAGTAACACACACAAACCGAATGGATTCATTCTTACTGCGCTCACCAATCCGGTACCATGCGATACAGGGTCATATCCCCATTTCACTTGAATTTTCAGTGGTTTACCTGAATGCAGGGTAATTATAAGATGCTAGCCTCTGTGGCCTCTGGGCGACGTTGCCACTGTGGAAATTGGAAGTCGCAAATTCCAGTCGCTATTTCGGTATGCTTATGGACTTTCAATGTGTCGCATCTATATTAGTCTCTTAACACTAGTTATTCAGACAATTGTAGACAATGGCCGGCCGGTGTGGCAGAGCCGTTCTAGGCGCTTCAGTCTGGAACCGCGCGACCACTAAGGTCGTAGGTTCGAATCCTACCGCGGGCATGGATGTGTGTGATGTCCTTAGGTTAGTTAGGTTCAAGTAGTTCTAAGTTCTAGGGGACTGATGACCTTAGATGTTAAGTCCCATAGTGCTCAGAGCCATTTGAACCTTTTTTTGTAGACAATGCATTGTGACATGCGTACTTGTTGATACATATATAGAATTAATGCACCTGCAAAAACAAGTTGATCTAGCGGAGTGCCTGTTTCTTCTTCTTTTGCGTGTGCCTTTGCCCCTCATCGGCCTATGTTCGGCATTGTTATTTATGGTTTTGGCATGGTTAGTTTAAGGGGTGTCCGGATGCCTTTCCTGCAGCCAGCAAGCTTCCTCCAGGACCCAAACTGTCTGCGCTTAGTGTTATCCGTGTGAAAGTGACCGAAAGTTTTCAAAAAGTTTGCGCATCGTGTAACTGAGGCAGGGGTTGGATGCCAGCCTGGTATTCAGCTAGTGAGATGTGGGAAACCGCCCAAAACCCACACCCAGGTTGGCCGTCGGAGCAACCATAAGCGGCACCTTACACGAACGACTATGTGGGCGGCTAACGGAATTGCTGCTTAATCGAGCCAATTAAAAATGTTGGTAATTCCGTTCACGAGGTTACTGCCGGTTTCCTTCCCCGTTCTTATCCAACTGAGCTAGTGTTCGTCGTTACCAGGGGGATGTTCAACTGTAACCTTCCGTCTTCCTTATCATCCTTAGGTATCAGGTGTTTCCCAAATATTCCATTTAACATGGCCTATCCTGATTCTTCCCAAAGGATTCGAGATATCTCAACTGTGTTTCCAGCAAATGACACGACACAATGAGTGAAGTAGTTTAACTTATGACAGCAAAATCTTCTAAGTTGTTAGACTGTTGGAATACTCTACGCTTCGACCCTCTGATTCTTGAGGATTCTTATAGTGTCCCTGGGTTCCTAAGAACGACCCAACAGAAGGGTCGTAACGTACAGTATTGTAGAAGACTGACGAGGAATATCACGCGGTAAGAGAACCTGCAGACTTATATATTTCACTGTGTTGTTAATTTTTCTTATCTACTAAGATTTGCGTATATGCATAATTAAAGTAACAATGTAATTTTCTAAACGGCTTTCTATAATCCTAAGAAAACAAAATGCATGACTATAACAAACTCCAACGGTTGTAGTAAACGTTTCCTAAAAGTAGTTGAGATATTATGCTAAATACGAGGCTGGCATATTTCACCGAGTACAGTGGCTCTGTGTTTATAGTATTCTAAAGACGGTGCGTTCAAATCTCCATCCACCCGTCTAGATTAAAGTTTCCTCCGGTTTCCCTAAATCATTAAATGAGAATGCTAGATATCTAGCGATTTCCTTTTACATCCTCAAAAAAAAAAAAAAAAAAAAAAGAAACTTGATTCATGTGGCTCTGAGCACTATGGGACTTAACTTCGGAGGTCATCAGTCCCCCAGAACTTAGAACTACGTAAACCTAACTAACCTAAGGACATCACACACACACACACCCGAGGCAGGATTCGAACCTGCGACCGTTGCAGTCGCGAGGTTCCAGACTGTAGCTCCTAGAACCGCTCGGCCACTCCGGCCGGCTTTTACATCCTCGTCCAGTTCGAGTTTGTGCCCATCATATAAAACCGAGCGAGGTGATGAGGCTGTGAAGATATTGGACTTGCATTTGGGAGAACGGCGGTTCAAATCCCCGTCTAGCCATCCAGATTTAGGTTAACGAGAATACCGGGATGTTGCCCTCTACATGGCACTGTCAATTCCCTTTCCCATTCTTCCCTAGTGAGGGTTTGTGCTCCATCTTTAAATATCTGGTCTTCGACGGGTCGTTAAACTCTAGTCTTCCGTTTCCCCCCCTCAGCTTCTTATGATTTAATCGCCGACTAGACGTTAAACACTTAACCGCCGTTTCCAAAATCTGTTTATGCAGCTCAGTTCTGACTTCTTTCCCTGATCAAGGATGGGAGAACAGATCTGAAATTGCAATGTGCCGACTAATTTTGGCACAGTTTTGCTAGTACTGACAAAAGGGCATCGTTTCTGTAAAAAATAATACTTTTAACATCTCAGTAGACAAAAAATTGCGGGCACTCCTCACACGGTAAAACATATTACCCTCTGTCTACGATCCTTATTGTAAAGTGTATAAATATATCTTCACGACTACAAATGAACTTCCTCTCATGACGCTTCCAAAGCACCATTAAAAGTCAAATGAGTGTCTGAGACAATGGAACAATCTCACACTGCAGTCCAGCGCCAGGTATTAGTGCCAGGTCTTAGCAGCCGTGTTTTCCGTTACCTTCCTACGACTTTTTACAAAGTGACCTTGTGGATAACATCGGAAGTTCACTGAGGCTTTGTGCGGATGATGCTATAGTATATCGAGAGGTTGTAACAATGGAAAATTGTACTGAAATGCAGGAGGATCTGCAACGAATTGACGCCTGGTGCAGGGAATAGCAATTGAATCTCAATGTAGACAAGCGTAATAAGCTGCGAATACATAGAAAGAAAGATCCTTTATCATTTAGCTATAATATAGCAGGTCAGCATCTGACAGCAGTTAATTCCAGAAATTATCTGGGAGTAGGCATTAGGAGTGATTTAAAATGGAATGATCATATAAAGTTGATCGTCGGTAAAGCAGATGCCAGACTGAGATTCATTGGAAGAATCCTAAGGAAGTAGGTTATAGTACACTTGTTCGCCCACTGCTTGAATATTGTTCACCGATGTGGGATCCGCGCCAGATAGGGTTGATAGAAGAGATAGAGAAGATCCAACGGAGAGCAGCGCGCTTCGTTACAGGATCATTTAGTAATCGCGAAAGCGTTACGGAGATGATAGATAAACTCCAGTGGAAGACTCTACAGGAGAGACGCTCAGTAGCTCGGTACGGGCTTTTGTTGAAGTTCCGAGAACATGCCTTCACCGAGGAGTCAAGCAGTATATTGCTCCCTCCTGCGTATATCTCGCGAAGAGACCATGAGGATAAAATCAGAGAGATTAGAGTCCACACAGGGGCATACCGACAATCCTCCTTCCACGAACAATACGAGACTGGAATAGAAGGGAGAACCAATAGAGGCACTCAAAGTACCATTCGCCACACACCGTCAGGTGGCTTGCGGAGTATGGATGTAGATGAAGATTCTCTGTGACGTGGATGTCTGTCATGAGGATTTGTACAGTGCAGCTTTTGGTTAAAGCTGTTATGGAGAGGCAGGGAATAAAAGGAGAAAGGGGATAAAACTCTATGCCAACATGCAGCTTACTCCTCCCATTTAGCAAGAAGAGCGTAGCCGAACTTAATGATATCATCATAGAGACGGATCATCATCAACAGTGACATATGTCTTCTTCGCACGAGAGAGTGCGGAGAGCTTCGAGACTGAACCATAAACATTGCTGCAAGGTCCGTTGGTTAGGGATTTCCTCTCCATCTCTTCTCCACTCGCCAGTAAAATAATGGTAACGGAAATGTCTGCCACTGCCACTATTAGACAGCTTCCAGCTTGGCGAACGAAGCCGCAGCTTTGTGCGTTATCGATCTTGGGTACGGGGGCAGATGCTACCAACTTAACAAAATAGAAATCCAGCAGACCAGATTGGCTCCGCACTGTACTCAAAAAAATCTGTAGACGAGATACGAATTTATTGTCGTTCTGGATACAGAGCTTGTGATACTGCGGGAAAAGGTTACGTTACTTCTTCAACAAATCGTAAATGAAAGAGATTCTTCATATGTGATATTACAAAAAGTCGAAAAGAAATCATTGATGAAAAGTGGTTTTCATGGAGTCGCTGTTTTACGGATGACGTTTATAGTTACTCATGAACTGGTTGTAATCTGTACCTCTGAAGCCGCTGACTTGTTATTCAGTTTTCATAGCATGGAATGTTTTCAAAAAATGGCACACAACTGTTTTTGGCTGGATGGAAAGGTCAAGTTACGTAAAGCTGTCGTATCCTCCACTCTGCTCAACATGAGAAACTGACGGACGGGAGATATTTGCGCAGCACTTGACAGTGCGTGGATGTCGTGCCGAGGAAATGAGAGAAAGTCAGCTGCCGCTGCTAACGAGCAGGACCAATATCTGATCAGCGGGGATGCAAATGAAGAAGCCCGCGCCACAAGTCCACTGAGTGCCAGCTAGGAGCTCTGCGTAGGCTCCGACGGTGGATTACGAGGAAACTACGTGGCAACAAGCGAGAAATAGTGATAGACTGGTTTCTTTTAGCTAAAGCGTGAGTTACTAACGGGCGCTGAATTAATTTTCGAAGCGGTTCACGAGTGGTGTTTCAGTACGCTCCTCAATTATATTTCAGTTCCGTTGTACAACGTGGTGCTGTATATCTACATCTACATCCACATACGTACTCCGCAATCCACCATACGGTGCGTGGCGGAGGGTACCTCGTACCACAACTAGCATCTTCTCTCCCTGTTCCACTCCCAAACAGAACGATGGAAGAATGACTGCCTATATGCCTCTGTACGAGTCTTAATCTCTCTTATCTTATCTTTGTGGTCTTAAAGTTGGCGGCAGTAAAATTGTACTGCAGTCAGACTCACATGCTGTTTCTCTAAATTTCCTCAGTAGCGATTCACGAAAAGAAAGCCTGCTTTCCTCTAGAGACTCCCAGCCGAGTTCCTGAAGCATTTCCGTAACACTCGCGTGATGATCAAACCTACCAGTAACAAATCTAGCAGCCCGCCTCAGAATTGCTTCTATGTCCTCCCTCAATCCGACCTGATAGGAATCCCAGACGCTCGAGCAGTACTCAAGAATAGGCCGTATTAGTGTTTTATAAGCGGTCTCCTTTACATATGAACCACATCTTCCCAAAATTCTACCAATGAACCGAAGACGACTATCCGCCTTCCCCACAACTGCCATTACATGTTTGTCCCACTTCATATCGCTCTGCAATGTTACGCTCAAATATTTAATCGACGTGACTGTGTCAAGCGCTACACTACTAATGGAGTATTCAGACATCGCAGGATTCTTTTTCCTATTCATCTGCATTAGTTTACATTTGTCTATATTTAGAGTTAGCTGCCATCCTTTACACCAATCACAAATCCTGTCCAAGTCATCTTTTACAGTCCTACAGTCACTAAACGACGACACCTTCCCGTACACCACAGCATCATTAGCAAACAGCCGCACATTGCTATCCACCCTATCCAAAAGACCATTTATGTAGATAGGAAACAACAGCGGACCTACCACATTTCCCTGGGGCACTCCAGATGATACCCTCACCTCCGATGAACACTCACCATCGAGGACAACGTACCGGGTTCTGTTACTTAAGAAGTCTTCGAGCCACTCACATACTTGGGAACCAATCCCATATGCTCGTACCTTAGTTAGGAGTCTACAGTGCGGCACCGACTCAAACGCTTTCCGAAAGTCAAGGAATATGGCATCCGTCTGATACCCTTCATCCATGGTTCGCAAGATATCATGTGAAAAAAGGGCGAGTTGCGTTTCGCAGGAGCGATGCTTTCTAAAGCCGTGCTGATCCATGGACAGCAACTTCTCTGTCTCAAGGTATACAAGGTGTGTCTAGAAAGACCAGTGGATGGACTGAAATCTAACTGACAATATCAGTTAAAAATGGATGCATGTAGGTGGAGGAAAACTTAGGCGAGTGCTGTGTACCACAGAACACACTTCACTGGAGCGGTTTTGTCTGCTTGGTCAGTCGAACATACAGTGTGTCAGGACTAATGACGTAGTACAGTAGATCAAAGGAAAGCTTCATTACATACAGCAACAAACAGTGACGAGGCGCATGAGACGTGATCCACGTGTACGAGTGTAAGGAGCAGGAGTCATGAGCGTAATATGTCGTTACGACTACGTCACACTGTTGATTGTGAGTCGCGTTCAGGTTGAGCGTCAAAGAGCATAACAACAGGCAGCCTCGATTAATTACGACAGTTGATGCCACAAAATCGGTAACAGTCTCTGAGACTGATTAGGAGGAATGGAGAATTTACACGGACAGCGTTAGAGACGTCCTTAACAAATTGCAGAACGCCGCACATTTCACCTAAGAATCGTGATGAGAAGATAAAAGGAATTATGGCTCGTACACGGCAGTTTTCCTCTCGGCCATTTGCAAATGGAATTGGAAAGGAAATGACAAGTAGTGCTACGTGGTACCCTCCGCCATACACCATACAGTGGCTTGCGGAATATGTACGTAGATAGAGATGAAGGTTTGGGTATCATGGGTAGTATAAAAATAAAAAAGCCATAATTTGCTTATTTTAATTCCATGTCACACGGGATCGTTGTTTTGGTATCTCTGAAAAATGGTTCAAATGGCTCTGAGCACTATGGGACTTAACTTCTGAGGTCATCAGTCCCCTAGAACTTAGAACTACTTAAACCTAATTAACCTAAGGACATCACACACATCCATGCCCGAGGCAGGATTCGAAACTGCAACCGTAGCAGTCGCGCGGTTCCGGACTGAACCGCTCGGCCACCGCGGCCGGCGGTATCTCTGAAGCCAAGCTAAATTCTTCTGTGTACAAATGTAATATGAATTATTTGTGATGTGATCTCAAGAACACTCTGCAGTGACCTGTTCAAGGAGCTGGGGATGCTAACTACTGCTCCCCAATGTATCTGTTCCTTACTGAATTTTTTCATGAATATCTCTCATTGAGACCAACAGGTCAGTTCAGGGAATCAGCCCTAGAAATAAGAGTAATATTCAACAAGATTTAAAATCACATAATTTGGTCCTTAAACGTGTCCATTATTCAGGCATACATATTTTCAATAACCTGCAAGCAGCTATAAAAAGTTTAGCTACTAAGGAGTCTAAACTATTTACTGATGTGCAACTCCCACATCATTGTTGAATTTCTTAGTAGAACTAGTTGATATATACACTATTAACAACTTCAAATAATACAAGAGTTATGTAAAATTTGATTCCCGCATATTTTAGTGCAATAACGTGATCATTGTAAGTAAGTGTAATAAACTGTTTTATGTTATAAGGGACCAAACAGCCGAGGTCATCGGTCTCTAGACTTACACACTACTTAACCTAACTTAAACTAATTTATGCTAGGAACAATACACACACCCATGCCGGAGGGAGGACTCGAACCACCGGCGGGAGGGACCGGGTGCCTCTAACCGCTGTTATATGATTCGTGGCTACAATATCCTAAGAATTGTCTTATGCACGCCAGTGTATATACATGACATGTTTGTAACTAGTTTTGGTCTTAGCCCTAATAGGAAAATATTTTTCAGAGTTTTTACTTATTCCAAATCCGCCAGAACCATTTCACCTAGGATCTGTGCTAGCACCATTAGCCTATCGCTTATGTTTTGTAACTGTGTGTAATGTATTCTTGTTTTATGAAATGTTTTCCATCCTGGAGGATCTCCTTATTGTAGACTTACAGAACCAAAGTATATTTAACCTAATCTATGCTGCATCAAAAATGTTCAAATGTGTGTGAAATCTTATGGGACTTAACTTCTAAGGTCAGCAGTCCCTAAGCTTACACACTACTTAACTCAAATTATCCTAAGGACAAACACATACACCCATGCCCGAGGGAGGACTCGAACCTCTACCGGGACCAGCCGCACAGTCCATGACTGCAGCGCCCTAGACCGTTCGGCTAATCCCGCGCGGCTATGCTGCATCAAATGACTAACGAGAAAAATGCTGAACACTTGCCAACGATATTAACATATTTCACAGAGATCACATGTTCTTCTAACCATCATCACATGCTGTAAGAGGCGGTGCCGTCATGCACAGTATGGTAGAAACCCATGACATGCTTCGCACTATGCCTTTCACGTTCCGATGGCCATCCAAAGACCTGTAAGTCGGTGTTTCGACATATGCCAATAGGTGTCTTCACAGACAGTTTCCAGCAGATTTATGAACGTCCCTATTACGGCCGATGTTGCGTCCCGTCATCGTCTAGATTATCCGGAGGGAGTATAGCCTCACATTAAACAAAGAAGGCACGGCAAAAGATTAACATCTCTTCGACACTGGCTTCATTAACGGTAATTCAGCTGAAGGGAAGGAATCATCTGCAGAAGGAAAGATACCTGTAAACGTCTCCAATTAATGAAATATACTCCGGAGAACCATACCTCGACACTAGTCCAGCGTCTCAACCAGTGCGCCGCATCTCTCGATCAGAGTCAGCGAGACTCTTTAGCGGCTGTGGCTTTGCTGAGGAATGGTTCGAAAATTCACTCGGAGCGATTCTGGGATACCTGCTACCTAGATGGTCCCAAGGGGAATCGAAGCGCTATGCAGTTCTGAAACAGATGTCTTATATTAGACATCGTAGGGTCCCTAAATCGCTTGAGGAGATCGTCACAATGATTCCATCAGCGAGATCACAGACGACCCACTGTCTAACAAACTTATCGGTAATAACTTTGGCGCCGACGGGATGTCAAACTAACTAAAAATTAAAATTATCCCAGTTACGAGTCTAGCATTCTACCACTGTGTGGTCCCGCACGGTTGGGAAGTAACGATGGATTGATGCCAATAACGAAGATAAAGTTCTGGGTTGCATTCCGTATAATATTAAGTTCTTGAATATTGAAGAACTTATATGTAATGCATATTCCAAAGCCCGAAATGGTTTTGTAAAGACAGACAGTCTATGTCTTTGGAGGTGTGCGTCTGTAATTAATGGCAAGGAGCTCATGTGGTCGATAGTCGGTTCTTCAACGTACAGGATGTGAGAGAAAGAAATTTAGAATCTCTTTCTACAACCATTATGAAGAAAAATGTATGAAATGGACTCGCTTGCTGTCTGTAGCTGAAAATGGTAACGCAGCGGTCATGTATTGCAGTCTTGTATTCGGAAGGAGTAAGCTTCAGATCCGTCGCACTACTGTAATTTAGGTTGTCTATGATCGTCTTAAATCGCTAGAGACCAATTCCACGATCGTTCCTTCCGTATTCATATCTACGTCAATCTTTTGAGAATCACTTTACAGTGAATGTAGTAGAGCACTTTTTAATTTACTGTGTATTAGGTTTCTCCTTTTTCCATTCATTTATGGAGTTGGAGACAATGAGTGCTATTATCATTCCAGTTTTTCCTTCAAGCTCTCTACAAGTGCAATAGGTATGATACTGAAGAATACTCTTAGATTCCACTTTGGAAACTAGATTCTGGAATTTTATATGTGGATTTGCGAGAGATATTAGGCGTCTTTTTTCGAATGTGTCCTCAATTGAGCATCTCGTTTTATTTCTTACTACGGTCGCAGATTCGAATCCTGCCTCGAGCATGGATGTGTGTGATGTCCGTAAGTTAGTTAGGTTTAAGTAGTTCTAAGTTCTAGGGAACTGATGACCACAGATGTTAAGTCCCATAGTGCTCAGAGCCATTTTTTATTTCTTATACGGCAAACAAGCCTGTGACTATTAACGCTGCCGTTCGGTGTATAAACTTGACATCCCCTATTTGTTCACCTTTGCATTCCACACACTTCACGAGTATACCAGTATAGACTGTACAAGTGATTGTCAAGTCTATTCCAGAGACATATTTCAAGTTCCGTTTAACCTATTAGTAGATCCCGTTTTGCACGTGACACTCTTCACTTATCATAGCATCCAATAGCGAAAGATATTCTACAACATAAAGATCTGAGAAGGGTAAGATACACTCCTGGAAATGGAAAAAAGAACACATTGACACCGGTGTGTCAGACCCACCATACTTGCTCCGGACACTGCGAGAGGGCTGTACAAGCAATGATCACACGCACGGCACAGCGGACACACCAGGAACCGCGGTGTTGGCCGTCGAATGGCGCTAGCTGCGCAGCATTTGTGCACCGCCGCCGTCAGTGTCAGCCAGTTTGCCGTGGCATACGGAGCTCCATCGCAGTCTTTAACACTGGTAGCATGCCGCGACAGCGTGGACGTGAACCGTATGTGCAGTTGACGGACTTTGAGCGAGGGCGTATAGTGGGCATGCGGGAGGCCAGGTGGACGTACCGCCGAATTGCTCAACACGTGGGGCGTGAGGTCTCCACAGTACATCGATGTTGTCGCCAGTGGTCGGCGGAAGGTGCACGTGCCCGTCGACCTGGGACCGGACCGCAGCGACGCACGGATGCACGCCAAGACCGTAGGATCCTACGCAGTGCCGTAGGGGACCGCACCGCCACTTCCCAGCAAATTAGGGACACTGTTGCTCCTGGGGTATCGGGGAGGACCATTCGCAACCGTCTCCATGAAGCTGGGCTACGGTCCCGCACACCGTTAGGCCGTCTTCCGCTCACGCCCCAATATCGTGCAGCCCGCCTCCAGTGGTGTCGCGACAGGCGTGAATGGAGGGACGAATGGAGACGTGTCGTCTTCAGCGATGAGAGTCGCTTCTGCCTTGGTGCCAATGATGGTCGTATGCGTGTTTGGCGCCGTGCAGGTGAGCGCCACAATCAGGACTGCATACGACCGAGGCACACAGGGCCAACACCCGGCATCATGGTGTGGGGAGCGATCTCCTACACTGGCCGTACACCACTGGTGATCGTCGAGGGGACACTGAATAGTGCACGGTACATCCAAACGATCATCGACCCATCGTTCTACCATTCCTAGACCGGCAAGGGAACTTGCTGTTCCAACAGGACAATGCACGTCCGCATGTATCCCGTGCCACCCAACGTGCTCTAGAAGGTGTAAGTCAACTACCCTGGCCAGCAAGATCTCCGGATCTGTCCCCCATTGAGCATGTTTGGGACTGGATGAAGCGTCGTCTCACGCGGTCTGCACGTCCAGCACGAACGCTGGTCCAACTGAGGCGCCAGGTGGAAATGGCATGGCAAGCCGTTCCACAGGACTACATCCAGCATCTCTACGATCGTCTCCATGGGAGAATAGCAGCCTGCATTGCTGCGAAAGGTGGATATACACTGTACTAGTGCCGACATTGTGCATGCTCTGTTGCCTGTGTCTATGTGCCTGTGGTTCTGTCAGTGTGATCATGTGATGTATCTGACTCCAGGAATGTGTCAATAAAGTTTCCCCTTCCTGGGACAATGAATTCACGGTGTTCTTATTTCAATTTCCAGGAGTGTATTACAGAGTAGTTTCGAATTTATGAATATAGTCTACTTCATAAGATATTTTTTCCCGCAATATCTTAAATCACCAAATAGAGGGTGACAATTATTGAACCACATGAAAAAAAAACCTAAATTAGCTACAAACTACGGCGTGCACACACTTTATTCAACATGTAAACGTCACTATAGATATTTGGATTTAGGTTATGACATGTTCGATATGCCTGCCATCATTGGCGATATTGTGGCGCAGATGAATAGCGAAATTCTTCATGATCCGCTGAAGTGTCGGAACGCAGATAATGTCGATGATCTCCTGAATGGCTGTTTTCAGCTCACAATGGTTTTGGGATTATTGCTCTAGATTCTGTCTTTAATATAGCCCCACAAAAAGGATCGCATGTGTTCAGATTCGGAGAGTACGGCGGCCAATCGAGGCCTATGTTAGTGGCCTCTGGGTACCCCAGAGCCAGAATGCTGTCCCCAAAGTGCTCCTACAGGATATAAACCCCTATCCTGCTTCGATGGGGTCGAGCGTCATCTTGCATGAATTACATCTTGTCAAAATCAGGGTAACATTGGATAATGGGGATAAATCATCTTCTAAACCCTTCACGTACCGTTCGGTACTCACTGTGCCATCAAGGAATATCGCACCGATTATTCCGTGACTGGAGATTGCACACCATACAGTCATCCGTATAGGGTGAAGAGACTTCCGATCGCGAAGTGCGTACTCTAAGTCCCCCAAATGCCCCGATTTTGCTTGTTGACGAACCCATCCAAAAGAAAGTGAACCTCGTCGCTAAACCAAACCGTGCATGCACATACTGACTCCCATCATGCCCCAGGGCCCACCGTGCATTTTGAACGTCCTAACGCAAACCGTTCAGAAGATATGACGATTTTATTTCATATAATTCAATAATTGTGACCCTGTAGATTATATTCATTATTTTCGGAATGAAAACAAGTATCCACTTAAGACGCCACAACAGTACTGTAATATGTTGGGTAATAAACAATAAAATTGTATCTGGCAAAAAGTTGTTCTTCAAATAATTATGAGTATAGTTCGCTTCATTTCTCGGTCATTGTCGGATGACTTGCAGTGCTCATCCTTTATACACTGCTGGCCATTAAAATTGCTACACCAAGAAGAAATGCAGATGATAAACAGGTATTCACTGGACAAATATATTATACTAGAACTGACATTTTCACGCAGTTTGGGTGCATAGATCCTGAGAAATCAGTACCCAGACCTCTGTCCGTAATAACGGCCTTGATACGCCTGGGCGTTGAGTCAAACAGAGCTTGGATGGCGTGTACAGGTACAGCTGCCCATGCCTCCTCAACACGGTACCATAGTTCATCAAGAGTAGTGACTGACGTATTGTGACGAGCCAGTTGCTCGGCCACCATTGACCAGACGTTTTCAATTGGTGAGAGATCTGGAGAATGTGCTGGCCAGGGCAGCAGTCGAACATTTTCTGTATCCAGAAAGGCCCGTACAGGACTTGCAACATGCGGTCGTGCATTATCCTGCTGAAATGTAGGGTTTCGCAGGGATCGAATGAACGGTAGAGCCACGGGTCGTAACACATCTGAAATAAAACATCCACTGTTCAAAGTGCTGTCAGTGCGAACAAGAGGTGACCGGGACGTGTAGCCAATGGCACCCCATACCATCACGACAGGTGATACGCCAGTATGGCGATGACGAATACACGCTTCCAATGTGCGTTCACCGCGATGTCGCCAAACACGGATGCGACCATCATGAAGCTGTAAACAGAACCTGGATTCATCCGAAAAAATGACGTTTTGCCATTCGTGCACCCAGGTTCGTCGTTGAGTACACCATCGCAGGCGCTCCTGTCTGTGATGCAGCGTCAAGGGTAATCGCAGCCACGATCTCCGAGCTGATAGTCCACGCTGCTGCAAACGTCGTCGAACTGTTCATGAAGATGGTTGTTGCCTTGAAAACGTCCCCATCTGTTGACTCAGGGATCGAGACGTTGCTACACGATCCGTTACAGGCATGCGGATAAGATACCTGTCATCTCGACTGCTAGTGATACGAGGCCGTTGGGATCCAGCACGGCGTTCCGTATTACACTCCTGAATCCACCGATTCCATATTCTGCTAACAGTCATTGGATCTAGACCAACGCGAGTAGCAATGTCGCGATGCAATAAACCGTAATCGCGATAGGCTACAATCTGACCTTTAACAAAGTCGGAAACGTGATGGTACGCATTTCTCTTCCTTACACGAGGCATCACAACAACGTTTCACCAGGCAACGCCGGTCAACTGCAGTTTGTGTATGAGAAATCTGTTGGAAACTTTCCTCATGTCAGCACGTTGCAGGTGTCGCCACCGGCGCCAGCCTTGTGTGAATGCTCTGAAAAGCTAATCATTTGCATATCACAGCATCTTCTTCCTGTCGGTTAAATTTCGCGTCTGTAGCACTTCATCTTCGCGGTGTAGCAATTTTAATGGCCAGTAGTGTAGTTTGCTTCATTTCTCGGTCATTGTCGGATCACTTACAGTACTCATCCTTCGTATGAGTGCCAATTCTGAATGGTTTTCCAATATTTCCAGGAAACGTGAATTGCAGTTCCTGTGGGAGCCAGTGTGGCAGAAACGTTTATTCTTCTTTGCTAATGGCTTTCTAAGACTGTGTCAGAGCGAAGTAGCGCTAATAAACGAGGCCCGTAGAGGGCTGGGAGCTTCACGACTGGCAGACGGCAGCTGGAAGATATATCTGAGCCGCTACCGCGTCGCCTTTCACAGTAGTTGGCGGGTATAACTCTCCTGGCCCTTTGTGGGAGCGGGCGCTCCGCTACGCCAGCTAAACGACCAGCAGCCTTCTCCGTAAATTATGTTTACGCGTCCTTTCGCTAAATATCTGCGGTAACGTGGAGGACCTGGAGAACGAGTTTCTTCGGTAGGTCGTGTTTGTTTCTAGGGAGGCTGAATAAGGTCAAAGAAAGCATGTTTCTTTTGAAGCAGGACATTATTCCACCAGGTGCCGTTTAAAATTATTATTTAGTCTCTCGTTTCTCAAATGGATCTGAAAAATATAACAACACACCATAAAAAGAGACCTACAGCTTGAAAGTCATGTATCTCATTGGATGTAGCCTTAAACAAACGTAGTAGTTACCTATAATAACAGATGTGGATGCTTCGTAGTCGTTTCGTTAAAAAGAAGCCTGGTGGAATAGTGAATAATATCCTTCTTCAGATTTGTTGTGGCTGTGGTGTCCATCCAAAAAAAAAGGCCAAAGTATGTTTCATCTAAGAGCTACCTTTGTAGACCTTTTTACAGATAGCGAAATAGCTCCAGGCAGTATAAAGAATGTACTCAGATATAAATTCAATATAGGTTTTCGAATGATACCGTAGGAATGATCTAGTAAAGTATAGAAATAATTTAAAACAGTCTCCCATGAACAACAAATGATGGCACCAAGTGCATCTGAAAGATTACTGGCAGTGAGTTTCGAGTTCTAATAAAGAGAATATTCCAGCGAGCTGCTTCGTTAGATTTTAGGTTATTCAGAATAAACGTGGTTGATATTGCAAATGATTTAGCAAACAGCAAATGTCATCTGTGGGAGAGGGGACATTACTGTTGACAGCACAAGCAGAAATTATACAGAAAACGCGAGGATTTTAGAAGTCTGTATACGTACTGTCCGAGACCCGGTTATCTTTATAAACTTCAGCTATTAATACACAGGTGCTTCAAAAGTAAGTTACACATGTCGACCAACGGTACGAACATTGAGCAAACAGAGTGGCGCATTGACAGAAGAGAGTAGCTTTCCGAGATTCCTTCAGACGGTGTTGCTTCGGTACAGGTGCTTTACAGTGTGCCACGGAAATGGCGCGGCAGCTAGAAATTTACTCCAAAGTTGCTGTAAGCGGGACGGTAAGATTTTCGTAGAGAAAACGTCTAATATGCGCATACATTCACCGTGGAATCCCAGCACTATATGGACCAATACCGAAGTCACGTCCAGCCGCAGTGGAAGGGTACCAATAATTTGACCAAGACCGCACAAACGTGGGTGATAGCGAGCAGAAAATCCAGATTATAAACTGTACGATTTCCAACTTCACTGCAAGCTGAAAGAACATCCAGGTGGAATGAGATTTTGCAACGACGAGAACGTTTACTCGAATGGCTATGTGAGCAAGGAGCGGGATTCTATCGTCGAGGGCTGAACGAATGGTAGAACATTCCGACCGTTGTTTACAGAACCTTGGTGACTGTGTTGTGAAACAGTGTCACGCATCTGTGTCACATGAAAGAATAGTGCAGCATTCAATAAAAGTTTCTTGGCCTGCCATGATATTGTGTGTGCCGGCCGAAGTGGCCGTGTGGTTCTAGGCGCTGCAGTCTGGAACCGCGAGACCGCTACGGTCGCAGGTTCGAATCCTGCCTTGGGCATGGATGTGTGTGATGTCCTTAGGTTAGTTAGGTTTAACTAGTTCTAAGTTCTATGGGACTAATGACCTCAGAAGTTGAGTCCCATAGTGCTCAGAGCCATTTGAACCATTTGATATTGTGCAACTAACTTTTCGAAATCCGCTCGTAACAGAGAAATAACTTGAAGGTGGTTCGATGAACCCTTTCACTTAACTATGAGTTGCAAGAAAGTCATGTGGTTGTAGATGTAAGAACTAAAGTTCTTTGGGGATACGATCAGCAAAGCAGAGCACCAGTGGGTTTATTTTATTTATTGCAAAAGGGAAATTATGTGAGAAATAAGAAGATGTACATGATCAGTGGCTGTCCTACACAGGAGTGCAAGGCGTGCTCCGAAGCGGGTGCTGGTTCCAAGGGGGCGCTGAATCTGACGGCACGATTCATCATTAAGCCCTCGCACCCCAGCGACAGAGAGGATAGTGCCGCCTCAGGATATGGCTACTGTCTGAACCTCACTGTAACTTTTACAAAATTCTTCTGTGAAGTTTGGAAGATAGGAGACGAGGTACTGGTAGAATTGAAGCCGTGAGGACGGGTCGTGAGTCGTGCTCGGATAGCTCAGATGGTAGAACACTTCCCGCGAAAGGCAAAGGTCCCGAGTTCGAGTCTCGGTCAGTCACACAGTTTTAATCTGCCAGGAAGTTTCATATCAGGGCACACTCCGCTGCAGAGTGAAAACCTCATAGCGGTTCTAGGCGCGCAGTCCGGAACCGCGCGACTGCTACGGTCGCAGGTTCGAATCCTGCCTCGGGCAGGGATGTGTGTGATGTCCTTAGGTTAGTTAGGTTTAAGTAGTTCTAAGTTCTAGGGGACTGATGACCACAGTAGTTAAGTCCCATAGTGCTCAGATCCATTTGAACAATTTTTTTGAAAACCTCATTCTGGAAACATTCTCAAGGCTGTGGCTAAGCCATGTCTCCGCAATATCCATTCTTCCAGGAGTGATAGTTCTGCAAGATTCGTAGAAGAGCTTCTGTGAAGTTTAGAAGGTAGGAGACGAGGTACTGGCAGAATTGAAGCTGTGAGGACGGGTCGTGAGTCGTGCTTGGATAGCTCAAATGGCAGAGTATTTGCCCGCGAAAGGCAACGGTCCCGAGTTCGAGTCTCGGTCCGGCACACAGTTTAAATTTGCCAGGAAGTTTTTTACAAAATAGTTATATTAGTTCCTCATTTAATTGTTTTCTGAGCTCTCAGATTTCAGCTAAAAATTCGAGTTTTCTCAGAATTCCAACTGCAATTAATTAAGCTTGCAAAGGAAACGGGCTGAACAACCCAAGGCAGGTAGCTAAACTAACTGTTACAAGTGGAGCTAAAACACCTGCTTTATAAAATCTCACAATAACATTAATGATCGTTTCCATATTTACGTGTATTTATTATTCAGCACATATCTCCTTTTAAATGACCTGATGACGATGGAAGAATAGAAACCAGACAGATTCTGTTTAAGAGAACAGCAATATAACTGCGTTTTCTTCAAAGCAGCATCCTCAGTCTACTTAACTGTCATGCAAGCACGGTCGTGGATATCGAGCTCCAAAGAAGTCACCGGATGATTTACAAGAAGGTCAAGAGTAAACGCACGGTCGACACCCACGGAGCACTGTTCAGCCAGAGAATAGAGTGGTAGATTTAACAGTTTGTTTCTAAGGAAACGTCCCAAAATTCAACTGAAGTAGTTTTCTCCAATGATGCCCCACTTGGTTTTTAGCCCTGATCCATTGGAATGAAAATTGTGTGTTCTAAAATTTGCTTCAGTCCGATCGCTCTTGTTATTAACAGCATGCTATTAAAAACAATTATCTTCAGTTGTAATCTTAATCTCTTCTTGAAGTGCATATAAGAATTTAAGTAATTTGTTTTCCAAAAAGCAGCATATTCTTCACAGTTCAATATAGGCAATCACCTGGAGGAAGTATTAAACTTATTGGTATTAATAAGTATTATCATTACGATGTAGTTACAGTCTCCACATAAAACAATCACTATTTTTAGGCTCTAAGAGACACTGTTATGATTCTAACTCTTACATAAAAATAGAATTGTTTCTAAAAGGTTTCTTCAGAAAAGCCATGACGTATTCTCGTTTGTACTCTCTTTAGTTCAACCACTTTTGGGAAAAAGGAAGACAATTGCCAGATAATAAGAGTCGAGGATACCTTCCCCACTCCGATTCCCTTACCCCGCCTTCAACGTGGTCATAGCGTGGTGGTTGTATATGTCATTCGGTTACAGTCCTCGGTCTGGTGAATCTAAAAATTTTCATCGTTATCAATCTTTGCCTTACTTCCATCAGAAACCTTTCGCACAAAAATAGTCTTTTAATTAACAGTTTAGGCCTACTTCTTTAAGAAATCGTTCTAGAAATCTAAAAATCCTGCGTTCGAATCTCGCTCGAATCCCAGTTTATTTTTTCTGATGTATTACGTGAAAAGCATTGTGAGCATCAATCCACACTATTGTTCCATTCCACAAGAAATTTTAGGTTCGTAAGTAAGTGATAAAGTGAGTTATTTCTCAGGCTCCAAGAAGAGTACAGATCACCTCAAAAGAGATAGGTCTAGCAGTGTGATACTCAAAGCAATCTTCTACTTGGTGACAGTTTCTTTCTTCAAGTTGTTGGAGAGTGGTATGTCGTTGACCAAAACAAATCGTAAATCGTCCAGTCAGTCGAAGAATGTCATGGGTGACTGATAGTGAAGTATGATCCTCCTCAACTAAAACCAGGGACCGATGACCGTAGCAGTCTGGTCCCTTTAATCCCACAAACCAACCAACCTCAACTAAAATCATGAAAATTCAACTTCAACAGGCAGAGAATTGGGCAGGCAGTAATGCAAAAAGAAGGATCATTGGAACAAAATACAGCCGATGTTAACGCTAATAAAACGACGTGCAAACATTCATCGAATTTTTGTATATAGAAATTTCTGAATTTTAAATAATACCTTTAGGTAAATCTATGATGAAGACTGAACACCGAAACTTACTTGTATATATATATATATATATATATATATATATATATATATGTCCAGCCTACCTTCTTCAAAAAATGCATACGTGGAATGCATAACTTACTCTTTTCAAAAAATGAAATATGCGTCATCCAAGTCCCAGCATACGGGAGATAACTTTCATTTTATCTGAAACTTATTACGAAGCTTAAATCCTTACATTTATAGTTCATCTAAACTAGAACCCATTACATACCTGCGTGCGCAGCGACCGATGAGAATTTCAGTATTAACAAAAGAACGGCAGTCAGTTGCAAACGTCAAATTTTGCGACCGATTGCTGCCATTTTCCTAACATTTATAGTTTTGCTTAAACATCGCTTATCAGTTGCTTCGATTCATGGTGCGAATAATATCCACAAATATTCACTAAACTCTCAATAATCAGCTTCTCTGAAGACCTCAACTGTACCTGCATAAGATAATATCCAGTTACGAGGATGCTATGAAGCCCCAAATAAAATATCTGGAAAGCAGTAGGTATTCACCACACATTGTGTTATTACTTATAAAGAGGTTATTCGATTTACGGAATCGTTCTTTGCTAGACTTCGTGCTGGTAGCTCCAATGTCTAAATATCTGTGACATTTCTATGTTGGCTGCCATGCGGCGCGTGGATCTTGCTGGATATTGCAGCTCATGCATATGGAAAGAAAACCCAGGAGGTCATCCGCATAAATGTCAGTAACAATTCTCTTTCCCTCGGAAATACCGCTGTATCGCCATGTATGTTTATTTTAAAAGCTCTTGAAACAAGATAGAGGCCATGACATTATGTATTTGTCATATCTCTTATGTATTTAAGCACTTTCTCCAGAAATATTAGAAATATCTCGCATTTAATTCTTTTAAATTGCGAAGAGTGGACGAAGTGCTAATGCAGTCCGTAGTTTGCTTGAAGTTGTTGAAGATATATATACTTCTGCATTGCTGTCATCCTATGATGAAACTGTTCTTTTTAGCGGTGAGTATTAACACTTATAGAAAAATATTCCTGCAACTTAAACACTGTTGGTTGCTGAAGTAAGTAATGAATTACAGACTTAAGCATAGAAGACGGATACCATAAACGATTTTTTTTCTCTTAACTGTGGCGTAAAGTTAATATTATGAAACGTGTTTCACTGGCTACTTGCTTTAAAAAACATTAAGCTGTCAGACCTCAGGAGAATACAGTGAACTTTTAGTTTATCTCCTGCATTAATACGAGTTACTTTTTGGTGCTCAATATCCGGAATAAATTCCGGGCCAATTTTCCAAATAACATTGAAATATTTTGAAAATTATAATGCTCGAATAAACTGTTGAAATACGATCTTATTTTGCAATGCTGACAAAAATAATTTATCACTTTAGTGCTTTCAAATAAAACGAGGTTTACTTTAGACATCCCTTCAAAAATATTGATAATTTAAAAAAAAAAAGAAAACGTATGGAATACTGGAATTTAAGGTATCTGAGGTACTGTTGTGAAGCAATGGTAGTCAACCTTTTTTACTCACCGTCCACGTTTCTATCTCTGTTAGTAATAACATTTTCTAACCGCCCATCGGTTCCACAGTACTGGTGATTTGTAAAGTAGGGAAGTAACTGTACTTTTAAAAAATTATAAGGCAGAGCTGCAGCAAGTTAACGGATATAGTAATAAATAAGTACCAAATACTTTCATCAAAATTTCATGAAAACCTAAGAGAAATACTTTTAAAACTCGTGCGATCTACCACCGCCCATGAAAGCTATAACGCCCGATAGTGGGGGAAGGGACCAGGCTGACTGTTACTGTTGTAAGGTATTTGATAAAATTTCTCGTTAATATTACGCATATTGTTCTGTCATTGGGCGAAAAGGCGTGTGTTTTTAAGTTGCATAAACGAAAATTTCCTGTGTCCCTTGCATTTGCATTTGCAAATTTATCTTAAGCTTTAGGTTGCGACGACGCTATGTACAACAAGGGGCGTAACATGCAAATGAAGGGTTCAACAGAAATCAAAGTTGCTTATTTGACACATAAAATACCACAAATCTAACTACTAATCGTAATCTTGTTCCAGTAGCTTTTATATGTGTGGTACAAAAGAAAGAGTCATTCACGGTTACTTCCACCATTATTAAGCTCAATTAAAAAGCAAGGCCTTCGAAATAGTTGTACGCCTGCACACAGAATTTCTCCTGTCATGCAATGCAATATGTGCGTCACAAAAAGCACATTCAGGTATCGTATACTCAAATGGAAACTACATAAAAATTTGAGAATGGAACTATCTCCAATGCAAATATTTTCGTTTCTAAAATAAGCTTGATACTGATACTTTTGAAGACTGCTGTTGTTATAAACTTCATAGCAACATAAAACTTTGTGCTGGAAAGAGACAAGAACCATGAATCTTCCATGTCGCGTGCAATGTTTTTACCAGCTTAGCTGTCTAGTTACGACTCGAAAGCAACTAGGACGTCTCTGTTCAAAAAATGGCTCTGAGCACTATGGGACTTAACATCTGAGCTCACCAGTCCCCTAGAACTTAGAACTACTTAAACCGAACTAACCTAAGGACATCACACTCATCCATGCCCGAGGCAGGATTAGAACCTGCGACAGTAGCGGTCGCGCGGTTCTAGACTGAAGCCCCTAGAACCGCTCGGCCACACCGGCCGGCGACGTCTCTGTAGTTTCTCAAACTTTATATTTCTCGAAAACATATGCGGTGTAAATAAAAGGAAAATCTGTGACCGTCCAGATGAAAAGGAAGTACTATTATTACGAAATATATCTGTGTCACTAAAGCCTGGCTAATTTAATGGATGAAAACCACTAATGCACACCAAAATGGAAATCAATATTAGTAGTTTATAAACGTAATACTGTTTCTCTGTACTGTAATTTAACAAAAATAGGATGAAGGGATAAAGTTATATGTGGAAGAACTCACAGAGCGTAAGAATGGCTACCGAAATTGAGATTAATGTTAGAAAACTAGAGTAGATGATTCTATGCTATTGTTGACTGAAATTAAATTAATTTTCTGTGATTCTAAAGATTTCTCTCTGCTACTGACAGAAGACACATTACTAGGTATCCATCTCAGTTACGAGAATTTCATTTGCTGTAGCATATTGCGACGAGTGACATAATCAAGTTCATCAGGCTCTGCTGACATCTTAAACGTTTCTTTACTGTCAAGATAGTAAGAATGTTGAAGATCAGTGTTACCAACACATGAGGAGGAGCAGATCAGTCGTTGAAATGTTGATCAGGAAAATGGGATCATCGACGCTTTGCGACACACGGAAATATATCTTGGACAGGAAGTTAAGTGTATTAGTTAATGTGAAGTCAGAAGACCACAGCAGCGACCTGCTACTGTAGCTTAATGTATAGCTCGTTAGCGTCGGTCCCACACACCGACCAGGCTGAGTCTGGCTTTTAGGCGTCTTCCCACACTCATTTAGGAAAATGTTGGCCTGGTCTCCAGTCTCTGCTCCGGAAAATCCGATACACCAACAGGTGAATGCAAAAATACACAGAACAAAGTTTACACGATGTCCAGATGGCGCACATGACTTGTTTCTCTTAGGTTACCTAATGGCTGTGATGACTCTAAGGGCAACCGGCCACGAAGTTAAATAAAATAAATTTACCGAAATGAAAACTCTGGACTGCATACGACGGGATAAACGCTAGTAGAGAGAGAGTAGATTAAAATGCAGTTAACAGTTATATGCCCTAGTGTCACTAGAAATCTACTCTCTGAGTTTCGATTTATTGGCCAACTCAAAACATAGACTAGGCATTCATTCACATCTGCATCAACATGATTATCCTGCAATTCACTATTAAGTGCCTGGCAGAGACTTCATCGAACCACCTTCAAACTATTTCTCTACCTTCCCACTCTGGAACAGCGTGCGGGAAAAACGGACACTTAAATCTTTCCGTGCGAACTCTGATTTCTCTTATTTTATTTTGACCATCAATCCTTCCTATGTAGGTAGGCACCAAAAAATATTTTCGCATTGTGAGGACAAAATTGGTGACTGAAATTTCATGAGTAGATCCTGTCGCAACGAGACTCGCCTTTGCTTTAACGATGGCCACCCCAATTCGCCTAGCATATCCGTGACACTCTCTCCCTTCTTTCGCGATAGTACAAAACGAGCTGGCCTTCTTTGAACTTTTCCGATTCCTCTCCTATCTGAAGCGGTTGTTACAAGTTGCCTGAATTTGTTGGCATTGGTTGTGTGAAATATGGTCTTTTACGGAGGTTGTCATAGTGGGGGAGATACAACGGACGTCAGAAGACTGTTTCGGCGCCGGCCGGAGTGGCCGTGCGGTTCTAGGCGCTACAGTCTGGAACCGCGCGACCGCTACGGTCGCAGGTTCGAATCCTGCCTCGGGCATGGATGTGTGTGATGTCCTTAGGTTAGTTAGGTTTAACTAGTTCTAAGTTCTAGGGGACCGATGACCTCAGAAGTTAAGTCCCATAGTGCTCAGAGCCATTTGAACCATTTGAGCTGTTTCGGCACGAGCGGTTGGGAGAACCGGTAGTACACAACCTGGGACCGATGACTTCAGAAGTTAAGTCCCATAGTGCTCAGAGCCATTTGAACCATTTGAGCTGTTTCGGCACGAGCAGTTGGGAGAACCGGTAGTACACAACCTGCTAAAGGCGGAGGTTGTAGTTCGGGTGCAGGACACCGTTTTAGACTGTCGTCATGTTATCTTTCTTTCTTTATTTATTTTTATTCGTCTGCTTTCGGGACTTGCCCATACGGCCGTCACAGTAGTGGAATGTTAATTATGACGACACGGACGTAAGGACAACACAACACCCAGCAACCGAGCCAAGCAACCCGGCCAAGAATCGAACCCGGGCCCCTTCGGTTAGCAATCTGCCACGCTGTCCGCGCAGCAACCGAGGCGGACACCACAATGGTTCATTACAGATATCACCCCCCTGTGAGTTGAAGACCCCAGCGTTCCCGTAGCTGGAATAGTCGGAGAACTGGAGAGACGCGTGCGTGCGTGAGCCGCGCTTGCGTACCTGGAGTGCGGCAGTCCGGTCTCGGGTCTGGAGCAGCTGCGACGGCGGCGGAGGCGGAGGCTGCGTGTGGCTGCGCTTCTGCCTGTTATATAGCATCCCCCCCTCGACCGGCGCTGCCCCCCCAGCTCGTCTGTGGAGCAGCGCGCGGGCTGGATGGGCACACGCGTCATTATCTTACGACACACGCCATTGTTACCTCTGCTCGTCGGCCATTATATAAGGCCGCGCCATTGTTGCCACCGGCGGAGAGGCGTCAAGACGCCGGGCGTCCACCCCACCTCGGCGCCGGGCGTCCTTAACACCCATCCTTCACTTACATAAACGTCGGGGATTCCAGTGCGCCGTACGTACCAGATGCGTCGAGACACGGTTGAGAGGTGCAGCCTCTCGTGCACTGAATAAGACCTTACGACAGGAACCGACTCTCTCGGTGACTGAGAGCGCTCAGCTGCGGTAGTCATCTAATTATTTCAAGAAATACAGCAATCGATCGTGTTTTTGTAGCTTTAATTACGCCAAGCCCCTTATTGAGTTTTCGCCCGTTTTCAATAATACATTTACGTATTCATCAACGCAGTGTTTTTGTTGACTGCTTTTTGAGAGTTGCCGGCCAGAGTGGCCGTGCGGTTCTAGGCGCTGCAGTCTGGAGCCGGGCAACCGCTACGGTCGCGGGTTCAAATCCTGCCTCGGGCATGGATGTGTGTGATGTCCTTAGGTTAGTTAGGTTTAATTAGTTCTAAGTTCTAGGCGACTGATGACCTGAGTAGTTAAGTCGCATAGTGCTCAGAGCCATTTCTTTTTTTTTTTTTTTTTTTTTTTTTTTTGAGAGTAACAACTTTCCTGTGCATAACGATAACTATACATGGTGTTTCTATAAGTGTGTGCAGAAATGTATCAGGACGTATAGAGGGTGTTACAAAAAGGTACGGCCAAACTTTCAGGAAACATTCCTCACACACAAATAAAGAAAAGATGTTAGGTGGACATGTGTCCGGAAACGCTTAATTTCCATGTTAGAGCTCATTTTAGTTTGTTCTTCCACCTACGCTCAATGGAACACGTTATCATGATTTCATACGGGATACTCTACCTGTGCTGCTAGAACATGTGCCTTTACAAGTACGACACAACATGTGGTTCATGCACGATGGAGCTCCTGCACATTTCAGTCGAAGTGTTCGTACACTTCTCGACAACAGATTCGGTGACCGATGGATTGGTAGAGGCGGACCAATTCCATGGCCTCCACGCTCTCCTGACCTCAACCCTCTTGACTTAGATTTATGGGGGCATTTGAAAGCTCTTGTCTACGCAACCCTGGTACTAAATGTAAAGACTCTTCGTGCTCGTATTGTGGTCGGCTGTGATACAATATGCCATTCTCCAGGGCTGCATCAGCGCATCAGGGATTCCATGCGACGGAGGGTGGATGCATGTATCCTCGCTAACGGAGGACATTTTGAACATTTCCTGTAACAAAGTGTTTGAAGTCGCGCTGGTACGTACTGTTGCTGTGTGTTTCCATTGCATGATTAATGTGATTTGAAGATAAGTAATAAAATGAGCTCTAACATGGAAAGTAAGCGTTTCCCGACACATGTCCACATAACATCTTTTCATTCTTTGTGTGTGAGGAATGTTTTCTGAAAGTTTGGCCATACCTTTTTGTAACGCCCTGTAGAATGCTCCACTGAACAATTTGAGGTAGGGAACCTGAGGCTGGAAAAGCCGGCTTAAGGAGATATGGAAGTAAACTTGCCTACCGCTTTGTCTAGCATTACTATTTTCCAGCTTATTTACAACTAGCATGCGTACAAGTTTACACTTACTGTGCTGTTTATTTACATATACTGTCTTCACTTCCTGTAAGGAGACAAGGAGGGTGACCCTGATTATTAGGAAATCTACCTGACCGTCTGAGTGGCCACCTGTAGTCGAGGTTCGTGCAAAGAGTTCTACCCGAGTTGATAAATAACGTACCTTGGATACAACATGACGGTGCACCGTCTCAATGTCTCAATCCAGTATTGATGTTCACAGTCATCTCAGTGCTGTATTTCCTGGTCGCTGGACTGGAAGGGGAGGTCCTATTATATGGCATGAGAGGTCACTTGACCTGAATCCCCTTGATTATTTCCTACGGGGATATCTTAAGTCACTTGCGTATGAGTCCTCAGGAGATGGAAGTAGCTGCCAGAATTGTGGCTGCTTGTGATGAGATTAGAAACACACCAGGGATATTTGTCAGGGTGCGTCGGAAACTTTTCCACCGATGTCATGCTGGCACTGAGACTGACGGTCTTCAGTTTAAGCACTTTTTGTAATATACAGTACAAATGGTATGTTCATTGTGCCAGTGGTGGCATTTGCAGTTAACTGTATTTAATGTAAATAAGAAAGTACACAGTAATATGATTTTATTCCTACTTTCTCCTCAAGCTGGCTTCTCTGACCCCACCTCAAATTGTTCAGTGGAGCATCCTCTATGTCCTGTTAACTTTTTACACGCTCTGACGGAAACACCCTGTATAACAACGGCCATTGGCGAACGTCCTAGTCGTTGACCGTTCTTGTGAACTTACTGGATACACAACCGATTGTTAGCAATTCTTTCATCGGTCTATTCTTGTAAATGTTTGCGACACTCAGAAGTACGATCGCTTAGTAACCTGGTCAACCACCGCTGAAAATGTGTTGTTCACTTGCAATGTGCAATTGTAAGCCAGAAGACAAGAACTCCCTCCCAGCGAAACGTAGCTGTTAATTAGTATGCTGATACATTTAACTTACGTTTAAAAATATTTATTTTTCAGGAATTATTTTTTGATGCATACCACGTATACGACTACATAGTTTGAAAAATCGGTGCTGAAGTTAAAACGCCGGGCCGAGTGGCCGCGCGGTTAGAGACGCCATGTCACGGATTGCGCGGCCCCTCCCGCCGGAGGTTCGAGTCCTCCCTCGGGCATGGGTGTGTGTGTTGTTCTTAGCATAAGTTAGTATACGTTAGCTGAAGTAGTGTGTAAGTCTAGGGACCGATGACCTCAGCAGTTTGGCCACTTAGGAATTCACACACATTTGAACATTTTTTGAAGTTAAATCGCGAATTATGCTGTAAACCGTTATTGCACTTTCTCGGTTGCGCAATTCCCGCTAGGTTCCCGGAAGCAGACTAACTTTTAAGCCTCGTAATGAAGTTTTTAACGTCAAAAGTAAACATCACATAGGTGGCACACAGGTGCGCGGTTTGGCGATATTATTTCTACCGTGCAAATCAGTTGTTCCTCGCCAGCTATGTATGTGCTATCATACCTAACTTTATTAGTTTCTGCATCCCAGGAATACAATAGTAAACAAAACTTATCAGTAACGTATGGTATTAAAATGTGCTCAAGATATGTTTTGTAAATTGATTTCTTCAGTTTTCTAGATTTGGAGCAAGTGATGTAACGATTTTTTTTAACGTTTCGGTTAAACGATTGTTCTCATCTCTATCCAGAGAAGGTAATTAATCATTAGTTTCTTATGTGGACAGGAAAACCGTAGCTAACAATTTTCCAGGCGTTCTGATGGAATTTTGCGCCATGTGCGAATGCTTTATTTTATGTAGACTTCTAACGACGACATGGCTTAGTTTTTCTCCCTAATGCAATAACGTACATCGAATACTAGTCTTTGCTGCAGTCTTACTCTGAAATGTTTTCATACAATTTGGCTTAATTCTTTACTAATCCAGATCGTTTGAGAAACTTATTTGGCTTTTCAATTGATTTACCTTATTATCCCCCCTCTGCCTGCCAATTTCTATTTAGAAAAAATCCAAATGAAAAAAAAACAACGGTAGGCTGCAAAATGGTTCAAATGGCTCTGAGCACTATGGGACTTAACATCTGAGGTCATCAGTCCCCTAGAACTTAGAACTACTTAAACCTAACTAACGTAAGGACATAACACACATCCATGCCCGAGGCAGGATTTGAACCTGCGACCGTAGCGGTCGCGCGGTTCCAGACTGAAGCGCCTAGAACCTCTCGGTCACACAAGCCGGCCGGTAGACTGCATCTGACAAGCAAACACAGGTTCTCTGCTTCCCAGCCAAATGCTTTGCACGCTATGCCACCGGTGCTCTCGTTTAACATTGTTTACCTTATGGGTACAAAGCGTCAGTCGATAAAATTTCTTTCCTAGATTTCTCGGAAAATATGCGTTTGCGGACCCCGTGTAAGTTGGTGGTAAATGCTCGATTTTCAATTATTTATCGACCCCTTAAATTCTGAGTCGATAGTGAGACATGAACTTTAGGGGTAGTTTTCTCAAGAACGGGAGGCTGTTAGGCCAAAATGTCTTACGAAGGGATCCTTCCTACTCGCCATCACCAATCGCGTAAACATTTATAGTATATTCAGAGCTTGGTGGAAATCAAAGTGACAGAAATGGGAGCTCCAGATGGCGAAGCGCTTAGAAGAAAACAGCATTTTTGGTGGAGGTCAGGCGAGGAATGAGTCGTTTATGTTAACATAGTTTCCAGCTGGAGCTGCGGAAAGAGTACTGAGTGGTAATCTACAGACCTTGGATTCGAGTCCGTGTGGAGAAACTTTTCCTTTAAGTTTCTATTTTTACTCTACTTACTTAAACAAAAGTAAAACTCATTATATTGTACAGGGTAGGGCAAACAAAAGTGGCCAGGAGAATAGAGTTTTAGGATACAAAGAAACGAAGCAAAGGAAACGATAGATAGGATAGATTGCATGCAACCGGTGGTGGCGTGTTTGTCGCTGTTAGTAGTAGTTTATCCCGTAGTGAAGTAGAAGTGGATAGTTCCTGTGAATTATTATGGGTGGAGGTTACACTCAACAACCGAGCTAGGTTAATAATTGGCTCCTTTTACCGACCTCCCGACTCAATAGCATTAGTGGCAGAACAACTGAGAGAAAATCTGGAATACATTTCACATAAATTTCCTCAGCATGTTATAGTCTTAGGTGGAGATTTTAATTTACCAGATATAGAATGGGACACTCAGATGTTTAGGACGGGTGGTAGGGACAGAGCATCGAGTGACATTATACTGAGTGCACTGTCCGAAAATTACCTCGAGCAATTAAACAGAGAACCGACTCGTGGAAATAACATCTTGGACCTACTGATAACAAACAGACCCGAACTTTTCGACTCTGTAAGGGCAGAACAGGGAATCAGTGATCATAGGGCCGTTGCAGCATTCCTGAATATGGAAGTAAATAGGAATATAAAAAAAGGGAGGAAGGTTTATCTGATTAGCAAGGGTAATAGAAGGCAGATTTCAGACTACCTAACAGATAAAAACGAAAATTTCTGTTCCGACACTGACAATGTTGAGTGTTTATGCAAAAAGTTCAAGGCACTCGTAAAATGGGTGAAGCGTTCAGTGAATTCGAAAGTAAAATTCTATGTACCGACTTGACAGAAAATTCTAGGAAGTTCTGGTCTTACGTTGAATCAGTAAGTGGATCGAAACAGCATATCCAGACACCCTGGGATGATAATGGCATTGAAACAGAGGATGACACGAGTAAAGCTGTAATACTAAACACCTTTTTCCAAACTGCAGTCAATTCTGGAAACCCAGAATCTATTCTGTAGGAATCAACATGGATTCCGGAAACAGCGATCGTGAGAGACCCAACTCGCTTTATTTGTTCATGAGACCCAGAAAATATTAGATACAGGCTCCCAGGTAGATGCCATTTTCCTTGATTTCCGGAAGGCGTTCGATACAGTTCCTGTAGCCTGATAAACAAAGTAAGAGCCTACGGAATATCAGACCAGCTGTGTGGCTGGATTGAAGAGTTTTTAGCAAACAGAACACAGCATGTTGTTTTCAATGGACAGACGTCTACAGACGTTAAAGTAACCTCTGGCATGCCACAGGGGAGTGTTATGGGACCATTGCTTTTCACAATATATGTAAATGACCTAGTAGATAGTGTCGGAAGTTCCACGCGGCTTTTCGCGGATGATGCTGTAGTATACAGAGAAGTTGCAGCATTAGAAAATTGCAGCGAAATGTGGGTAGATCTGCAGCGGATAGGCATTTGGTGCAGGGAGTGGCAACTGACCCTTAACATAGACAAATGTAATGTATTGCAAATACATAGAAAGAAGGATCCTTTATTGTATGATTATATGATAGCGGAACAAACACTGGTAGCAGTTACTTCTGTAAAATATCTGGGAGTATGCGTGCGGAACGATTTAAAGTGGAATGATCATATTAAATTAATTGTTGATAAGGCGGTGCCAGGTTGAGATTCATTGGGAGAGTCCTTAGAAAATGTAGTCCATCAAGAAAGGAAGTGGCTTACAAAACACTTGTTCGACCTATACTTGAGTATTGCTCATCAGTGTGGGATCCGTACCAGGTCGGGTTCACAGAGGAGATTGAGAAGATCCAAAGAAGAACGGCACGTTTCGTCACAGGGTTATTTGGTAAGCGTGATAGCGTTACGGAGATGTTTAGCAAACTCAAGTGGCAGACTCTGCAAGAGAGGCGCTCTGCATCGCGGTGTAGCTTGCTGTCCAGGTTTCGAGAGGGTGCGCTTCTGGATGAGGTATCGAATATATTGCTTTCCCCTACTTATACCTCCCGAGGAGATCACGAATGTAAAATTAGAGAGATTGGAGCGCGCACGGAGGCTTTCCGGCAGTCGTTCTTCCCGCAAACCATACGCGACTGGAACAGGAAAGGGGGGTAATGACAGTGGCACGTAAAGTGTCCTCCGCCACACACCATTGGGTGGCTTGCGGAGTATAAATGTAGATGTAGATGTAGATGTAGGAAAGGAAATACAGTACTAACCTGACTGTAGCACATGTTGAAAGTGATTACCATTCATCCCTTGGCACCTTTGAGCCCTGGTCAGCAAGTTGCTGAAGGCTGATCGAAGCATGCATAAAATATTAAAAATGGAGGGAAGGTCAAAATCCCAACTGGATTAAGAGATGGACGCTATGACTGTAAACGTGCAGGAAACCGAGGCAATGCAAAGTAATGCCTCGAATACATTAGAAACAATCTAGGACTGGTGAGAGGGCATTGGTGACTAACGTTGAGTAACAGCTCGCGTAGACACTATGTGGAACTATAGAATAGCAACGGTAACCATAAACAGTGTCGAGTTGGATGCTAAAATTAAATTCTGAAAGGATTACTATACGCCGGGGAAAGATAATTAGAGATTCTCTTCATGCACGAAGTTGTTACTCAGATCACCTACCTCGTAGCCCATGATGCAGTTCTAAATATAGCGACCGGACGTGGCGTAGCTATTTTCTATGAGCAAGCAATTTTAGCTTCGGTTGGATGAATCTCAATGGTCTTACACGAAATATATTAGTGACCTATGGGAAATAATGGGCGAACACAGAGAAGCACATTTTTCCGAATCGAAATAGCCAACTTGTTTATCAGACCTTCCTCTTCGGCAACTGAATGAGATTTTAACTATGGGTTAAATAAACAGGATCAAAGTCTCAGTTATAACGGTGATGTGAAGTTCTTCAACTAAAAGACTTGCACTATGCCGGAATTTCCGCCTATAACTTTACGTAACTAACCCTGTTACTAGCAGACACAACCGCGAACCGATAAGAAAAGAAACGGCGAAAAAAAATCTAAACAGTTCAAAGAATTATGATTTTTAACGTGAGCGAACGCAGCGGACCACTCTCTCAACACGGAAGTTCAGGTTCCGGGAAATTGCAATGAGCATCCAAACGGCAACTATTTGCGTAAATTGTTATTGACATAGTTTTTAAATACCTTTCTGTTATGTATTATTATTATTATATTAAGGTCAATAGTGGTGACTTTTAATACGTATTTCCTCCTACGATGATGTCAACAAAGTAACGGAAAAATAGAATTGCGTATCGTATATTGTCCAGTAACAAATATCATAAATACCATAAATTGATCGATATTAATATGAAATTATTTTGTCTGAACACGTATGTTGGAGGTAGCGCTCTAGAATTGTTTCTATAACAGAAATAATTTAATTTTCTTACTCGCATCCTTTTACAGTAGCCAAGAATCACTACTACCAATAGACACATCAGACCGCTCTTTAACATAAGTCACAGACCTTAAAAAAATGTACGCACTTCCCTGTTGAGCTTTTAGTAAAATCACAGTAAAGGACGAGGAGGAGGAGATTAGTGTTTAACGTCCCGTCGACAACGAGGTCATTAGAGACGGAGCGCAAGCTCGAGTGAGGGAAGGATGGGGAAGGAAATCGGCCGTACCCTTTCAAAGGAACCATCACGCCATTTGCCTGAAGCGATTTAGGGAAATCACGGAAAACCTAAATCAGGATGCCCGGAGACGGGATTGAACCGTCGTCCTCCCGAATCCGAGTCCAGTGTGCTAACCACTGCGCCACCTCGCTCGGTCACAATAAAGGTTAATATAGTTTGCTGCCTTCTTATTTACGCATACTACCATCAGCAGAAATCCATAATATGTTTCAAGTGTATGAATTTTGACAGATACAGTCAGCGACCTATTTGGTTTCTACAGCAACGCACGTCAATAATACAAACAGCGTCTTTATCTTCATGTTACGAACAACGTTTGTAAACTTTCAACTTAAAAACTAAAAATTAACCAACCCTTCGTATTTTCTGTAGATAACTCACTCTTACAACCCTTTAAACACTTAGTATAGCCCTAATTAATTATGATTTTATCAATTCAATGAGCCTGATGTGAAAATTAAATACTTTGGATTACCTATCTTGCTTTCATTTGTCACTCAAGAATCTCTGACGTATCTTTTCTATTTGTTAACATTCCATAGTTTAAGATTTCGCTTGTTTCTATCATAATAAGTGATTCCTCTCAAATAGCAACTATTTAGTAGCTTCGGACTGCATAAGAACGCAGGAACTATGTTTTGACTTCTAAACAAAAAACAATTTATTTCCTTCTCTTTACTAACTACGTACAGGACTCTTGGATTTTTCTCCGTCCTAATACTTCCGGATTTACATATACCAATAGCGAATCTACAACTCGACAGATTCTGTGAACATAACAGTTTCATTTGTAAAGTTATCGCCGGCCGGAGGTGGCCGATCGGTTCTAGGTGCTTCATTCTGGAACCGCGTGACCGCTACGGTCGCAGGTTCGAATCCTGCCTCGGGCATGGATGTGTGTGCTGTCATTAGGTTAGTTAGGTTTAAGTAGTTCTAAGTTCTAGGGGACTGATGACCTTAGAAGTTAAGTCCCATAGTGCTCAGAGCCATTTGAACCATTTTTTTTGTAAAGTTATCAGCCATTTACTTTCCCCGACTACAGCGTCTTTCTTGGAAGGGACGTGTGATAGATCAATGACTCATATTTAAAAGATACTATCTGGCTCAAGAAGTCGAATATACTTGGAATAAATGTATCAGACGGTTATCAACGTATACAGATAGCAGGATAAGTAGGACTCCGTTGACAAAGTCAGGCCTCCAGAAATGTAGAAAGAACTTCTCCAAAGAGAAATCTTAATGTAGGCAAAACACGTTAGAGTTTTACCTCCCAGTACCGCGCGACCTATACGGTGATACAGTGATTATAGTCGCTGATATACCGAGTATTAAGTGAATGAAAGTCAAAACAGTCGCTCTGGCGCGGCAGTCCTCGGAAGGGAACCGAGATAGAGCACGCATTCCAGGTGATAGCGCCAAAGAATCCACTTCAATATACAGCACTTTTAGCGAAACCAAAAGGGATAAGCAGAAACTAATTACAATCAAGAACCATATAGCGAAGCATATATTAATCAGAGCTACACACAGAATCGGAAACCAGTGACAATGTATCATGTTAGAACTTAACAGAACAACAGTTTCCTCACTTACCATTATAGCAAACAAAGCTACCCAAGGGACCAATCAGGGGTAAAGAACGGTTTGGACTTGAAAGGGAGGTCTGGAGGACTACAATAGAAACGAAAAAAGTGCCGCAGTTGTAAAAAAGTGGGATCCGATGTGTGAGGACAGTGATTCTAGTCCCCGCCCGGCCATACACATTTAGGTTTAACGTGATTACTCTAAACCCCTTATGGAAAAACTTTCAGAAAAGACGTAGTCCACGTCCTTCCTAAATTAAATCTTTTGCCATTTCTCTGATAACCTCATGATGGAAGGGTCGATAGAACCTAATATTCCTCCCTTCTTTCCGTTCTTGACACAAGTAAAATAATCAATATTTTAATAGCTACTCGTTACCAGCCACACGTTCGTCGGATATCTTTCCGTTTCTTAACAGTCGTATTTTCTCTAAGAGCATGGGGCTTCTATTATTTAAAATGTGTATTGAAGGAAATCATACGTTTGTTGACTCAAATTGGAACGTGGACTCTCGGAAGTTTGAGAATAAGAAACTTAGCATAACATCATCTACCGAGGCAGCCATATATGTTTTTTACCAGGTCATTTACACATGTAATGATCATCAAGCTTATCACACTCTACAAAGCTTTCCCGAACGCAAAGTTTGCTTCTGACAATGTCTCCTCCTCTTTCAGAAGAATGTATTAAATTGTGTTTTCTAAGAAAACTTCTGTCTAATCGCACACTACTTGATGTATTTCGTTTGCACGCATTTTACTTACCAGTATGAGGTTCGGAACTGTGTGATTATGTCGAAAGTTAAGAAGCACGGCATGAATATCGGCTCTGCTATCTACGGTTTTCTAGATCTCGAGAACAAATGATGGAAGTCTGGTTTCACGCGGTCGGTGCTTTCGAAACCTACAAGAGGTGGTTACAATACTAAGGGTCTACTTATCCCCCCGAAATGGTAAAATTACGTAATTAAATTTTTTTCTTGCACATACATGTTTGCAGCCCTGGTCGGCTTCTTTTTCGTGCACTTCTGGACTTTTCCCGCATTTCACAGGATCGACATGTTATTCTGAATTTGTTAATGTCAGTGGCAGAGGTGGGTCGATTCCCTGCCTGTAGCAACATCTCCCTCCCCCCTCCTACGGGACGAAATTTGTTTACCTGGTGTGTCTGCGTCTAGATTTATACCATGTGGTAGTGTGCGAACGTTTTGGAAACATTTATATGTGCAGTCCTGGTACATACTGAAATCTTCGCGCCAAACCTGCGAGGGGCGTTCACTAAGTAACGCATCACTTCCATTTGTTTGACCCAATGAAGGAGGCACTCCACAGAAAACGGTACGTCGATGTTGAGGACATTACTTGTGCAGAAAGACGTTGGTTCTGAAGTCGACCGGTAGAATGGTACCATGCGGACATACAGGACCTCTCAGCAAGGGTTTTTTTAACCAAAAGAGTTGGGAATAATGTGGTATATTGGAATCCTAGATAACATCCTTTCAGAAAAAAGCTGTGTTGAATTACTTGTTACACGTTCCTTGTGAATGCCGCAACCCATCTCCACTTTATCAGTGGGCTGTGCGATTTCGTCTTGGCTCTCCCAGTGGCGTGCTACCGTAATGTGGCACTAGGATTTCATTGTGCACAATAACACAGGAGTTACATGCTAAAAAACTAAAAATAATTACCCAACTTTTTTTGAAGTTGATAAAACGATATGACTACACCTCATAGCCCTGAGTAATAGTGACCTTACTTTATATGCTTCGAGTGTACAAAAGCGATGTTACTGTGCCCGCTCCGTCAACTGTTTCCTGTCATTGAGGTGACAGAGCCGCGTGTATAGGGTGGTGCCCTGTGGACCCTTCGAACGATATGGCTACTTTCCGGTTATTATCGTTCAGCATCAAATTGGAGAGTAGTTTGCTGCAGTATGGCTCGTACGAGAGTACTTTAAAAAGTAAGATAAACATTATTATGACAGGTCAAGCACCTTTCATTCAGTGTTGAACTAGACTTCAATGTGATACAGATACATGACACTATTTTTCTACATAATCTCTGCAAACAATGGTCGGAACGTTCTGCCAATCGTTAAATTCCTCGACTTTAGAAACTCACTCGTTCGGCACGGTGCCATTCGAGAGCCGCTGTGTTAACGTCATCGTCTTCGATTGCTAAGAATCGGTTCCTCGACTGCCTGGACAGTGTCGTCAGTGGTCGATGTCAACGGCTTTCGTTCCCGACCAGCATCGCCCACGTTTGTTCGATTCTGCCAATCGTTAAATTCCTCGACGTTAGAAATTCGCTCATTCGGCACGGTGCCATACGAGAGCCGCTGTGTTAACGTCATCGTCTTTGATTGCTAAGAATCGGTTCCTCGACTGCCTGGACAGTGTCGTCAGTGGCCGATGTCAATGGCTTTCGTTCCCGACCAGCATCGCCCACGTTTGTTCGGTTCTACCAATTGTTAAATTCCTCGACGTTAGAAATTCGCTCATTCGGCACGGTGCCATACGAGAGCCGCTGTGTTAACGTCATCGTCTTTGATTGCTAAGAATCGGTTCCTCGACTGCCTGGACAGTGTCGTCAGTGGTCGATGTCAATGGCTTTCGTTCCCGACCAGCATCGCCCACGTTTGTTCGGTTCTACCAATTGTTAAATTCCTCGACGTTAGAAATTCGCTCATTCGGCACGGTGCCATACGAGAGCCGCTGTGTTAACGTCATCGTCTTTGATTGCTAAGAATCGGTTCCTCGACTGCCTGGACAGTGTCGTCAGTGGTCGATGTCAACGGCTTTCGTTCCCGACCAGCATCGCCCACGTTTGTTCGATTCTGCCAATCGTTAAATTCCTCGACGTTAGAAATTCGCTCATTCGGCACGGTGCCATACGAGAGCCGCTGTGTTAACGTCATCGTCTTTGATTGCTAAGAATCGGTTCCTCGACTGCCTGGACAGTGTCGTCAGTGGCCGATGTCAACGGCTTTCGTTCCCGACCAGCATCGCCCACGTTTGTTCGGTTCTACCAATTGTTAAATTCCTCGACGTTAGAAATTCGCTCATTCGGCACGGTGCCATACGAGAGCCGCTGTGTTAACGTCATCGTCTTCGATTGCTAAGAATCGGTTCCTCGACTGCCTGGACAGTGTCATCAGTGGCCGATGTCAACGGCTTTCGTTCCCGACCAGCATCGCCCACGTTTGTTCGGTTCTACCAATCGTTAAATTCCTCGACGTTAGAAATTCGCTCATTCGGCACGGTGCAATACGAGAGCCGCTGTGTTAACGTCATCGTCTTTGATTGCTAAGAATCGGTTCCTCGACTGCCTGGACAGTGTCGTCAGTGGTCGATGTCAATGGCTTTCGTTCCCGACCAGCATCACTCATGTTTGTTCGGCCTTGGTCAAATATTTGGTACCATTGAACTGCGGCTGGATGTGACACTACATTTGATTCGTATACCGCCAGAATTTCATCACGAATATGTGTGTAAATTAGACGTTTTACCCACAAGAATCGACCGTCCCGCGGATTTCAGTACGTTTCCAGTTGCCTCGCCATTTCACTCCCTCACTGTGATGAACCTGTCATCTGTATCGCGGCAGAGTTCTGCATGAAACCCACATCATGTGCTCTTCTGACAACGCTCCGCTCTTTGTGGCGCGAGTGGTCTTAGAGTGTGACGACGTGTGTAACTTCCTTTCTGAAGTGCCATCGTACGTCCACTGGTACACTGGGTGATACACGACAGCGCTCCGTGTAAAAATATTTTGCACTTACGGCAATGGAATCTAGTGACGGCAGTTTTCCTGCACCCTAACACAGCCAGCCCAGAGTCTGCCCGACATTGGTCAGACGCCCACAATCTGGCAGCATCATTAGAGCTTCTTGTCTATCCCAAACTTAAGAGTCACGCAGACTGCCATCATCCCACTCAGGTAACACGCAGAACTGTTTTTCTCCACGGTCATAGGAGTGCTCTCTTAACAACACACAGACTATCTTCATTGTTTCTAACTGTCTATTCCATAAGTCTGTTGTTGTCACATATCACATGCCCCAACAGCTTGATAGCATGGAGTGGGTCAAGATTGCCCACTGATGCTCGATCTCCGTTGCTGTTTGTGGTTGGTATTTGACAGAAGAGCTCCTGCAGGGTGACAATCATTGAACTATACGAAAAAAGTAAATTAGTTACAAACTGCAGCGTACACACACTTTATTCAACGTGTAAACGTCACTACAGATATTCGAATTAAGGTTATGACAGTTTCGATACGCCAGCCGTCACTGGCGATGATGTGCCGCAGACGAATAGCGAAATTCTGCATGATCTCAGAAGTGTCGGAACATCGATGCTGTCGATGACCTCGTGAATGGTTGTTTTCAGCTCAACATCTGTTTTGGGCTTTTTGCTGAATACCTTGTCTTCAATATAGCCCCACAAAAAGGAGTCACATGGGTTCAGATCGGGAGAATATGGCGGCCTATAAAGGCCCATGCCAGTGGCCTCTAGCCACCTCAGAGCCAGAATGCGGTCCCCAAAGTGCTCCTCCAGGACATCGAACACTCTCCTGCTTCAGTGAGATCGAGTTCCGTCTTGCATGAACCACATCTTGTCGAACTCAGGGTCACTTTGGATAATGGGGATGAAATCATTTTCCAAAACTTTCACGTCCTTTCGGTAGTCACCCTGCCATCAAGGAATATCGCACTGATCACTCGTGACTGGACGTTGCATACCATATAGTCACCCGTTGAAGATGAAGAGACTTGTCGATCGCAAAATAGGGATCCTCAGTCCCCAAGTTGCGTCAATTTTGCTTATTGACGAGTCCATCCAAATGAAAGTGGGCTTGCGAGGAAATAAAAACAGCCGGACTGGGTGGCCGAGCGGTTCTAGGCGCTACAGTCTGGAACTGCGCGACCGCTACGGTCGCAGGTTCGAATCCTGCCTCGGGCATGGATGTGTGTGATGTCCTTAGGTTAGTTAGGTTTAAGTAGTTCTAAGTTCTAGGGGACTGCTGACCTTAGAAGTTAAGTCCCATAGTGCTTAGAGCCATTTGAACCATTTGAAATAAAAACAAAAAACCCTTTTAAACCTTACGCAGAAATTAAAATTTACCCAAAATTCCTATCTTCATCTATGTAGAAAAATATGGTCCTGTGGAATCGGAGGAATCTTTTTTAAAAACGCTGTATTTCACCAGATCAACACTCGAACTAGTAGCACCACACTCTGAAAACCAGGTAATACAGCTGTGGATTTTCTATGATGGCGAGAGGGAATGTAAGATCTATCGTCAATCGAAGATGTGTGGGGTTTTACTGTGGATGCTGTCAAGGCTCTGGAGCTACCTGCGTATCCGCAGTAACTACCAGCGAAAGTTTTTCTTGCAGAGAAATTATGCAAGATACTTTTGGTTACTTTTGCAGCTTCAGCCCATGACTTATGGAAGATTAATTTCACAATGTAGTAGCCCAAAGTGAAACCGAAATACACTCTCTTTATCTGTGTGAATTAATATACATTGCTCCTATAAATGTCCGATGGTATTCGATTTTTTGTTTCTACGAAACTGTCACACATTATCATCTCCTCTTGCTTTTCGCAGGTACACCTACTTGTATGAAGATGAGTGAACAGAATTACATCTCTTTTGCCTGAAACCAGACATCTGAGGCAGTTAGCAGATACTTGCGTTAATCAGTGTTCACTGATCTAAATTACTACCAGCGAAGTTTGGTATTCTTCTAGAGGAAAATACTATCGGAAAATTGGTAAGTAAAGTGGTAAAACATCCACTTTTTAATTATGTCTCACAAACTCGATTGAATTTCAGAAAACAACATCATGCTACGATTGTGAGTTCACGAGTTAGCCATACCCTTTTTTTGGGGTTCATTTATAAAGTCTTCCACAGCAGGATACGAAAAATCAGAAAACGTATATGAACAGCAAAAACCGTATACCTGTTAACTAATTAAATTAGGCCATGTTGGCTGATTTCAGGCACCGTGACTGTGAGGAACTACTATTTATTTTTTCTGCTACCAGTTGCACAAATAATTACCTTGTTCCAAGAGAATGTCGAACGATGATCTACAATGTAATTTGACTCAATACAGAGCGAGTTTGGGGTTTGAAATATATTGCACTGGACAGGTGATACTTGTTACAGAAACTCGAGGCAACAGTAGCTCTCGGCAAGGAAAGGAACTCACATTCATCAAAGATGGCACGATTACATACTATACAGGGTGTCCCATTTGTCCTGACCATCCTAAATAACTGTTTGTCCAGATGCAAATTACAACTTGTATCAAGCAAATGTTCTTTAGCCGTCAGGGGGACATCAATCAGCATGATTGCCTTCGTTGTAGCTTTGTTTTTTACAATGATACGAACAGCGGTACGACTTTTTTAAACGGCACCCAGTATTTTTTATTCGGTAATTCATTTCCTCTCCTAAAGGCCTATTCAAAAATGTGTCACAGTGTACCATTCACTGAAACACAACTTTATTAATTACATAACACAACACTGACATTGACGTTCCCAGCGCTCAGTGCAAGTACACGGGGTAATGGAACACATACACGTGCTGACGTTGACAGAAGACAAATGTAAACATAAGTAGAATGCACACCCGTCATTCCGTCAACCATCATCAGTTGAACAGTTGTGTCAGTAGAATGTACACCAACGAAGAGAAGGTAGGAATGCTACTCATATATGGGGAATGTAAGTTATCAGAACAGTAATTGCAATACTGTTTTCTTACGTATGGGTACACTTAGTAGAGTAGTTTAGTCCTTTTAAATAATGTTGTGTAGAGTAGGCGTATAGTAAAGGCTATCCTTCCTACAAGCTGCATCGACATATCGTTTCTTTTATTGTTGTTGTTGCTGTTGAAGGTAGGCGAAATGCTACGCAGACAGCGGAACTGTACACAGAGCGATATCCTGACAAGAACCCACCTTCCCGACGGATGTTTTCTCGTCTTGTTGCGACGTTTCAGGAAACGGGAAGTTTCAACCCACGACAACGCAATCGTCGTAGCACTCGCACAGACGAATCTGCCGAAGTTACTGTTCTCGCTTCCGTTGCTATGAATCCACAAGTGAGCACACGACAGCTTGAACACGAGATTGGCATTCCTAAAACCAGTGTACATCATATTCTTACACGTCACCGGTTCAATCCTTATCATGTACACCTACATCAAGAACTGCACGGGAATGATTTCAGAATCGTGTACAGTTCTGTCAGTAGGCACAGCAGCAAATCTTCGCCAACCCGAACTTCATCTCCAATGTTCTATTTAGCGGCGAATGTTCCTTCTCAAACAAAGGACAGGTAAATACAAGGAACATGCATTATTGGTCAGGCGACAACCCACGATGGCCTACACAGGTAGAACATCAGCGTCAATGGAGAGTTAACGTCTCGTGATGGATGCTTGGCACTACAATTATTGGCCCTTATTTCATCAATGGTAGTCTAAACGGCACAGCGTTGCCAACTTCCTCAGACGAATTCTTCCTCCTCTTCTGGATGAAGTGGTGCTAAGAACCAGAATGCTTATGTGGTATCAACGCGATGGATGTCCATCACATAATGCATTGCATGCACGGCGTGTCCTGAACCGAAGGTATCCTGCCAGATGGATTGGTCGAGGAGGAACAGTTACTTGACCTGCTAGGTCTCCTGATTTAAATCCTCCGGACTTTTTTCTTTGGGGATGCATTAAAGACGTTGTCTATTGCGATATTCCAACAACCTCAGAGGAGACATGCAGGAACGTATTGTGCTTGCTTGTAATTCTCTTCAGCAGGCAACACTGAAGGCAATAAATAATTCTTTCATTCAACGAGTGCACCAGTGTGTTGGTGTCCAGGGTCACCACTTTGAGCACATTTGAATGTTCTACTCCTGGGAAATGGTACAGGAGAGCCAAAGTCAATTTTGTGTCATGTTTTTACTTGGTTTTCATTTGTTTTCTGACAACTCCAGCAAGCGGACGAGTTTTTCATCCCAGGCTCAAAGTCAATGTTGTGTTACGTAATCAATAACGTTCTGTTTCAGTGAATGGTACACTGTGATACAGTTTTGAATAGGTCTTTAGGAGAGTAAATGAATTACGGAGTAAAAAATACAGGGTACCATTTAAAAAAGTCATACTGCTGTTCATATCTTTGTAAAAAACAAAGCTACAACGAAGGCAATCATGCTCATTGATGTCCCCCTGACGGCTAAAGATCATTTGGTTGAAAAATTTTGTAATTTGCATCTGGGAAAACAGTGGTCAAGATAACTGGGACACCCTGTATATTCCCTGTGAGATACTAACGCAATAAAGCCACTTTCATAAAAAATGAAATATCAAATGGTTCAAATGGCTCTGAGCACTATGGGACTTAACATCTTAGGTCATCAGTCCCCTAGAACTTAGAACTACTTAAACCTAACTAACCTACAGACATCACACACATCCATGCCCGAGGCAGGATTCGAACCTGCGACCGTAGCAGTCCCGCGGTTCCGGACTGCAGCTCCTAGAACCGCACGGCCACCGCGGCCGGCAATGAAATATCGTAGACTGAAAATATTTATGAAAAATTCACCTTTCGTTGCAGAACAGTGAAACGAAACTTTACTTCTGTTAGCCACTCTGGACCACTTCAGCACTTTTCTCGATTTCTCTGAAGAGAAAAGTATTTCTCAGAATTAACTGATTCATCTGTTTTGAAGAGCGTCCATTATTTTCTTTCGTTTACCACTCTCGAATAGAAAGAAAGTGTTCTAAGCCAGGGTGGCTTCTCATGTTAATTTTTTCCATGTTTATTCGAAATCATTTATGGCTAACTGCAGAACAGTTGCTTTAATGAGGCCACATCCGAATTATTCCCTCATCATTGTGGAACTGAACTAGTGCTATCTGTCTAATGACGTGACGTCTATGGAACGTTCATATCTAACATTTGTTCCTACCTTCCTCCCGATAAATGATCCTTAATCGTACTTTTGTTATTATACAAAGTCTACGTTAGCCATATAACAGCCGTTCTTCATCACTCGTTACGAAAATGTCATAACACATTAACGTGGCTGGACAGTATATCAGAATGTTAAGAACGAATCTCTCCGTGATGCCCAATATATTTATTGTAATGCCTCCTGCTGTAGTTCGATGATAACTTTACGACGTTCTCACGCATATTGTAGAAATCGAGACGAAACGAGTTGTTTTTCTTTGAATTTACTCTGTCTCTTCCATTATTTTTACCAAATAATTGTCCGAGATCGACGACCATTGTCAGCGGCGTTTTTATGAAGCAGAAACATCAGGGAGAAGAATCACCGCTCTGACAGGGGATTCTGAAATCAAAAATTTATTGTATAAAGATATGCTCGTCAGCTGTTACTAACGATTTCCTCCTTGCTCGTTACTGAGAGGTCCCAACAGGAGGTCGGATGTACTTTTGCATCCGCACTGAAGAACGTGGATCCATTGCACGTCAGCTGCAAAGCTCATTAACAGATTAACCCATCGCGAATGAAAAGAACGTTGTTGGTTGGTAGATTTGGATGATGGGACCAAACAGCGAAGTCATCGGTCCCATCGGATTAGGAAAGGATGGGGAAGGAAGTCGGCTGTGCCCTTTCAAAGGAAACATCCCGACATAAGAACGTTCTATTCTTGGTAGTGGTATGCTCAGCAGCCACTGACAACAAGAGCGTATGTGCGGTCTCGCTGAAGATTGCGCATGGCAATCCCATGTCCGAAACTGTCAGCCATCGAGGCAACAGAGCATCGCATTCGTAGTAGACTAGGTCTTTCCACACTACAGCTGCCTCCGTCTTCTCGTCTTCTCCACTGGGACAGTGGCAATCAGTGGCGATCACTGAATAACAAACAACCTTGTGAGTCGTTTCGCCTATGATTCGTCAGCGAACAAAGTTACATGTAAATTAAAGGAGGAAGGATGTCCGACCGCCGTGACCGAGCGGTTCTGGGCGCTTCAGTCCAGAACCATGCTGCTGCTACGGTCGCAGGTTAGAATCCTGCCTCGGGCATGGATGTGTGTGTTGTCCTTAGGTTAGTTGGGTTTAAGTAGTTTTAAGTCTAGGAGACTGATGACCTCAGATGTTAAGTCACATAGTGCTTAGAGCCATTTGAACCATTTGAGGAAGGAGGGAGAAAGGAAAGGAAAGGATTATTGATGTCAGTTGCATTGAGACATTATGCGGAATGAGCAGCAACGAGTGAAAACGTATACCGGATCAGGATTCGAACCTACGATCTCTTGCTTACCAGGCAGGTGCTTTAAACACTACCCCATCTAGGGCACTGGGGTGGCCCACTTGCGCGGACTATCTTGACACACCTCACGACCTGCTGACATTCCCACGGAGCGCCACTTATCCACAGTCCCTGTCCATCCGCTACAGAGAAATTCCCCTCATGAGGTCTGACGTACTTGCGCGTCCGCACTGAAGAACGTGGATCCATTGCCTGTCTAGACGAATCAGTTATATAAATGCGCGGTGTCGGTTCTTTTGGACATGTCTGAAATAACAGATACCGCGATTTTATATAAAGGAACAACGTTGTGCTTACTGCCGAAAGCGTGGTGTAGTGGAAGGCACCAGCTCCTATAACTACGACGTTCTGTAGCGTCGTTCAATGACGTTACCGGGCACAGATCTCTATCCTCGATTTTTTCTATAAGATTCCCTCTACAACTGCCCGAAGTTTGTCGCAACATTGCTGGGACACCCTGCATATGGGCAGCATATACATACAGCATATGATGTCTGACATTTAAATTATTCGATGTTTTCACCAAGTATAATTTTTTCATGAAACTGCAGATGCTTTGACAACGCATATTTAAAGTAAACGAGGGAAAATTTATTACAGAAATTTTCACCTGTCATTGGGCTTATTTTATGATAAGAAATTACAAAAAATCAAGACCATTAAACCAAATACACAGCCGACCATAACAATTGTAATACCGTCATGAAACAACTATCAAATTGGTATGACATGACATCTCTACATGAAACTTCCTGGCAGTTTAAAACTGTGTGCCGGACCGAGACTCGAACTCGGGACCTTTACCGTTCGCGGGCAAGTGCTCTACCACCTTTTTTTTCCAAAATTCTTTGTTGATCTCATTTTGTTCTATTTATTTTCGGGGCGGACGGCTCATGACACCCGTTCAGGTTGTTCGTTGATCCGTTCACTCATTTTTTTTTTTTAATTGCAGACGGTAGCCAACACACTTACCAAACACTTTTTTTTAAATCCCGTTTTGTTCGTTTTCGTTCGTTGTATGTGCTCGGGGCGGACGTCGCAAGACACCCATTTCACTTCGTCGTTGATCCAGTAACTCATTTTTTTTTATTACAGAGGGCAGCTAACCCTCTGACCGTACACGCTGAGCTACCGTGCCGGCGTTGAGCTATCAAAGCACGACTCACGCCCCGTCCTCACAGCTTCACTTCTGCCAGTACCTCGTCTCCTATCTTCCTAACTTTACAGAAGCTCTCCTACGAACCTTGCAGAACTAGCACTCCTGAAAGAAAGGATACTGCGGAGACATGGCTTAGCCACAGCCTCGGGAATGTTTCCAGAATGAAACAGCTCTACATGCTTGCATAAGGAAAAGGACAACCGTGCAAATCACGCCATCTACATTCTGTATACAGGGAAAGATGACGAACAGGGTTTCTTATTCAGAAGTCGTATTTGAATGTTGGTTATTTGATAAATCATCGTGATGTGCCCCGTTTATGAAAGAAGAAGAAGAAACATATACTATCATGTGTCGGAATTGGACAACAGTAGGACTGTTGCGCAATATTACTGCTCGAACTAGTCATAATTCCACGACTCTCAACCGTCTTCAGTTTTCTACATTCTCTTGGTTGGTGAGCACTGTGCACACATGAGATCGCTATTAGCCGAGGGACACTTGTAGCGCCACTCATGCATGACGTCACGAGTGGCGCCAGTAGCTGCCAGAGGTTTTGTGAACAAGGCTACCTGTGGCGCCACTCTTTAATAACAGCTCAATTCTCAGCGGGAAATAGCCAGTTGAGAGAATGATGTCGTAAAAGAACTGGTTCTCCTCACTCTCCTACTAAAACAAAGTTAAAGGGTAGGAAGATGAGAAAACATCAATGCATATTGCTCGATTGACAAGAGCGCCATATTACTGAAAAAAGTTGACTGAATGACCGGTGTGTATTTCGTTTGCATTTTCATTTCTTTACTGTCATCTCCAGCACGTGAGTGATTTACGTTATCGCGGATAAAAATGGTTCAAATGGCTCTGAGCTCTATGGGACTTACCTTCTGAGGTCATCAGTCCCCTAGAACTTAGGACTACTTAAACCTACTAACCTAAGGACGTCACACACATCCATGCCCGAGGCAGGATTCGAACCTGTGACCGTAGCGGTCGCGCGGTTCCAGACTGTAGCGCCTAGAACCGCTCGGCCACACCGGCTGGCTATCGCGGATACTTGCGCTATCTGGTATGTAGTACAGAAGAGTCAAAGTAAATTCTGAGCTACATTTTCAATCCTAGATTACTAAACCCTCGTACAATTTATGATTTTTGTTGGTATCAATTCGCGATTCGTGCCAATTCGATGTTACCACTATCGGGTGTAAAACAGGACATTTTGTGCTTACTTTGTGTGTGACATACCATTGGAGACCTTACAACTGGAATTAACTAGGGCATAAACAACACAGACGGAAAAAATGATAATACAGAGAAGGAGTTGTGCGACATAAAGGAAGTTGGTAGACGTTTCTGCATCTGAAAGGTGATATCTATTCAGATTTCACGCAAGTCGCATTTGTGTGGCGCTAGCAGCGCCACTATGAGGATCCAACACAAGTTTGCTTTAAATACACGCAGTACCGGTCGTGAGCGTTAGCTATCTTTGAGACTGGACGTGCTGAGTTGATGTTAGTGAAGAATGCCTTTAAGGTGACAATGACCCCATTATAAACACCTCACTGAGTTTGAATGAAGTCATGTAACAGAGCTACGAGAAGTCGGATGTTCCTTCTGCGATACTGCAGAAAAACTTGACGGGAATGTAGCTGTTGTACATGACTGCTGGCAGCGGTGGTCACGAGAGTGTATGGTCGCAAGAAGACCGGCCTCCGGACAGAATCGTGGCAATACCGAGAGGAAAGACCATCGTGTTCGGCGTATGGCTCTGGTGCATCGTATTGCATCTGCAGTAGCAATTAGAGCAGCATCTGGCACCACAGTAACACAAAGAACTGTCACAATACTTCGAGGGCTGTTCCGAGCCAGACGCCCTGTAGCCAGCGTTCCACTGACCCCAAACCACTGCCATTTGCAACTTCAGTGGTATCAAGCGAGAGGTCATTAGGGGAGCAGGGTGTTTTCTGATGAAAACTGGTTCTGCGTGGGAGCCAGTGATGGCTGTGTGTTGGTTAGGAGGAGGCCCGTTGATGGCCAGCAAGTAACCTGTCTGCGTGCTAGACACACTGGACGTGCACCTGGGGTTGTGGTCTGGGGTGCGATTTCGTATGACAGCAGGAGCATTTTCAGAGATATCCCACGCATCTTGACAGCAACTTTGTACGGCCGTCTGGCGATTCGACCTGTTGTGTTGCCAATCGTGGATGGCATTCCAGGGGTTGCTTTCCAACAGGATAACGCTGGCCCACATACCGCTGTTGTAACCCAATACGCTCTACAGTGTGTCAACATGTTGCCTTGACCTGCTGGATCACCAGATTTGTCCATAATCGAGCACATGTAGGATATAATCGGACGGCAACTCCAGATTTAATCCACAAACAGCATCAACCGCCGCTGTATTGATCGACCACGTGCAAAAATCATGGATAACAATCACACAAGCAGACTTCCGGCGCCTGTACAGCACAACGCGTGCATTCAATATTCTGGTGGTTAGACCGGTTATCAATCCGCCCCCGGTAGCGGAGTGGTCAGCGCTATGGAATGTCAATGCTCAGGGCCTGGGTTCGATTCCCGGCTGAGTCGGAGATTTTCTCCGCCCAGGGACTATGTGTTGTGTTGTTCTAATCATCATCATTTCATCCCCATCAACGCGCAAGTCGGCGAAGTGGCGTCAGATCGAAAGACTTGCACTCGTCGAATGGCCTACCCGACTGGAGGCCCTAGCCACACGACATTTTTAGCGGTTATTAATGTACCAGCATTTCATATTTGCAATAACTTATCTCTCACTTACATTAACCTATGATCTTGCAATATGAATCACTTAAATATGTTACCTAGACAAAGATATTCCCGAATTTCCATTACTCTACATTAATTATTTTTTGGTGTTGCGGTTTTTGTCCGTCAGCGTATAAATTATGACTTCCCTTGCTTAAAATACATAGAAGTAAAATTTATAGCGGATTAGTAACAATGTAATATTTCCTGCCTTTAATGTTCTAGTGATAATGGCACAAAGTTCACGTGAATGGTACGCTGCGACATGTTTCTGAATAGTTATTCAGGAGAGGAAGTCGATTACCGAATAAAAATTATAGGGCGCTATTTAACAAAGATGTACCACTGTTCGTATTTTCGTAACGATCGATGTTAGAAGAAAGTTAGTTATGCTGTTTACGTCTTCATGGCATTTTTCATTTTGCTTCTGGACAAAATGTTATTTGGGGTGGACGAGATAAAATGGGATACCATGTATGCAACGTTCAGCGATCTTAATAAACGCGCCGGCCGATGTGGCCGAGCAGTTCTAGGGCTTCAGTCTGGGACCGCGCGACCGCTATGGTCACAGGTTCGAATCCTGCCTCGGGCATAGATGTGTGTGATATCCTTAGGTTAGTTAGGTTTAAGTAGTTCGAAGTTCTAGGGGACTGATGACCTCAGATGTTAAGTCCCATAGCGCTTAGAGCCATTTGAACCACTTAATAAACGCAGTGGCGCAAAGTGTAAGACACATGCTTCGTGTTTGAGAGATGTGTATTTCAGTTCTTGTCTGGTTCTCCTGTTTTAAACTTTGCATGATTCCCCTAAATCTCTTTGGCAGAATGTTGGTATGATTCCTTCAATGAAACCACGACTGATTCTCTCTACTGCCTTTATTCCATTGAGCTAGTTCTGTTTGTCTTCAACGGCCTCAATGTAGACGAGACGTTAAACTTTAACCTTCCGTCACATCTTTTTTCGTGAATTAACCATGTAATGAGTTGACTCGCAGCAACTGCAGAAACTAACTTGCGAAATTTTCATTTCTGCAGGTGCCATTAAGGCCAGCGCTTCGATTGTTACGTTAAAAGCTATCATAGTTGTTCGCTGATGATGGAGACTGAAATATCTTATTACAAAATCGTATTTTCACATCTCAGTTACTTTTGTTGTTTAAAAGTTGCTTAAAGTACTCAAAACTAGTCGTCTCTTATGACGGACACCAAAACAAACACTGGATAGAAAAGTTATGTTTGCGGATTGTTTATTCCGATTTTTTGAATAATATGATCGATAATATAAGCGGCGATTGTTCACTCGTTACTTTTACTATACTATGTTAACAGCTAATAACACTGATACCTTAATGATGAGGATTTTGTGATGTAACTAAGATTTTTGCTTATAAATGCGGTGCAGATCCCTTCATCAAGTTTCTTGTCTGATGCTGTGCGTGAGAACCCGTGGACATACTCTGTCTCAATAACAAAAGATAAGTAATTCGTTCTATATTCCCTCGCAAGATGTGAGTGAATAGTAATAGTTTTCGTTTTTTGCTATAGATAATGTGAGAAATTATGTAATTCTGGTTTTGTTTCAAGTTACCGCTGCGTTATGACGTGTCCCAGTTTCCTACTGCATTGAATCCTTAATTTTTCTTGATTGCAGACGAGGATCTGCACTGGAACACCTCTGTATGGAGCCGTGGTTGAGGTGTCCCAGTAGCTATGACACTGAATCGATATTAAAAGTGGGTAGCGTTCGAATACACGCTTGGTAACCATTGTTTTTGTATCTTTACCGTTTTTACGAATCATTTCAGACGAAAGCTGAAATGTGACTTACATGTTGAACCTTCATTCCTTCTTTTGGATGTAAACGGTGATAGAGCTAGCTTCGCGATATGACTGTTCATTTACATACTTTCAACGATAGAAAGCTATCCAGGGCAGGCGGTAATTATACTCCTTTCTTCTCCACATTAGTTTTCAGAATATCTTGTAGTGAGCCGTGTCATATGAGTAAGTTTTCCGGCAACATCACATGTATTGACGATTGTGACTGCGATTTCTATGCGATATTTCTGCATGGGTACGTACACATGTTACTGAAAACTGACCTTTCGTACGTCTAGGCATCACTGAATGTTAACGTCATATGTTAACTGAAAGCCGGCTGCGGTGGCCGAGCGGTTCTAGGCGCTTCAGTCAGGAACCGCGCGACCGCTACGGTCGCAGGTTCGAATCCTGGATGTGTGTGATGTCCTTAGGTTAGTTAGGTTTAAGTCGTTCTAAGTTCTAGGGGACTGATGACCTCAGATGTTAAGTCCCATAGTGCTCAGAGCCATCTGAACCATTTTGTTAACTGAAAGCTGTCGACGCTGGACACTCATTACAACACCAGAAACAGAGGATCTTAATCTCAAATCTAATACACGAGGTTTCTCTGAATGCTAAAGCTGCCCAGTTTAAGCTTCCCACAAAATTACTACTGGAGGAAATGAAGGTAATAGAAGCCATACTTTCAATAGATAGTTACGAAAGGATAATTTTCGTATGTGATAGTAAAAAGAATGTTCCTGGCTAGTAAATGTGGAAATACCGTCTCTCTGAACATCTTGACTGTTGTAAAAACGCATAAGTGTAAAGATGATGGAGGAATACGGTTCCAAGCTTTGCATAGGACATCTTTAAGGTCAGAGCACAAACAGGACTTAACTTTCCAGAGGAACCTTCCTAATATTCACCTGTAGTGGTTTACTGAAACCACATAACTGAACTGCCTCTGAACCGACCTTGAGGGCACAACGGTACCGACCTACCGCCGTGTCATCCTCAGCCCGCAGGCGTCACTAAAAGCGGATATGGAGAGGCATGTGGTTAGAACTACTTCTCAATCAAATAGCGCTTCAACTTTCCTCGCAAGGGCTGAGTGCACCCCGCTTGCCAACACCACTCGGCAGATCCCGAGCATTACCTGTACAAGTGCTAGCCAACCCAGATAGCGCTTAACGGAGGGGAACCGGCGTTACCAACGCGGCCAGGCCGTTGGCTTAATGTAACTAAAGAAAAGCTAAATCTGAATTGTCTGCCTTGAATTTAAGACTTGGGCCTCTCCAATCCGATTCCAACACAGTGTTCCCGTACAACATCTCATTAAGGTTCCTTTCGTCGTGTTCCAATGGAGGCTTGTACTTTGTAACTCGAATCACCACGAAGCGTATGACAGCACCACAAAGACAACGGAATTATCAAGTACTTTCTTCGGAGAAGTTCAATTTGAATATTAAGATTCTGATATATTATTCTTTTGTTGCAGGTTCTTCCACTCCGTTAAGATGAGAACAGAAAGAATCTTCGTAATTTTATTTCTCCCGACTGGTATTAGTTAAAAGCAAATCACTACATAATTTACCAGAAACTAAGAATTCCAGCGCCCGTAGATGATACTTCGTTGAATCCTAATATCGTATAATGTTATTCTTTTTATGTTTTCTTGAAAATATCTCGACGTATTTTTCAATCCTATCATTCTGCAGATGTCTTGACCTACTTTAAGAAGGGTTTGTGGGTAAAATAAATATTCATTTCAACTAATATCGCTAGCACTTTTTCTTAATTTAGATTCATTTTACTGTAGTAGATAACAATAATAATAATAATAATAATAATATGCAATAGCGCATCATGTCTGCTGTCCGTAATCTCAGTATGAATGTAACATTCCGGAATTCCAGTTGATAATAATGTTTCACTGCATGTATTTTTTAAATATTGCTTATAATGAGGTGCAGCGAGGTTCTCGACAATCGCGCACTCAACATGAAACAGAAAGCTGCTCACATTATTTTAGTAGCTTGTTATATATTTAACATAGTACGCTAAAATAAACTTATAAATATTTACCTGACGTCGCTCTTGCGGGAAGACATCGCTGTTACAAGAAATGATATGTAACCGTACACAATGTGTTAACCACGCAAACGACTTCACTCGCTGATATTATCAGAGATTGTGGCAACTTTAATTTGAAAGAAATTAAAAAAAAAAAAAAGATAAGGGGCAAGGTCATACTGTGAGGTGGAGTGTACTACCTTTACACGTAACGTTCAACATTTTGTTATTAACTTTTGTATTTTACTTTTTAAAAGTAAATATGCGATTTAAGGCTTCTGTAATGAGGGATGGCCGCCCAATCCTACAACGTGTGGACGTGGTTCCGCCTTGATTTCGCCAGTGTTAAAGACACTCATTGCAACACTCCATTGACACGCGACACGTCGTGTAGTTTCCGAAACTCCGGTCCATCACAATCCGCCCCCGGTCAAAATCAGACAGAGCACGATCCTTTCACCATTCTACTCACGGACAGCACGATGACACTACATACACCGTGCTTCTGACTAGCAGTCACTCCTCGCCATGTGACGCATCTATCGTCTGGAAAAGTCTACATCGATAGCAGTCGGAGTTCATAATGTTATAGGTGATCAGTGTATGAAGCTACAAAAGCGTAAAATAGTTATGAGATAAATTCTGTAATTTAGTATTGCTTCTGGGCGTATGAAGTGAGTCTGCATTTTATCACGATTTAACAGGAATAATTGTTTTCAGCACCTGCATGCAGCTGTACTTGCCACACAGAGTTTAGGAAACATGAAAATTTTAGTTAACGACGTTTGTTTCGAGATATTTGTGATAGAAATTAAAGAAGTTTAAGTTTTAACGTCCCGTCGACGACTATACCATCAGAAATGAGGCTGAAGCTCGGACTGGGGAAGGATGAGTAGCGAAATCATCCGTATCAAAAATGGCTCTAAGCACTATGAGACTTAACATCTGAGGTCATCAGTCCCCTGGACTTAAAACTAATTAAACCTAACTAACCTAAGGACATCACACACATCAATGCCCGAGGCAGGATTCGAACCTGCGACCGTAGCAGCAGCCCGGTTCCGGACTGAAGCGCCTAGAACCGCTCGGCCACAGCAGCCGGCTCATCCGTATCCTTCTCGGAGGAAACTTCCCACCATTTGCCTTGAGCTGTTTAGGGAAACCAGGCCCGATCGGGAGGTCAACTGTAGCCTTTCCTAATGTCTCATCACTGCAGGACTTTGTTGAGATATTTTCAAAGCATTTTCCTTCACTGCAAGCTTCATGTATTAGCAGAAAGCTCCACTTCCCTTTATCACTAAATTCAATCCTTCATGCTTTCTTCTTCAAATAAAACATTGGTGCTGTTGACTTACTGTCACATGTGTGTGTCTATTGGGATCAGTGCAACTTTTTCATAATCAAAATAAGTGTACTGGAGGTTAGGTCTATGAAAGATACAGTGACAACGGAACAATTTATGAGCAAATTAATAAGCATAAAAATAAATGACATAATATGCGTTGCACTTGCGTAAGAGTAACCACAAAATCATTTCGAACAAACACGTCCATAGTATACATAACAAAAAAATATTAATTATATGTACTGTCCTAATGACAGTAAAATTACCGGAAAAGTTTCATTTGTATTGATGTGTGGTAAATACTCGTATTAAGGGCGCAACATTCAGAATCATCGATTTTCCTTGAGTTGATGAAATTACAGGAAAACAAGTACACCGAGTACAGAATCCAGAACAACATTCATAAGCAAGATTTAATCACTATATCTTTCAGGCAAAGTATGATGAGACGGATATACGCGAGGCGTAGTACCCGAAAACTGCAGTACAGAGTTTGGCTGTCACTGTACCATTACGGTGCTCATGGCTGTATTACTTTGGAATAACCACCCTAGAAATCGTAATTTCCAGTTTTTTCGAATGTGTGATGGCAAATCTTTCATTTTTGACTTTTATTAGGAGTCGTGCCACTATCAAAGTTTCGGCGATTATGAATTTACAGAGAGGGGCATCAACCCACTGAGTAGCAAGAATAACATTGTTCTCTTAGGTTTCTAATTACTTTTTCAAATCCGGAGCTCTCAGATTTCAGTACTTAACTGTGATTACCGGATATGTCTGATTGTGTAAAGTGTGCAATAGTAGCCTACTCTAGTGTTTTTACGAAAATTACACTTGGTTTTGACACTCTTTCGCTTGTATCACTCTCCTTTTAATACTATTTACCAAATGTTATCTATTGCGAGCCTCAACTAAATTAACGCAAATTCATTTTATTTATGAACTAATTTAATTTTAAGAAGTCAGATATATTTAATGACAGTGATCATATTTCAATCTGCACGTTTCAAGAGCAACATGTTCTCATATTCAGGACAGGCAAACAAAAATTTTCACAGTATGAAGGTTTTTTTACACTTTTCCTAAGGATGAATGATTGTTTCTCTCTAAAAGCACCACTTTAAATGTTATTCCTGTAACTAAATATGTGCAGTCGAGCGAAGTGATATCATTTCGTAAATTACATAAAATTACAAACATACTTCACTTAGCAATGAGTAATTCTAATGTGTACTTCATACGGCCATTGAGTACTCAATTTTATGTGAATGGCTTTCCTATTTTGCGTTTTCATCAAGAGTTAATGTAAAATATAGAGCCATTTTATTATGAGGTACTATCAAGAGCAACCACCGTGTGAAATCATATAGCAGCTGTGCGAGATAAAAATAACTCATTCGACTGATAGTAGTGTTTCAGGGCTACCTGAAGACCAACTGTCGATGGTGAGTCTCACAGTTGTTGGAAGGGTCATTTCTTCGTTTGAATATACGTTCCTCCCCTGGGTAGAAAATTTTCACTTAATATTGACTGATGGGTAACGAAACTAGTGTAACATTTCTTTCACATAAATAAAAGGTCTTAACGTGTGACTCTGGGCCAAACTACAGCTAATGCCGCTATGCGCTCTTCCCACGTGGCTGCAGGCTGTTTGTCCACCAACATTTGTTGCCCGTTCTATTGGCAAGAGGTTCACCCGTTCTACAGATAAGAGAAAGTTACATTGGAGAAAGCTGAACCTGATGCATCTCTTGCAGTCATCTTTTGATACCATCGAGCAAATATTAACCTGAGTGCAGACGCAATGTCTGCCGCTCTCGTAGTTCTATTCGGAATAGGGTATGCTCAGCTGTTGTGATAGGCATGATTCTCACCTTCCCTGGTTTATTTCGTCGGTGAGGGATTTCGTTGAGTTTTGGTCATCATCGTTAGAAATTTGCTGCTCATTGTGCACCCATGACATCTCTAGTTGCTGCCAATAGGCCTTAACTGTATTTATTCAGCTCTAATTTGCGTAAGGACTAAAATGCCTTCTTTTTCGTTACAGGCATTCCACCTTATTGGACAATAAAACCTGTCGGTTTTATTCTCATAAGTTGGTCATTTACATCATCCTGTGTTGTCTGCATGCATATTTCGCCTCCGTGTTCGTGTCTGACACTAGCTTTGTTGCCCATATTTCACTTGGAATGTTACACATTTCGCGGGATCGGGCAGATACTTTTTAATACTGCTTTACTTACACCCATGTGAATTTTTTGAGTTTTTTTCAGTTTCCTATTGTCTGAAAGTGACTGGCAGTTCATCTGAACAATACTTACGTGGTGACAGAAATGTTTCGATTGTTCCACGAAATTATTAGAGAACTGCCACATGTCGGTAACTTCCTGCGACGATATTTCATCGCATATGATTCTGGCAATCTCTAGGTGTATAATGCAGAAGATGGTCAGAAGACTCAGCGTCGAAATGTCATGGCAATAAGTTACCGACACACGGCAGTTCGAAATTTCATGGAACATTCTATACACCGGGAAACCTACATGATGTCACACGTTTCTTTTACCCAATAGAAGACATTTTAATAAATCAAATTTGTATCTAAATTAGGTTCCCCAAATCGTCAATTGGGTTTTAAAACATTTTTCAGACTTCAATTAACAGAGTGCTATCTCCAACAGGCTCAAATCTAAGTCGGATTCCAATTCCGGCACACAAGTTTAATCCTATGAAAAATAGCTTTGCCCACAGAGAAGGACTATCATCCTCTTTCTCGCTTGTTTCATAGTTTCAAACTTTTGTTTGTCTTCAAGATTAGTGAAATTACTCGGCATTGTTTTCCTTACTGAGTTCTGTGCATTTTACTTCGTGTTTAACCATCGGTATTCTTCCCAAAGGAAAATATTTCAGAGTTATTTCTTATAGTGGTGATGTAACCATAGTTAAAATGAAAATTCACGAACACCACACCTGTCTTCTAAATCTAATTAGTCGGATGAGTTCTCACAACAGAATAGCGAACCTGCGTTGCAGGGTTGGTACGTAGTAAGAAGCAAGTTTTTTACAACGCGGTTCTTTCTGAAAGTGGTGTTTGTGACACTCACATGCGTCCTTTATAGCATATTCCCGCAAATGGGTGGCATGTTGGAGGAGGAGATAATGAAAACTGCCTCGTAACACTTGCGGGACCAGTCTGACACCTTATACTGAAATAAGTGTAGGGGAAAAATCCTGTACTAGCAGACGCGCCTTTCAAGATAAAGGTCTACGTCAACTTCTGTTTTCGTCCCGACAGAGTTATACGCACTCATGCACACACCTCTCCGTGTTGCGTAGCTTTGCGAAACTCAGGTAAATTGCGCAAGTATTCTCATTAGCTTGACTCGTATTCGCGAAACATCAGAAGAAGCACACATTTCATTTCCCTTATGCTCTGCGACATTGGACACCCTACAAAGATTGCGCTGAAATTTCTTCAAACATCTGATAACACAAAAACGAATATGCTTCCATCGGCACCTCTGTAGAGTTCACTACGTTTGATAAAGAAATTTCTCATTTTGACCGTGTTATTCAGCCAAACTCTATTATTTAGAGTACTGGACAGATATGATATGGGGTCGGAAACAGTAGCCAGACAAAACACTTATTTGCGTGTTGGCTTTGTGACACCAATGGTCACTATATTACAGCCACCTTAAAATTTTGTTTCTCCATATTTTTTATTATATGGAAATGTTCCACAGGTAGGTACTTCATTATTCACGTATCCGATGGTGTGTAAAACTGTTAACTTTTTTTTTAAATTACTTATGCTAATTATAAATCTTGTAACATATTTGTAACACTTACAAATCTGAAGATGGCAATATAACTTTGCCGAAACTAGTAATCAGGACATGTATCAACTGCTGTCTGGGCAATTACACTTCCTATTTTGGAAGCTTTTTTACATTGGCATAGAGATCGCTCTCCTGATAATTTTGAGGTAATTATAATAAAGATTACATCAGTTAAGCAGCTTATGATGTTTCTAGAATGAAGCTCTTTCAGTATCTTGAAGTTGTGAAGCTTTCCTCAAATAAAGGCGTTTGTTGCCTCAAAGAAAAAACTAAGAGAAACGATTTTCTCACACTTGAAGACCTTAAAGTGACCATTACGGCAGGAATGAATAGAAAAGTGTCTTCAAACATGTAGAAAGTAGTCACGCTCACCTATCTATGAATTAAGATACGTAGGTACAGTTTTCACACTTTCGCCTGCATACAACCCTGTAATAGGAGTGTAGTATATTTTCTTATTTAATTTTTCAATAATGGCTGTCAATTTTTACGTTGTGCAGTCTTTTTCTGAAATTACGAAAGTTACGATCGAAAATTAAGGTTCTTCCAAACGTGAAAACATGTTACAAGGTACAGAATATTCTATTCTATTTAAATTCAAAAGCGTGTATTTAATAGTCTTTACCTTATTGCTCTACTACTCACCAATAATTTGTGAGTGAAACCAAATCAAGAAGTATTGTCAAAAACCGGTTACAAGTTAAACTAATTTTTAAATTACAGCTATTGGAAACTAATACAGGTTTCCATTTTCAAGACTGGTTAAAAGTTAATAAATTAAAGGAACTCTGTTACTTTTCAATAATCACATTTTCCACGGTAAAAGACCTTCAGATTAAAGGTACAAGATGTCCACAAGTTATAGAAACAGTTCTAAAACTATACAGCATTTTACTAACCATAAAATTCTGTAACTAAAGAATTAACAACATATCCTAAAAGATTTAATATATGGCACAGGACTTTACTATGTAGAAAGCGAAATATTATCAAGCGGTGAACAAAACACAACCCCATGTCCAACAACAACAAAACACTTGAAAAACGGCAGAAATTCCTAATGGAGGTCTCTACTGATCATTCCTTCACATGATTCTAAAATCAGTCACTAAAGTGAAATACATGTATATAGTGTCCCTAGGTACACTATCGTCTACGTACAACACACTTTTCTACTGTTTACAGAATTACTGTAACAGTGTGACGTTCAGGTGTGTGTATGTACGAAATTCATGCATTGCACCATTACTTGCTTCCCATGATGTGAAAATTTCTCGACCGCCCTGTTCATCTCCTCAGAATACATGCGATAGGTAAATATAAAGCTAAGATCTTATATACCGTCAGAAGTAAATGACTCGTCAGAGTAAAATTTACAGATATGGAACTGAAATTTTGCTCTCTACAGAAACTATTTTGTGTATCTATTAGCGCTGGGAAGCAACTAATTACGAAGCTACTTCGCCATGGGTATTGTGATGCACATGTGAAGAAGATGTGTATTACTTACATACGAATAATCTTCGACCTTTTACAAATAGTTAATTCACAAAGCAAATAATTAATTCATAAAATTTGGCAATTGGAAAGCAACACCTCCAAAAAGTGTTGTCATTTTGTAAACGACCTACAGACCACTTAATTGACATGTTACAAACTGCAGTCACTATCATAACAGTCAGAACATAGGTAACATTCACGTACGAAATATGATGAAATGTGTAAGGTAATGTTGCCTTTCCATAACAGATTACCTGTTGAGCAAACATTGCGCCCCACATGAGCACATTTAACACCCTTGCAGCTGCTCAGACAGGAATGCTTGTTAAGCTCTCCGGTTTCAGAGGATAAAGGTGGTGTCAGCTTAATGTGGTTAGACAACTCTAACTGCATTACGCACATTCTTTCTACCCATCAAGCGGATACTGCACATGCTCTCTGTTTGCACTACGTACACGCATTTAATGACCGCAATAACAAAGCTGAGCATCATCGAGCTTTTCTTAGAGACATTTTAATATTACTGTGACCGTCATCAAGAAACCAGAATAGTGTAGTGAGTCTGTATGTGTTTAAATTCGGTTGAACATTCACATTTCAAGTTGCTGTATCCACTGCTAATGTCATAGAAAGGAGACTAACGACGATCGTAAATTGAGGCGATTTAATTTGCATACTTAGAGTACATTATATTTGTGTAATAAAGTTCTTAAAGGTCGATTAAAGGCAGTTGGAACGACTTCCAAGTAACATAAGATCTTATCTGCAACAAAGTAACACAATTATAGTACTTCAATAATGTTACGTATATGTGGCTACAGTTTCAGAACCTAGTTATATGACAGTAATAAATGTCGTAACCAGAGGAAAAGGTAGTAAAATAACCGACGCAGCGAACAACTCACTACAAGCGAACCGTACAATAAACATATTTGCATACTTGTGCAGACTAAGAAATATTCTGAAGCTTCTCATTTATCTACTCTGATCACAGGTACACCACCTGACAAAAAAAGTGAACCACCCAGAAGACATGGCCGGATGTCAATGCAACTTCGTATACGAACACACCAAGGCGGGTTTTTAAGTGACTAGAGCTTGTAATCTTTCCCTCCCACACATCACCATATGATTTCTCTTAGTCTCTTCATTATTTTCAAAAGCTTCGAGAGGCAGAAGGTATACAAAAGAAAAACTTTTTACTTATCTTCATTTTTTCTTCTTATTGTTGGCTACACTTCTTGTGTCTAGGGGTACATTCTCGCTGCTGAAATTTTGATTTAACGTTGTGGGTTCCTGATGACTAATTAACTAATGAAGATTTGCCTGTATTATTCGTGAAATTTATTCTTTGTCACATTTTTCCATGTCACACCGTCTTTACAAGTTCCATTTAATATTCCAAATTACAATGTTAGTGCAGATCATATAAATATCTTTGTCTCCATCAGAGGCTTGCCCACTACTACTAACATTCTGCGATACTGACAATATTCCCAAGAGTTTACAAAGCGAAAGAGTTTACATACTTCCTTGACAAAATAAGAATCATCGCCAAGTTATAACATTATTTTATAAATGAATCCAGAAATAAATTTATTAATTAGCGTTAGATTGTGCAATTAATAATATGAATTTTAAGTATGCCAGATATTTCGTAATTTCAAATTTTTTACGAGAAGAATAATTTTAGATGTGTCGATTGTAACAACTTAATTTCTTTTTATACATTTTAGCCTGAAATATAATACATCGTATACAAAATCAAATGAAATTCTTTCAGGGAAATAGCCAAGAATGTTGACCTATACAAGACTCGATAGTACAAATGGTATCGGCTATTTCTATAAAAAAAGGTGATGTCAGAAAAGGGTGTCCCATTACAAGTTGCAGTTCTCTTTGACAGGTAGAACTGCTACTAGTGTTGTTCGTTGACTGTTAGCAGGAATGGTAGGGTGTATAAGGGGCGCGAACAGCGTCGCATGTTGAATGTTCACTGTGAAGATCACAAAGATGTCGTGTACTCGTCTGAGACAGCGTGATCAGCACCTGACAGAGTTTGAAAATTTTTCGAGGTGATCATTTGGCCGGATGGTCGAATTGTGCGGCATCTAGATTTGTGGGACATTCGAATGTGACAGTGGCCCGAAGTTGGACAAAATGGGAACGTGCGTCGTCGTGGTTTCACTCGTCTACGCATGGCCATTACAAGGGAGGGCGCCATATTGTAACACTTGCACATCTACGTCTGCCATCCGAAAACAAGTAACAGACTCCTTGCGACATTATGTGTCATCCCAAACCACCGATCGAAGACTATCAGCAGTCGGATTAGGGAATTACTGTCCCATTCGTAGGCTGCCATTAAACGGCTCCTGTTGGAGTTATGCTGTGACTGGGAAGCATGGATGCTAATGAATGGCGTTGTGTTGTGTTCAGCGACGAATCGCGGTTCCGCACTACCCCGAGTGACCATCGTCTTCGAGTACAGCGGAGACCTGGGGAGCTGTGCTTTTCTTCCAGTCTTTTGGAGAGGCACATCGGGGTTACTCCTAGGGTCGTGCCGTGGATTGCCTTCGAGTGTGACTTCAGGTCACGACTAATTGTGACTGAGGGAAATCTGACGGCACAACGGTACATCACAGACATCCTGCGTTTTCATGTGTGACCTTTCACCTGATAGTATCGTGGTGCCGTTGTTCAACAGGACAATGCTCGTCCACATATGGTACCTATCTCCGTGGACTGTCTGTGTGATGTTGGTGTGCTCCTGTGGCCAGCAAGATCGTCAGATCTGTCCTCGATAGAAAATGTGTGAAACCAGTTCGGAAGTCACTTCCGTCCAAGGTTCAAAAAATGGTTCAAATGGCTCTGAGTACCATGGGACTTAAGACCTGAGGTCATCAGTGCCTTAGAACTACTTAAACCTAACTAACCTAAGGACATCACACACATCCATGCCCGAGGGAGGAATCGAACCTGCGACCGTAGCAGTGGCACGGTTCCGGACTGAAACACCTAGAACCGACCCATCCCAGGTCATGTGTCCTTCACGGAACATGTGTGGATGTATGAGGCTAGTTCGAACGTGAGATACCTGAATGTCTGTGGACCAAAGACAGCCCATTCTGCCTCAAGAGCGGAGACCAGAGAAGTTAGTTATGATGGACGCTGGGATCTGGAGCGAAATCCAAGTTCTAACTCATCAAACAGGTGTTCCATTGCGTTCACCTCCGAACTCTGAGCAAGCCAGTCAATTTCAGGAATGTTATTGCCCACAAATCATTGCCTCACAGATGCTGCAATAAGTAAGTGTGCAATGTTATGCTGATACAAACAATCAATGTCTCTTGACTGTTCCTCTACTTTACGCAGTACATAATGCTATAAAATATGTTCACATTGGTGTATGTTTCGCATATTCTGAGCGAAACAACGGAACCACACCTAACCACTAAAAACACCACCATATCGTAAGACCACGCGTTCCGTGTTTTACTCTTGGCACTACACAAGATGGTTGGTTATGTTCTCTAGGAATTCGCCAAACCTAATTCCTTCCATTGGTCTGTCACAGGATATGAGGCGATTCTGCACTCAAAATCACTCGTTTCCGGTCATCCACTGTCCAGTGGTATCAATCTTTACACCACCTCAAGCGACGCGTAGCATTGACTTCAGAAATGTGTGGCTTACGAGTTGTATCTCAACTCCCTACGTACAGGAATTGTGCTGGTTGGACAGCTGCTACCACTGTGAAACTCACGAGTGTTTCCTTCTGCCAGTTTCAGGCGATTACTTAGAACCACCCTCGACAAAGTTCGACGGTCCCCTTCCGTCAGTAGGACCTACATGAGGTCTGACTGATCTCAGTTTAGCTGTGATTGTTCCAAAGCATTTCCACTTTACAGACACATCACTAACAGTCGACTTGGCAACTTCAGAAGGGTTTAAATGTTCCTGATAGACTTGTTACTCGGGCTATATCGAGTGTCTAGTCTTATGTCGAAGCTACTGAGTTCCCCTGGCCGCCTCGTTTCGCCATTGTTTCTGTACTGACAGCGCAATACTCCCCGTCTCCTTTTATACTGTTGGGTCCGCCTCGCGTGACATGTAGTGGTCATTTCTGCGTTACGGATGGGTGTCCGGATACTTCTGATTAGATAGTGTACGAACTCGTCGGAGAAACCAGCGACACTCAGTTTGAAGATGAGGCCGTTTTGCCAGAGACGTTCGAACGCGATTTCGATGTCGAGAAATACTGCCCCTGTTGCGTTCTTTCGGCGGAGGTTCGAGTCCTCCCTCGGGCATTCGGGAGGACGACGGTTCAATCCCGCGTCCGGCCATCCTGATTTAGGTTTTCCGTGATTTCCTTAAATCGCTCCAGGCAAATGCCGGGATGGTTCCTTTCAAAGGGCACGGCCGACTTCCTTCCCCGTCCTTCCCTAATCCGATGAGACCGATGACCTCGCTGTCTGGTCTCCTTCCCCGAAACAACCAACCAACCACCCTCCCTCTCGGGCATGGGTGTGTGTGTTTCTCCTTAGGGTAATTTAGGTTAAGTAGTGTGTAAGCTTAGGGACTGATGACCTTCGCAGTTAAGTCCCATAAAATTTCACACACATTTGATTTTTTTGTTGCCTTCTTTGTAACGCAGTGGGCTGTTATAGCTTCCATAACGCAAAGTAGAAACTTACGGAGATGAATGTAGCTCTATATAAAAAACAAATGTCAAGACCGTTTCTGTTGCTAGCTGTTTCCATTTCGGGCCTCACACACTAAACAACAACCGACGTTCCATGTCGCAATGATAAATGGACATGAAATTAATCAATTTAAGATATTCTGTATGAGAAGACAAGCCCCTGTGTTCGGACATGCAGCTATTCTGCAAAGGTGCTTAACGCGACAACACTGACAGGACGAGCAAGGAGAGTCTTGTCGGCGAGTCGAGAATCCGATACGTTGGCGTGTGGCTTCAGCGGTGGGGGCACAGCCCGACCTCCGCTCATATAGTGTGTTCCTTTGTCCTCCGGCGGCGCGTGCTTTGACGCAGACGTACAGTACGCACAGATTACCACTCGGCAAATGGGCGCGAGCCATTCGCCTGTCATTCGAAAGCAGCTCTTAGCGAGTGGACGTGTTTCCCGTTTCGGCAGCTACAGCGGGACGTCTTCACTAGCGAAAATAGCACTGTGTCTCGCGCAGCGTTTATTGTTGTCGATGCCTGTACGTGGCCCGTAACGCGAAGACACGCCTTTCCAAAGAGACTCGCTGTCATGTTAACATTTCACTGCAGTTTATATGCCTCTGGTCGTAGATACTCAGTTACACCAGCGCATGTGTTCTTAAACTCAATTCGCCAGCGGATACCTGCTTTCAGTGTTAACACTCCATTACGCGAGAGTAACAATGACAGGATCATTACGAACCTAATCGTACTGCCAATGAAAACCACTACTTATGATGACTGCAGTAACATTTAGCGAGTAGGGTGGGGGCTGTGTTTGGTACTTGGTCCTTAAAGGTGTAGAATTATTGCAAGCCTCGTTCGTATACGCAGCGTTGGATCAGCCACAATGGACTGTCTGTTCCATTTGGATTCATATACTTCTACAAATAGTATTTCTTGATTATTAATATGAACTACATACTTTTCAATAATACTTTTCTTTAGAAGGAACGCATACAGAATGTAATGTTGTGTGTCCGCTTACCTGCCACTGGAATAGTTTCTTTCAAATTCTGAAGGTGGCAGGGGTAAAATACAGGGAGCGAAAGGCTGTTTACAATTTGTACAGAAAGCAGATGGCAGTTATAAGAGTCGAGGGACATGAAAAGGAAGCAGTGGTTGGGAAGGGAGTGAGACAGGGTTGTAGCCTCTCCCCGATGCTATTCAATCTGTATATTGAGCAAGCAGTAAAGGAAACAAAAGAAAAGTTCTGAGTAGGTATTAAAATCCATGGAGAAGAAATAAAAACTTTGAGGTTCGCCGATGACATTGTAATTCTGTCAGAAACACCCAAGGGCTTGGAAGAGCAGTTGAACGGAATGGACAGTGTCTTGAAAGGAGGGTATAAGATGAACTTCAACAAAAGCAAAACGAGGATAATGGAATGTAGTCGAATTAAGTCTGGTGATGCTGAGGGAATTAGATTAGGAAATGAGACACTTAAAGTAGTAAAGGTGTTTTTCTATTTGGGGAGCAAAATAACTGATGATGGTCGAAGTTGAGAGGATATAAAACGTAGACTGGCAATGACAAGGAAAGCGTTTCTGAAGAAGAGAAGTTTGTTAACATCGAGTATTGATTTAAGTGTCAGGAAGTCTTTTCTGAAAGTATTTGTATGGAGTGTTGCCATGTATGGAAGTGAAACTTGGACGATAAATAGTTTAGACAAGAAGAGAATAGAAGCTTTCGAAATGTGGTGCTACAGAAGAATGCTGAAGATTAGATGGGTAGATCACATAACTAATAAGGAGGTATTGAACAGAATTGAGGAGAAGAGGAGTTTGTGGCACAACTTGACTAGGAGAAGGGATCGGTTGGTAGGACATGTTCTGAGGCATCATGGGATCACCAATTTAGTACTGGAGTGCAGCGAGGAGGGTAAAAATCGTAGAGGGAGACCAAGAGTTGAATACACTAAGCAGATTCAGAAGGATGTAGGCTGCACTAGGCACTGGGAGATGAAGAAGCTTGCACAGGATAGAGTAGCATGGAGAGCTGCATCAAACCAGTCTCAGAACTGAAGACCACAACAACAACAACCTGCCATTGGACGATTGTTAGAGATGTGCTTTCCAAGTTTGATCTCCTAACTTGTAGCTAAAGCACTATATTAACAATTGTTAATTTGCTACTTAAACAGCCCACTACTTTGTATCACGAAATAAAATTAAAAAAGGTAAAGACTCTGGCACAAGCCCGTAACCGGACTATAAGCGTAACTGTAGGTAAGTGCAGCTCTTCTATCAGCTGTGACTCTAGGAGGTGAGGGTGGCGGGTCCCTCACAGTGGCCGCCTTTTACCCCTGGGAAAGATCCCAGCTACTCATTTTGACAGCAGGCTGTATGAATCTGGCGCTCTCCTGGTGAGACTGGAACGATGAAAAATTCCCTCCACTATCCGGGGTTGAACCTGGGACTTCTACGACCATAGTCTAGTGCTTTACCTTTCTTTTTTCTGTTTCTTTCTTATTATTACTGTTAACACCAAGGAGAAAACAGGAAACCGACGCCACGAGGAGGAGGGAGCGGCAAGTCGTCGGTCTCGGTGATATTATGGACGCTTAGTCTTACGGAGAAGAACACTCCAATGAACACAGAATGTACGAGTTCTGAGAGTGGAAAAGGCGTGGCTCAACTCCTGATTGCAGTAACACCCCAAATCTGGGATGGTTTAAGAAAGACACTACAAAAGAGATTGGAGAAAAATTGTCTGTATTCGGGATTTCGGACAACTGAATAATGGCGTTCATTAAGGCAGTGCCAAACATCGAGGAAACCTTTCTCCCTGTCAGAAAACAAGTAGTGAATTGCGTGTCCACAAATCGACTTCACAGAGTTCGTCTTCGTTTTTGGGATGTATCCCGAGAACTGAAGCAGGTGAGGAGGTATCTGATGAGGTGTAGCACAGGTAATTAGGGCCAGCATCTATCGCACCAAGAATCAGATACGTATCGGCGATCCGTACACCAGGTGATACTCATTCGTGTCCAGAACATTACAGGCGACACAAAACATGGTGTCTGCAAGGTGAATCCCGTGAAGACGTGGCCGGCATCCTGGCCTCCCATTGGCCGTAAAGTACCGCGCTGACTGGACGTCAGCCGGCCGGTGTGGCCGAGCGCTTCTAGGCGCTACAGTCTGGAACCGCGCGACCGCTACGGTCGCAGGTTCGAATCCTGCCTCGGGCATGGATGTGTGTGATGTCCTTAGGTTAGTTAGGTTGAAGTAGTTCTAAGTTATAGGGGACTGATGACCTCAGATGTTAAGTCCCGTAGTGCTCAGAGCCATTTGAACCGTTTTTTTGACTGGACGTCAGTGGTAAGACAAGGAGCACACGCCGATCGCCAGACAGCACGCCAGTGACATGGGTATGCTTTCGCTCAGCCAAATTCGGTGAGTTGTGCTGCTGAAGAAATCCGTAGATCGCTCTCGCGGATGTCAATTGCGTTGGAAATATCACAGTACGGACATAGTTCAGCTCGAGGCAAAAATGGCGAAAGCGAAAGAATACCGACAGAAAGTCTGAAAACTGAACAGGGGTTGACAGAGAGCGTGGTGCAAGGGTCTCCAGCAACAGGCTGACAAGGCACGTAAGACAACAGCTTCACAGCAAATTTTGAGAGCTGACGAACAGGGATATCATTCTTTCAGGATCATGATAGACTTCTAATCGCCCCTGCACGGTGGAAGGGTGAAGGTTTCGTACCTTATCTTGAACAGTAAGCTGTGACAAGTATATGAACCCATGCCGCTGGCGTGCGGCGGGCCATGGACGGCATAATAGAAAGTGTCTGTGCCACGTGGGAAATATGTGACGCCAAATATACGCTACACCACGAAGATGACGTGCTACAGACGCGAAATTTAACCGACAGGAAGAAGATGCTGTGATATACAAATGATAAGCTTTTCAGAGCATTCACACAAGGTTGGCATCGGTGGCGACACCTACAACATGCTGACATGAGGAAAGTTTTCAGCCGATTTCTCATACACAAACAGCAGTTGACCGGCGTTGCCTGGTGAAACTTTGTTGTGATGCCTCGTGTAAGGAGGAGAAATGCGTACTATCCCTTATCCGACTTTGATAAAGGTCGGATTGTAACCTATCGCGATTGCGGTTTATCGTATCACGACATTGCTGCTCGCGTTGGTCGAGATCCAATGACTGTTAGGAGAATATGGAATCGGTAGGTTCAGGAGGGTAATACGGAACGCCGTCCTGCATTCCAACGGCCTCGTATGACTAGCAGTCGAGATGACAGGTATCTTCTCCGCATGGGTGTAACGGATCGTGCAGCCACGTCTCGATCCCTGAGTCAACAGATCCGGACGTTTGCAAGACAACAACCATCTGCACGAACAGTTCGACGACGTTTGCAGCAGCATGGACTATCAGCTCGGAGACCATGGCTGCAGTTACCCTTGACGCTGCATCACAGACAGGAGCGCCTGCGATGGTGTACTCAACGACGAACCTGGGTGCACGAGTGGCAAAACGTAATTTTTTCGGATGAATCCAGGTTCAGTTTACAGGATAATTATGGTCGCATCCGTGTTTGGCGACATCGCGGTGAACGTACATTAGAAGCGTGTATTTGTCATCGCCATACTGGCGTATCACCCGGCATGATGGTATGGGGTGCCATTGGTTACACGTCTCGGTCACCTCTTGTTCACATTGACGGCACTTTAAACACTGGACGTTACATTTCAGATGTGTTACGACCCGTGGCTCTACCCTTGATTCGATACCTGCGAAACCCTACATTTCAGCAGGATAATGCACGACCGCATGTTGCAGGTCCTGTACGGGCCTTTCTGGATACAGAATACGTTCGACTGCTGCCCTGGCCAGCACATTCTCGAGATCTCTCACCAATTGAAAACGTCTGTTCAATGGTGACCGAGCAACTGGCTCGTCACAATACGCCAGTCACTACTCTTGATGAACTGTGGTATCGTGTTGAAGCTGCATGGGCAGCTGTACCTGTACACGTCATCCAAGCTCTGTTGACTCAATACCCAGGCGTATCAAGGCCGTTATTACGGCCAGAGGTGGTTGTTCTGGATACTGATTTCTCAGGATCTATGCACCCAAATTGCGTGAAAATGTAATCACATGTCAGTTCTAGTATAATATATTTGCACAATGACTACCCGTTTATCATCTGCGTTTCGTCTTGGTGTAGCAATTTTAATGGCCAGTAGTGTATATTTATATTGTGTGTCCGTTGCAAAAGATCGTGGGCTCATAGACGGTCATCTAGGAGCCCAGCTCGTAGTTGGGACAGAAGGCGCTGGCAGTTGAAGGCAATCGTGCGTCGCAGATCATTTGTGAAATTGAGTCGTAAGCATCGGATAGTAGCAGCTACGCACAGCGGAGCACCGCTGTCCGCAGGAAGCCCCACACCAATAGCCATGGCGCTCGATTTGCGCACGTCGAGTCAGCTAGCAGAAGCTTCACCGTAGGTGGTAACACATGCCAGTGACACCCTGGTCTCAGCTCCGCTACGAAGAGCGACAACTTGATCGTCCGCATAAGCAGCGCAGCTGAATACGTGGCCATAGAGAGACATCCCAGACAGGCGCCGACGGTGGCCACAGAGCAACAAAAAATGGTTCAAATGGCTCTAAGCACTATGGGACTTAACATCTGAGGTAATCAGTCCCATAGACTTAGAACTATTTAAACCTAACTAACCTAAGGACATCACACACATCCATGCCCGAGGCAGGATTCGAACCTGCGACCATAGCAGCCGCATGGTTCCGGACTGAACAGAGCAACAGTTCCATGGCGAAAACGCACAACAGTGCATAGAGTGGTCAGCCTTGAGGCACTGAATGACGGATCGAGATGGGAAGAGTGAGACGGCCATTCTAGATTATACGAGACGCAGCTCCATGAAGGAGACGCATTACGACAGCGGCAATAGTATCAGGGTATCGACCCGATCGAACGCCTAGCTGAAGTCAAGAGTTGCAAAAGTGCAGACGCACGACGAGTGTGAGCAAGAGCGATCAAGTCCATACAGCGACAGAGCGCAATGCTGATGTCACTGACAGCTCCCAAAGAAGTTTGGTCAGGGGAAACCACGCATCAGGCCGTCCGTTTAGGCTGTGCAGCCAAGAGCCGGGTAGAGATCTTGGTGTTCCTGTTGAGCAACGCGAAGGGGCGGTAATCACATTCAGTTTTCATGGTCCCGGCCGCACCACACCCTTTGGCAGCAGAGCTTGATGGCGCAGACACATGCGTCATGGTCAGAGAACGCTGTACGCCAAACTTTAGCAGCCTGCACACCACCGACAATATCGAGGCAGATGTAAACACGATCGATGCGTCTGGAAGAATGACTAATGAAATGCCTAAATCCAGACGATCGCCATGAACATGCTCCGAGGAGTCCGCAAGGTTGAGGTACTGGAGAATTGCCTCTAGCGCCGTGCACGGAGAGTGACGTGGCAGTTGGTCTTTGGGTGCCTGGGTGAAGATGAAGTCGCCTCGCATTATCAACGCATCCTGTCGATCCAGGAAGAGAGACGTAAATGTCTTGGAGCAGAAAGTGAAACGTTCACGGCGGCGACCCGAACTCAACAGCGCATAGACTTTGATGATCATGATGCCACTACACGTGAGAGCCGTACCTATGGTATCAGGGAGATAGGCAACTGCATCAGCGTGGATACCATCACGTAGGAGGATCGCCACCCCACTACCAGTAGATGAAGCATGAGAGATCTGTGCCGTAAATCCATGGGAGCACAAAAGGTTGCAATATGAACCTTCTTGAATATGGGCAACGTCAATGTCTGCAGCATGCAGCAGTTCATGGAGTAAAGCCAGTTTGTGCAGTGAGGGAACGGTATTGACGTTGACCGTGGCCATGCGGTAAGTCTGAAAAGCTGCCATCGCCTCGAGGACGGGTGATGCTAACATGGGATAAGCACAGGGAGCTCCACGCTAGTCCCCCGTGGAAGGCCACATCACTGTTATGGGGAGGGAACTGAGCCCACCAAGAGGGCTCTGTCGCTTTGTATACCTCCAGAACTTCCATCCTCAGCATCGACGTCCAGGAGACAGGGTCTCATTGGGCCGGTTCAGTGGAACACTACCAGGGGTTCACCCACATGTAGCATCAGACACGGAAGGGGGAAACTACATCAGTCACAGTCGGGGGAAGCTAGGTGTGCGTAGGCGGATGCTGTCTGGAGATAAGGGAAGGGAGCGACGTCGCGTTGCCCGGTGCCAGGGCGTCAGAGGACAGCGCATCATCAGTAGGAGAGTCGCCATCCTGTGCACACGTGCAATTGGTGCAATCATCAGAAGGGTTACGTCGTTGTCTCTTCCGTTTCCTAGGCGACCGTTCTCCGTTAGACAACCATGGCCACTGAAATAAAATTATAGAATAAAAAAGATGAAGAAAGATGGAAATGGATGACTAAATATTCCAGAATTTGAGCCAAGAACAACAACCTACATTAGTAACTTAGAAGTAGATTTCCTGAGTGTACCAAAGCAGCTTATATCACTTAGTAAAGGGAAGGCCCCTGATCCTGACTGTATACCAGTCAGATTCTTCTCAGAGTATACTGATACAATACTTGTATATTTAGCAGTCATATACAACCAATCTCTCGTTGAAAGACGGGGACCTGGAAATTGCACAAGTTACACCAGTATCCAAGAAAAGAAATAGGAGTAATCCGCTGAATTAAGACCCATATCGCTAACTCGGATTTGCAGCAGAATTTTGGGACGTACGAGTATAGTGTGTTCGAACATTATGAGTTATCTTTAAGAAAAAGATTTATTGACAATCAGCCAACACGAATTTAGGAAACATCGTTCTCGTGAAAGACAACTATCTTGAACGATCACGTTGATAATATTGCGGGTAAAGCAAACCAAAGACTACGATTTACTGGCAGAACACTGAGAAAATGTAACAAGTCTACTAAGGAGTCTGCATACGCTACGCTTTTACGTCTTCTCCTGGAGCAGGGGTTCCCAACAAAATTTTCTCGAGGACCCCCTCATCATGCATGATTGGTACCTCGTCATATCACAGTATCAAGTACCTAAAACAGCCAAATTAAGAGTCTTTTTATACGTTTACTATTTTTGGTACATAGAAAAAACATTGACATATTCATTATTGAATAAATATTGAGCGGCCAAAACAAAAAATCTATCATACGAAATATATTTAATATTTTTTTGTATTCTAATAGCATCTTGAGGACCCGTCTGGCATACCTCGCGGATCCCTGGGGGTCCACGGACCAAGTGTTGGGAACCAGTGTCCTGGAGTATTGCTGTGCGGCGTGGGCTCTGTATCAGATAGGATTGACGGAGGACATCGAAAAATGTTGAAGAAGGGCAGCTCATTTTGCACTGTCGCGAAATAGGGGAGAGAGTGCCACGGATATAATACGTGAACTGGAGTGGCAATCATTTAAAAAAAAAAAAAGACGATTCTCTTTGCGGCAAGCCGGCCAGAGTGGCCGAGCGGTTCTAGGCGCTACAGTCTGGAACCGCGCGACCGCTACGGTCGCGGGTTCGAATCCTGCCTCGGGCATGGATGTGTGTGATGTCCTTAGGTTAGTTGGGTTTAAGTAGTTCTAAGTTCTATGGGACTGATGACCTCAGATTTTAAATCCCATAGTGCTCAGAGCCATTTGAACCATTTTTTCGTTGCGGCAGGATCTTCTCATGTAATCGAAATCACCAACTTCGTAAGCAGAGCATGAAAATATTTTGTTGGCACTTACCTACATAGGGAGGAATGATCATCATAATATAATAAGAGACATCTGAGGTCGCACGGAAAGATGCAAGTGTTCGTTTCTTCTTGCGCGCTGTTCGAGAGTGGAACGGAACGGAAATAACTTGACAGTGGTTCGATGAACCCTCTGACAGGCACTTAACAGTGAACTGCAGAGAGATAATGTAGACATACACTACTGGCCAATAAAATTGCTACACCAGGAGATGGCGTGCTACAGACGCGAAATTTAACCGAGAGGAAGAAGATGCTGTGATATGCAAATGATTAGCTTTTCAGAGCATTCACACAAGGTTGGCGTCGGTGGCGACACCTACAACGTGCTGACATGAGGGAAGTTTCCAACCGATTTCTCATACATAAACAGCAGTTGACCGGCGTTGTCTGGTGAAACGTTGTTCAAACAGTTCGACGACGTTTGCAGCAGCATGGTCTATCAGCTCGGAGACCATGGCTGCGGTTACCCTTGGCGCTGCATCACAGACAGGAGCGCCTGCGATGGTGTACTCAACGGCGAACCTGGGTGCACGAATGGCAAAACGTCATTTCTTCGGATGAATCCAGGTTCTGTTTACAGCTTCATGATGGTCGCATCCGTGTTTGGCGACATCGCGGTGAACGCACATTGGAAGCGTGTATTCGTCATCGCCATACTGGCGTATAACCCGGCGTGATGGTATGGGGTGACATTGGTTACACGCCTCGGTCACCTCCTGTTCTCACTGACCGCACTTTGATCAATGGACGTTGCGAGTTGCCGGGGCCAGCAGTGTATTTAACACTAAATTCTAGAATCTACATATATAAATGATGCTCTAACCCCCCCCCCTCCCCTATTCTAACTCCGACTTTTGCAGTTGCACAAGGATTAAAAAATATACGCGAACTGACTGTAATCAACCCTGCAAGTGGAGTAGAAAAGAGTTTGGCACCTGCAATAATTTAATTTGATAAATAAGTTAAATAAACGAAGGTTTCGTTAACATAGTGAGGAATGATAGGTTTGCTCTACCGATTAACAGAATGAAAGTTCTGTCCAAAATAACAATATGATTTATTAAGACTAAACACAAAATACTAAACCAAAACACATGAAACATTTACAATACATCAAACTGGCTCAAATTGGATACTCATACAAACACTGTAAAGGTGAAGTTGTCCCTAAACTAGATTGTGAGGTTTAAGACGAAGTGGTATGTGGAGCCAATTCCTTGCTACTCAAATCATAAGAGAGACACACAACTAAACCAACATTAATTGCTGGTACTCAAGACAGAACAAAGTTAGAAAAAGACGAACAGGCGCGCTCTGCTGAGCTCTGATTATCTCCTAGGAAAATCCCTATCTGCCGGTGCTGCGGACATACATTACCAAACTGTCTTCTTAACTGCCAGAACACGATCTGGCGTACCGTAGGCGATGGCTGGTTGCTTCGACGTCCTCGACCGAAAGGCGAGAGCCGACCACCCACAAGAGCACCCGTACAGGCCGAACACAGAACATTCCCGCCCCCACGCCAGTGGCCGTGGTTAAACGTTCCAATCAGCAACTCGAGAACCGGCGGAAAATTCCACCCCATTGCCGGAGCACTACCATTCCACCAATGGAGATTCTTGGCGCCAATTTCTGCGCTGATTTAGCTACGTCACGGAGCTATGCCCTGAGCAAGCCAATCACAGTTACTATTTTGCAGAAAGCGCGGGAATTTTCCCGCCACAACTGCCTGGGTACACAAGTCATTCCCACGCCACGCTGGTAGCCCGCCAGAAAGTGTTATCGCTAAGTTTCTGCGAAGTAACAGAACCTCTAGCCCAGCCGCTACTTCAGGCCCCGGCGGGCGTGTCTCTTGACAATGTCGGCGTCTGGAAAGCATTCACTCGACTGCCTCACACACGTCGGCTTAACCCTCTCGAGATCAGTGGATCCCGCCTGTCACCGGGCCACCTGGGTGACGAGAGACGCTGCGTGGGAAGTCCGCGTGTGAAGGAATAGCAACTTTTCACCGCATGCAATTAGAGACAAAAATCGTAAGACAGAAATATGAGAGGGGGCTCATGCCACCTCTCAACGTTACATTTCAGATGTGTTACGACCCGGGGCTCTACCCTTCATTTGATCCCTGCGAAACCCTAAATTTCAGCAGGATAATGCACGACCGCATGTTGCATGTCCTGTACGGGGCTTCCTGGATACAGAAAACGTTCAACTGCTGCCCTTGGTTCAAATGGTTCAAATGGCTCTGAGCACTATGAGACTTAACATCTATGGTCATCAGTCCCCTAGAACTTAGAACTACTTAAACCTAACTACTGCTGCCCTAGGCAGCACATTCTCCAGATATTTCACCAACTGGAAACGTCTGGTCAATGATGGCCGAGCAACTGGCTCGTCACAATACGCCAGTCACTACTCTTGATGAACTATGGTATTGTGCTGAAGCTGCATGGGCAGCTGCACCTGTACACGCCATCCAAGCTCTGTTTGACTCAATGCCCAGGAGTATCAAGGCTGTTATTACGGCCAGAGGTGGTTGTTCTGCGTACTGATTTCTCAGGATCTATGCACCGAAATTGCGCGAAAATGTAATCACATGTCAGTTCTAGTGTAATATATCTGTCCAATGAATACCCGTTTATCATCTGCATTTCTTCTTGGTGTAGCAATTTTAATGGCCAGTAGTGTAGATGTAGCTGTAGAAGAAGTAATAAAAGAATGAAAAATGTGTCAAAAATTCCAAATTTGAATCGGTGACAGCAACTCAAGTCTTTCATTAGCTAATCTTAAATAAACTTGGTGATGTAATGATATTCTACATTTAGTACTTCACTCTTTTAGCTTTAGTCTTTTAATGAGAGGTTAGATAATTCGTCAGTGTGTTCGAGTATATTCCGTTTCAACACCTGTATGATAGATTGTATACTTTACATGTAATCTCCCTTTAAAACTCAACTCGTAATCTGAAGACAAGTTGACGGTGGGCGGGAGCTGTTTATTTACACTCTAAAACCAAAAAAGTAAGAAGAAAACGACGCATCAGTAAGGAACTGTGTGAATGGGAGTGATGTACATATACAGACCAAAAAACGATTACGGTTCCAGAAAAAGAGTTTCACAACGTGAGAAAGTCAATAACGCGTCGGTCCACCTCCGGTCTCTGGCTTTTATGCAAGCATTCATTCGGCTTGGGACTGATTGATAGAATAGTTTAATGTACGCCTGAGGGATAGCCTGCCAAATTCTGTCCAACTGGCGCGTTACATTGTCAAAATCCCGAGATTGTTGGAGGGTGCTACCCGTAATGCTCCTAACGTTCCCAATTCAGGAGCGTTCTGGCGAGGTTGGTGGCCAAATTATGGTTTTACAAGTACGAAGACAAGCAGTAGAAACTCTCACCGTGTGCGGGCAGGCATTATCTTGCTGAAATGTAAGCCCAGAATGGATTGCCATGAAGGGTACCAAAACGGGACGTAGAATATCGTAGACTTACCGCTGTGCTGTAAGGGTGCCGCGAATGACAACCAAAGGGGTCCTGCTATGAAAAGAAATATCACGCAACGCCATTACTCCTTGTCGTCGAGCTCTGTTGTGGGCGACAGTAAGGTTGGTATGCGACCGCTGCGTGGGGCATCTCCAATCAGGTCTCCGCCGATCACCGGGACTAAGTTTGATGTGGGACGTATCACTGAACACAACTCCACTCCAGTCAATGAGATTCCATGCCAAAGATGTGTCTGGAGACACCCCGGACAGCGGTTGGATCCCAACCTGACTGCCGCCCGCCATAGATCGCGACAACTATGAGTGATGGTCTGGGGTGTCATTTGTTTTCACAGTAGGACCCCTTTGGTTGTCATCCGCGGCACCTTTACATCTGAGCGATACGTCGACGGTACTCTACGTTACGTTTTGCTGCCCTTTATGCAAATCGATACTGGGCTTACATTTCAGCAAGTTAATGCCTGCTCACACACGACGATTTCTATTGATTATCTTCGTGTTTCTCAAACAACACCTTGGCCAGCAACATCCCCAAATCTCTCCCCAGATGAGAACGTTTGGAGCATTATGGGCAGGTCGCTCAACCATCTCGGCATTTTGACGATCTAACGAGCCAATTGGACAGAATTTTGCGCGATATCCCTTAGTAGAACATCCAACTTCTCTCTCAATCAATGACAACCGAATAGCTGCTTGCATAAGAGCCAGAGGTGGACCAATGGGTTGCTGACTTGCTCGAGTTGTGAAGCTCTTTTTCTGGAATAAATCAGACAATGTTTCTGAAATTGTAACCATTTGTTTGTTTGCGCATGTACATCACATGTGCCGATTTTCGTCCTATTCAGATAGTTCCTTCGTGGTGCGACATTTTTTTGTCTTAGAGTGTACATAAATTATTTTTTAGTAACCTACTGTAAAAGACTGATAACTGTGCTGTGGTTTCACATATTGCCATGCAAACTTATTCTTCCATCTTTTCTTTGTAGAACAGCTTCATATATACAAATAAAGTGCGCAAATCTAGTTTTTCTAACGTATTCATTTATTTAGTTAACCGATTATTTGACTCTATGAATGTCTCCATATCCTCGGTGTACCGAAGCAACTTAAATCACTTAACAAAGGCAAGTGTTCCTGTCCAAACTGTATACGAATTAGATTCTTTTCATAGTATGCTGATACAACTGCCCCATACCTAACATTAATATACAACCGCTCGCTCGACGAAAGATCCGTACCTAAACGCAGGCAAGCTGCACAGGTCACATCAATAATAAAGAAAGGAAATAGGAGTAATCCGCCAAATTACAGCCCCATATCACTGGCGTCGGCGCGTAGCATGATTCTGGAACGTATATTGTGTTCGAACATCATGAATTACCTCTAAGAAAATTATCCATTGACACGCAGTCAGCACGGATTCAGAAAATATCGTTCTTGTGAAACACAAATAGCATTTTATTCACAAGAAGTAATTAGTGCTATCGACGTTTTCCATATTTCTAGGACCGTGTGGGGTAGCCGCGTGGTCTGCGATGTCTTGTCACGGTCCGCGCGGCTCCCCCCCCCCTCCCCCCCCTGTCAGGCATGGGTGTGTGTCGTCCTTAGCGTATGTTAGTTTAAGTCAGATTAAATAGTGTGTAAGCGTGTAAGCTTAGGGACCGATGACCTCAGCAGTTTGCTCCCATAAGTCCTTACCATAAATTTCCAAATTTCTATATTTCTAGATTCCCAGAAGGCTTTTGACACCGTTGTTCACAAGCGGCTCCTAATCAAATTGAGTGCCTACGGGATACCGTCTCAGTTGTGTGACTGGATTCGTGATTTCCTGACAGAAAGGTCAAAGTTCGTAGTAACAGACGGGAAGTCATCGACTAAAACAGGAGTGGCATGTGGTGTTTCCAAAGGAAATGTTATAGGTCCTCTGTAGTTCTTAACCTGTATAAACGATTTAGCAGATAATGTGAGCAGCCCTTTAATTGTATGCAGATAATGCAGTCGTTTACCGTCTAGCAAAGTCATCATACCATCAAAACCAATTACAAAACAATTTAGACATGGTATCTGTATGCTGCAAAAAGTGACAGCTGATTTTGGATATTGGTAAGTGTGAGCTCATTCACATGATACTTACAGGAATCCGTTAAATTTAAAATAAATGACACAAATCTAAAAACTGTCAATCAAACTAAATACCTAGGGATAACAATTAAGAGTAACTTAAACTGGAACGATCACATAGAATACGTTGTAAGGAAGGCGAACCAAAGGCTGCATTTTATTGGCAGAACACTCAGCAGATGCAGCAGATCTACTACACGAACCTTGTCCGTCCTCTTCTGGAGTACTGCTGCGTCGTCTGGGATCATTTCCTGATATGGTTGACGGAGAACATCGAAAAAGTTCAGCGAAGGACAGTTTGTTTTGTGTTATCTCGAAACAAGGGAGAGTGTGTCACAGTGTGATACCTCTGAATTCTAAAATATTTTCGTGACGCCCGCCTACGTAGGGTGGAATGATCATCGTAATAAAATAACAGAAATCAGAGCACTCACGGAAAGACTAAACTGTTAGTTTTTCCCGTGCCTGTTCGGGAGTGGAACGGTAGGGAAATAGTTTAAAAGTTGTTCGATGAACCCTTTGCCAGGCACTTAAGTTTAAATTGCAGAGTAACCATGTAGATGAAGAAATACAAAGCTGAGTTTGATTTTTAGCCACTACTACGTATATGGATAAAATGGAACAAATCAATGTTTACCAAATTTATACACATTACTAAAACACTTAAAATTAAATATTACAGTAAGCCAAGTGTACTTGATACTGATGTAATTCGCTTCTCCTAGCATTATAATTGTCTCTTCTGATGTTACTGAAATATTAATATCTTTTTTTCAATTATATGTTAACGTGTAGATAACAAAGGAGTCGGCGCATGAGGCAATGTACTGAGAGGGATGAGGTTGAAATCACCGTCCATTCATCGTGATTAAAGTTTTGGGTGAAATTTTCTAAATTAGTTCATACGAATGTCTTTTTAGTTCGTTCGATTAGACAACGGCTGATAACTTTCCGAGTCCATCTTGGTCGTAGGTAATGCTCCGTTTCTCATGGTCTCGCTCCTGACGAGATATTAAAACCTAACCTTCGCCCCACCATTTTCAGAAATGAAGCCTAAAGGCCGCAGCAGTGGATGTATTGTTACTGCTTTTGACAGTTTTCGAAAAGCAACACTTCCGGTACCCACCCTTTGGAAATCAGTTGTTAATATGCGCCAACATTTTCCGTGAAATCTGTTACTTCACTCTGTGACACTATTAAGGTTATGGAGTACCTACATTTCACGTTTCAGGACAACAAGGAACTTCTTGAAAGCTTCCGCGAAGCTTGGGAAATTGCATTACGGTCACTCCACGCAACCTAGTGAAGTACGACGCATTTCACCTCGACATCGTGGGTTCATGGAACATGTGAGTTGCCTCGCTAGGTAGAATTTCGAACCTGACAACAGCACTCCTGATTTATGAACTCCAGCAAGTAATTTTACACGGAAACCTTCCCTCAGGCTTCCACATACTCTTCCAGCGAAGATGTTTTAAACGTCCATTAAAACTCTTCTAAGGAACTATGCAATAACAGTAATACACTCGTAATTGCCTGTCAAAGAACTTAAGAGAGAAACCAAAGATGGTAATGAAAATTTATATGGCTATTTGTGGGGATTGTGTAATGTAGCATGATATTATTTGAATCCACAGATTTGCATGCTCGACTTGAGAATGCTTTTCAGATTAAAAGCTAATCTCAAAGAAAAAAAGGTCAAGGTTCGACTTGCCTGATCCAGTTAAAAGACATGTAAGGAGTAGTCCTTTAGTTTAAATATTCATATCGAAAAAATAAAGTTAATTATTTATTTAGGATGTAGAATAATAACACCTACCAGTCACAACAGAAGGCGATTTTATTTAATGCACGACAGGTTTAGGACTTGTGCCCATCTTCGGGTGGTTTTACATTCAGTTAAATCTACATTTACATGAAAATCGATACTCCGCAATCCACCTTATGGCGCTTGGTGGAGGGTACCCCATACAGCTACTAATTATTTCCTTTCCTGTTCCGCTCGCAAAAAGAAAGAGCGAGAAACGACTGTTTATATTCCTCTGTATGATACCTAATTTCTAGTATCTTACCTTTGTGGTCCTTACGCACAGTGTATGCTGGAGGGAACAGAATCGTTCTGCAGTCAGCTTCAAATAGCTGTTCACTAAATTTTCTCAATAGTGTTCGCCGCAAAGCACGTCGTATTCTTTCCAGGGTTTCCCATTTGAATTCCCGAAGCATCTTCCCAACACTTGCGTGTTGTTCGAACCTGCTAGTAACAAATCCCCAGCCTCTGAATGCTTCGATGTCTTCCTTTAATTCGACCTGGTACAGATCCCAAACACTCAACCAGTACTCAAGCATAGGTCTCACTAATGTCCTATAAACGGTTTCCTTTACAGATGAGCCACACTTTCCTAGAATTCTCCCAATAAACTGAAGTCGACCATTCACCTTTCATAGAACAATCCTCACACACTAGTTCCATTTCATATTGCTTGGCAACGCTACGTCTAAATATTTAAATGATATGACTGTGTTAAGCAGAACACTGCTAATGCTGTACCCGAATATTACGGGTTTGTTTCTCCTACTCCTCCGTATTAAATTACATTTTTTCACATGTAGAGCTAGCTGTCATTCATCACACCAACTAGGAACTTTGTCCAAGACATCTTGTGTCCTCTTACAGTCACGCAACGACGACACCTTGCCGTACACCACAGCATCAGCAAACAACCGCAGATTTCTGCCCACCCGGTCCGCCACATCATTTATGTATACAGAGAATAATAGAGGTCCTATCACACTATCCTGGGGCACTCTCGATGGTACTCTTGTCTCTGACGAACATTCGCCGTCGAGGACAGCATACTGGGTCCTATTACTAAAGAAATCTTCTAGCCACTCATATATCTGTCAACATAATCCATATGCTCGTACCTTCTTTAAAAGCCTCCAGTAGAACACCGTGTCAAACGCTTTCCGGAAATCTAGAAATATGGAGTCTGCCTTATCATGTGAGAAAAAGGCAAGCTGTTTCTCACGAGTGATACTTTCTAAAACCATGCTGATTCTTGGACATAACCTTCTCAGTCTCAGGAAAATTTATTATGTTCGAATTGAGAATATGTTCAAGGATTTTGCAGCAAACAATGTTAGGGATATTGGTCTGTAATTCTGCGGGTCCGTTCTTTTACCTTTCTTATACACAGGAATCACCTGCATTTTTTCCCAGTCGCTTGGAACTTTGCACTTGGCCAGAGATTCGCGATAAATGAAAGCTAAGTAAGTGACCAATGCCGTAGATTACTCTTTGAAAAAACCGAACTGGGGTTCCATCCGAACTCAGTGACTTTTTATTTCCAACTCCTTCAGTTGTTTCTCTACGTCAGGGATGCTTATTCCTACGTCGTTCATATGGGAGTCTGCTCGATGGTCAAACGAGGGTATGTTTGTACGATTGTCCTGCGTGAGCGATTTCTTCAACGTGAAATTTAAAACTTCGGCTTTCTTTTTGCAATCTTCAGCTGCCGAACCAGACTGGTCAACAAGTGACTAGATGGAAGCCTTAGACCCACGTAGCGATTTTACTAAGGACCAGAATTTTCTCGGTTTCTCTGACAGATCTACATGATTCAATGTTCAATGTTGGAGATCAGGTCAGTTGGAGTATCCATGTGTTTTTCTCATTACAATCAACACATAATGTGGAATTTTGAACACGACATGACTCGCCACACACAGGGTTCCACCATTGTTCACATCCATTCAAGCACCCTGCTGAACCTAGGCAGCAGCGAAATATGCAGCTAGGTCCGATCGATCCAGATGACTTTTTTAGGCGTCTAATCACCATGAGCGAGTGCTGGATATAGCACTATGATCCTGAGTCAAAGAGACAAAGGAAGTAATGGAAACATGTAGATTCACCCTTCTCCGAAAGTTAGTTAGCTTCATGTTCCATGCTCCATTTTGCACTATAAATCATAATGATGTGAAAAGAGTCATAACATTTTGAAGGGTTTTTTTAACATACAGAAATAAGTTAGTAAATTCCTACCCACCACCTTTTACACATTGCCATAATACAAATTCTCCTACAGAGTAGAAGGAGTTGTTAAGGAAAAACATTTTCAGTTGGTTTTCAAATTTTACTTTTCTGCCTGTCAGTCATTTTATACCACTGGGCAAGTGATCAAACATTTTTATTGCAGCATTGTGCACCCTCTATGCTGCTAAACAGAACCTTAATGTGGACTAGTGAACGTCATTTTTCCTTATATTTTCTGTAACTTGGATAAACAGATGTCCACAAGAAGATCCGGGCTGAGCGCTCATATTACTCTTACAGCATCTTTCTGAGCAACGAAGACTTTCTTTCTTAAGGATGAGGCACCCCAGAACGTTATTCCGTATGACATTATTGAACGAAAACATGAAAAATATATCAACTTACTGATTTGTCTCTCCCCAAGATTTGCAATGATTCTAACTGCAAATGTTGCTGAACTAATTTGTTTAGGACTTCAAAAATTTGCTTTTTTCCAGTTTAAAGTTTCATCAATATGGACACCCAGGAATTTGGAAGATTCCACACTTTTTATTATTTCCTCACCATTCGTTACACTTATCATTGGTGTAGCACCTCTAGATGCGTTAAACTGAATATATTATGTCTTTTTAAAATTGAGGGTGAGATCATTCGCAGCAAACTAGTCAACGATACTTTTAAGAAGTTTGTTTACCATTTCTTCTATTTCCGTATGTATGGTTCAACTGATTACAATACTAGTGTCTACTGGAAAAGGAACTAGTACTTCCTGTTGTCTATTAGACGGAAGATGGTTTACATATATGAGGAACAATAGTGGGCCTAAGACTGAGCCTTGGGGAATCCTATCCATGATTTCTTCCCAGTCAGAACTACGTCCCTTGGTAAGACTTGCTAAATTACTACGTACAGCTTTCTGTACTCTTTTGGTTAGATATAACATCATCCACTGGTTGGTTAAACCGTCAATCTCATAAAAGTCCCAGAAATCTCGAAGACCTTACCATCATCGGGCAAGGTATCGCTGAGTGTCTTTAGGGACTGGAATGGTGTTGTCCTAACAGATTATGCTCGTGAAGGACAAGTAGTCATAGGGACATCCTACCGAACTCTCTTCACAAGTTTACGAGAGGCTGTCAGTTAGAAGCATCGCCGGAAGCTGTCCAAGGCGGTGTTTTTGCTCCACGGTAACGCCCCATTTATTCGGCACAGAACAATTCACACAGTCTATATCTTAAGCTTATCAAATTTTGTTTCAACTCCCGTACTGCGTGACAGGAATTTCCAGAACCACTACGAGGTAATTTTTCAGGTGGAACATTTATTAAGCAGCCAAAATGCGGATTTACAGACCCAAAGTCTCCGACAAATTGGAAAAAATGTGTCTTAAGCGTGAGTGTAGAGAGTCGGACTAGCACCACAAGCAGTTTTTATGCTCGCAGATTGATTTTTTGGGGAAATAATGAAAACTTCACGGACACCCGCCGTACACCAAGCTACAGTTAACACGTTGTGCACTCAGGCAGTGAATATCAACGTATCCTAAGATTATCTCGGCAATGTTGTGGGCCTCCAATGAGCTTGAAATTCCTAGCGAGGAAATAAAGAGTGATGCTTCAGGCGCCATACTACTCATGGGACAGAATGATATTCTTCTAAATTGAAAAATAAAAAAAGAAGAAACTTCAACGTCTCGTGAGTGTCGAGGTCACTAGAGACGAAGCATTAAATAAGGATGGCAAAAAATAGGGGAGAAAATCGGCGTATGTCTTGCGTAAGGAACTGTCCCGGCATTCGCAAGTGTTTTGGGGAAATCGCAGTAAGCTTAAAAGTCGATAGGACTGGGTAGATATTTAAGTTCTCGCTCCATTTTCAATACGAATTCGATGTTCTAACCACTGTGTCACACTGCGGGTTTTTATAAACTCTTTTTTCACCCTTTTTAAAGGAAGTGAGACAAGTATCTCTACATTAAATCAAGTATAAATTTAAACAGGAACAAAAGAAACTTCATCACAGATTAAAAGAGTGTATGAGACTGAAATTCAGTACAGAACTTTACATTTCACTGGTGATGCTCTTTACAACTGAGCCAACCGATCATGTCTCACGGCTCTTTTATTGTTTCGAACGGGCTGTACCTTTCTTTTCCTCCTCAGTTAGTGAAGAAAAAAGGTAACAAGTTCACAAGACTTAATACATTCCACAGATGCTATCTTTACACAAACGCAGACAGTCTTGCTTTGCGTTAAGATGTGCGTAGTGTGGAGTCAAGTTCAATGATGTATGTTAAGGATGCCAAGAAAATAATAAATAGTGAAGACGGAAAAAGAAGGTGGTGGTGGTGGTTGGGATGTTTAAGGGGGACTAAACAGCGAAGGTCATCAGTCCCCCACAGAAAAAAGAAGGCATAAATTTGTTATTGTTATTTTATTGTCCAAACAGTCTTCCTTTTGTATTCGTGGTGCATACAAAACTTAGTTGTTAACATGTAACGTAACTATAAAAACAATATTAAAATTAATTGCCTTATAAGCTATTTCATTTGTAATTAAAACACCAAAGTATTCTGCAGAAGATACTCAAATGAATTAACGGAAGGGTGAGAAACTCTGTTATGTCTCCAAAAATAAGAATTCCTTGCTACATTTCTGGGGAAAGGAAGCCTTTGATTTATGTTACCTGTGATTATCGGGAAACAGGAACTGAAGGCTGTGAACCACAGCTGTTCTTCTCCCAGCAATATTCACGGAAGTTTATAGTTCTGATACTTATGAGAAAGAACATTTCTCCTATTTTGATTACTTCATGTGAGTATTGTTCTCAGAATACTCTGGTATTTCTATCGTATGATGAGATACAAGAAATTATTCAGAAACTAAGGAAGGGCAAATGTAACAGTGGCGGGTGACTGAATTTCGATAGCAGTAAAAGGAAGAGAAGGAAGAATAGCTGGAGAATATGGACTAAGGGAAACAAGAGTAATGCAATGTAGCCGAGTTAAAGCAGGGGATGTTCCGGGAATTAGATTGGGAAACGAGACACTAAGAGTAGTAGATAGGTTTTGTTATTTGGGCAGCAAAATAACTGATGGTGGCCTAAGTAAAGAGGACATAAAATGTAGACTAGAAAACATTTCTGTAAAAGAAGAAGATCTAACATACATTTAACTGTTCCTAAGATATTTGCCCGGAGTTGTAATCTTGAACGGAAGAGAAACGTTGACGTCAAGCATTTCAGACGCGGAGAGAATGGAAGTTTTTGAAATGTAGTGCTATAGACGAATACTGAAGATTAGATGGGTAGATCACATAACTAATGAGGAGTTACTGAATCAAACTGTGGAGAAAAGAAATTAATGGCATAACTTGAGTAAAAGAAGGAATCAGTTGGAAGGACACGTTCTGTGCCATCAATTTAGTCAGTTTAGTACTGGAGGGATGTGTGGGTGGTTAAAATTGTAGGGGGAGACCTAAGGATGAATGCAGCAAGCAGGTTCAGATGGATGTAGTTTGCAGTAGTTATTCAGAGATGAAGAGGCCTGCCCAGGATAGTGTAGCATAGAGAACTGCTTCAAACCAGGCTTCGGACTGAAGACCACAACAGCACAACAAGGTTACCGGTAACTGACTATACCTGTCCTCATGTTTGTCTCAACTAAGCGACGAAACGAGTTGGAAAGTCTCTCGTTTGGTACGACGATCGTAAAATACTGTGAGCAGTATCGTTAGAACCGTAAGAGAGCTGCCTGTTTCACAGCGGTCACTGGTTGTCACACAGTAAACGGGACAACGGCCGGGTAAGTGTTCGTGGCGACGAAGAGTACCGTGGCTACAGTCTGTGAAGAACTGTTTTCATTTATCTTAATTCGAACAATAAATAAAACTGGTTTAATGAAATCCTTTTCTAATGAGAGTAAGGAGAAAGAGATCGTCTCTATGGCCGTACTGTAAGAGTTAGGATCACGCAAACAAATTTTGTGTGTTGCTTCAACTGGTATTTCTTTCGAGGGAGGATATTTGCACTTCTAAATTCATAACAACTTTTGCAGTTATTCCTTATTTTCTCTTCCTGTATTGTTAACGTACTGTAAAGAGATCTAATGTTGTATAAAACATAATCCTCAACAAAGAGGAAACTAAACGTCTCGATAAATTTCTGTAAGTGAAACAAAGACATCCCTCGTATACATCTCAAGCCACCTTCCCTTTTCCAGCCGCAAATAATGTTCAGGAAGAACAACTATTGGGACGTCTTTCTGTGAGCTCGAATCTCTAATTTTACCTTCGTGCTCTTTTTGCGAGATATATATCGGAATGAGCAATGTGTTGATTGACTTTTTTTAGTAAGGTACGCTCTCGAAATTTTAACAGTAAATCACACCATAGGGCACAACATCTCTTTGTCGTTGTGTCTGCCACTGGAGTTTGAGGAGCATGTCCGTGACGCTCTCTGACTAAACGTACACTTGACGAATCGCACTGCTCGTCTTTAATTCTGCTCTATTTCCTCTATAAATCCCAGCTGGTAAGGGCCCCACACTGAGGAGCAAAACTCAAGTATAGGTCCTACGAGTGATCTGTTCGAGAATCGTGTATTCGGATAACACCTGAGACTATGAACAAGGTACCAGGCCCTGACGAAGTTGCTACTAAGTTTTGCCCTGAATATTTTTCGACAATACGCCCCCCTCACCACTTCCTGAATCTCGTTTATCGAGAATCCGTAGCGCAGCGAGTAGTCTCACGTGACTGGAAAAGACCGCAGAGTAATGAATGGTAAAAGAACGGAAACACGGAAATATAGATCGGTATGTCGCCAACATCTGTCTGCTGTAAGATAAAACAGAGTACTGTAATCTAAGGCATTCGTAGAAGAAAAGAAGCCTTTCTTCAAGCATCATCATGGTTTAAGTAAAGCTAACTCGAGTGAAGCGAGACTGTGTGTTTTAAAACGTGATCTCTTGTATGCAAAAGGCGCAGATGAATGGATTCATTTCATCGTCCTAAATTTATGAATGGTGTTAGTCCGTTAGCTATTCTTTCTGTAGAGCATTTGCACGAATTTTATCGAAATAATATGGAATGAGTCAGTTTACATGTTACGTATATATGACTTCTTTGTAAGTACAGCTACATGCTGGCTATTCACAAGTTACTAAATTAAATACTGGCTTGAACTGAACAAGATATATAATCATATTAGTGCTTCATACTACTCACATACCTAGGGACTTTTATAATAATACAATTCAAACAAATTATAAAAATGGATGCAAGTATGTATATATATTCCACATCTCCTGTGACTTCGTAGGTTTTCCTAGCGTAATAAGTCTTTAAAGTCTCTTCAGGCTAGCTGCCGGATCCTAAAATCAACTCGATTCGTATTTCGACGATCAAACTGGTCGCCATCTTCGGGGGAATGCTGCTTTTGTTGATGAGTCCCGCTGAGAACTGACGCCAGGCTTTTGTTTTTCTTTATTGTAATTTCATTCTCCTGCCCCATATGGGCAGCGGAGGGCTGGCAGCAGCACAGTCCACCGCTCTTCAGCCAGTTGGCCTTACAAAAATACAGAAGGGTGATCACATAAAAAGGGCGGAAAAAAAGGGGGACAGAAAAAACACAGTAAACGCAGATGATGGGAGTTAAAATATACACTAAGATGGGACATGCACTGGGGGAACAGATAAAAAGACGACATAAAGTTAAAAGAAGACAGCTGGCAAATCAAAGTGCACTAAAAAGCACTGGAGGCAAGCACAAGTTAAAAGATGGCCACAGGATAAAAATCACACAGAGCAAGACACTTAAAAAAACATTGGAAACGACAGAGCACACATGAAGCATAAAAAACCGCTGCTAGGGACCTGCTGAGGGACTGAGGAGGAGGGAAAAAGAGAGGAAGAGGGTGCAGTGGGGGGGGTTGCAGGGGAGGGGCTGGGGGGAGGAAGTGAAAAAATGGGGCAGGAGGCACACCAAGAGGCAGGAGACAGGCAGGGAAGGAGATGAAGAGGGAAGACAAGGCAGGAGGGAGTGCAGAGACACTGAAGGGGAGTACAGGAGAGGGAGGGGGAGTAGGAGGGGAAGATGTTCAGGAGAAGGGAGGGGGAGGAGAGGGAGCTCTGAGGAGAAGACAGGAGGAAGGTGGGGTTAGAGTTGGTTTTGGTAGGAGGGGTAGCCATCAGAGCAAAACTCGTCGTCTGGGGGGGGGGGGGGGGTAGGTGCTACAAGTTGTATTGGGAAAGGAGGTGGAGGGTGTGGGGATGCAGAGAGGACGGGACACAACGGTAAAGGCACTGCATCGGCCTGGGGGTGGAAGGAAGGGGGACACCAGGGGGTGGGTGGGATCGAGTCGGTGGACAATAGACAGGGTGCAGCTGTGTTCAAGGAAAAGGAGGTGGGGGAAGGGGATAAGGTCGTAGAGGATGCACATGGGGGACGGAAGGCAGAAATGGAAGCCGAGGCGGAGTGCATGGCATTCTAGGATTTGGAGGGGTTTATAGAACCTGGGAGGGGCGGAAATCCAAGCAACGCTAGCATAACAGAGGATGGGGTGGATCAATGATTTGTCATTGTGAAGAATGGTGGAAGGATGCAGTCCTCATGTCAGACCGATCAGGAGTTTCAGGAGGGAGGGTCTGTTGTGGGCTTTGTGTGGGATTGTAAGGAGATGGGGAGTCTAGGTGAGGTGGCGGTCGAGGGTGAGGCCGAAGTATTTGAGGGTAGGAGTGAGGTGGATAGGATGGCCATAAATGGGTAGATAGAAATCATGGAGAAGGAAGGAGCAGGCGGTGCAGCCTGTGATGATCGCCTGGGTCTTGGAGGGTTGATACACAGGAATCACTGGTTGCACAAAGTGGTGAACTGGTCAAGGTGGGTTCGGAGGGGACGTGGGGACAGTTGAAAGGTAGGATAAAGGGCTAGGAAGGCGGTGTCATCAGCAAATTGGAGGAGATGAACAGGCGGGGAAGCTTTGGGCAGAGGTATCGGAGCGGTCAAGGACGTTGGGGAAGACGGAGTATTCAAAATGGGGATCATCAGCAATGGAGAAGACCTTGGAGAGGTGGGAAGCAAAATGGTTAGCCTTACTGAGGTTGTCAGGGAAGGGGCGATTGTCGTGGAGGATAGGGTAATGTGGAGTGGGATGGCTACCAGTATACGCCAGGCTGCAAATCGACGACCTATATAGGTCACCGTATCGTACAAGGCGCATGCGCCGTCCCTCATGATTGCTCTCCTCCAACACTGGGATGTGGCGCTGCCCTTATTAGAACACTGGCGGCAACGATATATCGCACTCGGGGACGATTTTCGAACACTCGAACTGGCTGCACCGAAGAACGTTCTGTTTTGATGCGAGATAGTACAGGATTCCACGTGCTGCTAAGAGGAAACCCACTGTCTGTGTTTATAAAAAAAAACAACAAAAAAACAGATGGTACTTAGGGACATAGTGTTCACCGAAAGCTGACGCACACAGATCGGTATCCGCATCCAAAGAGTTCTCATCCACCACACCAACGCAATGGCGTCCTTAGGACTTTTGTAAGTAGATCGTATGCCATTTCCGTCGCTGACAGCTTAACCCAAGTACTTGCGCATTTGATGGCCGTTTTTAAGAAAATTGGATACTCTGAGAAGCAGATTCGTAGGGCTATGGGGTTTGGACCACCACTGGAGGTGCATGAAGAGGAATATAGATCGGTGGTCTTTCTTCCTTATGCTGGTGGCGTATCGTTGAAGATTGGAAGAACTTTAAGGAATTTTAACATTAAGTGTGTGTTCCGTCCACCTTCTAATATTAGGGCACTACTCGGCTCTGTGAAAGATGATTTGGGGCTTAGGAAACCCGATGTATACAAAATTTCGTGTCATTGTGGGAAGGCTTACATACGCCGTTCGATTCGCACAGTTCATGACAGGTGTGTGGAACATCGCCGTCATACAAGGCTACAACAGCTGGAAAAATCGGCAGTAGCAGAACACTGCTAAAATGCGGGACAGTGTATGAAATCTGACGAAACTGTGATAGTTGCCATCACTTCCGGTTTTTGGAACAGTGTCTGTAAAGAGGCAACTGAAATTAGGTTGGCGGATAATTTAATTAACAGAGACAATGGGTTTCCTCTTAGGAGGACGTGGAATCCTGTAATATCTCGCATCAAAACAGAACGATATATCGTTGCCGCCAGTGTTCTAAGGGCGGCGCCACCTCCCAGTCTTGGAAGGCAGCAGCTATGATGGGCGGCACATGCGCCGAGTTTGGTACGGTGGCCTATATAGGACGTCGATTTGCAACCTGGCGTCAGTTCTCAGTGGGACTCATCAACAGAAGCAGCATTCTCCTGAAGATAACGACCAGTTGGATCGCCGAAATATCGAATAGAGTTGATTTTAGGATCCGGCAGTATACCGGAAGAGGCTTCAAAATCCACGTCTCTTACTAAACCACTGGACTCATTTCAACCAAACTTGGTACATATATCATTTATTGTCTAGAAAGAATCACTGTTTGGGTAAGAATCAGCCACCTATCAAAGAGATGGGGGTGGGGTGAAAAAGTAGTGTACTTCACGACGCGAGTATACCCGTACTTTCGTTATCCAGTATTTAGAATGAGAGCGCTTAGAGTTTAGCAAAAGACTTTACACATAGAATGAAATTTTCACTCTGCAGCGGAGTGTGTCCTGATATGAATCTTCCTGGCAGATTAAAACTGTATAGACATTATTATTATTCTGGATTTACAATGTGAGTACATTTTTCCAGCACCTATTCTAGATTACAGTAAGTCACTAATTATTGTTCTCCACTCTTCTCTATTTGTCCATAAATCTTCAGGAATGTTGTTCTTCCTCACTGCTGACTGAACTCCCTGTATCCATGTATCAGGTGGTCGTCCCCTTTTTCTTCTTCCAATAGGTACCCAGTCGATTATGCATTTTGGTAGCCTTTCCTGTTCCATTCGTCTGATGTGTCCATACCATTTAAGTTGTTTGTGCTTGATGAAATCAATAATTGAATTTTTACATTTCATCTTGTCTCTGATTACTTCATTTCTTATTCTTTCGCGTCTTGATATTCTTGCTGAACGCCTGTGTAGACATACATGTGTAAAATATTAGACATGTGCCAATGCTATCAAAGCCACGGGTAAAAAGCTCATCCTAATATCTTGGACCGGTTTCAATCAAATTTGGTACACGTATTAATTACAATCAAGAAATACTATAGGGGTAAGAACCACCGGTCCTCTATTGGGGTGTGTATGATAACGTGGAGAGAGACGGGAGGACGAGCAGACGGACATACAGCAAGGGGGAAGGGGGAGACAGACACAGATAGGAGGAAGAGGAGGAGGAAATGGAGATGGACAGAGATGGTGGAGGGGAAATGGACGGAGAGAGGGGACAGAAGAACAGGAGGAAAGGGACAGAGAAAGGAATGAGAAGGAAGTGGACAGAAACAAGAAGTGGAAGAGACAGGAAGAGATATGGGAGAGAAGGAGATGGATGAACAGACAGAGGGGAAGGAGGAAATGGACAGAGCAAGGAAAAGGGAGGAAATGATCAGGCAGGGGAAACGAGACAGATAGAGAGAGGGGGAGGAGGAGATGGACAGAGAGAGGGGGAGGAGCAGATTGACAGAAAGAGGGGAAGGAGGAGATGGAATTAGAGGAGAAGTGGAGATGAACTGAGGGGAAAGGAGCAGATGGAAGGAAGGGGAAGAGCAGATTGACAGAGAGAGGGAGGAGATGGACAGAGAGTTGGAGGTTACAAAGGTGGCCAGAGAGTGGACAGGTGATGGAGATTGACAGAGAGGGAGGGGTAGAGGTAATGGACAGGGACAGGAGGCATGGATAAACAGAGGAGGGACGAGAGGTAGATAAGGAGAGAGGGTAGAGAAGGAGATGAAGAGAGGGGGACGGAGGGTATGGACAGAGAGTGGGGGCAAGAGGAGGGGCAGAGAGAGGGGGAAGGAGGAGATAGACAGAGAGAAAAGGGAGGAGTAGATGGACAAATAGAAGATTGGAATAAAAATCTAGGCAATACCAGGTTTTTTAACTAGCTGTAATTGTACTTATGATTATGTTATTATTATCATTATTGCTGTTATTGTTATTAACTCTAATATAAATTTCTGTTTTAGCTGTATTTACTGCTAGTTTTTAATGTCAAACAATTGTCTGTGGAATAGAAAGAGTTGTCCAGAAGAAATGATTTCAGGCTACATCTAAAATTTTATTCACTGCATGTCAGAAGTTTCATGCTATTTGCCAAATGATCAGAGATTTCTTTTGGGTGCATGTTGAACTCCTTTCTGAGCCGATGACAGCTTTCGAAATGTGTAATATACGTCATTTTGTCTTTTGCGTTGCAGCATTGTACATCACTATTTTTCTAAATTTACGAAGGATTCTTTATGGCGAAATTCATAAACGAATATACATATTGTGAAGGTGTGGCAAAATGCCTGTCTCATTGAGGAGACGTCTCTTCCATTTGTGCAGTCAAAACTTCCTTTCTGAGTGATGCTACCATATGACATTAAGAAGTGGAAATACGCAAAATATGTTAAGTAGTTGATTCCCAAACCAGTAATTATATAATGAGGATAAGATGCTGAACTCAGTTGTTCCAGCAGCTAAGTAATGCGTTTCCTCCAGTTCAAGTTTGCGGCAATACATACACCAAACATACGTGACACTGTACTCTATTTGCTTATTAGCCCTCATGTGTTCAACTACCTGTTGATGTCATTCTATTTTCTGTGTAGAACTGAAAATACTGTGGTTTTTAAAAATTAAAGTAGAGTATATTGTCACAGATTCACTTAATAATTATTTGAAACGTATTGTGATCGGTTTTTTTGTTGCTTTTTCTCTTCCAGGATTTTTTGTCGAGTGTAAAAGTACCAGTTCTGGTTGATGTATATTAAGTGGAATGTCATTCAGATATACAAGGAATATTGGTCGACTCAAAATGGAACCCTATGGGCCTCCCTTCCCGTTTCCTCCACAGTCACAAAAATTTTCTCTCCTTCCATTATTGTTTCGATTAGTCTGCACAACATTCTACTTTCGTTTTGTTAAGTATGAATCAAGCTAATTGTTGGTAAAATCATCAGTTTCATAAAAAAATGGTATTTTACTAGAGAGTATCATAACCCACACAATCAACTGACTTCGACAGAACACAAAAAACATCTTTTGTCGATATTTTGTTACTTAACAGGCACAACATACTCTTTTGAAATCGAAACCTTGAGGGGATGAGTAAATTATTTCTATGGAAGTGTGACACTAGAGAGTACCATTATTCTTCGAATATTTAGGAGAAAGATGTTACAGAAAAAACTGTAAGACAATTATTTAGCTTTCTGCTTTCACCTTTCTAAAAAACATGTATAACGATATCATAACTCAATCTGTCCTAAACCATTCTCTGTGCTAGTGATACATTCCCTACACATAACACTAAGAACATTATTTATTGGACTGGCATAACTTTTCAGAAATCTGTTTGAAATTCCAACAACACCATATGAGATTTTGTTTTTGAGAACTTTTATAAGTCTCTCAATTTCAGTGATTTCTGGTTGTTTAACATTATGTGAACTAACATTTTTAACATCCCCTCTTGTTTCTCCAGCTGAATTATTTACTCCTACTATTGATGCTACAGTTAGAAAGTGCTTATTAAAAATATTTGCCACTTTTGAATAATCAGTCACAATATGATCATTCAGTTTCATTTTGATTGTATATCCCATGCATTTACTGGTTGTCATGTCTCTCATTTCACAGTATTCTACAGAGCTTTAATACATTTATCAGCGTTCTTAATTTTGGCCATGGTATTTATATTTCTGCCCCTTTTAATAACTTTCCTTAAGGTAATAAAATATTTTTTGTTGAATGTTAGTAACGGGTATCTGTATGTGGTCTGGTGTTTACATCATATTTCAGCCCCATTTAATAATCAATGTTTACTCGGTTTTATGATCTTTTTAGGAAAATTAATTTCAAATACTGATTTCAGTTTATCATGAAATCTATTTAGGTTCACATTAGCTACTCTTTCCATATCCTTACCATACCACATCTATTATTTTATTTTTAAAAGATTGTGTCCTAGAATCAGTAATAAGCCTCAATCTTTTGAGTGACATGTCTCAGAGCTGTGTGATGCATTGTGCATCATCACTAGTTGTGCATTACGGTGAGATAGTGCATACAGTGGCTTCTAAAAGAGATACGAGCATTTGGAGTATTTTCACGATTATGTGACAGGTTTGAAGAATTTTTGGCAAATGTAAACCAGTACGTTATGCTAGACAGTAAAGTATATCCACTGGACGACCGTAAGGAAGTGAGGAACGACTTTGACTGTATTTCCATATGCTGTTCGGGACAACAACTCCCTTTAAATAAAGGAACATACAAGTTAGTGCAACAAAGAGATAGAACCTGCTTTGTTAGAATTAACAGGTTACTTCTCGAAACTGTCACATCACTTAAACACCTAGCACTAATAATAAGATGCTAAATGGAATGCGACGAGCACATGAAATATTCAGTAGGAAAAGCGAGTAGAAGACAGACTTGTTGGAGTTATGGGAAAGTGCGGTGTATTTGTAGAAGAAGCTAGTAAGACCAGTTCTAGAGTACTGCTCCAACGTTGGAGTCATTCTGAAGTTGATATTACTGCAGCCACACGACGAATTCGGAGCCGGTCTGCTATTGTCATAATAAATCATTATAGACATACGACATTGTAACGAAGACGCTCATGGAACTTAAATGGGAATCTCTGAACGATGGTGACGTTGTCATACGTAAACTTGTTGGTTTCCCACTCGATAAACGAGCGGTATTTGACAAAAGATAGCTAAAATTGGCACGTAAAACTTTTCACCATATTCTATACATTGGCTTGCAGAGTATATATGCAGATATAAATGTGAATGTAGATGTAAAAAATGCAACTTCTCACGAAAGTAACTAGCCATTGAAAGAAATAACGGATTTGAAGTACAAATTATAGGAACATCGCATCTATTTGCACAATTACAGACGCTCTGAGTTTTATCTATTCCCACATCTCAAAAAAATTGTATCTGGAAAACATTTTGAATCCTACTTCCCAGAGTCGCACTTGGGGAATCTACATTGGACAAACGTTGAACTCACAGAAGAGTACACCCACAAATAAGTGAATTTTTGACCTAAGTATCACAGTCTTTCACTGCCAGCTTGCTTTCTTATGACCTTTTTGTTGAAAGCACATGAAACTGTATCCTTATTTCCGTAGGTCAAGGTCACATTTGGTGTAGGCACAACGAGGAAAAAAAAATACATGCCAGGTTCTAAATAAATGGGGCATACTATGACTTTTTGTCAGATGCTATAATAGTCCACGCTATAGTTGGGGAAATTGCAGAAGGCATCAATACATATCTTGCAGGCCAGGACACAGAAGTTCTTGCAATGAGTTAAGCTCACTCTGGAAATGCATTTTGCGTGACAGAAGTTACCAACAAGGCAGGTGAGAGAACGGGAGGTAGATCCGTTGTAAGCGACAGCCGTTAAGTGCAAGGAAAACCCGAAGATTGTATTCAGGTGTTAGAAAGAAATTAAAAACATTTACGTTTTCTGTCTCAAAACTCACATTATCTTTCCACGAACCTGAGGGTGATTTCGCAACAGGAGTAGGGTTCGCTTAGTACGATTTTAAAATATTGCCTAGCACATTTAATAAGACTTGACTGACAGCATTATTTAAATTATTATTCATTACTTTACGAAAGTTATTGAAATGATTGCGCATCAGCCATTGTACGCGAGCTGGCAGGAGAAAAGTGCTCTCTCACGATGCTTCGCAACCATAGGCTGTTGTTGGATTCCGCTACGTGACTCCCCGCGTGGCGTTCCTCCTCTGGTGTCAACTGCGTGGAGATCTCAGACAGCCGTGCCAGTGAAAGCAAGTTCTTTCTGGCGTTCGTCACGCGCGCAGATTCTCCGTATATTTCGTTTGTGCATTACACAAGCTATGCCGATCGAGGCTTTACACCTGTGTTCGGTTCATAGACCGTGTGGGAAAGGGGTGGTCTCTCCGGAGAAAACATCTGCCACTAACGACTATCCTGGACTGTGAACCATGCAGACTGTGTCACTATTATATAAATGTACACAAGTAAAAGATATTAATAACAAATCTGCGTCCTAACACAATGATCAACTTTCAAGAGATGAACTACACTACTGGCCATTAAAATTGCTACAACAAGAAGAAATGCAGATGATAAATGGGTATTCATGGGACAACTATATTATACTAGAACTGACATGTGATTACTATTTTCACGCAATTTGGGTGCATAGATCCTGAGAAATCAGTACCCAGAACAACCACCTCTGGCCTTGATAACGCCTGGGCATTGAGTCAAACAGAGCTTTGATGGCGTGTACAGGTACAGCTGCCCATGCAGCTACAACACTATATCACAGATCATCAAGATTAGTGACTGGCGTGCTGATTTACACCCCAATTCTGGCGTATTGTGACGAGCCAGTTGCTCGGGCACCATTGATCAGACGGTTTCAGTTGGTGAGAGATCTGGAGAATGTGCTGGCCAAGGCAGCAGTCGAACATTTTCTGTATCCAGAAAGGCCCGTACAGGACCTGCAACACGCGGTCGTGCATTATCCTGCTGAAATTTGGGGTTTCGCAGGGATCGAGCGAAGGATAAAGCCACGGGTCGTAACACATCTGAAATGTAACGTCCACTGTTCAAAGTGCCGTCTCGGATATGGGAAACCGTGTAAAAGCTACATCCAGGCCACCCGGCACAGCAACCCTCGTCGTTAATTCGTCGGGCGGATTGTATTCGGGGCCAGAGCGCCTCCCCGAATCCCGAAAAAAGCGTGACATCGTGCGCGGTTATCGGGGATGGTGTCTCACCTGGAATCGGTTAAGGTGAATACCTGTCAAAAAGATAGTGCTGATTTACACCCCAATTCTCGTCTTACACGAGCTTGCGCTCCAGCTTTACTGCTCTGGAAGCAGAAGAAACGATAAGCCATCACTCGTCCTTACAAACAAAAGAATCAGGGAATGAGAAAGGTACGCCAATGACACGCGAGTGTGACTATTTTGCAGCGTAGCAGCACGAATAGCTCGAGAAACTATTGAAACGTCCCTTTTGGATAATTATAAATTACTGTGCTGGTAAATCCCTTACATTATTTGATTTTCAAACAGCTGAGCAAAACTGAACGTACTCAGACATTTCTCTCTTTACTTATTCTGATCAATACTAAACTGACACACAATATTTTTAGCGTAACGCAATCTGACTTTCAATAATCCCTACAAAAGAATGGCCCTGACTAACAATAACCTATACCTTTCATGAATCACTTACCTCACAAATATCTTCGTTACTCGAACTACTGCAATACAGCGAGCGCCAATACTGCCAGCTAAATAAAATATTCTAACTACTGAAGGCACTAACTACTGATAGGCATAGTTAGCAAATGAAAGATTTTGATAGGGAACAAATAATTTTATTTACCTTAATAATGTTCAGAAGTCATTATATATATATATATATATCAGTTTATGATATCCAGTATTACAAATTTACTCTTTGTGATGGACACACGTCCAGATCGTCCGCTCTCAAAATTCTGCCATCTCTCCTCCCACATCCACCACTGCATGCGGCTCACCTCCAACTTCGCAAGGCTACGCGCTGTTCAGATCCAACTGCCCAACACTACAATAGCAAAAATTCCCAGTGATTTTCATACAGAGCGCTACGTGGCGTTACCAACATAAAAACCTAAACAGCCTACTTACAATATATTTAATTCATTCGCATGTTTTCCCCAGGTGTATGACATATTTTTGGTCCTGTTCGGAGCTGTCTATATACAAGCACTCCAAGGCATGTGGACAGAAATGGATGCTGTGACGGTCCATTGGGGGTGCTTGCCATGAGTTGGTGTTTGAATAAAGAGTAGCAAGTCTACGTTTTGGGCATAATGGTCCTACTCGATGGCCGATGAGGTCTTCTGGTTTGAACACTATGAGTCGCTTTCTTGACGCCATTTGAAATCGTTGGTGCACGACAGGAAGCAATCAGGCTCTACGATCGAGTGGACAACAACAGTCAATGTATTGTACAATTATGTAAGTGTCACGAATAAAGGATGATGGCTAATAAGCTGATATTCAGTGCCAGAATCAATTCAGTTGTAGAACTATATGTACTTAAAATGGAAACCAGTATCAAATTATGAAAGTTGAATGTGACGTTGTTTGAATTCGAAACCGTTGGCAGTTGAAACTACAGTGTTACCATTCACCTATGGCAGCAAGACATCGACTGACACTGAGTCATGAGATAAAGCCAAATAACTTTCCTCATGCTGTAGTTTTGCTTCTCTCAGACCTTATCACAGGTGTTAACACTGGTACACTGGCATAACTTCTCTATCTCGTTCGGGATAATGTATTCTCGATGCATAAGCCTATTAATTTATGCTACTCATTTGTATCGACAAAATATGGATTATGCTGTCATCTCCGTCAATCTGTTTTTCTTTCACATAAAATAAAGATTGTGTACTTTTTAATTGTGGCGTTTCAGTTGATGATGAATCATATTGTGAAACTGTTAGGTCATTATATTCGGTTACCATATGAAAATGGTATCGTTTTCGATATATTAGGTTAAACCACTTAGTGACTGCGCAGCTAAAAGTGAGTAAAATAGTGAAAAACATTTCAACACCATATTTTCTGCTACATGTATACGTAGATTTTTCGGAAGAACTTGTGGCGATTTCACTGCAAGCATGTGGGGCACGTATTTATTTTATTATTATTGTTTTACCTTGATTTCAAGTGTTACCATTTTCATTTGCAATTTTAGTAACAGATATGTTTTTACTGTAGGGGAACATTGTACCTAAAACCATCCAGTTCGTATCATAATCGCATGTCAGCCATCTAATAATGAATACATTATTCGATTTCGGTAATAATTTGAGTATTTGATCAGTTTTGTAGTTGGCAGCTTTTAAACGCGTTATCACATCGATGAGACCAAATCTTTGCCCGTCTGCGGTTTCCATAGGAGTGGCTGCGGCCCAAGACAATTTGAATGATAAAAACAAAATATAACAACTTATAGTAAACGTGATTCATGGAATATGTCAAAGACTATTCGGCCTCATTTACCCCATTAACAGAGACTTAATTTTACACGTAACTGGAAAACAATTTATCCTATAAAAACTTTAAAATAGAACAAAATGTTCATGACTACAACTTTACCATAACACGTGAGCCAAGAGAAAAAGAGAGATGATGTTCATTTCACTAATATCTTGTGGAATGTGTCGCTCCTTCGGCACAAATGTAGTGCATTGATTGCTGTGAGAGCGAACCACAGTCCAATATAGTAGTACATAATAGAACCAAGTTAAATGACAATACTCACTCAAACGACGACCGTTGCAAAACTTTTTGACTGAGTAGTTGTGGCTGATATGTTGGAGTCATGTTTGTAGTATATAAGATCATATGCCTCCATAGGTATTTTGTAGCTTGGCATAGTGCAATTATAGATATTACGTCTCACCCATGATGCCAAAGCCGCCTCATTTAGCTATACACCAAATAGATGCGTGTGTGGAGGAGACAGTCACATGAGTAACGATCGGTTAGACAACTTCAGTGTAATTGAACTACCGAGCCCTACTGCTCAAGCAGGCCTAGTTTTAGTAAACGTTTTAGAAGCAACCAGATTAGGCGCTCTGTATCAACTCTCATCCTCGATTAATATGACACTGACTCCAATAATTTCGTTCCTTAAATGTAATTGGGAAACACTCAGTGGCGCTATTGGTAGTGACCACCATGACGTCAAAATCTCTGTGATGTCTCATACAAGGATGCAGAAGAATTGCTGGGACAGAAAAAAAGCGTATTAACTACTATAGATATCAAAAGACATTACATTGTATTTTTAATGCATGAATAGTGGATGCCACAATCAAAAAAGTCACAGGCTCAGAAATGTGACTATGCGATAGCCAAAGGACAGCTTACAAATGAGGCACTTGAAATGAGTATAGCTTGCATGCATTTTATAGACGTGATGGAGGAAACATTTCAGACAAAAAAGACCATACGCGACGCAAAGAAAGAAGCCTAGATTACGTTCTGTTCCCAGGTCGGACATCACGTTTCAGTATAAAAGTAACGCAGACTCTTTTTTTCTAAATAGTTGTTTTTAAGATTGGCCTTCCATAATAATATTGTCCTAGCAGAAGAGCCATTCACGAACCTGTTAACACCGTAGAGTACCTATGAACGCTTGACGTCATAGCCGGAACATTCCCCTAAATCCACATCACAACTGCATAAATCTTTGACTACGAATGAGTTACAATATTATCTGAGGAAAATCTCGGGCGGAGGCTTCGAAAAAATCTAGTACTCTATGATTTTTTGCATCTTCTCTACCAAATGGAACCAAGAAAATTTAAATATACACTATGTGATCAACAGTATCTGGACACCCCCGAAAACATATGTTTTTCATATGGGGTGCATTATGCTGCCACCTACTGCCAGATACTCCATATCAGCGACCTCAGTAGTCATCAGACATCGTGAGAGAGTGGAATGGGGCGCTCCGCGGAACTCACGGCTTCGAACGTGGTCAGGTGATTGGGTGTCACTTGTGTCATACGTCTGTATGCGAGATTTTCACGCTCCTAAACATTCCTATGTCCACTGTTTCCGATGTGTTAATGAAGTGGAAACTTGAAGGGACACGTATAGCACAAAAGGGTACAGGCCGACCTCGTCTGTTGACTGAAAGACACCGCCGACAGTTGAAGAGGGTCGTAATGTGTAATAGGCAGACATCTATCCAGACCACCATACAGAAATTCCAAACCGCATCAGGAACCACTGCAAGTACTATTACAGTTAGGCGGGAGGTGAGAAAACTTGGATTTCGTGGTCGAGCGGCTGCTCATAAGCCACACATCACGCCGGTAAATGCCAAACGACGCCTCGCTTGGTGTAAGGAGTGTAAACATTGGACGACTGAACAGTGGAAAAAGGTTTTGTGAAGTGACGGATCACGGTACACAATCTGGCGATCTGATGACAGGGTGTGGGTATGGCGAATGTCCGGTGAACGTCATCTGCCAGCGTGTGTAGTGCTAACAGAAAAATTCGGAGGCGGTGGTGTTATGGTGTGGTCGTGTTTTTCGTGGAGGAGGCTTACACCCATTGTTGTTTTGTGTGACACTATCACAGCACAGGCCTACACTGATGTTTTAAGCACCTTCTTGCTTCCCACTGTTGAAGAGCAGGCCGGCCGTTGTGGCCGAGTGGTTCTAGGTGGTTCAGTCCGGAACCACGTGGCTGCTACGCTCGCAGGTTCGAATCCTGCCTCGGGCATGGATGTGTGTGATGTCCTTAGGTTAGTAAGGTTTACTTAGTTCTAAGTCTAGGGGACTGATGACCTGAGATGGTAAGTCCCATAGTGCTTAGAGCCATTTGAACCATTTTTTAAGAGCAATTTGTGGATGGCCTGTGACTGTATGGTTACACGACAATAACATCCCTGTAATGGACTGGTTGTTTTGGAACGCCGACTTCGTACCAGGCCTTACCGATTGACATCGGTACCTCTTCTCAGCGCAGCACTCCGTTAAGAATGGGATGCCATTCCCCAAGATACCTTCCAGCACCTGCTTGAACGTATGTCTGCGAGAGTGGAACTGTCGTCATGGCTAAGGGTCGACCAACACCATATTGAATTCCTGCATTACCGATGGAGGGCGTCACGAACTTATACGTCATTTTCAACTAGGTGTCCGGATGCTTTTGATCACATTGTGTATCTATCCCGCTATCTGCATTTGGCTTTGCTGGTACAACACAACCAGTAATATAATTGCTTGGAAAAGGACGAGGGCGATTTCATGTCCCATCCTTGGTCAATTGGAGCTTCTACTCTGTCTATAATGACCAGCGTCCATCCAAAAGGTGCAAATACAGGAAGGCAGAACAGAAGGCTACATATTCTTAAATGAGTATCACGATTTAGAAACTAAACTAGTACGTCCAATTTCATGAAACTAGTATAAATTCAGAGTTTTATTTCTTCTGAATCTGATTTTAAGAAACCTCAGATCACAGTTCTTATTCTTACAATTAGTAATGTCACTAAATTCCAATCTGTATTAATTAATTAATATTATTGTAATTATAATTAATATGTAATATTTTTTACTAAGTACATGTCTGGGTATAAAAACTGCTATGCCATGAAGGCAGCATGGAATAAAAATCACTTTGGCATCGAAGGTGCTAATTGTTTGGATATGAAAATGATCGGCGTTTCAATGCAACCACACAAAGTACGTAGGAATGACATCAGTTACATTGTATATATAAAGACAGATTACGCAACGGGTTTCTCATTCAGAAATCACATGGCAGTATTGGATATTTTTTAGAAAATCGTCTTACGCCTCGAGAAAGACAGAGAAACGTCTAACAACAAGTATCGGAATTCGACAGTGGCAGGTTCATGACCTAGCATTTTATCGTTCCGCAGTATTACGACTTGCATTAGTCAGGATACCAAAACTGTCATGAGAATATGGAATCGATGGGTTTAGGAGGGCCAAACTCAAAGCCGTGGGGAATCTCAATGGCTCCAAGCGACTAGCGCCTGAGAGGATGACCTAATGTTCACTTGGCTGTGTGGAATCGAAGGACCACGCCAGAACCTTGGGACAATAAATGGGTTTGTTTGCATTAAGACAAGTATCCACACCCATAGTGCGATACGTGTGGAGCGTCAGACGTCGACCATTATTTCGACTTTCTTTTATGTGGCAGCAACCAGAGCGCGCCGACACTGGACACTCAGGTGACACCACATCCTTTCAGACGAGTTTCAATTCTGCGTTCAGCATCTACATCTACATACACACTCCGCAAGTCGCCGTATGGTGCGTGGCGGAGTGTACCTTGTGTCACTACAAGACATTGGCTTTCCTGTTCCACTCGCAAACAGAGCGACGGGAAAACGACCGTCTATACGCCTGCGCAAGAGCCCTAATTTCTCTTATCCTATCTTCTCGGTCTTTGCGCGGAATGTACATTGCCGACAACAGAACCGTTCTGCGTTCAGCCTCAAACATCAGCTCTCTAGATTTTCTCAATAGTATTTCGCGAAAATAACAGCGTCTTTCCTCAAGGGATTCCCATTTGAGTTCACGAAGCATCTCCATAATACCCTCCTGTTAATGGAACTTATCGGTAACAAATCTAGCGTCTTGCTTCTGAATTGCTTGGACGTCTTCTTTTAATCCGACATAGTGGAGATCCCAAACACTGTAGCAGTACTCAAGAAAGGGTCGCACTAGTGTTCTATACGCGGACTTCTTTATAGATGAGCTACAGTCCCAAAATTCTCCCAAGAAACGGAAGTTAACCATTCCCTTTCCCTACTACCGCCCTTACGTGCTCGTTCTATTTCGGATCGCTTTGCAACGTTACTCCTAGATATTTAATCATCGTGACTATATCCATCACGATGGACGTATCCGTGTATAGTATCTATGAAGCGACGAACCTTACCTAGCTGCATTCGTCATTATCATTCAGGCCCGGCACGTGGCTTGATGGTATGGGGTGACATTGGCTACGCAACATGATAATCTCTGGTTCTCGAAGCCGTAATCTGGACAACAGGCTTTACATTCCTGATGTGTTAAGACCAGTAGTTGTGCCCTATCTTCCAAGTGTCAATTATGTTGTCTCTCAACTAGAAGAAGCAAGATCGCTCATTGGCTGTGCTGTCCAGACGTACCTCGAAGCGGAGAGGGTATTCAAGTGTTGTCTTGACCCAAAGCTCTCACCCAGTAAAAACATCTGGTCATGGGTTGCCGAGCCACTGGCACGCCATTAACTGCCAGACACTACGATCGATGAGCTCTTGCTTAGAGTTGAAGTAGCACAGAATGACGTAGTTGTATCAGTCATCTGATCGGTACTCAAGACAGTCCAGGGCCATTGTTGTTGCCAGAGGTACAACCTCTGTGTGCTAAATTTCGCAGCCTTTTTATCACCGAGTTACTCCCAAATTTAACCATATGTTCTTCCTACTGCATTGTATAGGCCTATACACGGCAAGTAACAGCCGCGCGGGATTAGCCGAGCGGTCTAGGGCGCTGCAGTCATGGACTGTGCGGCTAGTCCCGGTGGAGGTTCGAGTCCTCCCTCGGGCATGGGTGTGTGTGTTTGTCCTTAGGATAATTTAGGTTAAGTAGTGTGTAAGCTTGGGGACTGATGACCTTAGCCGTTAAGTCCCATAAGATTTCACACACATATGAACATTTTTGAACGGCAAGTAACATCTCATTATTTGTTTTTTTCTTTGTGTCGCAATTTTAATGGCCAGTAGTGTGCACTCTCATTCTTTAGTTTTTAAACTCATATTTTCCAAATGCTACTGTCATATTTAATTTCTGCTTTTTGAGAACATTGTTTGATAATAATCTCAGTATGTGATGCTCCTATTCCCCCTGCCTGGTGTATTTCGAGACGGTCGTCACGCAAACAGTGTCGCAGGCACCAGACGGTTGTTAGACACCGGATGTTTCCAGTTTCTGGCTGACAGAACGACGCTTTGCATTCGAATCAGCACAAAATGCGATCGCACACCGTGGAAAGATCACCATAACAGTGTGAAGAAATATCCGAGTTTGGCTCGCCACTGTAAAGGGCTGAGAAATGGGAACCTGCTTCCAACACCTGTTACCGTATAACCAAATGCACGTTCATTGCTTCCAGTTGGCCATAAGAGGTCGAAAGGTTTGTTGCCGTCGCAAGTGGAATTGGGGGGACGTAGAACAGAGAGTAAAGAGTTCAGCCGTGAATATCGATTGGAGCAAGGTACAGTAGCTGCAGAAGACACTAATCAAGTAGAGGCATTAGTGATGTGGTGTGAGGAAGATGCTGGCAGAAAGATGATACGAATGGGCAGACAGAGATTGTCGAAGAACTATTAGACAGCTGTCACCTCCTTAAAAGCTAATGTTTATGTGAAGTGATGATATTTAAAATATATTCACCAACTAGGACGACTGTTGCTTCTTCTGTTCTCTCCCTACACGGTAGCCAGCGTTTCAAAAAAAATGGCTCAAATGGCTCTGAGCACTATGGGACTTAACAGCTGTGGTCATCAGTCCCCTAGAACTTAGAACTACTTAAACCTAACTAACCTAAAGACATCACACACATCCATGCCCGAGGCAGGATTCGAACCTGCGACCGTAGCAGTCGCGCGGTTCCGGACTGTGCGCCTAGAACGGCGAGACCACCGCGGCCGGCAGCCAGCGTTTGTTCAGGACCAGAGGTAGTTAGTAATTGAGTTAGAGAGCTTAAAATGACGTATGTTCTGTGCAGCCTAGTCACGGACAAAAGTGGTTGCTGCTTCAGATAAAGTTACTGCCTACCAATTGAAGCATTAATAGTTAAATTATGAAACGTTATCTGCAGTATGTTATCGGACAGTCAAGCTACACTCCAGAAAAAGTAACTTGATACAATACAAGAATTTCTTGTTCGCATGCAAATCAGCGGATACTTTTTACCAGCGGAAAAATGCTCCTATTGGAGCACAAAAAATTCGAGTATATTCTTCTTTATCTAAAAGACTCTGAAAAGTGGGGTATCAGCTGGCTCATTCTATCTTTAGCAGCTCTATCAATTTGGTGAGGACAACAAACTACATTACCACTTCGTTTTTATTAAAACGTAGAACCTGGTCGGTTGGGGAGTTGTCCCAACTACCAAGAGAAATAATTAAGGTAACTGTAAATTGACTGGATAGCTCTTTCCGTAAAACGCATGTGTCTCCTTTCGGGCATACAGTTTAACTTCTTTGACTGAAGGTTAGGATTGGAAAACCACGTGAAAAGGCGTGTGTAATTAGTGTTGTCATACCACCGAGTATTGAGCGAAAATTTAGAGGTTCCTATCCATGATAATTAATTCAGTACCGCCCGTAACGAATGCTTCAGAGTTTACTTGCCTTTCACAGAGATTTCCGTTGTCTACATAGAAGGTTGCTAGTCCTCTTGAATGAGAAAACAGCGCACATACAACTAAGATAGTTGTACATCTGAATGAGGCAATGAGAAGCATTATTGGCACTCCCATTGAGTAGTTGCCTTTTCTGTCGAATAATATTCCTTCGCATCACAGAAGAAAACCTGCCAAAATACAAATTCTTAAGACCTCAGAGTCTCATAATAACTCATTTCTAAATAGCGCTTTCCAGAACCCACGCTGGCCGGAGTGGCCGAGCGGTTCTAGGCGCTACAGTGTGGAACCGCGCTACCGCTACGGTCGCAGGTTCGAATCCTGCCTCGGGCATGGATGTGTGTTATGTCCTTAGGTTATTCAGGTTGAAGTAGTTCTAAGTTCTAGGGGACTGATGACCTCAGAAGTTAAGTCCCATAGTGCTCAGAGCCATTTGAACCAGAACCCACGAACTGTATGCCTGAAGGCACGCATGCCACCTTGGGTTGGTTAACGGGCATTTTCGACATCACCAAGAAGTAGAAAGAACGCTGGAATCAATATTCATCCTAGAATCCCCCAGTACTTCAAAACCATACCAAGTTTCATCATCCCCGTCGCGAATGATGGACACTCAAACACTTTCGAACAGGTGAGGTAGATGTTGGCACATATAGAAGAAATAGTGTTATTTTGAAAGTTCTGTGTGGAACTATAGTGCAAAGTAACAGACGATAAGACATATCATGGAGAACTGCTCAATCCACGCGTAACGTGACACGGAGTGCTGCGATTTGCTTTCCATGTTTAAACATTACCCTATAAACACATTGAATATGTATTCATGTATGTTCTGTAATGCCACAAAATAGTAAACAATAGTCACTGAGCGACGAACAGCAGTGAGCAGGAGCTACGCGCTACAGCAGCGTCGATTTAAAACAGTTGGTCAAGACCCGATAAGGCCAATGATTATATCTCGCTAAAGGCTGAACCAACGAGGCTGAGGAGATTTAAACCTTTGTGAGAGATGCTGGCGACGAAAGGCGAAGTATGTGAAGACAGAGACACCAAAATAGCTCTAAAGTGGAAGAGGAACGCTCAGCGTTGACTGGAGGAAAATCGTTAACATCTCCGCCAATGTAAATCAAGCTGTGAGCTAGAGGAATAAAATAAGTATGTGAATTAAGTATACTTCGGTTATCATCCCTGAGATGCCAAATGGAACAACGAGTGTTCACGTCAGCGTTGAATGGCTACCATCAACTTCTTAGAAAACCGCCTTTAGCTCGATAGTCATCGATCTCACTTAGATGAGTGCTTCATCAAAGCCGAGTTATTGGTGCGGACGCGCGGTATCTCTTTCGGCCTTCCTGTACGCAACAGAAATACTCGTATAATTCTGACGCCGACTCGTCGCCAGAGTATATGTATTACCAAATGTATCCTCATCACATCAGTGTATTCAGCCGTACACACAAACCTAGGCACAGATGTCTGACGTTAATTAATTTTTTTATCCAAGCATTTCCTCTGCTAACTATATGTTTTTGATTATACAGTGATAGCTGAGTTACTTATAATCGAACATTTTGTTTTAAAGGTCGGGAAAACAGAGCAGAAAGTCCACATGGCGAACAAAATTTTCCACTGTGGCTGTTAAAATACTTTCAATTAAAAAGTCACCACTGGTTTCTCACTAATAGAGATTCATCTTCAGGTGATCTCTACAGGGAATTAAAATATTACAGAAATACAATGTCTTGAAAATAGATGTGTACTACAACAATGCGTCATATATCATTGAGAGCTGTGTACTCATAGTTTTTTTTAAAAAAGTCGTGGCGCGACAAAGTGACTGCTTAGAGCCAAGTTCCATTGTTCACAGTCAAGATACTATCATATAGCATGCTAAGTGCGTTTCCATGATGAAAGTGACTGGGACAGCAGAACACATATAAGTGATAGGAAGCCGGATGATTTCTAACTACCGTATAATCATGCGAACTAACTGAAATTCCACATTAACTTGTCAAATGGTTCAAATGGCTCTGAGCACTATGGGACTTAACATCTATGGTCATCAGTCCCCTAGAACTACTTAAACCTAACTAACCTAAGGACATCACACAACACCCAGTCATCACGAGGCAGAGAAAATCCCTTACCCCGCCGGGAATCGAACCCGGGAACCCGGGCGTGGGAAGCGAGAACACTACCGCACGACCACGAGCTGCGGACCATTAACTTGTCATAGCTTCAGTTGTAATAGTGCTTGAATGTCTTACCATGCCGTAGACAGTTTCGTAAATACTCTATATAGTATTTTATAGCCAGTGCGGAAGATTTAATTCATCATGTTCATGATCGATGCCTTACAATTCTTCACACTTACGAACACCGCTTTATTTACTCTGATTAATAGCAATCACTGCCCTTTTGTTGTGATTTCAGATGTTTGTATGCAGGATTGCAGCGCAGACATATATGTTGCAGACGGACTGTTCCGAAATATTTGGTTACCACTGTAAAAACTACTGTTGCCCACTGTTAAACCCAACATTCACATGCACTAGTTATACAGCAGTGACCTGACATTAATTAAATTTGTAGACCAAACATTTTCTGGTTAAATAGTGATGGCTGATGTGCCTAACATAAAAAATAACTAAAATGGTACACGGCCTGTGTCTCAAATCTTCTCACAATTATGACTAATTATTTTTTCTCTTAATTATTATCAATTGCGGCACTTTTATTTTGTTTTGAGATGACTCACTACCCATTGCGTCTGGTCTTTCTCTGCTTTCACTGAAGCTATAGAAGGCGACATTCAACATGTCACTACGCAGCCGGATATTGCATAGGCTCCTCGACACGAATAATGGGAAAACGTGTGTTGTAAGTAATATTCGGGTCTAGAGGTCAAGTTGTGAAAATTCAAGTGTGGGTAGAGGGCACTAACTTTTCCCGGGATAAGTGCTCAGATAGTCATAAAATGCTGGTTAAATTATTTTCAGGAGCATATACACGTGACCCTCGATGCCTTGCCTCACCTGAGACCTTGCATCATTGTGTACGTTTTAGCGGGTGCCGCTGGCGCATAACTCGTCATTAGGCGCCTTATGTGCGCTATTTCTGAGTCAGTCGCATTCAGCGGGGAGTCGCGGTGACATTCATAGGTTTCGACACCGGCGGGCTGTCAGCGACCGTGCTGCCTGATTGGCTGACGTGTGACCGAAGTCCCCCGCTGCGCCGCTTGTGGCCGCACGTGCGCTGTGGGACAGGACAACGCAATCAAACGTCTCTTCTGCAATTTGCCACCAAGCATACAAATAAATCACGAACGGCTCTTCGTCCGAAATCAATCACGGCAACATCTCAGAATAATTTGATTCCCAGCCTGACTGACGACAAACTCGTAATGGTCCCATTAAACACGCAGTGCATTTCAGAATGTAACGAATATCACTAAGAGCTGTTCGTTAATATACACATGAGACTTGCTTGGTATAAGATAGCTGTGTAGCAACAATAGAATTCTGTTAGTGTAGTTTTCAGGTAGCATACTGAATAGAGATGGGTAGTTCGCGAACGAACGGGTGCAAAGGAACGGTTCACCAAGATGAACGCCGGCCGAAGTGGCCGTGCGGTTAAAGGCGCTGCAGTCTGGAACCGCAAGACCGCTACGGTCGCAGGTTCGAATCCTGCCTCGGGCATGGATGTTTGTGATGTCCTTAGGTTAGTTCGGTTTAACTAGTTCTAAGTTCTAGGGGACTAATAACCTCAGCAGTTGAGTCCCATAGTGCTCAGAGCCATTTGAACCATTTGAACCAAGATGAACTTAAGGACCGAGGAACGAATTCCAAGGAACGATCGGTTCATAGTACACTTCGGTCACGGCGGTCTACTTATAGTTCCCGGGAACGAGGAACGATCGGTTCATAGTTCACTAGTTCACTTCGGTCGCGGCGGTCACTTCGGCAGTTCTCGTTCCAGCCTCGGCCGCGTGCTCGTCTCAGTCTCGGTCTCCCTCGGCCGAACTAGTCGTTCTTCGCATGACCACCTGTCTCAGTTCCACTGCCGACTGCTCTTAGTTGTTCAGTATCCAGTTGTTCGTTTCGTTCACTGCGCTCGCCCATTTTACATGTGTTCCAAACTGATCTTGCGCTTGGTTCTGACTATTCAGCGTCCACGACCGGTAATTAAAAAGTGTTTTATAGTTACGTAAATTACATAAAAAATACGTTGTATCTAATAGGTAGGTCTTTTCAGGTAACAAAAGGGCATATCAGCTCACTTCATTATATCAATGAACAGCAGAAGACATACTTATAACAACGCAAGTTTTTTTGTTATTAATATATTTTTTGGTTTCAACGACTTGATTTTGCAAGTAACTTTCAATAATTTGCATAATTTTTAGTGTAAGAAAATTCATATAAAACGATTTTCGTGTATCTTTCATATACAAAACATTACATTTAGGAAGGCACTAATTATTTTTAAGTTTGGTTGTTTCTGTTTTGCAATACCTGCTAGTTAGGTTTCTTTGGAAAAAAAAAGTGGGTTGTGGGTCATTTTGGCTCAGTAGGAAAAGCGGTGCCTCTCCATTTGGAAAGACAGATTGCCATAAAATCGTATTTATTTATTATCTCAAAAACATTTGTTCAGAGGAGCTTCCAAACCAAAAACTGTACTACTACGAACTTAATTATTTTTATTATTACTGCATTAACTTTAATAATGCAACATAAAAACCTAATTTTTACTAAGCGTGTGACGAAAGTATGATGAGAAAACCACATTTTATTTTATGCTTCCATAAAGTCTCTACTTCGTCTACGAACTCAGAGACAACGTGAAGTATACATAGGGTGTAAACGATTAATGTTTACAACGTAGCATAGCTATGTAGTGGAAGTCGAAACGAAGAATTTTATACAAGACACTTGTGGTCTATTAAGTTGGGAAACAGCCACCAACAGGTTTACAACACCACATGAGCTATAGCCCATACGCGTCGCGTGAGATTTTCATGTTCTCTTCTCCAGCTCTCTACACATCGTCATCGATTGTTTCGCAATTGTTGCTTGCATTAGCTTGTTATTTCTTCACTGCCTAATTATTACATATTTGTCTGTTTGTTGTATCTGCTCGTAACGGGCAACACATCGTCCGTAATTGGCGAACCGTCTGTACTCGGGGTCGGTTTTCCGTGCGCCACCCTATATTATTTCTCTGCGATCAGCCACGCAACGCTACAGTTGTCTAAACGAGAGGTTCTGCAGAATCACGGAAATTACTTCTAAAAGTGTGTAAGAATTCTGTAATGAATAAAAACTCTCTACTCCAGAGGGGAGGCAAGTGCCCACTCTTGGTACCCTCCTTCCTTCAGTCACCTACACTACTAGTTTCCAGTTTTTCATAAGAACCATGTACCAAGCACAAATGAACGGTGAACGAGTAAAAATGATCGGTTCCCAAAAAAGAACGATCAGCAGTGAACTAGTTCCCAAGGATGAACGAGTTTGCCCATCTCTAATACTGAGGTGACAAAAGTCATGGGATAGCGATATAAATGGTGGTAGTATCGCGTACACAAGGGGCGCTGTCATTCGTGCTCAGGTGATTCATGTGGAAAGGTGTCCCGCACAACGGGAATTAACAGACTCTGAAAACAGAATAGTGGTTGGAGCTGGACGTATGAAACATTCCATTTCGGAAATTGTTAGAGAATTCAATATTCGGAGACCGACAGGGTCAAGAGTGCGACGAGAATAGCAAATTTCATGCATTACCTCTCACCATGTAAAACGCAGTGGCCAACGACTTTCACTTAACGACCGAGAGCAGCAGCGTTTGCGTCAGAGTTGTCAGTGTTAACGGACAAGCAACATTGCGTGAAATAATCAGAGAAATCAGTGGGGGACGTAAAGTGAACGTATTCGTTAGGACAGTGCGGGTAAATGTGGCGTTAGTGGGCTATGGCAGCAGACGACCGACGTGAGTGCCTTTGCAGACAGCACAACATCGCCTGCAGCGATTCACCTGGGCTCGTGACCATATCGGTTGGACCTCAGACGACTGGAAAACTGTGGCCTGATCAGATGAGTCCTGAGTTTAGTTGGTGGCGCAGACACCATGAAGCAAAAGATCCAAGTTGTCAACAAGGCTCTGTGCAAGCTGGTGGTGACTCTATAATGGTGTGGGCTCTGTTTACATGGAATGGACTGGATCCTCTGGTTCAAATGAACCGATCATTGACTGGAAATGGTTTTTTTCTGATACTTTGAGGCAATTTGCAGCCATTCATGTTCCCAAACAACGACGGAATTTTTATGGATGACACTGTGCGATGTCACTGGCTTACAATCGTTCGCGATTGTTTTAAAGAACATTTTGGACTATTGGAGCGAATTATTTGATCACCCATCAATAATTGTGGGACATAATCGAGAGATCAGTTCGTGCACAACATCCTGCAACTGCAACACTTTCGCTGTTGTGGACGGCTACTGAGGCAGCATGGCTTAACATTTCTGCAGGGGACTTCCAAAGACTTGCTGAGTCCATGGAAATCGAAATGAGCGTTTGGTGTCATTGGGCGGGAGGCCCCTTACGGGGCAGGTCCAGATGCCTTGGTGCAGGTCTTATTACATTCGACGCCACATTGGGCGACCTGCGCACCGGATGGGGATGAAATTATGATGAAGACAACACAACACCCAGTCCCTGAGCGGAGAAAATCCCCGACCCAGCTGGGAATCGAGCCCGGGTCCGTAGGACGCCAATCCACTCAGCTATCCGGGCGGACTGTTGAGTCCACGCTATGTCGAGACGCTGCACTATTCCGGGGAAAAGGATCTCTGCCGCGATATTAAGAGGTATACCACGATTTTCGTCACCTTCTACATCTACATCTACATTGATACTATGCGAATCACATTCAAGTGTCTGGCAGAGGGTTCCTCGAACCACATTCACAACCTTAGTATACAGTAGTTAAGAATTCGGGTAGGAGAACAGTAATGCGATGCGGAAGGCAAAGTGGAATCTATGCCACTTTAGTTCTTTTAAGTAGCATGTTTGGTAGGATTTCCGATTTTATACTTTCTTATTTTAGACACAATGAATTTTATAATATGATAACAATCATTATCGGTTTCGGTCATACGTCGGTCATTTACAGCTTTTGTACTGATTTATGTGGTACGTCAGTCCTCATTTTAATTGAGCTTAAGGTTATATCCATGTTCTAAATAAGGTCTTTAGTGTTTCGAAAATCATTTTAATCGTTGAGGATCATCCACTTGCGTCTAAATAACAACGGGGATTGTGTAGTCAGTGCTGAATTCCATGTACACGATTACGACAGAAACTTATTTTAATTTGTACGAGCAGCCGCATAACTGATTTCGGACAGAAGTTATGTTTTGATTTTTTGTCTTTAGGGTGTTCCTTCTGTCTGTAAAAATCGACAGCCAATTTAAGTTTGAATGAAACGTAGGAAAAATCTTTGAAACTTCGTTACAAAATTGAGCTTTGACGTTATACATTAACGTGTACAGGAGTAGCAAAATTAAAGATTAGATATTGGTAAGTTTTTTCCCATAATCAGTTTATTCCTTGACTGACTGACACCATCGTGTTGCTTCGTCTTCGTAACATCTAGAATAATCTCTTAGTTTCCTTGTTATTTACTGTTCTGTTCAAGTGAAAGACGATCACACACGCTACAGTGTATAGGTCGATTTTAGATTTCATACTGTAGTACGTGTAGTCGGATGCCAGCTTTTTCGCCTATATTCAGTGTACCTTGGGCGATCCTCACTAATCCATCATGTAACTTCGTAAGTCACATGTTTCTCTTCTCGGAAAAGATAAACAGGATGATATATTTTGTTTGAACTATAAATATAGCAAGCGAAACAATTATTAACTGTACCCTGAAATCATTTGCAATGTTTCCTGCAGATAATATTATACAACAGTTCTTCTTCTTCTTCTTTCTTCATGTGCTAAGAATTTGCATGTTACGTCGTCTTGTTCAGTGCCTCTGTTGTCTATGGTTAGTTAGTATTTGATCTCTCCATCTCTTTCTTAGTTTACCTATCGCTTATTGTTCTATTGATCAATAATTCATTATTATTTTAGGCAATCATTCTTGTGGCATTATCTCTCCATTTATGTATATATTCCTTGAATTGTTTATTTATGCTGATAAGTCCTAGCTCTTGTCTGTCTTGTGTATTCCTCATCACATCAGACTGTCTATACACAACTGATCTTCTTCAAAACCTCATTTCTGCAGCATTTATTCTTCGTCCATTTACAGATGATATTGTTCAAGTCTAACTACCAAAAACTGTAGACTTTATTTTCACTTTTTAGTTGAACTTTATTAGGGTTTCTTTCCTCACCGCTTTGTTCAGTGTTCTTTTATATGAACCCATGAATAAAATTCAATATTTTATTTTTTTCAGTTTGTCTGTTTTATTTGTGAATGACATGGCATTCGTGCGGTAGCGTTCTCGCTTCCCACGCCCGGGTTCGATTCCAGGCGGGGTCAGGGATTTTCTCTGCCTCGTGATGGCTGGGTGTTGTGTGCTGTCCTTAGGTTAGTTAGGTTTAAGTAGTTCTAAGTTCTAGGGGACTGATGACCATAGATGTTAAGTCCCATAGTGCTCAGAGCCATTTGAACCATTTGACATGGCATTTCCGAAGAAGCACGATTCATTCACTCTCTGTATTTTTTGTTCGTTTATTAAAATAGTACTTGGATCCAGGTCTTGAATTTTAAAAGCCACGACTATTGTTTTTGGATGGAAATTGTTAAGTTGTGGCTCTTGGCGCTTGATATTTAATTTACAAATTGTTTTTGAAGAGTGTCCTCGCTATGAGCATCAGCAAAGAAAATTTTCATTACACCGGGTGTCTCAGAAGTCTTTCCCTGATCACAAACATTCAGAAGCCATAAAATATGACACATGGACAAATACTGTTTATCTTGAATTGCATGTAACATATTCAAGTTTTTGTGTACGTGCATACTTACGGTTACTTTATTACAGGGCCCCGTGACGTAATGACACTGTAATCCCAAACCATTTGAAAACATGTACTCAAACAAGGACGAAGTCAACAGGGAGAGTCCATGATCTCCATAGACCTGACCTGTACCTAGTGCGCAGACAATTCAGACAGTGAGAGATGCTTTCGTGAGAAGTCCCAAGAAATCAGTAAGTTGTTTGTTAAACTTGTTGTGGAACATTTCATCTACTGGTCATCCTTACAATGACGCCTCAGGTAACACGACCGCTGACAACAATGCATACAATAATTGTAGCATGGATTAAACTCTCTCAGAATTAATTGCACCAAAAAGATAGCTTATATTGCGTTAATATATTCCAAGGTAGCATTATATCTCTGGAAACGTAATAGAAATATTTGATGTTGTTGGGAAGATCAAAATAAGATGATCCACCCTGGATGCTACCAAATACTTCGGACAAAATGCTAAGTAAAGAAAATCTTTACTCATGTTACGAATCTTTCATTCTGCCTTGGTGGACACATTGTAAGAAACATCTAGACAGATTACAACAGTGTTCCGGAATGTGAATATCAACCTGTTTCACTGGTAGAGGTCTGTCGACGACACGTTGTTTTAAACCATTATGACGGTACAGATTTACTAATTATTTTTTCTAACTAAAAGTAACAGATAAAATACGAGTCCACGATTAGTAATCAGTCATGGGGATAAGGCCACTGCTCTTCAGACTAAATGTCTTCAGAAATCCTAAACAATTGTCAAATATGCATTGACATAATGGAAGTCATAGCAGACGTGCTGTTAAATTTTCGAATCACCAACCATGTTCCCTCGTATTATGACATGTGAAATGAACTAACAGCACATATTTCTCGACATTTTGACTTGTCACTGTGAACTGATGTGACAGCAAATGGGTGTGCCCATACAATATCACTTAAGTCGTCAAATGGATTGTCCTACACGCTAAAACTAGCGTACTATGGACAAAGAGCTTCCAAAGTGTTCTGCCCTGCTACCAGCGGTCAACCTCATGAGACACACCACTATTTTCACAGAAGCATATTGTATATTCCCGGGCTGAGATTGTCGACGTCGGCAAAAACGTTCTGATCTTGCTGTGACCTAAAGCACAAATGAGTTTTCTTCCCGCCGTATTCTGACAGACCTGAATGAAGGAAAGAAAGTTAAAGTGCCGTTGACACAGACAAAATTACTAACGGAACTCCAGTTCAGTTGGGCGAGAATATGAACGTAAACTGGTTTCACCATTATTTAAGGCTGTTATGCAGGGCATCGTTCACTTGTATTGTTACTGCTGGTGGAAGAAGGGAAAGGAACTGATGAATCTGATGATTGAACGAGGTGTACTCACGTCATAGGCATCTTTTTTTTCAGACCCATATCTTTCAACACTGGCTTCTGTCCTTTATTCACAAATCATTGAGCATATAAAACAGACGTCTATGGCATAATCAGGTGGTCCGTTAGTGTATGTGAATATCTCCTCTGTTCTTGCCGGTAAGGCACTAGTTGTAAAAAATCTTTCCACCACCTGGATCGGAACGGCCTATCTTCCTCCTAGAGTGCTACCTGGGCACTGATAATACGTCCTTGGACAACAAGGCGGTTGTGTAAGGTGCTAACCTCACCAAAGCGTAATTTTTTTATTTTATTTTATTTTTATTTTTATTTATTTTTTTTTGCGACAGCGGTATGCCTACAACAATGCGTTCAAAGCCATTTCAATCACCAAAACCCATTATCCTCATGTTCCAAAGAACTTTGGAAGGGACGTTAATGTTAAGCTTCTGATGGACGTCTAGGCCATTACAAATGACACACTGGTTTAATTGAACAAGGACAACGCCAAGAATCGTATGTAGCTATTTTTAATAACGATGCCACCATTCTTCTGGAGCGATTTAGGAAAGCAACAGAAAGGGAACGTTATTGTCTGCACGATGCTTTAAACCCTGCTCCTTCTGACTGCTACTCCAGTGCTTTAATGACAGATCAGTAAGAGACTTCATGAGTTTGTTTGAGAAGTTCAGTAAATAGTATCACACATGTACCTTTGAAGTGATGCTGTTTCCACTGCCTCTGCTTACTCGCTATACCTACGGCTAGTGAGCTATTTTGTGCTAGAATATGTCACACTTACAAAATGTTATTGGTTATTTATCTTTTTGACGGTCACTCAGAACACAACATGCTGATTACCGTTCTGAAGGCATTTGAACCATCATATTCACTAATTTCGAATAGCTTCGGCTGGCAATTCAGCTGTATTCGAGAGTATGGGATGTTCCCCGACTTCTCTCTCCGTTTTGTCGCACAGGCACCTACATTTATCACGAGGTTTCCCCTAGCTGTCGGTTCAGTTGCCGAAATTTCTTGACGCCAGTTGCACTGCACTTATTTTTATCACAAGTTATCGTCAGGATATCTGTCCAGTAATCGAACTTCTTGGACGCCTCTTGCACAACTAAATTGTGAGACGTTCGATCTGATTTGCAGATTGTAAGAGCTACCGTGTCCTGGTCTTTTGACTCTTAACGACTTGTATATTGAGACATTCGTTACATTAAAAAAACTATGGAAGAACGTGTTACACTTTCTATAATAGTAGTGACTCATCCACGAACGAAAATGGACCGAGCGAGGTGGCGCAGTGGTTAGACACTGGACTCGCATTCTGGAGGACGACGGTTCAATCCCGCGTCCGGCCATCCTGATTTAGGTTTTCCGTGATTTCCCTAAATCACTCCAGGCAAATGCCGGGGTGGTTCCTCTGAAAGGGCACGGCCGACTTCCTTCCCTAATCCGATGAGACCGATGACTACGCTGTCTGGTCTCCTTCCCCAAACCAACCAACCAACCGAACGAAAATGGGAAGTGTTCGTGAACGCTCTTACCAAACGAGACGCCACATCGCAGTTAACAAAAATGGTTCAAATGGCTCTAAGCACTATGGGACTTAACATCTGAGGTCATCAGTCCTCTAGACTTAGAACTACTTGAACCTAACTAACCTAAGGACATAACACACATCCATGCCTGAGGCAGGATTCGAACCTGCGACCGTAGCAACAGCGCGGTTCCGGACTGAAGCGCCTAGAACCGCTCGGCCACAGCGGCCGGCTCGCAGTTAACACCACAAGAGCGTTGGAGAACGTATGGATGCTTGACTGGTTTTTTTTATCACCCATAGATCATGTCAGGCTTGTGGCGGGAAGACATACACTGAGGTCACAAAAGACATCGGACAGCGATACGCGCACATACAGGTGGCGGTAGTATGGCGTACACAAGACATGAAAGGGCAGTGAATTGATGCAGCTGTCATTTGTACTCAGGTGGTCCATGCGAAAAAGTTTTCGAAACGGTAAAGACCGCACGAAAGGGAATTTACAGATACTGATCGGGGAATGGTGGTTGGAGTTAGATACATGGAACATTCCATTTCGAAAATCGTTTGGAAATTCAGTATTCCGAGACACACAGTGTCAAGGGGGGCCGAGAATAACAAATTTCGGGCATTCCCTCTCAACGCGGATAACGCAATGGCTGACGACCTTCGCTTAACAACAGAGAGCAGTGGCGTTTGCGTAGTGTTGTCAGTGCTAAAGGACAAACAACACCGCGTATAATAACTGCATAAATCAATGTAGGACGCACGATGAAATTATCCATTAGAATAGTGCGGCAAAATTTGGCGTTAATGGGCTATGGCACTATTTGACCGACGGGAGTGTCATTGCTAACAGCACCACATCGCGTGCAACGCCTCTCCCGGGTTCATGACCTTATCGGTTGAACCCTAGACGACTGGAAAACTGTGGCCTGGTCAAGTGAGTCCCAATTTCAGTTGGTAAGAGCTGATGGTAGGGCTCGTGTATAACACGGACCCAACGAAACCACGGATCCAGGTTGTCAACAATGAACTGTGCAAGATGGGTGTGGCTCCTCTAACAATACCACCACTTGCAAAGTAGGTTAGAAATCAGATTAATAATGTTGCTCACGCAGCATATGTTCGCTTTATCGGGCAACAACAAAGTTATTGACTGTGGATGTTATCGTCAGAATGGAAATAATGAAGTCACTGTAAAAAAGTCATTAATTTTGGCACTTATCTTGAACGGATTCCCACGTAGATTTCGTCGAAATTGTTATGGCACATCTTGTTGATTCAAGGGTGATTCCACTTTGACTGCTAGAAGGTGCAGGTCTGTATTTTAGCAATATTTGAAGACCCAACAAATGTGTTTTTCAGGAAATTCTTAATGATCAAACAATCCCAGATCAGAACAATGGTATGGTAGAAATAATTTATGACTTGGTGTTCACGATGCACATTTTTATTAAACTTCTTGTAAATTCACATATACTTCTTCTTAATCGTCACATCATCAAGAAAACAGTTTTGTATCAATCTTCATATATTTAATTTCCACTTTAACCAAACACAAGACTTGGCTCTTCTTTTACAAAGCGAAATAACAACTTAACATCTGCAAAGTGAAACAAAGACTGCTCTGTGCGCATTCGCGCCAAAATGGTTAAACCGAGCGAGGTGGCGCAGTGGTCAGCACACTGGACTCGCATTCGGGAGGACGACGGTTCAATCCCGTCTCCAGCCATCCTGATTTAGGTTTTCCGTGATTTCCCTAAATCGTTTCAGGCAAATGCCGGTATGGTTCCTTTCAAAGGGCACGGCCGATTTCCTTCCCCATCCTTCCCTAACCCGAGCTAGCGCTCCGTCTCTAATGACCTCGTTGTCGACGGGACGTTAAACAACACTAACCTAACCCCCAAAATGGTTACAAGTAAGTCAAAGATTATGACAGTCTCACAGAAATGAATACACACAAGAACCATATCACTGTCATATATCGATACATCGGAGTACCTGTACATTAATAAAACCAAATGTGAATATTGTCACAAAAATATGTCTGTTACTTCGCAGAAAAGTACTACGATATTACTGGTATCGAGAACTGGGGTTGGAGTGCCGTAATGGTCACGTAAATAAAGAACCATTACACTCCATAATGGTCTGGGTTGGGTCTACACGGAACGGACTGCGTCCTCTGGTACAATTGAACCGATCATTGAAAGGAAATGGTTACGTTCGATTAATTGGAGACTATTTGAAGCCAGTTGTGAGCTTCATTTTCCCAGACAACGATGGAATTTTTATCGAAGACAATGTGCCATGTCACCAGGCCATTCTGGACAGTTGGAGCCAGTGACTTGGCCGTCCAGGTCGCCCGACATGAATCTCGTAGAACATTTATGGGATGTAATTGAGAGGTCAGTTCGTGCGTAAAATCCTGCAACAGCAACTCTTTCTCAATTATGGACGGCTATAGAGACAGCATGGCTCAATATTTCTGCAGGGGACTTTCAGCGACTTGTTGAGTTCATACCACGTGGAACTGCCGCACTATGCCGGGCAATAGGAGGTCCTGCACGATATTAGGAGGTATTCCATGACTTTTGTCACTTTAGTGTATATTTTTCTACCAGCCTCCAGTCAGGTTTTCTTATGAACTGGCACATGTGTTTCAGGTGTGGCAGAAAAATTCTCAAGTGAGTCGAAGCCTGTTTGTTTGCCTGTCACGACGAATAAAAGATGTATTCATGTCTGTGGAAGTCACACCTCATACAGTTGCTGATAGTGATGGGCATCAACTCCGAACTGAACGAATGTTTAATTATTTAGTACCCTTTATCTAATGAACATCTCCACAGAGTTTGATAAATATTGGAATACACCTTCATAATGTGTAACATATCATTACCATCACTAGCCCGCATCTCGTGGTCGTGCGGTAGCGTTCTCGCTTCCCACGCCCGGGTTTCCGGGTTCGATTCCGCGGGGTCAGGGATTTTCTCTGCCTCGTGATGGCTGGGTGTTGTGTGATGTCCTTAGGTAAGTTAGGTTTAAGTAGTTCTAAGCTCTAGGGGACTGATGACCATAGATGTTAAGTCCCATAGTGCTCAGAGCCATTTGAACCATTACCGTCATTATGTAAGACCATTTTACTTTACCTCGGAGCAAAGAAATTCGAAGCAAAAAATGAAGGTTTGAGTGTAATGTATCGCCAATATGAAAATCGTTAGCTGTCATCACAGTGCCAGTAGGACAATCACGAGTAAGGACTTTTCCACAGTATTACACGAACTAACACGGATTTCACTCTACTAGTTTAGGTAAACCAGTAAAATATAAACCAGGGTGGCTGAACAAGGATTTTAATATCATTAATATCATTCTCGCCAGATAAGAATCCGGTATCTCAATAATGAAGGGACACGGCTCGGTTGCCACTTAGACGTATATAAGGCTTGAGTTAACAGACCATAGCAAAGTATCCCGATTAGTAGAAAGTGCCACAATAAAGAAATGGCAGAAGACTTCTTCCAGACTGAAATTTATGATTGGAAAGGGTCAAGAGTTTCGCCGTCCATCGGACTAGTGTGGCGAAATCGTTCCCAGGATAGGAGGCGTCGCTATACTTACAGCTTGTCACAAACGCCATGGCGCCGTGTGGCAAGCGGCGACGAGCTAACGACTTGAGCAACGGCCTGCCGTGACGACAGATCGTTGTGTCATCCGCGTTCCATTACGTTTTCGATTCCTCCCGAATGGTGAATGCCACTGTTGTAAAAGTAAATACGCTAAATAATTTTTGTACACGCACCTAGCGGCTTCCCTTCCGATTTCTCTTTGCAGGTGCGCTTTCAGCAGCTACAGTAAATATCACAGGCACGGTATTTCGCAAGAACAGAAGCCTAATATTTGGCACTCTCAACATCCATTCCTCCGACGCAGAAGTGGCCTACCGATGTGAACATCCTTGCTTCGCCTTACATTAATGTCTCACTTACCGAAATGTGTCTGTAAATACGCTTAATGCCGGCTGCTGTGACCTAGCGGTTCTAGTCGCTTCAGGCTGGAACCGCGCGACAGTTACGGTCGCAGGTTCGAATCCTGCCTCGGGAATGGATGTGTGTGATGTCCTTAGGTTAGTTAGGTTTAAGTAGTTCTAAGTTCTAGGGGACTGATGACCTCAGATGTTAAGTCCCATAGTGTTCAGAGCCATTTGAACCATTTTTGAAATACGGTTAACAGTATTTGCGGAAGCATAATTTATTATATACGCTGGTGTGCCAAACTTATGGACGAAAGTACCTTTCGCATGGTGTTTCACTGCCAAGTAACATAGCTCGACGTAGCTTGTACTATAAATAGAAAGTAGTGCTGCAGTATAGTACAGAAAGTGACTGAAATTATACTCAATGAGACAAAAGGAAATGACAGCTTTATTCGAAGACAATAATGACACTGAAGTCACCGCAATTTGTGACGGTCTTCTTGACATTATAAAAAGTGGGATATGGTTCTTAATAGGGTGTGTGACCACCAGGGACGGCAATAAATTCTTAGCAACGTACCCTCATACTGGCCACAAGGTTGATAAGGAGTTGTGGTAGGAAGTTACAATCCCCCACCAACGCTGTTGACAGTTGGTGCATTTGGACATGGTGCAGTACGTGTCCCAACGCATCCCACACCTGCTCGATGGGATCCAAGACGTGTGTGTGGGATATGGTTCTTAATAGGGTGTGTGACCACCAGGGACGGCAATAAATTCTTAGCAACGTACCCTCATACTGGCCACAAGGTTGATAAGGAGTTGTGGTAGGAAGTTACAATCCCCCACCAACGCTGTTGACAGTTGGTGCATTTGGACATGGTGCAGTACGTGTCCCAACGCATCCCACACCTGCTCGATGGGATCCAAGACGTGTGTGTGTGTGTGGGGGGGGGGGGGGGCAGCCCAGTCCATTCGACGAATATCCTCTCTTTACAAGAGGTCCTCCACCTGCGCACAGTGTCATCTATAAAAATTAAGTCTAGACTGAATGCACCCCTGAAAAGACGCCCATGGGGAAGACGTACATTTTTACAATAACACTGACCGGCGAGAGTACTGTGTTCAAAGGTATGGGTTCAATGCGCTGAAGGAATATTATGACTCCCAAAACCGTAATACCTGGACCACCAAAACGATCGCGTTTGACTGTGTTCCTGGCTGCATTACGTACTCTCATATGGCAAGAGGTGGAAAGACATAATGCACAACAAATTTAACTTCCTGATACCTTTCTAAAATACACTCCTGGCCATTAAAATTGCTACGCCACCCCGATAACGTGCTACAGACGCGAAATTTAACCGACAGGAAGAAGATGCTGTGACATTCAAATGATTAGCTTTTCAGAGCATTCACACAAGGTTGGCGCCGGTGGCGACACCTACAAAGTGCTGACATGAGGAAAGATTCCAACTGATTTCCCATACACAAATAGCAGTTGACCGACGTTGCCTGGTGAAACGTTGTTGTGATGCCTCGTGTAAGGAGGAGAGATGCGTACCATCACGTTTCCGACTCTGATAAAGGTCCGATTGTAGCCTATCGCGATTGCGGTTTATCGTATCGCGACATTGCTGCTCGCGTTGGTCGAGATCCAATGACTGTTAGCAGAATATGGAATCGGTGGGTACAGGAGGGTAATACGGAACGCCGTGCTGGATCCCAACGGCCTCGTATCACTAGCAGTCGAGATGACAGGCATCTTATCCGCATGGCTGTAACGGATCGTGCAGCCACGTCTCGATCCCTGAGCCAACAGATGGGGACGTTTGCAAGACGACAACCATCTGCACGAACAGTTCGACGACGTTTGCAGCAGCATGGACTATCAGCTCGGAGACCGTGGCTGCGGTTACCCTTGACTCTGCATGACAGACAGGAGCGCCTGCGACGAACCTGGGTGCACGAATGGCAATACGTCATTTTTTTCGGATGAATTCAGGTTCTGTTTACAGCATCATGATGGTCGCATCCGTGTTTGGCGACATCGCGGTGAACGCACATTGCAAACGTGTATTCGTTCAAAAAACTGGTTCTGAGCACTATGGGACTTAACATCTGTGGTCATCAGTCCCCCAGAACTTAGAACTACTTAAACCTAACTAACCTAAGGACATCACAAACATCCACGGCCCAGGCAGGATTCGAACCTGCGACCGTAGCGGTCAGGCGGTTCCAGACTGAAGGGCCTAGAACCGCAAAGCCACACCGGCCGGCCATTTACTCGTCATCGCCATACTGGGGTATCACCCGGCGTTATGGTATGGGGTGCCATTGGTTACACGTCTCGGTCACCTCTCGTTCGCATTGACGGCACTTTGAACAGTGGACGTTACGTTTCAGATGTTTTACGACCCGTGGATCTACCCTTCATTAGATCCCTGCGAAACCCTACATTTCAACAGGATAATGCACGACCGCATGTTGAAGGTCCTGTACGGGCCTTTCTGGATACAGAAAATGTTCGACTGCTGCCCTGGCCAGCACATTCTCCAGATCTCTCACCAATTGAAATCGTCTGGTTAATGGTGGCCGAGCAACTGGCTCGTCACAATACGCCAGTCACTACTCTTGATGAACTGTGGTATCGTGTTGAAGCTGCATTGCCAGCTGTACCTGTACACGCCATCCGAGCTCTGTTTGACTCAATGCCCAGTCGTATCAAGGCCGTTATTACGGCCAGAGGTGGTTATTCTGGGTACTGATTTCTCAGGATCTATGCACCCAAACGGCGTGAAAATGTAATCAAATGTCATTTCTAGATTAATATATTTGTCCAATGAATACCCGTTTATCACCTGCATTTCCTCTTGGTGTAGCAATTTTAATAGTCAGTGGTGTATTTTTCTCCGCTTGGAGACACTCATCTTACGGTTTTCTTGTTGAAAATCAATCTATCAATTTACCGGTGTACGAAGTATGCAGCACATCTGATTAGTAGACCCTGTTACTTTGGTGAAATGTCTTAGTCCCAGGGCCAGCGAGTACTAAAGGATTCCTAGCTTCGCCGGAAAGCATCAGCGAACATTTTGTCTCAAATGAAAGTTGTTCACGGTAATGTGATGTATCACTATTAGACGTTTGACGGAAATACTTTGCAGTTTACAAACTTTTTCAAGGTCTGGAGGGGATAAAAAGAAACGCTTTCTTCATATGACTAAAATGTCACAGGTGCTACGTTTCCTCGATGGGTGTCCATGAAGGTTTTGACACTAGTGATGCTGAGAGACAGAGTTAAAACTGCAATCTCATGAATATTGTTTTAGAGGTGTTGCTGAAAATATCGCCCGTCTACATTAATTCACAACTACCAACTGTGTGCCATTGATTGCCTAACACGTTCAGGACAACTATGTGTTCCACGAATAATGGCTGCAGCTTCAGCCAAACGGGAAATTGTCTCTTCAGGAGCATTTACCGGTGTCTCGTATACCACACGATTCATCTTCTCCAACAGAAAGAAAGCCAAAGTAGTGAAACAATGCAGGTTGCGTTCAATTTCTTTGCTCAACCGACTCTAGTAGATCGTTCTGCAAATCCATAAGAGAATAAAGCCGTCTGTGTTTGTCAGGTCGCTGTACCGTATGTATTCGCTTCAGCAGTTTCGGCTTTAAGGTCTTATTGCAAAACGTATTCCTTTATTACTTTCACTTTACACACGGTGACCAACAACGACTCGTAACTGGTAAAGTATTGTATTTCGTTACACACTAGTTTCCATAAAAAAGGGATAAAGAACGATAACTCAAATACGTTGTAGTTTCGTTGCTGTTATTACACTCTCAAGAACTAATTTTCTGTATTTTGACACAAATGAAAATGGCTCCAGTGCAACAAAACCTTTCTTGTATTGTTTCCTCATATGTAACATCAATTACGTAGGTATAAAAATATTTAACAGCGAAAGAGGTTAGATATAAATACAAGTATAATTAAAACATAACCTATCTAATTTCTCATTATATTAATTCTTCTACATGTCCATCTAAAAATTCCTGTTTCTTGCAGTATTACAATTTAACGTAATATAAAACATTTGTGGAAAAACCAGAAGGCTTTGGCTACTTTATTTTATTGTTCACACGCTTATACGTCGGACGTGTCCATTGATTTTTATTAATATTCCTCGATTATACATGAACAAAGTCTTAATACTTCAAAGACTCTTTCCAAACCTGACATATTTTCCTTTTTTCCATATATTCTAAAGATATTAATTTCCTTGGTTGTGATAAATCTTGATAAAATAATATAAAATGGACAGAAAATACTGAGTTAAATTTTTGCACGTGCATGATCAGTCATGTCAAGAATCTGAAAAGAAACAAACTTTTGGTAGACAAATGCAAACGCAAACCTTCACTTTTATTGGAAAATCCGTCATCATTCTAAATGTCTCACAAAGAAGTTAAACAAAGTTTTTATTTTACAAATATACCAACAACAGGACATATTGCTAACTAATTTGGCAAACACCAGAAATTCGACAAATTGTTTAATTGCTTAGGTGCGTCTAAGACGTGATCCCATTTATGTTTTACATGGTCTTCCTAAATCACTTCAGAATAACACCAGGGGGTTCCTTGAAGAAGATCGAGTCAAGTATCCCCCGACACTCTTTTCCAGTGCGAGTTTGTATTTCACCTTGAGCTACGTCGACGTCTACAGAATAGTAAAGCTTTACCTCTCTTCCTGGCTTGTACGTCAATGTCGTACATCAACGAAAGTCACTCTCAGCTCTGGAAGGGTGCTGTGTTCAAAATAGGCTTTATGTGAGCAGGTCGGGAGATAGAGCTGACCACCCGATGACAATTTTTAACGACTGAAGTCATTATCTGTGAGAGGAGTCATAGGAAGACGTGCGTTGTCGCCTTTTATTCATAGCATGGAACTGTTATCTATTTCACAGGCATAATAGCAAATATTAGCGTCAAGAACGTTGTTTCTATAGACCTATGCAGTCGCAGCAATACATGTAAAGACATAGAAATCTGATCGTCCGCTTACAGATACATCACTCCACAAACTCGTGTGAAGATATCTCTTTATTGGATGTTTCATGGCTTCATCAAATCAAAACAGTTCTGATACACTGTATTTTTGTAAACTAACGCGGACTTTATCTGTGAAAAGAATGGTCCTTCATTGGTCTGCAGCTCCTTGTATGTACAGGATGATTCCGCGATGATGTTACACGCTTGCAGGGATGATGAGGAAGTGTAAATGTATCGATTTGATCTAAGGAACCTTGGTCCGGAAACGACCGAGCCGAAAGTTATAACCTAAAATCGTTCTGATACCTCTGACAGTGGAATACATGTACCGCTGCTGCTGTTGCTAAGATTGTAGGGTAGGCAACTTTCAGAGGTGGTAGTATGTACCAAAATAAGAAAAAAATATCAAATAAATATCTTATCCAAAAGTATACCTTAATAGCTGTCCGGGGTGTTTCCGATCACGTGTTCGACTGGAATCTCATTGACTGGACTATAATTTTCTTCAGCCGGCTGTTGTGGCCGAGCGGTTCTAGACGCTTCAGTCCGGAACCGCGCTGCTGCTATGGTCGCAGGTTCGAATCCTGCCTCGGGCATGGATGTGTGTGATATTCTTATGTTAGTTAGGTTTAAGTATAGGGGACTGATGACCTCAGATGTTAAGTCCCATAGTGCTCAGAGCCATCTGAACCATTTTAATGGTGGCATTTGCAGTTAACTGTAATTAATGTAAATAAAAAAGTACACAGTAATGTGATTTTATTCCTACTTTCTTCTCAAGCTGGCTTCTCTGACCCCATGTTTTCCACCTCAAATTGTTCAGTGGGGCATCCTCTATGTCCGTTAACTTTTTACTCGCTCTTACGGAAACACCCTGAAAAACAACGGCCATCGGCAAACGTCCTAGTCGTTGACCGTTCTTGTGAACTTACTGGCTACACCATCGATTGTTAGCAGTTCTTTCATCCGTCTATTCTTGCAGATGTTTACGACACTCAGAAGTACGATCGTTTAGTAACCTGGTCAACCACCGCTGAAAATGTATTGTTCACTTGCAATCTGCAATTTTAAGCCAGAAGACAAGAACACCTCCCCATCGAAACGTAGCTGTTAATTAGGATGCTGATACATTTAAGTTACTGAAAATTGTTCTAACTACCACATCCAGGTATCAAATAAACAAGTTCAGAGTGTATATTAGATACGCAAACACAGGTCTGAGGGATGGTAACAGAAGAGAGGAAATGAGTGAGAGGGAAGAATTCAATGATGGGGAGATCTGAATAGACGGCAATTGTGCCGATAGTGAGGTAATGAGTGCCGTTGTATGATATGCAAGTGGAAGTTACCATGGTAAGCAAATAATCGAATATAAGCTCATAAGCAGAATAAGAGGACAGTGTAATAAGGAAAGTATTGTGTTTATTGTACAGTAGTATACGTAATTGTAATTTAGTTTAATATAAATCTGTTAGTAACCAGTAACAAGATAGTGTGTTCATATACAAAGAAATATGATGACTCATTGTTTTGACGACTCGCTCTGTCTGGACGTTCAATTATAATCCAAAAATTAAATGTGTAATATTGGATAACTAGAATCCAATACATCTGGGGGAGGGGGCTACTCATGCTACTGAAAGAATGTAAGTAGTCTACATACGGATTACATTTGCAGGAAATTCACGGGTGGCTATAAATGCTGACTGCTTTCCCACTTGTTGCAGGCAAAATTACAAGCCATACCAAGGCAGCCGCAGCCTCAAGGGCAAAAATCAGTTTACAACATTCGTTTTCGTTTTTTCTTTCACAACTATTTTTGTTATATATTCTTTCTAATTCACTTTGTTCATACATGTTGTTGAGTTACATTGTGTAAATCAAACATAATACACAAACTACCTAACTCCATTCTTTGAAACTGGAATGATACCTTCGAAAGCATACTAGCCGACATTAATCCCCATCATTTCACTATCTGAGCTTGCGCTCCGCTTACAGTGTGTCCACAAAGTTTCGGTACATAGAGAAATCTAGTAAGTAATAATAAATCATATTTTAGTCACTTTAATGTTACTAAATAATATTTTCAACATTATTTCTGTGTCTTTCAATGATTAATTTGATCCCCTTTGCAATATTAAGGTGAACGCGATGGAATAGGAATGAATTGCTGTCGGTTTTATCACACTGACTGGTAATACGTTCAGTCAGGTGGTTTAAATATGTAATCTTCAACGAGTAAACTTTCTCTTTCAGCATATCCCAGAAAAAGAAAGCAAGGGGAGAAAGGTGTGGCGAACGAAGGGACCACTCCACATGACGTCTTCTGCCAATCCCGCGAGGAAAATTGTCGTTCACCCAATCTCTAAGTCCCTCACCCTAACGTTCAATTTGAGGCATCAATTGGTCCCCCAGCATGTTCATATAAGTCTCATCCGTTACATGTTCATCAAAGAGGAAAATTAGTAGGACATGAGCTTTCCACAAATCACACCACACCACCACATTTTGGAGGCCCTACTGTTTGGATGGACTCATCATATGTGAACTGCATTGAGACCAGTATCGAAGATTTTGTCTGTTCACTTCACGATTGACATAAAACACACCTTCATCACTGGACATCACACATTCTCCAATAAAACTGAGATTTACATCCAATTTATCTGCAAACCATTCAAACATCTGCATGCGTCTATTGGGATCATCTCCATTTAAGTGATGCCATATCTGTACCTTGTGCAAGTGAAACTTCTCCTCTGTCAGGATTTTGTGGATGGTTGACCTTTGAATACCCAACTCCGTGGATGTCCGACGAAGCGATTTCTTTGGGCTAGCATAAACGTTGGCCAAGACAGCCTCTTTCGTTACGTCTCAAGTCTGTGGTCGTCCGGCACGGGATTTGTCCAACACACTGCTTGTTTCTTTGAACTTGGTGATTAATTTTCCGACGGCAGTAAAACAAATAATTTGACGATGAGCATGTCGAAGGTTAAATTCGCCCGCAGTTCTGCGGTACGACCATCCTTCTCGTCTACTTAACAATACAAACTCCACTCGTTCTTCTTTAGCCAGAGCTATCATTCAATTTGAAAAAAAGTTTGAGTTATTAGAATTTATTTTATTATTATTTATTTATTTATTAATATTTACAGAATATAGAATATTTATTATAATTTTTTACAATTCCCTTTGTACCCAAACTTTCTGGACACCCTGTATAATGACCTCACCGTCAACTAAACATTAAACTCGGAATTTTCTTCGATCTTTAAATGGACATCCATCTCACAGTTGTCAGTTCAAATGTGTGTGAATTCCTAAGGGACCAAACTGCTGAGGTCATCGGCCCCTAGACTTACACACTAATTAAACTAACTTATCCTAAGAACAACACATACACGGTCGCAGGTTCGAAACCTGCCTCGGGCATGGATGTGTGTGATGTCCTTAAGTTAGTTAGGTTTAAGTAGTTCTAAGTCTAGGGGACTGATGACCTCAGACGTTAAGTCCCATAGTGCTTAGAGCCATTTGAACCATTTGAACAACACACACACCCATGCCCGAGATAGGACTCGAACCTCCAGCGGGAGGGGCCGCGCAATCCGTGACATGGCGCCTCAAACAGCGCGGCCACTCTGCGAAGCATTGTCAGTTCGTTCACTAAATGAGACATCCGTGCCAAGTGATCAAGTTTGCTATCCCAAACGTCTTCTTTTTAAAATGTGCCCTCAATCGAAGAGTGGACTTCTCTCAAGGTTCTTACCAGCCGCAGTTGCCTCATCTGATGATGTTAGCCGGTATGTCGTCGCTAATAACCTCTACGTAGACGCAACGCTCATCCATAATATTCCTTCCTTCTTTTTTGTTAGTCTGTATGAGGCAAGAAAGGATAATTACGCATGAAAAGTATTTCTGAGATTCTTAGACGAAGATTTTAATTCTTTTGTTCATAATGAAAATATGTTGATTATGTAATCAACAGTTCTCATGGTTTAGAACTCGATTTCATTTCAGTATGTGAGCGATAGCTAAACTGGTTACAGCATCAAAGGTATCCCTTATTGGTAACGTTTATAGCACGTTTTATCTGTACCTTGCTGTCGATGTCATTATAGACTCCGGTTTGAGAGAAAAATATCATTGAGCTCTGCAGAGAAGTCATTGACACGTTAGAATGACATAAATAAATCAAAGGATGATCATAATATCTGGCTGCGATTTAAATTTGTCCCTGTAGTTACAATGTCTTATTTCGACGCAACATGACATCAAGTGGTTTCTGTTATACAGTACGTGTATATGTCTCCTTATAAAGGCATAGACCCCAAATCTTGTCGTGTGAAGCTACAAAACAATATCCAATACATAACTGAAAGAAATAAATAATAGGCAATTGTATTGGTATTTCTAGTTAATGCATATGTAGATATCGGTGACATTCTGAATATCTGAGTATAACAAAGGCAGAAACCGAAGAAGAGTTTGTTGGCAGCGTCTGGAAGCAACTTAGTAGCCACGAAGAACCCGAACTCTGGGAAGAGCGGGCATAGTGAGCAGGAGACGATGGACCTTCGTTGTCGGGCGCAAGTCAGCGGGATTTATTGCAGGCTGTAAACGCGTTACAAGTGCAACACCGCCGACATTGCTTCAGGAACTGGCCTTTGCTGTAGCTCATTCCACCGTCGCCGTATTTTACGCGAGACTTCTAATGGACTGCACTGCGGCTCTAGCACCCTCTGTTGAGTGTCTTGAACGGACGGAAAATATCCTGTGAGCGACCATGTTTATTCCAGATTAGTAGAACATATGTCTTTCTTAAATAAAATTTGTGTTTTTTGAGAAATAACAAAATCAGTTTTCAACATTTGGGCCACTGAAGCGGGCAATGGTACAAAATTTATTGGTTTTTGAAAAGCATGTATTTTCTTTTTTAGATTTCAAATATGGCTTTTGGAATTTGCCCTGTGCCTTAACTGTTGCCTTTTTTGCTTATTTATTTTTTAATGGCATCTACGGTAGCAAACGGCAAAACGGTTCACAAAAAGTAGCTGTGGAGATTAACAAGAAGTTCTGTCTTCATACATTACTTGGCTCGTTGACAGCGTTGTGCACATGTTGCACGTCCGTTGACCGCCATAGAGATGAGACCATAAGGTAGACACTTAAAAGAGCGCATTGGGTTATTAACGATAGTCTCAATTTTAGGCGGATATGGTCTCCCGTTATATGCTCTGGGAACATTGGAGAGCTGGAGGTCAGTACGGTATAAAGTAACGAAGGCAGATTGGGGTTTAACGTGCGGTCGATATCGAGGAAGGTGCATCAAGTGTGCGAGTGAAACGACGTGGCTACTGGAAAAGTGTTCCACAATAAAAGTACGCGAGACAGTACGGTTATTGTGGACAAAACGTCTAAAGTGCAATGCAGCTTTCAATAGTGCTGGCCTGCCATAATATCGTGTAACTAACTTTTTCAAATCCCCTCTCAAATATGAAAAGTAAAATGGCGCCACACTTAGAGGGAATCCTCACCTCTTCCTACCATCAGAAAAATATTGTGAATCATTCTACTATGTTAAAAAGTACGAATCTTTTTTCAGCTAACATAGCCTGTCCAAAGTACTCTTGGTTGATTAGATGCTATTGCCCTCACTCGGTATAACCTTCTATTTCAGACTTTTTTTTTTATCCCACGAGCAGATCGATCCCGGGAGGGCGCTGTGTTATTTGACAATGGATAATACAAGTGACGATGGAGTTAGCGCTAGTTGTGAATGTGATTGCGTTTGAATTGCGATTTTACGGACATGTTTGAGATAGAGATCACGGAAATTCACCGATTAAATGTCGTCGTCAATTACACTGTAAGCTAAGAGCGTTTAATATTTCACAGAGCTTTTTCCCTAAATCGCTCCAGACAAATGCCGGGACGCTTCCTTCGAACGGGCGCGGCCAGTATCCTTCCCCATCCTTCTGCTCTGTCTCTAACGAAATCGATGTCGACGGTACGTAAAATCCACTCTTCCTTCCGTCCATTTAATATTTCGCTCACACTGGGCCATATCTAACGTGATATCATGACGTTAGTCGTAGTAAATATTTCTGCGCTAGATAATTCAGAATTTTGAGTGTATGCTATGGTCGACAGTAGTCGCACCAAAAACCACGTGACGACGTAGCCGATGCGACATTTAAAGAACTATTCCGGCTTGCCGGGGAAACCATTATAATAGTTGCCTCCCTCTGTGACGCAAATCTGCTTCCGGCACTTTATGCCGTGTGAACATGTTGATCCCTATAATCAATTTCCAAGGGCTACCAACAACCCATTTTTTGAATTTGGTGGCTAAACATGCACATGATTGTTGTATTGTATGTTAACCGGGGACCTAGAAACGACGGAGAGGCTCCGTCCCCGCCGCAGCCGCAGTGGTCTACAACCCTACGACGACGACTGCAGTCCACTTCACCCCTCCGCCGCCCCACACCGAACCCAGGGTTAGTGTGCGGTTCGGCCCCCGGTGGACCCCACAGGGAACGTCTCACACCAGACGAGTGTAACCCCTATGTTTGCGTGGTAGAGTAATGGTGGTGTACGCGTACGTGGAGAACTTGTTTGCGCAGCAATCGCCGACATAGTGTAACTGAGGTGGAATAAGGGGAACCAGCCCGCATTCGCCGAGGCAGATGGAAAACCGCCTAAAAACCATCCACAGACTGGCCGGTTCACCGGACCTCGACACAAATCCGCCGGGCGGATTCGTGCCGGGGACCAGGCGCTCCTTCCCGCCCGGAAAGCCGCGCGTTAGCCCACACGGCCACCCGGACGGGCACATGATTCTTAACTGCACTGTAACTGACGATGTCAAATATTATGTGCCTATTAATTTTCTTGTAATCTATGAGTTCACTGCTGTACGTCGTAGCGTGCACAACATTTATTTACTGTAAGCACTTACAACGTTTCCGTGTGCAGCGCCGTGACAATTCTGTGACAGTACGTTGTAGCAAATAGCGAATAAAGACAATAGTTGAAACTCTATACGAAAGAGTGCGACAGCGATTGCACCATATCCTAGTGGCTGGAAAAGAATACGAACAGTCCCGCGTATGTAAACAGACGAGAGTATCGTTGAAAGACAGTTTCAGTATTTTTATGAGCTGAAAATGGCTGGCAGAGGTGTTATTTGTGCCATATATGGATGCAATAATTACCAGCAACAAAATGATGAAAACTCTTCCTACAGATTCCAGAGGAATAAAGAAATCGATGTACGAATATAAAAAAATGGTTCAAATGGCTCTGAGCACTATGGGACTTAACTTCTGATGTCATCAGTCCCCTAGAACTTAGAACTACTTAAACCTAACTAACCTAAGGACATCACACACATCCATGCCCGAGGCAGGATTCGAACCTGCGACCGTAGCGGTCGCGCTGTTCCAGACTGGAGCGCCTAGAACCGCTCGGCCACACCGGCCGGCTGTTTGGAATCAGTATAGCCATTGGGATAAGGGTAGTTGTGGGAGTGTAGGGAAGTCATCTTTAAAAATGAACCGAACGATGTGAAATAATAATCACTTATTGATGATACATACTTGAATATACTTTTCCATGTGCCTAAAAATGTGTTTTGCATTAGGAATATTTGTCCGAGCTTGTACGACAGGCAATGATAAGAGACTGTCAGTAGTGCACATAATCTATAATTTTAACTCGACAAACATTTTCAATTACAGTAAGCACGTTAGGACGTAGTAGCAATAGATAAATCACATTTCAAGACGACCGAGACAAATGTGTTTGTCGTTTCGGGAAGTATATTCGTTTAGGAAATCACCTTGTACGACGTGCAGAGATAACCGGAGTGGTCACGGTTATTATTTATAACAATGCTATCCCAAAATTATCCCGTTAATAAGTATTTTAAAACAAATGAAATTATATTTGTAATAAGATAATACGAAAAGGGAGTCTCTTATTCTGTATAAGTTAGCTTTGTAAAATATAGGTGTGAAGTTGGGCATACATGACACCCTTTTGACTATGAAAATTAAAAGTTTCTTTTACGTTACAATTTTCCACAAATGGAAAGTTTTAGCGCAAAATTGGCATACAATGTCAAAAGGTGGATCAAAATCTTTCTAACGATACCCTATTCTTCCCTGTATGCTTAGTACGTATTGCTAACTTGAAAAATAATACATATGATTAATGGACAGTATAGACAATTCTATATTGCCTACAATTGAGCCAATAATATCAACAGGAGGCGAAAATATACAACAGCAAGAAACCATGAAAACCATGGAATAGTAGGTGAATAAGACAGAGCTGGCACACACTTGATATAATATTAATATCAAATTAGCTGACTAATTAATCAAATTCATCAATTCAAGTATCCCTCCTCAACACTCTGGGAAATCCCCAGCCCTCCCACACCTCCTGGGAAATCCCCAGTCCTCCATTCCTCACTCCCCACCCCTCCCCTCCCACATCTGGAAATTGGCAGAAAACGCTCAATCTCTGCTGAGCTGTTTGGTGTGGAAGGACCTCACAACACTAAATTCAAATCAATGTCAGTTACATTGCAGAGGACATAATAATACATTGTTTATTTATAAAATTGAATTGCATATTCTACATTTAATGAGTTTACTGGAGACAGGGATCCTCCTCTCCCCTCCCCCGCTCCTGAATTGGGGGGGCAAGAGACTCAGCCTGTGCTGAGCTGCTGGAGACGAAGGACGTGAGGTACTGTCTTTATTTATTAGTATGTGGACTGTCCTTCTGTAGCCTCCCCTCCCCCACTCAGGAACTGGCGGGGAGAAAAGCTGGAGTGGGATTACGGTAAAAGTATTCAATTAACGACATGTTGGTGTTGGACAGAGAAGAATTTAATAGCCGTATTAGCTGTAAGTTCACGGCTGACGATTGCGTCCATAGCCTCCTACGCAAGAAACAGAAGGAGGTGATAAGGGATCAGGGTAGAGGGATTACATTTCAGCAAGTAATGGTAAAGCAGCAGGATGGACTCTGGATGCCCGTGCTTGAGCCGTTCGTGTTTGTTTTTTGAAATGGCTTCTCAGTCCACAGTACCGGACAGAAGACGCTTGAAATGGGCTTTGTTCCCCTTTCCGATCACGTTCGTTAAAATGCTCATCTACCTGTGTGCCATAGTCGACAATACTACTCGAAACTGGCGGGGAAAAGTCCTACAGCCTCCGTAGGAAGAATTGCCAACCTACCGATTTACAAGCGTATAGTTGCTGAGGAACTTGTACACAGATACAAGGTAAGAAGGGATACGACTGCAAATCATCACTGAAGTGTAAGAGGAGAGGCCTCTTACGAATCTACAAGTGAAATAACAGCTGAGGAAGTTCTACAGTCACATACATACATGATAAGAAGGGATCGGACAGTGAACTATCACTGAAGTGTTGGACGGGTTGCCTGTTACCAATCTACAAAAGAAATAGCTGCTGAAAGTTGTATATTCATATACAGACATGGTAAGAAGGGACAGAACAGCAGACTATCACTGAAGTGTATGAGTTTCTTAGAAGTAGACACCTTAGGGGTTGCGAAGCAACTCAAATCGCTTGATACGGGCAAGTCGTCAGGTCCAGATTGTATACCGATTAGGTTCTTTCAGATTACGCTGATACAATAGCTCCCTACTTAGCAATCATATACAACCGCTCGCTCACCGATAGATCTGTACCTATAGATTGGAAAATTGCGCAGGTCGCACCAGTGTTTAAGAAGGGTAGTAGGAGTAATCCATCGAACGACAGACCTATATCATTGACGTCGGTTTGCAGTAAGGTTTTGGAGCATATATTGTATTCAAACATTATGAATCACCTAGAAGGGAACGATCTATTGATACGTAATCAGCATGGTTTCAGAAAACATCGTTCTTGTGCAACGCAGCTAGCTCTTTATTCGCACGAAGTAATGGCCGCTATCGACAGGGTATCTCAAGCTGATTCCGTATTTCTAGATTTCCGGAAAGCTTTTGACACCGTTCCTCACAAGCGACTTCTAATCAAACTGCGGGCCTATGGGTATCGTCTCAGTTGTGCGACTGGATTCGTGATTTCCTGTCAGGAAGGTCGCAGTTCGTAGTAATAGACGGCAAATCATCGAGTAAAATTGAAGTGATATCAGGTGTTCCCCAGGGAAGCGTCCTGGGACCTCTGCTGTTCCTGATCTATATAAATGACCTGGGTGACATTCTGAGCAGTTCTCTTAGGTTGTTCGCAGATGATGCTGCAATTTACCGTCTAGTAAGGTCATCCGAAGACCAGTATCAGTTGCAAAGCGATTTAGAAAAGATTGCTGTATGGTGTGGCAGGTGGCAGTTGATGCTAAATAACGAAAAGTATGAGGTGATCCACATGAGTTCCAAAAGAAATCCGTTGGAATTCGATTACTCGATAAATAGTACAATTCTCAAGGCTGTCAATTCAACTAAGTACCTGGGTGTTAAAATTACGAACAACTTCAGTTGGAAAGACCACATAGATAATATTGTGGGGAAGGCGAGCCAAAGGTTGCGTTTCATTGGCAGGACACTTAGAAGATGCAACAAGTCCACTAAAGAGACAGCTTACACTACACTCGTTCGTCCTCTGTTAGAATATTGCTGCGCGGTGTGGGATCCTTACCAGGTGGGATTGACGGAGGACATCGAAAGGGTGCAAAAAAGGGCAGCTCGTTTTGTATTATCACGTAATAGGGTAGAGAGTGTGGCAGATATGATACGCGAGTTGGGATGGAAGTCATTAAAGCAAAGACGTTTTTCGTCGCAGCGAGATCTATTTGCGATATTTCAGTCACCAACATTCTCTTCCGAATGCGAAAATATTTTGTTGAACCCAACCTACATAGGTAGGAATGATCATCAAAATAAAATAAGAGAAATCAGAGCTCGAACAGAAAGGTTTAGGTGTTCGTTTTTCGCGCGCGCTGTTCGGGAGTGGAATGGTAGAGAGATAGTATGATTGTGGTTCGATGAACCCTCTGCCAAGCACTTAAATGTGAATTGCAGAGTAATCATGTAGATGTAGATGTAGAAGAGTTGCCTCCTACCGATCAACAAGAGGTTAGTTGCTGAGGAACTTGTACACATATACCTGCTGAGAAGGGTTAGGGCAGCATATATATATGGCTCTGAGCACTATGGGACTCAACTTCTGAGGTCATTAGTCCCCTAGAACTTAGAACTAGTTAAACCTAACTAACCTAAGGACATCACACACATCCATGCCCCAGGCAGGATTCGACCCTGCGACCGTAGCGGTCTCGCGGTTCCAGACTGCAGCGCCTAGAACCGCACGGCCACTTCGGCCGGCTTTAGGGCAGCAAACTATCACAACAGACACTACTGCAACTAATGAAAAATGCATCACTGCTTTCATTACACCTCGAAATAGTCGTGAAAAAACCACCAGTTGTAAACAACAGACCATACAGCAACTCCCGCACTGGAAATTGAGAAAAATCGTTTAATAACACAACTACTGCAAAAACCGACCCCAAATATCTCGCCAGGAGAGAGTGGCTGCAGCTGCACATGTGTTCACTTCGATGTGTGGATGTTTAATAAACAGTTTAGAAGTAGTCTTATCTCGTATCCTACCTCCCCTCCTCCCTCTCACCCCACACCCGTAGGTAGGGATACCGATTTTCCAGGCCTGTTGTAAACTGTAGTTAATGGTACACAAAGAGATGCATCTCCTGGCAGTGATATATTGTTTTCGGGCTTTTCGGGCTGTAGAAATCAATCAAACACTGTTTCATTGGCAGGACACTCAGAAAATGTAACAAATCTACTAAATTGATTGCCTACACTACGCTTGTGCATCCTCTTCTGGGGTACTGCTGCGCGGTCTTGGATCCTTACAGGACAGGATTGATGGAGTACATCGAAAAAGTACAAAGAAGAGTAGCATGTTTTGCATTATAGCGAAACAGGGGAGAGAGTGTCACTGACATGATACAGGATTTGGGGTGGACATCATTAAAACAAAGGCATTTTTCGTTGCGGCGGAGTCTTCTCACGAAATTTCAATCACCCACTTTCCCCTCCGAATGCGAAAATATTTAGTTGACGTCGACCTACACAAGGAGAAACCAGCACCATAATAGAATTCGGAAAATCAGAGCTCGTACGGAAAGATATAGAGGTTCGTTTTTTCCGCGCGCTGTTACAGATTGGAATAATACAGATTTATTGTGGAGGTGGTTCGATGAACCCTCTGTCACTAACTTAAGTGTGATTTGCCGAGTATCCGTGCAGATATAGAAAGAGATGTAAGCGGTTTCTCGCGCTCAGCTAGGTGAATACCGGGTTGGTACGGAAGTCCCGACTCAGTTACGCGATGCGCAAAAATGTAGAAATTTTTATCTCACTTTCACACGCTCAGTTGGGGTACGCTTTTTCATTCCCGGAGAGGGGGGATTAACAAGTGTGGCAAGAGGAAGGGCATCCGGCAACGCCTCAAAATTAACCACGCTAAATCCGTCAGTAACCATGCCGACCTTGCGCTGATACGGGATAAATGCACAAGTGAAAATGGAGTTACTATAATGTTGCCATTTCTTTGTTATGGTATAGAATTATAGAGAATGGACTGCTCTGCAACTTCACTTGTGGTATAAGCAATTTTTTATTTAGAAGGACTGTCCTCTTACTCGAAAAAAATAAAACTGCAGGTCCAAGCTATGCCACTCTTGGTCTTCCACGAGTATCGGTAGTAAACCCACTACTGTTTAAGGTTTACACAGCGGACATTGGAACTAAACTGCCAAGAGCTACAAGAGCTATTCAAGTATTTCAGTATGCAGATGATATGTGTGTGTATATACACTTCTGCTGCCACCCTTTGAGAAACGAAGAGAGCCATGAGTTCAACAACGCCCCAATTAGGAGCATGGTTGGTATTTAGTGACTTACCGCTTTCAGTTCTCAAGGCGGCTATCGTTAGCCTTTGCAGGCGAAGGATTCCACACATTGGAATAAATGACCTTCTTTTCCAAGAGAAGAGCGAAACTAAATTTCTAGGAATGATAATGGACTCAACTTCTCATGGACGGGGCACGTTTCATGTCTCATAGAAAAGATATAGCCCTGTCTGAACGTGTTGCGCTCGATTATAAGGATATGATGATCACAGTATTATGCTGTTAATGAACAGAATCAGATCCAAATTCGGCTATGGTAACACGTTGTTCTGCAAGGCGAACAAGAAATCAATTTCTAACCTGGAAAAATCCAGTTTAGCTGCATCAGGACTTGCCTAGGAGCTATGGGTTCCTGCACAGTTAGCCGAATCTGCAGAAATAACTAACTCCTTATTATAGAACTTAATGAGAGACATATTTCATCTGAAAAGATCTCCTTACAATTGACCATCCACTAACACAAATACTCCACAGATTTTTTCAAGGACAAATGAACGGACAGAGAATAAACACTGCCCAAAAATCAGAATTAAGTACAAGCTTCATAAGTTTAAAGGAAATTTTACCTAATATCCGAAGGACGTCAGCTTATCCTAATTCTGGTTACTAGTACACCGAGCAAATTTTTTCCACTTTCCAACAAACACATTTGCTGGAGCAGAGAAATTAGTAAAAACCTGCGTTGCTGATGTTTTCGCAGAGTATTTCGAGAGAAATAGTGGCACCCTTTCAGCACAATGGTATGTCGGAGATAGTCGTTTTGTTGCCGTTTATGGCAAACTATCCTGGGGTTACATTTCAGCAACATAATGGCCGCTCGTACATGGCGGAGTTTCTACTGCTGGTCTTCGTGCTTGGCAAACTATAACATGGTCAGGAAAATTGCCGGATCTCTTCCGAATTGAGAACCTTTGGAGCGTTATGGCCACGGAGTTCCATGTACATCTATGTCTATATCTACATGGATACTCTGCAAATCTCACTTAAGTTCCTGGCAGAGGGTTCATCGAACCAACTTCGCAACAATTCTCTGTTATTCCACTTTCGGACAGCGCGCTGAAAGAAAGAACACCTATACCTTTCCGTGTGAGCTCTAATTTCTCTTTTTTACTATGATTATCGTTTCTCCGTATATAGATCGATGTTAACAAAATAATTTCGCATTTGGAGGAGAAAGTTGGGGATCGAAATTTCGTGAGAAGATCCTGCCGCATAGAGGAACGCCTTTGTTTTAGTGATGTTCACCCCATATCCGTGACACTATTATCTCTGTTTCTCGATAATACAAAATGTTTTGCCCTACTTTAAACTTTCTCAATGTTCTCCGTTAATCGTACCTGGTAAGGATTCCGTACCGCGCAACAGTACCCAAAAAAGAGGCCGGCTAGGGTGGCCGAGCGGTTCTAGGCGCTACAGCCTGGAACCGCGCGACCGCTACGGTCGCAGGTTCGAATCCTGCCTCGGGCATGGATGTGTGTGATGTCCTTAGGTTAGTTAGGTTTAAGTAGTTTTAAGTTCTAGGGGACTGATGACCTCAGAAGTTTAGTCCCATAGTGCTCAGAGCCATTTGAACCAAAAAAGAGGACGGACAAGCGTAGTGTAGACTGTCTCTTTAATAAATCTGTCGCATCTTCTAAGTGTTCTGCTAATAAAACGCAGTCTTTGGTTCGCCTTCCCCACAACATTTTCTGTGTGTTCTTTCCAGTTTAAGTTGTTCGTAATTGTAATTCCTAGGTATTTAGTTTCATTTACGGCATTTATATTTGATTGGTTTCTCGTGTAACCAAAGTTGAACGATGTTTCTTATAATCCGTCTTGATTGCAAGAAATGTTTATTCACATGACCGGTTTCGGTTCCTCTAGAACCATCTTCAGATCTGCAATTTAGGTTACAGGAGTAACCCGTCCACACACAGCAACCTAAACATGCTGCGTCACCTGACAATTACTTTGTAAAAGTGCAGTATGATCCGTCTAGTCAACATGAGTTGAACTAATATAAAAACCTAGATATTTGTCTTTCACAGGCGACGGTCTATCATCTGTTGTTCGATCAAAGACATTTATTCGAATCTCGCTTGGATGTTCAATTTTGACCCATTATTTGTGTCAAAATCGGCAAACCATCCTCAACGAGTTGAAATTTCAGTCCCAAGACAATTCATATCCTCGGATTTGAGACCATGTTCTATAGTTTTTTTCACATCGGCATGAAAATGGGACTATGACCGCTTCATTTTATCTCACTTTATTTAGCAAAACAGTGTCTGTGGTGTTCTGGTGTTTTAATTTTCTTCTTGTTTATTATGTGTGTGTGACGCGTTAATTTTCAACTAGTAATGTTCAAGTTTGATGACGAATGAAACATCCGACATTTCCCTGCAGTGGTCACTGAGCGAACCCAGTGGCGACAGATGAAAATTTATGCAGGACCAGGATTCAAACCTGGATTTCCTGCTTTACGTGAGCGGTCATCTTAACCGCCTCGGTTTATCCGGGAACGTCACCCGTCCGACCCAAATCTCCATATCCCACACGCTACATCCACTTACTTGCAGCCTAACTACTCTCGCAAGGGTTCTGATACTTCTGTGCATCCGCACTGAAATATTGTAGCGCCGTCTGTCGTATATTTATTATTTATGGGTGGTGTCTGCTCTTTCGGACGTCCTTCTACGTCTGCATCCACATAGATACTCCGTAAGCCATTGTACGGAGCGTGCCGGAGGGTACCCTGTACCAGTACCAGTAATTTTCTTTCCTGTCCTACTCGCAAATAGTGCAGGGGAAAAACATCTTCTGTATGCCTCCGTAGGAGCCCTAATTTTTCGTATCTTACCTTCATGTCCCTTACGCGCAGTGTATGTTAGCGGCAGTAAAACCGTTCGGCAGTCAGATTAAAATGCTGGTTCTCTAAAAGTTCTCAACAATGTTTCTCGAAAAGAACGTCGCCTTCCCTCCAGGGATTCCCATTTGAGTTCTCGAAGCATCTCCCTAACACTTACGTGTTCATCAAACCTACCGGTGACAAACCTAGCAGCCCGCCTCTAAATAGCTTCGATTTATTCCTTTAATCCGACCTGGTACAGATCACAAACACTCGAGCAGTACTCAAGAATAGGTCGCACCAGCGACCTGCAGGGTGTTACAAAAAGGTACGGCCAAACTTTCAGGAAACATTCCTCACACACAAATAAAGAAAAGATGTTATGTGGACATGTGTCGGGAAACGCTTAATTTCCATGTTAGAGCTCATTTTAGTTTCGTCAGTATGAACTGTACTTCCTCGATTCACCGCCAGTTGGCCCAATTGAAGGAAGGTAATGTTGACTTCGGTGCTTGTGTTGACATGCGACTCATTGCTCTACAGTACTAGCATCAAGCACATCAGTACGTAGCATCAACAGGTTAGTGTTCATCACGAACGTGGCTTTGCAGTCAGTGCAATGTTTACAAATGCGGAGTTGGCAGATGCCCATTTGATGTATGGATTAGCACGGGGCAATAGCCGTGGCGCGGTACGTTTGTATCGAGACAGATTTCCAGAACGAAAGTGTCCCGACAGGAAGACGTTCTAAGCAATTGATCGGCGTCTTAGGGAGCACGGAACATTCCAGCCTATGACTCGCGACTGGGGAAGACCTAGAACGACGAGGACACCTGCAATGGACGAGGCAATTCTTCGTGCAGTTGACGATAACCCTAATGTCAGCGTCAGAGAAGTTGCTGCTGTACAAGGTAACGTTGACCACGTCACTGTATGGAGAGTGCTACGGGAGAACCAGCTGTTTCCGTACCATGTACAGCGTGTGCAGGCACTATCAGCAGCTGATTGGCCTCCACGGGTACACTTCTGCGAATGGTTCATCCAACAATGTGTCAATCCTCATTTCAGCGCAAATGTTCTCTTTACGGATGAGGCTTCGTTCCAACGTGATCGAATTGTAAATTTCCACAATCAATATGTGTGGGCTGACGAGAATCCGCACGCAATTGTGCAATCACGTCATCAACACAGATTTTGCCTTTACAAGTACGACACAACAAGTGGTTCATGCACGATGGAGCTCCTGCACATTTCAGTCGAAGTGTTCGTACGCTTCTCAACAACAGATTCGGTGACCGATGGATTGGTAGAGGCGCACCAATTCCATGGCCTCCACGCTCTCCTGACCTCAACCCTCTTGACTTTCATTTATGGGGGCATTTGAAAGCTGTTGGCTACGCAACCCCGGTACCAAATGTAGAGACTCTTCGTGCTCGTATTGTGGACGGCTGTGATAAAATTCGCCATTCTCCAGGGCTGCATCAGCGGATCAGGGATTCCATGCGACGGAGGGTGGATGTATGTATCCTTGCTAACGGAGGACATTTTGAACATTTCCTGTAACAAAGTGTTTGAAGTCACGCTGGTACGTTCGGTTGCTGTGTGTTTCCATTCCATGATTAATGTGATTTGAAGATAAGTAATAAAATGAGCTCTAACATGGAAAGTAAGCGTTTCCCGACACATGTCCACATAACATCTTTTCTTTATTTGTGTGTGAGGAATGTTTCCTGAAAGTTTGGCCGTACCTTTTTGTAACACCCTGTAGGTCGCTGGTGCGACCTATTCTTGAGTACTGCTCGAGTGTTTGTGATCTGTACCAGGTCGGATTAAAGGAATAAATCGAAGCTATTTACAGGCGGACACATGTCCACATAACGTATTTTCTTTCTTATGTGTGATGAATGTTTCCTGAAAGTCTGGCCGTACCTTTTTGTAACACCCTGTATATGCGGTCTACTTTAAAGGTGAACCAATCTTCCCTAAAATTCTCCCAATAACTCGAAATCGACGATTCGTCCTCTCTAACACAGTTCTCACATGCTCGTTCCACCTCATACGGCTTTGCAACGTCACGCCCAGATATTTAAACGACTTGACTGTGTCAAGCAGGACACGACTAATACTGTATCCGAACATTACATATTTCTTCTTCCTACTCATCCGCATTAACTAACATCTTTCCACATTTAGGGCTAGATGCCATTCATCACACCAACTGGAAATTTTGTCTAAGTCGTTTTGTACCTTCCTACAGTCACTCAACCTCGCCACCTTACCGTACACTACTGCATCATCAGCAAACAAACACAGATTGCTGCCCACCTTGTCCATGAAATCATTTATGTATATATAGAACAACAGCGGCCCTGTCACGCTTTCCAGGTGCACTCCTGACGTGACCCTTGTCTCCTATGAACACTCGCCGCGGGGGGCAACATATTGTGTTCTATTACTTAAGAAGCCCTCGAGCCACTCACATATCTGTGAACTTATTCCATATGCTCGTACCTTCGTTAACAGCCTGCACTGAGGCACTGTGTCAAATGTTGTCCGGAAATCTAGAAATATGGAATCTCTTTTTCAAAGAAAATTCCGCACTGGCTGTATGGATGATTTTTATTAAATCTGCGACCGGTTTCGCACCACTTATCGGTGTATTCTCAGGCAATATACGCTATTTATAACATAGTAACGTTGAACATTGCCCTGTAGCCACTCCCCACCATTCACGTCCAATATACCGTCATCTGCTGAAAGCGGTAGTTAAAATTCAAAAATCTTTCTTAAAAAAATTTTAAATGATGGCTTCCGGGTTTCGGCCAGTCAGTCAGGCCGTGTCCGCTGCCGCTCGGCTCCTCACAACTTGCACAGTCATTGCTGCTCCCATCATTTAAAAAATTTGTAAGAAAGATTTTTAAATTTTAGCTACCGCTCTCACCAGATGACGGTATATCGGACGTGAATGGCGAGGAGTAGCTACAGGGCAATGTTCAACGTTACTATGTTATAAATAGCGTATATTGCCTGAGGATGCACCGATAAGTGGTGCGAAACCGGTAGCAGATTTAATAAACATCATTCATACAGCCAGTGCGGAATTTTCTTTGAAAAAATGTCGAGCTTTGGCTGTGGTTGCCCGCCCTACAAAATAATATGGAATCTGCCTGTTATCCCTCATCCATAATTTGCAGTATATCATGTCAGTATATCCTTGTCTGAAAGAACAGATACCACTCGTATATAACTGAAGTCAGATGCTCTTGTTACACAGAAATGCCGATACAGAAATTTTTTATAAATATTTGAAAGCAACGAACAGTATATTTTTGTCTTAAGAACAGTTCGGAAACATCATAAAATATTTCCGGAATGAATTTTCACTCAGCTTCGGATAGTGTAATGATTTGAAACTTCCTGACATATTAAAATTTTGTGCCGGACCGGGACTGCAACTCGGGCCCAGGTTCCATTCGAGGTCCGTGGCACTGTTTTAACCCGCCAGGAAGCTCCATCATAAAAAAAAAGTTCAAATGTGTGTGAAATCTTATGGGACTTAACTGCTAAGGTCATCAGTCCCTAAGCTTACACACTACTTTACCTAAATTATCCTAAGGACAAACACACACACCCCGAGGGAGGACTGGAACCTCCGTCGGGACCGTTCCATCATAAGATATTGTAAGGCGAATATGACACGGTAATTACGCCACTACCGAGCTACGGAATTTTATCTTCTCCACTTATGTTCCTAAGATATATTACCGCACGATTCGCGAGAATTTATTGCTGACACCTCTTCTCAATTTCAGAGTGCATTCATCTTCTTTCAGGATTCCTCCGACAGATGGTCGCCACTATATATTGCCCTTCTTAAGCGGAACGACTCCGCACTACGCAAATATTAAACTTGTGCTCCCTGACATTACGACATCGCGGCTGCGAAAGAAGAAACCAGAATCGAAACAAAGTGACAAAAAGAAAGAAAAATAAAATCCGGCATCAATTTGTCACCTATAAATATTACAGTTACAAGAATGGAAAGTTGTCTAGCGACAGTAATAACCGGGCTCAGACAGCTGAAACGCTGGTATGTGTGACGGCAGAGACACACACTCGCGGCGAAATTCTTGCGTCGCTTGTCGCAACGGGGTCGCGCCCGACTCTGCCCACGCAGTTGGTCGACGTAAAGACATCCGATTATTTTTAGTTAAGACACCAAACCACCTTCATACGCCACTTCATGTCCCGCACGAACAGTTTTACGTCCGAAAATTTCCTAAACCTAAAATGCGGTAATGAGAATATAGCTGTAATGAGGGTATACGGAATGGCATCTGAGACAACCACGTATACGACTGTCGTTAATATTACAACACCATAAAGACGGCGTGCAACAGACATCAAATTACCATACATGCTTGTATATGCAAATGATTAGCAATTCAGCACAATCGTACAAAGTAAGTAGCAGTAACGCCGTCTACATTCCATGTAGAAGGAAAGATTAATCAGCGAGTTTTTCATTCAGAGATTCCACATGAATGTTAGTTTTTATGAGAAAATCATTTTATGCCTTGGGTAAGAAGGGAAACTTCAAATTGGTTCAAATGGCTCTAAGGACAATGAGACTTAATATCTGAGGTCATCAGTCCCCTAGACTTAGACCTACTTAAACCTAACTAACCTAAGGACATGGCACACATCAATGCCCGAGGCAGGATTAGAACCTGCGACCGTAGCAGCCGCGTGGTTTCGGACTGACGCGCCTAGAACCGGTCGGCGACAGCGGCCGGCGAAGGGAAACTTCCTCAAGCTTTGTCGCAAACCGTCAGTGAGAAGGTTGTGAAGAATCGACATTTTGGTTTATAGATTCTCGATACTGTTCTTCGCGTTGGTCGAGATCCCACGAGTCCCAGATGACTGTGGAATTTATAAGCCCAGGAGGGCAATACTCAACGCAAAGAAGATACTCTACGGCCTCAAGCGAATAGAGCCCTAGAGGAAGACGTACACCATTTTAATCAAAAGTATCCAGAAACAGCCGGCTGGAGTGGCCGAGCGGTTCTAGACGCTACAGTCTGGGACCGAGCGAGCGCTACGGCCGCAGGTTCGAATCCTGCCTCGGGCATGGATGTGTGTGATGTCCTTAGGTTAGTTAGGTTTAAGTAGTTCTTAGTTCTAAGGGACTGATGACCTCAGCAGTTAAGTCCCATAGTGCTCAGACCCATTTGAACCATTTTATCCAGAAACACGTATGTAATAGGGAGTTGACCACCAGATGTCATGGGAGGTGGAGGTACGAATATAATAGCAAGTGGATAGTATTATGTTTTCAGGAGAGAAGCGGTAGCAACAGAATGGGTTCGGCAGGGCAGCTCAGTGACTTCGAATGAGAACTAGGTATTGAATGTCGCCTGAGCAACAAATCCATCAGGGATATTTCAGCCCCTCTGAAGATCCCCACGTCTAATGTTGATGATGTGATTGTGAAGTGGAAACGCGAAGAAACAGCCACATCTGAACGAAGACCAGACAGATCTCATATACTGGGGGACAGAGCCTATCGCGCATTGTAGAGGTTAACTGGAAAAAAATACATAGAGCCAGGAGAAAGAATTACTAGTGATTTCCAAAGTGGCACCAGCAGCCTCCGGCTAGTGCAATGACTGTGCGTAGGGAGATGAAATGAATGGGGAACAATAGTCGGGTAGCTACTCTTCTTGTTGTTGCTGTTGTGGTCTTCAGTCCTGAGACTGGTTTGATGCAGCTCTCCGCGCTACCCTATCCTGTGCTAGCTTCTTCATCTCCCAGTACCTACTGCAACCTACATCCTTCTGAATTTGCTTAGTGTATTCATCTCTTGGTCTCCCTCTACGATTTTTACCATCCACGCTGCCCTCCAATGCTAAATTTGTGATCCCTTGATGCCTCAGAACATGTCCTACCAACCAGTCCCTTCTTCTAGTCAAGTTGTGCCACAAACTCCTCTTCTCCCCAATTCTATTCAATACCTCCTCATTATTTGTGTGATCTACCCATCTAATCTTCAGCATTCTTCTAATACTTTCAGAAACGACTTCCTGACACTTAAATCTATACTCAATGTTACCAAATTTCTCTTCTTCAGAAACGCTTTCCTTGCCATTGCCAGTCTACATTTTATATTCTCTCTACTTCGACCATCATCAGTTATTTTGCTCCCCAAATAGCAAAACTCCTTTACTACTTTAAGTGTCTCATTTCCTAATCTAATTCCCTCAGCATCATCCGACTTAATTCGACTACATTTCATTATCCTCGTTTTGCTTTTGTTGATGTTCATCTTATATCCTCCTTTCAAGACACTGTCCATTCCGTTCAACTTCTCTTCCAAGTCCTTTGCTGTCTCTGACAGAATTACAATGTCATCGGCGAACCTCAAAGTTTTTATTTCTTCTACATGGATTTTAACACCTACTCCGAATTTTTCTTTTGTTTCCTTTACTGCTTTCTCAATATACAGATTGAATAACATCGGGGAGAGGCTACAACCCTGTCTCACTCCCTTCCCAACCACTGCTTCCCTTTCATGCCCCTCGACTCTTATAACTGCCATCTGGTTTCTGTACAAATTGTAAATAGCCTTTCGCTCCCTGTATTTCCCCCCTGCCACCTTTAGAATTTGAAAGAGAATATTTCAGTCAACATTGTCAAAAGCTTTCTCTAAGTCTACAAATGCTAGAAACGTAGGTTTGCCTTTCCTTAATCTTTCTTCTAAGGTAAGTCGTAAGGTCAGTATTGCCTCTCGTGTTCCAATATTTCTACGGAATCCAAACTGATCTTCCCCGAGGTCAGCTTCTACCAGTTTTTCCATTCGTCTGTAAAGAATTCGCGTTAGTATTTTGCAGCTGTGACTTATTAAACTGATAGTTCGGTAATTTTCACATCTGTCAACACCTCCTTTCTTTGGGATTGGAATTAGTATATTCTTCTTGAAGTCTGAGGGTATTTCGCCTATCTCATACATCTTGCTCACCAGATGGTAGAGTTTTGTCAGGACTGGCTCTTCCAAGGCCGTCAGTAGCTCTACTGGAATGTTGTCTACTCCCGGGGCCTTGTTTCGACTCAGGTCTTTCAGTGCTCTGTCAAACTCTTCACGCAGTATCTTATCTCCCATTTCATCTCCCTCTACATCGTCTTCCATTTCCATAATATTGTCATCAAGTACTTCGCCCTTGTATAGACCCTCTATATACTCCTTCCACGTTTCTGCTTTCCATTCTTTGCTTAGAACTGGGTTTCCGTCTGAGCTCTTGATATTCATGCAAGTGGTTCTCTTTTCTCCAAAGGTCTCTTTAATTTTCCTATAGGCAGTATCTATCTTACCCCTCGTGAGATAAGCCTCTACATCCTTACATTTGTCCTCTAGCCATCCCTGCTTAGCCATTTTGCACTTCCTGTCGATCTCATTTTTGAGACGTTTGTATTCCTTTTTGCCTGCTTCATTTACTGCATTTTTATATTTTCTCCTTTCATCAATTAAATTCAATATTTCTTCTGTTACCCAAGGATTTCTACTAGCACTCGTCTTTTTACCTACTTGATCCTCTGCTGCCTTCACTACTTCATCCCTCAGAGCTACCCATTCTCCTTCTGCTGTAGTTCTTTCCCCCATACCTGTCAATTGTTCCCTTATGCTCTCCCTGAAACTATGTAAAACTTCTGGTTTACTCAGTTTATCCAGGTCCCATCTCCTTAAATTCCTACCATAAGCCACAAATTTCAGTCGTCAGTGTTAAGCGAGGCATGATGTGGTTTAAAGTGCGACGCCAATGGACAGTAGATGCCCGGAAACGATTGATTTGGAATGACAAATCACGCTATACTTTGTGGCAATCCGATGGAATGGTTTGTGTTTGGTGAATGCCTGGAGAACGTAACCTGTCATCCAGTGCTGTGCCAACAGTGAAGTACAGAGGAGGTGGTTTTAGGGTATGGAGGTGTTTTTCGTCGTTACAGAGTGGGCCCCTTATTGCGCGTAAGAAACCACTAAATGCATAAGGATATGAATACATTTTACAATATTGTGTACTGCATAAAGCAGAGGAACATTTGGGAGACTGTGACTGTTTCGCGTGGCTATCCCCCGTCGGAGGTTCGAGTCCTCCTGCGGGCATGTGTATGTGTGTTGTCCTCAGCGTAAGTTAATTTAAATTAGATTAAGTAGTTTTTAAGGCTAGGGACTGATGACCTCATCAGTTTGATCCCATAGGAACTTACCACAAATTTCCAATTTCCAAATATGATTGTTTGTATCAGTATGACAGTATGACAGTGGAACCTGTCATGAAGCAGAATTTTTGAGGCAATGGTATGTGGACAATAACACTCCTGAAATGGAGTGGCCTGCCTAGAGCCCCGACCAGATCCGAACAGAACACCTTTGGGATGAGTTAGAACGTCGAATTCGCTCCGGACCCCAACGTCCAACATAAGTATGTTCTCTGGTTTTGGCTGTTGATATCTCACTGTCAGTGTCCCCAGCAGAGTTCAAACCGTAACAAAGGTGATGGATATTAATATCCACTAACGCGTGTCCAGAAACTTTTGATCAGGTAGTGTAGTGTGCGCTCAGCTGTGCGGGATAGTACAGCCTTGAGTCAGGAAATGGGTTCGTTTGGCGCAAGACAAGTATACACGTACTCAAAGCGAGTTTTTCTGGAGCACCATGGATTGTCGCCACGGCAACCACAGTTGCGGCTTCACTTGACGCGACGGCAAGGACAGACGAGTCGTGACAGTGTAGCGGTCAACGGCATCGAATAACAATGAGTATACAACATCATCATCTCTGATTCGCTTACCCCGTATTTTGGACAGAAATCGATAGCTTTCTGAAGTGTCAAGGCCGGTAGTTGTGGACTCTTTGAGGTCACCGTATCTTTCAACAAAGCTACACAACACCTTATGCTGCCTGTGCTGTTCGTCACTACCTATCTCGATTCAGAGGGTGTTCGAGTGTTGCCTTGGCCAGCATGTTCTCCAGGTCTCCCACACACTGAAAACATCTGGTCATGGTTTGCTGAGAAACTGACAGCCACCAATAACCACCTACTACGATCAACGAACTCTGGGATGTTGATGAAGCAGCATAGGGTGACGAACCTGAATCTGTCATCCAAGCTCACTTTGACCTGATGGTCAGCAGAACTAAGATCATATTTGTTGTTAGAGATGGAAGCTCTAAGCGCTAAATTTCGCACCTTATGTACATGCGAATCATCTCCAGATTTAATCATGTGTTCTCGCAACTATATTTTTTACACACATTAGGTGAAATTTCGTTATTTGCCATGCTTCCGGGTGCTGTAATTTTAGTGGCGAGCAGTATATTTCGTTTAGAAAAGAAATCAAAGTTACTAGCTATTTCACATCTATCGTTAAAAAAGCAGATTTAAATATTCAGCTGCTTTTCTTTACTTTTAATGATAGCATGTTATGAGTTTGCAGCCTAGATACGAATCACCAGATCAGAAGAATTAGGGAGGCTACGAAGATCGGCCGTGACGTGTTTGACGGGGACAGCAATTATTAGTCAGAGTAGTTTATGGAGAGTAAGGTAGCGTAAATCAGGACCCTGGACAGATATCTCAACTACGGTCTACAGTTTGAAACTAATGTCTTAACATCTAGTACATTCGGAAGACGCATTTCAACTCTGCAACGGGGTCACCTCTGCCACTAATCTCACATTATGCCTTACTGCTCAGTGGGAAGCGTTCGATGACTTGCATTCAGGTTATTTATTTATCGCATGATGACAAAGAAATATAGACAACTATTTACAACATTTATGAACATTTCTGCACCCATAAACGCAATCTCACGTTCGTAATAGGTTCAACAAAAAAAATGGTTCAAATGGCTCTGAGCACTATGGGACTCAACATCTTAGGTCATAAGTCCCCTAGAACTTAGAACTACTTAAACCTAACTAACCTAAGGACATCACACACACCCATGCACGAGGCAGGATTCGAACCTGCGACCGTAGCAGTCCCGCGGTTCTGGACTGCAGCGCCAGAACCGCACGGCCACCGCGGCTGGCCGTAATAGGTTCATTACTCTAAGTCCAGGTTGGAAATTCTATCACAAGCTTCTGAAAACAAATTGTGGAGATCTTCCATTGACCATTTGAATGCTCTGAGAGAATATTCAAATGTTACGTGTCGCACTATTTGTTGCTCTTCACCGCAGTCACATTCAGGGAAGGCTGCAATCCCCATTGGTGCAGCAATGCTCTATATCCGCCCACGTCAGTTCTGATCCAATTCAGTATGCACCACTATCGTCAGGGTAAATGAAAACCGGCTGGTCGCTTCCAGGGAGTTTCAATTAGTTGGTGACGCTTCATGGATGACTGCTCCTGCCCCTGATTGTTCCAGCTTCTTGCATGTAAGTCAATGTCCCGAAGGCTAATTGCTTTGCGCCAGTATGGTCTACTAGACCTCAGTCACTGGGGATAAAATTCTGAATGAACTGGCAATTCTCTGGGTTGTTTTTTATTCTTGTCTACACTTTCAGAAAAGGCCGTGACCTTCTTGTGGACGATGGTGGAATATTACTAAGTACCAGAAGCCAGTGCGTGTTTGTGGGACGAATATACCCTATGATGAGGTGCATTGTTTGATTAGGTTGTATGTCTATTATTCTAACATGAACACTTTTTAGCCAGGTGGAACAGCGGTATTGTGTGACCGAGTATGAAAGAGCTAGAGATGATGACCTGAGACCTGTTGCAGTTGCAACCCAGGCGATTCTTGTTAACTTCTCGAGTTTCTTATTACGAGATTACGGAGACGGATTTTGTATGGCAAACATCTGTATATGGTCACACTTCGGTATTCTGGAGTTTTGCAGTATTGGAGGGTCCGATTTCTATATTCGAGGGTAGATTTGTAGTTTGTTTGTTTACTTCGTAAGTAGAAATTGATAAAACGGTCTTATGAAGATTTGGTGGAGAGGGTTATGTTTGAATTATTCATCCAGCGTCTTCAGCTTCCCAAAAAGTTTGATTCTGAGTGATCAGAGCAGTATCATCAGCACAAACAAATTTCCAGAGCTTTATTTCTGGTAGGTCATATGTATACAAATTAAGGAGTGGGGCTAAAACGGAACCTTGTAGGATACCATCATTTATTTTGTGAATTCTGTTTTTGGAGTTCTCCGTGAACACCTTGAAGTATCTATTGTTCAGCATGTTGCCAGTTAGAGTGGTTAGTTCCGACACTCAATGACATTGATGAATTTGGGAAGGAATGTGTCATGCCAGAGAGTATTGTAGGCTGCAGTTAGATCTAAGTAGACCCCCATGTTTATCTTCTTCTTCACAAAGCTGTTTTCGCTATGAGTTGCTACTGCTAGCACCTGTTCTTCAAATCCTCTTCCTGGTCTAAACCCAGCTTGCACTATTGGGACGTGTCTGCTGATGGTTGAACAGATTCTGCTATATGAGTCTCTCCAAGAGCTTCAACTTGACGCTAAGGAAAGCAATGCGGCGGTATTCTTCGACTTTGGTTGGAACTTTTTTTTTTTTAAGTACGTCAATGATCTTAGTTTCTTGAAGATAGATGGTGGATGAAGTGACTTTAAGATATTTTAAATGAAGGTGGTGAAGGAACCCCTGTTGCTCTCATCCACAGGAATTACTTCCCTATTACCATGGACGTGTTCCCCGGAGGAAAGATACTGGAAGAGCTCCTTTTCAGGATCCTCAAGTTCGTAAGATTAGACATTCAATATTAATTTACCAACTGAACATAGAAGACATTAGCAGAGCAAGGAGTGAATGCTGCATTCAGATGACCAATACCATATCTGGTTCCACCTCTCAGAAGAGTCACTAAAAGGAAGCTACCAAGATGGATGCTCATAAGAACAAACTCGTTATGAACTCAGAGACAGAGTCCACCATTGGATGGCTCGCGCTAGAAGCATGAATAGCCGTGTCACGGATGTATCTGTCCTAAAGTTCTCAGGCAGAATTCAGAAGTAATGCCCCATTGTGGAACGACGAATGGCCCTCCAAAATTAGGGTCACGCACACTGTTTTTCGACGCTTCGAATGCCAACCATCTGATGAGAAGCTCACGATCATTTGGGTAGCGGTAACAATAGCACGAATATGAATCAAACACATCAGAGTTCGTTAAACTGTGTTTTGCAGGAACGTGAGGTTCCTAGGAACCACTCAAGGGTTCCGGCTAACTTTCATAACATTCAAGAACATTACTTAAATAATCCAATAAATGTTAGTGCATCTAAGAAATTAAAAGAAAGAAGAACAGATACTAAGAATCGCTGCCACTTAGTAATTTGGACAGTCAGTAGGAATGAGACATCAGCAGCGGATAAGACGGTATTTATCAGAGACCTGACGGCAACGTTGTAGACAGAAAACTCAACAATGAGGTAACGAATGTACAAGGCGTGGTTGTAGCAAGCCATTCAAGACGCCACCATCGCCCGTCTCACAGTGCACAGGTACCCACAATAGTCGGTATCAATCTGTCGTCTATCGTCGTAAATGTATGCTACACTATGCTTTGTAACTTTAAGAAAGAACGTTATAACAACTAATACCGTAAACAGTTATCTGGAAAGAATATTTAAACGGCCACCGCAGCAAGAAAACTCAGTTTCGAATTAGTTTCTTGGGAGCTGTTCATGATAGCTATTTGTTTAGCGGTTTTTTTGGACAGAATCTGATATATCTGTTCGCCGGTGAAACTTTCTGTATAACATTCTATTACATGACTGACAAATGGTTGGCTGTGAGCACTATGGGACTTAACATCTGAGGTCTTCAGTCCCCTAGAACTTAGAACTACTTAAACCTAACTAACCTAAGGACATCACACACATCCATGCCCGAGGACGGGATGGTTCCTTTGAAAGGGCACGGCCGATTTCCTTCCCCATCCTTCCCTAACCCGAGCTTGCGCTCCGTGTCTAATGACCTCGTTGTCGACGGGACGTTAAAACAACACTAACCTAACCCATGCCCGAGGCAGGATTCGAACCTGCGACCGTAGCAGTCGCGCGGTTCCGGACTGAAGCGCTTAGAACCGCTCGGCCACCGCGGCCGGCTCTTCTGACAAATCTTTTGTGAACTACAGTCAGCACAGTTGTCATGATTTGTTTCGAATCGCGGCTACATAAACGTGCGTTAACAAGGTGCTTGATTTCTTCCATTTTTAAAATTAAAAATATTGATGAGTGGACAATGCATAGATACTGATGGAAATTAATGCATAGATACTAATGAACTTGTGTGAAATGTATTTCAGAAAATTCTTTACTATTTAGAGTCCTGACTCCACAAACTGCGGTGTTTCGGAGAATACGTCACAGAAATCATTTCAGACTTCTTCATTTACTTTTTACTTTGATTTCTATATTGTTTGCAGAATCTTGGGATCAGATAGACATGCTATAGACCTTAGTTTTAAAATCATATTCTGTTTACTTATTGTTGGTGGTGGTTCTTTATCGCCCATTTATTTACATTCGCCTACCATTTTTTTGAGCTAGCGACAAAAGATTTCACGGTTTAGGACACACAGCATCCGCATGGGCCCAGTAGTTTCCTCTGGCTCGCAGTCGTGTGCCTGCCAGTACTGAGATTTTAAAACAACCTCAACGTGTGACCCCACTCGCTCGCAAACCTGCTTTCTGTACGGGAATTTCCATCGTTAATCGCCAGGCGCCTCGTAGTGTTCTTTATTTTCCTTTCGTCGGCAGAGTGTCGCCGGGCTTCGGCGTAAATTCACTGCTCGTCCCGACCGTTGTGCATTGTTTCGTGTCCCTACTCCCTCAATGCCTCAGAAAAGGTTCGCGGAGGCTCGTCGTGAAATCCCTCCCCGTGCGGAATGTTGTCGTGGGCCAACAACACTCCAGCAGTTAGATGAAATCTGGACGTGTGGACAGTTCGTAATTTACCAAGAGACAAACTTTCACTTTGTAGTGCAGTGAAATTAACTTTTTGATCGGATATAAAACATGTACCAGATCGAAACCGGAGCCCAGGACGTTAGCTTTGGGGATGCGAGGGGGGGGGGGGGGGGGACTCGCTCTATCGAGCTTATTGTCAGAATTAAATTAATCGTAGTCCCCGTGCACAATTGAGTTTCCTGCTACAATCGGAATTCGGCTCGAGAATAAAAGAGAATTATGTTCATCTTTTTTTCACTTTACATAATTATTTTCTTGGGTTTTGTGGAATCATCATTGCAAGGCTACTATGTTATGAAATGGGTTAGCACATCCATAATTAACAGATTTTTTTAAAGAAGACAAACGTGCAGGATACTTAAAAAAAGATAGATATAAAAAGAGTGTCATACTACGGCTTTAAATCAGTTCGAAATCTACTGTACAATCTAAATTAGGAGGGTGTGCGTAAAAGTAATGTCTCCGAATTTTTAAGTGAAAACTTAAAGCTTTTCAGACGAAGCAAACGTTATTAATATTATGCATCTTTATTCTTCATGTCTACGTAAACTACTGGCCATTAAAATTGCTACACCAAGAAGGAATGCAGATGATAAACGGGTATTCATTGGACAAATATATTATACTAGAACTGACATGTGATTACATTTTCACGCAATTTGGGTGCATAGATCCTGAGAAATCAGTGTCCAGAACAACAACCTCGGCCGTAATAACGGCCTTGATACGTCTGGGCATTGAGTCAAACAGATCTTGGATGGCGTCTACAGGTACAGCTGCCCATGCAGCTTCAACACGATACCACAGTTCATCAAGAGTAGTGACTGGCTTATTGTCACAAGCCAGTTGCTCGGCCACCAATGACCAGACGTTTTCAGTTGGTGAGAGATCTGGAGAATGTGCTGGCCAGGGCAGCAGTCGAACATTTTCTGTATCCAGAAAGGCCCGTACAGGACCTGCAACATGCGGTCGTGCATTATCCTGCTGAAATGTAGGGTTTCGCAGGGAGCGAATGAAGGGTAGAGCTAGGGGTCGTAACACATCGGAAATGTAACGTCCACTTTTCAGAGTGCCGTCATTGCGAACAAGAGGTGACCGAGACGTGTAACCAATGGCATCCCATACCATCACGCCGGGTGATACGCCAGTATGGCCATGACGAATACACGTTTCCAATGTGCGTTCACCGCGATGTCGCCAAACACGTATGCGACCATCACGGTGCTGTAAACAGAACATTGATTCATCCGAAAAAAATGACGTTTTGCCATTCGTGCACCCAGGTTCGTCGTTGAGTACACCATCTCAGGCGCTCCTGTCTGTGATGCAGCGTCAAGGGTAGCCGCAGCCATGGCCTGCGAGCTGATAGTCCATGCTGCTGCAAACGTCGTCGAACTGTTCGTGCAGATGGTTGTTGTCTTGCAAACGTCCCCATCTGTTGACTCAGGGATCGAGACGTGGCTGCACGATCCGTTAAAACCATGCGGATAAGATGCCTGTCATCTCGACTGCTAGTGATACGAGGCCGTTGGGATCCAGCACGGCGTTCCGTATTACCCTCCTGAACCCACCGATTTCATATTCTGCTAACAGTCATTGTATTTCGACCAACGCGATCAGCAATGTCGCGATACGATAAACCGCAATCGCGATAGGCTACAATCCGACCTTTATAAAAGTCGGAAACGAGATGGTGCGCATTTCCCCTCCTTACATCAGGCATCACAACAACGTTTCACCTCGCTACGACGGTCAACTGCTGTTTGTGTATGAGAAATCGGTTGGAAACTTTCCTCATGTCAGCACGTTGTAGGTGTCGCCACCGGCGCCAGTCTTGTGTGAATGCTCTGAAAAGCTAATCATTTGCATATCACAGCATCTTCTTCCTGTCGGTTAAATTTCGCGTCTGTAGCACGTCATCTTCGTGGTGTAGCAATTTTAATGGCCAGTAGTGTATTTGTTTGTCAACATAGTCAGCATATCGATGAACGTACTTCTCTCAACGATAGACCCGTTTGTTGATACCGTCAGTGTAGAATTTGACTTAGTAGACGGAGCCATAAGCTCACCTCTGAGAGCACTGCTTCATCAGTATGAATGCGCGACGGAATGTCATGTCAAGGGGCCTGGGTTCGATTTCCGGCTGGGTCGGAGATTTTCTGCGGTCAGGGACTGGGTGTTGCGTTGTCCTAACCATCATCATCTCATCCTCATCGACACGCAAGTCCCCGAAGTGGCGTCAACTCAAAAGACTTGCACCAGGCGAACGGTCGACCCGACGGGGGGCCCTAGCCACACGACATTTCATTTCATCAATATCAAAGTGCAGTCCTCGCAGGTGTCCTTTAAGTTTTGGAAACGGAAGAATATAGGATGGGACAAAGTCGGAACTGTATGGAGAAGATTGTTGACGACGGTGAAGCCAAGGCGTTGGATTACTGCAGAGGTCGCAGCGCTCGTGTGTGGTCTGGCATTGTCATGCCGAAAAACAGGGTTCTCCAGGTGTGGACGAACACTTAGAATTCGAAACTCGATTACAGCACTCTGTTTCTCACACACTGACGTGGTTATGTTACTCACCGCCATGTTACACGTTACAGTTAGGAGCCCTTTAGCAGAGAGGGCTACAAATATGTAAACTTGAAGAACAAAGCTATAAAATGTTAAGAACGTTTGTTTTATATAAAGAGCTCTAACAGTTTTCACATAAAAAATTCGGAGGCATTACATTTCAGCACGCCCTAGTAGAATGTCGGAAAGAAGCCTTCCCACTATGGGCTGAAGGTCCGAGGCTTCTGTCTTGCATTTCTTTCGAAATGGGAATCTATTGAATAGTGCGGTGCTTACTTTATAACGGTTAATGTAAGTCAGTGATTTGCCTCTTAACTCTTTACTGAATGAGAGCAGTGTTTTTTTTTCGATTGAGTTTATGTTATTAATTACAAAGCGCATGTGAGAAAATATTATTGAAACGGTACGTACACAGATCCTAAAACATTTGTCACCGACCTACACAAAGTTCACGAACGGAAAACTCCACTCATTCCAGTTGCCACTTTCTTGGGAAAAAATATTCTTTGTGACATTTACTATTCTTTGTGGAATATACCACAGGACATAAAAGTTATGGACACATTTTGAACGCTCTCCTATAAATATCTCATGTAGATAGCTTGTTCTCTAGCATATCTGCAGCACAAAAATATTGGCACTTATTTTCCTCTGCTAGAATATTGCTGGAAGTGTTAACGGCTGTGAGTATATGTGTGAACGTCGAGGCCATGTGTTGTGTTACCATCATGGCAGATCGAACAGATGTCCGATGGGAGCAAAATGTTCGCATTTGGTTGCTTGATGATCTGTGACAACATTCACAAATCTAAAAGCGTTGTATGAATTCTCATTACAGCATACTGCATATAACATTTGTTATATAACGTTTTGTCCGATGGTTCAAATGGCTCTGAGCACTATGCGACTTAACATCTGAGGTCATCAGTCCCCTAGAACTTAGAACTACTTAAACCTAACTAACCTAAGGACAGCACACACATCCATGCCCGAGGCAGGATTCGAACCTGCGACCATAGTGGCCACGCGGTTCTAGACTGAAGTGCCTAGAACCGCACGGCCACACTGGCCGGCGTTTGTCCGATGGACTGTGGAGGATATTGCAGAGCATTTTAACTGATAATAAGACAGGAAATATCACGAAAGTGATTGCCGGTCGTGTAGGGAGCACATTGTCACAGAAAACGGGGCAGCAATTACTGTTTGAGTGAAAAATCCATAGCCGAGTTAATGTTGTCATGTCTCCCACAGATTGGTTGAAACAAAAGAAGAGGATTCAGTGGTACAAGGATCACCAAAGCTGGATTTTAGACACGAATCCAAACATGATGTATCATCCATCTGCTCTACATTTAGATTACTTCAGATCGCAACGCACTTTACTTTTTGTGCTAGAGGAAGCTTCCAACCTTGAAGCGTAGTGAAGGTTGTTTCGTGATTCAGATGACCATAGCGTGGACTATAGGGGATACTATGTGCATACTGAAAGGAAACACACATATGTAGCCTATAAAGTTGAACATGTTGACTCAAAGGTGAGAAAACTGCTTTCAGTTGGGGATGTGTCTTCCACGCATAGTTTGTTCAGCATGAGCATGAAAAAATGCGTTTTTATTTCTCCTCCGGAATCCTTGTATTTGAATATTACATGATTTGTGGTCTGCGGTGGGAAAATGTTTAAGGAAACGTTATAGCTTCAAAATTTGGAAATTTGTGGTACGGTCTTATGGGACCAAACTGCTGAGGTCATCGGTCCCTAAATTTACACCAATGCTTAATCTAACTCATACTGACATACACTAAGGACAACACACATACCCATGCCCGAGGGAGGACTCGAACCCCCGGGACGGGGAGCCACGCGAACCGTTACAAGGCGCCTGCGACAGCTCGGCTACCCCGTGCGGCGTTATAGCTTCACAGGAACTCCCTAGGAAATGGATCAGATTCTTTGTAGCCAATGGAGAAACAATGACAGACACTGAGCGTTTGTACTCATTGATCTCGAGTATGACTCAGGCTGTTTTGGATGGTAGATGTTCAAATGTTCAAATGTGTGTGAAATCTTATGGGACTTAACGGCTAAGGTCATCAGTCCCTAAGCTTACACACTACTTAACCTAAATTATCCTAAGGACAAACACACACACCCATGCCCGAGGGAGGACTCGAACCTCCGCCGGGACTAGCCGCACAGTCGATGACTGCAGCGCCTTTGACCGCTCGGCTAATCCCGCGCGGCGATGGTAGATGTGATACTAGTGATAAAAACATATTTGATAGTTGTTCATATTCTTTCATCCCATTGCCATAACAAACTGAAGTTAAGCTAAGGTAACGATCATTGGTAGTGAGTGTCAGTGACGTTGAGAACTTGTTACAGTGAAGACACCAGCACTCAGTTTCTGCATAATGTTTAGTTGTGAATCTCCAAACTAGGGTTCCTTATTATATTTAGGGACAGAAATTTAAACCATTCGATCTCACCGATTATTTGATAATTTTCTGATAGAAGTTCGCTTTCACAGGAGAACTCCGTCAGGCACTGTGTTCACTGTGCTTTTAGCAGTTAAGCGACGAACTGCTATTCGTATACTATATGCTGGTATTTCCCGAAACCTTTAAAGCTATCTGATCAAAAGTATCCGGATACATATTAAACAAACGCCGTCCGATCTGGCCTTGAAGCCCAACGGTACCGCCATGTCATCCGCAGCCCTTAGGCGTCATCGGATGCGGATACGGAGGGGCATGTGGTCAGTACACTGCTCTCCCAGACGTTATCATGTTTGATGACCAGTGCCCGTACTTCTCAGTGAAGTAGCTCTTCCATCGGCATCACAAGAGCTGAGTGCACCCTGATTGCCAACAGCACTCGGCAGCCCCTGACGGTGATCCACCCAAGTGCTAGCCAAGCCCGACAGTGCTTAATTTCGGTGATCTGATGGGAACCATTGTTACCACTGCAGCATGGCCGTTGGCATCTGGATACATATTAGTAGACGTTAATCGTAGTGTATCAACGTTTCGCCTTAATGATAGCTCGAATTCTTCAGGGGAAATTTTCAGTCAGGTATATGAATGTCGATGGAGAAATGACAGCCCATTTTCCCTCAACAGCCCAAACCAGACATGGTAGTCGTGTTCGATTCTGGGGTATGGAGCGAAGCAAACGTTCGAACTCGTTCAAAAGGTATTCCATTGGATTCAGCTTGGAACCGTGGGAAGACCGATCCATTTCAGCAGTGTTATAGTCCACAAACAGTTGCCTCACAGATGCGGTTTTATGACAGCGTACACTGCCATGTTGATATAAATAATCGTCGTCTCCGAAGCGTTCCTCTATTGTGCGCAGTAACAATGCTGTAAAATCTGTTCGTATACTTACGCACGCAGCTTTTTCTTAAGCGCAATAAGGGAACGACATCCTAACCACGAAAAACAACCCAATACCCCAGTACCACCTCCTCCGTACTTTAATGTTGGCATTACGTATTGTGGCCTGTTATGTTCTCCAAGCATCTGTCAAATTCAAACGCTTCCATTGAATTGCCGCAGGATATAGCTTGATTCATCGCTCCAAATCACTCTTTTTCCAATCACCCGCTGTCCAGTGGCGTCGCTGTTTACACCCCCTCAAGAAACGTGTGGCTTATGAGGAGCTGTTGCACCACTGTACCCCATTCATTTTAAGCCCCTGCGTGCAGTCATTGTTATAGTTGGATTGCTGGCAGTAGTTTGGAATACACGAGTGATTTCTTCCGCCAAATTCTTGTCATTCTTATGACCACTCTTTGCAATGCTCGAGGGTATCTGTCTGTCATTAGATGTACGTAAGGTCTGCCTGGTCTCTACAGGTTGTTTCTTCGCGTTTACAGTTCATTGTCATATCACCAACAGTCGACTTGGGCGGCTTTAGAAGGGTCGAAATGTCCCTGATAAATTCAATACTCAGGTGGAATTCAATGACTAGTTCACGATCGAAGTCACTGAGCTTTACTGATCGAGACACACCGTTGTTACTGTTTCTCTACAGACAACACAATACTCCTCACCTCACTCTATACTGGCGGGTTCGCCTCTCGTGATATCTGCTGGTCAGTTCCGCATTATATAATGGTAGTTTTGATCATATTGTGTTTGCTTTGCAGCACTCATAATGGAGACAACCGCAATGTCACAGATATATACTAATATTTTCGCGTTTGAAGAGGCCCGCAGGAGCCAGAAGCATGTAGATCGGTTTCAGCGTCATACGAAGGAAAAAAAAAAAAAATCAGAAGGGTAGTGAAAAATTGTTTTGTTCCAAAAAGGCACATACTTTTCAGCGTAATTCGTCCTATGTTTTTCACTGAGTAGTTTTCAGTTGTGAAGTGCTATGCTGACTGGTTTGCAGACCTCCAACTTCCGCCTACCCTAACACCTGCTGTGGGCTCAAAACCTTTGCTAACGACAAATTTCTTCAGATGTGAAAATCCACGGAAAACAGAGTGTGCCTAATCTGGTGAAAAGGGCACCTATTCCAACCACTATAACTTCAAAATTCATAGGTTCTTCATTGCCAAAGCAATTTTATGGAACAGTAATGGAAGATAGGTTTTTCTTCTGAAAACAGGTATTTTCCCGAGTATTTATTCGTACCTTACGTACATGAAAATTGCTTGTCATTCGCCTGTTGTCGTCTTACCTATTGCGAGACCATAAATGTGAAGATTTATCTTTGGATCGCAGAAACGAAGGGCCTTTGCGTTTGCGCTAATTGAGGTTGTCTGCTTTTGGTTCAGGACACCAACTAATATCCACTTCTTTTATTGCTGTTTCATTTCTGGGGTGAAGTGGTGGAACCACTTATCCATAGCAACAAAAAATGGCTCAAATGGCTCTGAGCACTATGGGACTCAACTGCTGAGGTCATTAGTCCCCTAGAACTTAGAACTAGTTAAACCTAACTAACCTAAGGACATCACAAACATCCATGACCGAGGCAGGATTCGAACCTGCGACCGTAGCGGTCTTGCGGTTCCAGACTGCAGCGCCTTTAACCGCACGGCCACTTCGGCCGGCCTCCATAGCAACAAATCAGCGTACAAAATAAGTTGATTTCTTTTTAAAATAGTTTCAACTCAGTCCGCAGCTCGTGGTCGTGCGGTAGCGTTCTCGCTTCCTGCGCCCGGGTTCCGGGGTTCTATTCCCGGCAGGGTCAGGGTTTTTCTCTGCCTCGTGATGACTGGGTGTTGTGTAATGTCCTTAGCTTAGTTAGGTTTAAGTAGTTCTAAGTTCTAGGGGACTGATGACCATAGATGCTAAGTTCCATAGTGCTCAGAGCCATTTGAACCATTTTTTAGTTTCAACTCAGATGAGAAATTAGATTCCGCATTTGCTTTTCGTCATCATTCAACAAACTCATCACTCAGCTTGCACACATATTCCTAGCAGTTAATTCTTCTTTTAAAATTACCGTCTTTTTTCTTCTGGGGTGTCTACGGTGTCATCAGTTTCATACACACTTAATCGCTTATCGTCCCACTAAATATTTTCTACCTTCTCCGTATGTTCTTCTGTTGTCATGATTTTGGGACGGAAATCACGTGACCGAAAGAGAAGTGCAGTCACATTTAAACTGAGCTGCCAATTTCGTAATTGTTGGAATATGCGACCAACATTCGATAAATTTCTGGAGGCGATAAACCTTGCTAAATAAAGAATAAATAAAGCAGTATAAACAAAATTACGACGATGAAGTTGACGCTTTTCTTACATTTCCAGGCAAAATATACCAACATAAAAAATTCTTTAATACAGAAGTCATCTCTGAGCCAGGCAGAGAAATATTCACGTTCTTCAGTACTTCCTTCAGAAGTATAATTAAAAACAAATAATATTGTCGCTATATTGCGGTGCACATAACTATGTGATCAACATTTAAACACATAGGAGAGCTTGTATTGTATCACATTCACCTATGTGGATAATATAGATGCGCCAAAAATTCTTTTTATTTTGTTTTATTTTTTGACTGATTTATCCTGGTAAGATTAGCGCCTCTTTTACATCTGAACAAGAATTACACACATATTCCATTACCTTCATAGGAACACACATGTTGCAAAACGTCTTACATTTAATATGGGCTACAACACTTTGAAATAACTATGACATGAATAATGGGTATAGTAGCTACAATGGAAATAAGCAAAGTTTATTATTTCCTGAATAGTAGAATAACTAAAACAGATTATAGTGCTGTAGATTTAAACTGATAACGCTGACAAAAACGTTCGTGAGAGAAAGTGTGAGTGAGGGGGCGGGTGAGGGGGGGGGGGGGTGACAGCGGGGGAATGAGAGAAAGAGAAACGTGATACAATAATAGGCCTTTGATTGAATTGTGCGCGGAGTTCAGGATAGCTTATTCCAGAGGCAGACAGCAGCATCAATGACGTAGTTTTCAAATGCTTTTATTTCATGGATGAACACAGTTATGATACTAGGTAAGTGAGACCATGTGTTGTGATTATAATGAGGTGACAGGTTCAGATAAACTGAAGCGGTGTACTGGGTTGTATCAATACTGAGGAATCAATGAAGCATACAAAGCGTATGGGATTTAATTTGTCTCACCACAGCCATACTAACTGGGCGTTTGGAGGAATGATATGGTCAAATAAACGGATGTTACAGATGTAGCAGACACAAATATTTATTATTAGTTCCAACCGTCTAAAGTTTTCACTACTTGTACCTTATTGAATTACATCGCTACGGTAGAGGTATGGTAGAATGAGTGACTGTTAACGAGTACGTTTCGCAAATTGTATAAATATGCTCCGCATCTTGTAGAAGGCTTAGAGGAAAGCAGAGATCATCCTGCAAGTGGCGACAATGTTATTTCTGCCCAGTTGACGGGCTCATCAAATGTTACACACAAACTCTAACAGTTTCTGATATCGTTTTGGGATACGGACCAAAGAAATAGAAGACAACTTTTCACAGTATTCATAGCTAATTATTTTTTTGTTGAGTACTAAAATTACTTGGGACTTCTTCGCATTTAATCTTTGCATGCCCATCCTTGTAGTACGACTTCGGCTGTTCAGTATGAAATGAAAATTAAAACACCTGTAGCCGTGTCTTTCACATTTAATTTATTTATGCAACCAATTTCGGTGTTCTATTACACCTTCTTCAAGCTCCTCTGTAACAACAACAATGACAACGTAGACTAGCTAACCAACATGTTAATAAAAGTACGGAATAGAAATGGAGAGATCAGTAAAATCCAAAGGAATCTACAGTAAATATTTGCCAACAGCCAAATCGTTCAGAATGTTACATCAATGTTAGTGAACCGTCCCAAAGTAAAAAGAGAACATTTATAAAAAAATTGTTAGTATTAACTGGGAAACGTAGGTACAGTACGGAAAATCAGCATAAAGGAAGGGTTCCTACTAAAGTAATATATAAGATCTGAAGCATGCATCTATCGAATTTATTATGAAAGTTGTAGATATGTATAAGACATAGCAATCATGACAGAATTACATAGTTTTGTTTGTCAAACGAGTAACAAAACAGGGCGTTTGCATTTCCTGAATGGAAGTTGGTATAAATGCACTCACTGTCCTGTTGTGTTATTGCATTGTTAGCACTTTGTCCAACCTTTGTTCCCCCTAATTGCCTCAAAAATTCTCTTCGGCATTGATTTTGTTTGGATCTTTAGTTCTTGCAGTGACATAGTCGCCCACTCTTCCCGTATCGCTATTTTCAGTTCACATACGGCCTCAACTTGCCTTCCATTGCCATAAACACGCCTTGCAAGCATTTCCCGAAGGTCTTACACGGGATTCAAATGTAGGCAGTGTGGAGGCCAGGGCAAGATATCGATATATTTATCTTCAGACCACTTTTGTCGTTGCAGAAACGTACACAGATGCATTATCTTGTTGAAGCATTACATTTTCGTTCCCTATGTCCTCATGCATTCTAATCTCAGTGTACATATTAGAGTTTATTCTAGTGTTTTCCCAAGTAACGCGTGATTTACCTTTAGTAAAATGGCTCTGAGCACTATGGGACTCTACTGCCGTGATCATCAGTCCCCTAGAACTGAGAACCACTTAAACCTAACTAACCTAAGGACATCTCACACATCCATGCCCGGGGCAGGATTCGAACCTGCGACCGTAGCAGTCGCACATTTACCTTTAGTACAAAAGGTTACTCAAATCATATCCCTTCCACCGCCAAATTTTCTGCTCATTCTTATCAGCTGCTCTGTTCTCAGATTATGACAATCATACTGAAATCCATCCGGATCATCTACATTAAACTTCTTCTCATCACTGAAGATCACTTTATCCCATACTGAAATCCATGACTATTTTTCAGCAAACTCCAGCCAACCTGTTTATGTTTGGGTGTTAGAGCAGGTTTCTGCAATCGTTTCTTGAATGGAAGATGTTTTCATTTGACAAAATTTGTCACACACTTCTGTGAGTTATTATCAACTGTGACTCAGCAACACCATGAGAAGCATAACGGTCGTAGCCCTTGATTTGTCGTTTCGAAGCCTCAGATAATTTTCTACTTTGCCCATATTTACGTTCTGTCCATATCGTGCGCCCGGTCTAACGGTTCAGCTTCTTGGTCACTTGACTATGAGAGACTCCCATTGCCTTCTACGCACCGATTTTTGCATGTTCGTCACATGATAACAGTTTTCCAAGTGGCAATGTCGCAATCGTGGTTTATGTACGCCATACGCACTGTCTCTAATGATGTCTGTTTCCTATCTGCAGGAAAGGCAGTACACACACACGAACACCGCACAGAGCTGACTGCCTGTATACAGAGTTCTACCCTCTGCCACCTAAATCGTTGATGCCTTGTTATATACTATACTACTCACATAAAATGCGATACCATTTGACTGCATTTGCCGTCCGCCCCTGGTAGCTGAGTGGTCAGCGCGACGGAATGTCATACATAACGGCCCGGGTTCGATTCCTGGCTGGGTCGGAGATTTTCTTCGCTCATGGACTGGGTGTTGTGTTGTCCTTATCATCATCATTTCATTCCCACCGACACGCAGGTCGCCGAAGTGGAGCCGGCACGGTAGCTCAGTGCGTTCGGTCACAGAGCTGGTTAGCCTCTGAAACAAAAAAACAGTGGAAGAATCAACAAACGAATTTTAACGGGTGTCGTGTGACGTCTGAAACGACCAAACACAACGATCAACGACGAACAAAATGAAAAAAAAAGTGGCGTCAACTCGAAAGACTTGCACCAGGCAAACGGTCTACCCCATGGGAGGCCCTAGCCACACGGCATTTCCATTTTACTGCTTTTGCCAGTATACTGGATCTCATACTAGTGCGTACGTACTGTGCACAACGTACTGTGCACAACTATTACAAACGACAATGTTAATTTTCCTACACACACACACACACACACACACACACACACACACACACACAGACACACACACACACACACACACACGCACACACATACACACACACACGCACACACATACATACAAACACACACATAACCAAATAAGTTCAATAAGTGGATAATCTAGGTAAATGGGTGCCTTCAGGAAATTGCACTCTATTGTCATCTAACTACCCTCTCACACATAGGTTATACTCTTATTGATATTATTTGGATGTACCTGTCTCTCATATTTTTGTACTGTCTGAATAGTGGTAATTCATTATGGTATGCTATATTGTTTTTATATTTTCGTTTTTTTTTATAGGTATGAGGCACCTTAGGTATATGAGGTTGGCATACATTGCTGACCTCTCATACACAGATAAGTTTTTACTGTTGTATGACGTTTCATATATATAAAATTTGATAAATGTTTTCTTTTTGCTTTTGAATGGTTCACTAACAATGATGTAACGTTCTGTACGGTTTAACAATTGGAAAATATTTACTGTAAATTCCCTTGGATATTATTTAACTCTCAATTTTTATACCGTTCTTTTACTAGTATGGTTGTTAGCTTGTCTATGTTGTCACTGATATTTTTACACAGGGACCCGAAAATAGTGTAATGCAACAGTGAAACTGATTGCGTAAATAAGTTAATTTCAAAAGAGACAGTTGCAGGTCATTTTATTTTCATTTCTTCACATATAATTTAAGGCGTAGGTTTGCGCTGACCAGATCACTGAAGGCACATCGTCGTTCATCTCAGTGATGGCATTATAATTCAGTGGTATTGATTCTGGTCAGTCTTATACATCTGGTCACGTAAACAATCATGCAGTTCCCAGACTTTCATTATTAGAAGGTGAAATTAAATGCTTCAGCTTTCGTAGTTCGCTGTGCTGCAATTATTTTTCTAGTTGCTCACTTCCAAACATTTTAATACGGCCATTTAACGTTTTTGATTAGACTGAGCTATGCATTTACGGAAATGAAACAGTGCAGTACTTTCAAAGGCCATAATGAAATTCGGTTTTGCTGTGGTCTCTGTCACTGTTTTAGTGTTTGTACGTAATCATTAAGGTAAGCTGTTCCAAAGGAAGGAACGAACGTTAGGATTTAACTCACCTTCAATGACGACGTCATCAGAACCTGTTCTGGTTATTTTCATATTCGTAGTAGATATTACTGGCACTGTTAGAATGGATATGTCATTACTGTTAGATTTCACCGGTTGATGTCTTCCGTGAATGTGTGTGCTGGAGTGGATATTAACTGTACTTCTACCAGAACATCGATGGTGCAGCTTACCATTATTTTCTGTATACCATACTCACAGTGCCACCTGACGCGTGTGATAGCCTTTGGTTCCAGCAAGATGGAGCCAAAACAAATTTCATTGTTTCTGTGTTCATACTCGCAAGCAGCTAACTGTCGACTTTGGATAGAATTAGATAGGCAGAGCCGAACCTGATGCCTTACTTACCGTTCCTTGACATCTTTCTTTCGTGTCATGTCAATAATGTGGTGTACATTACTGTAACTACCAACAGGTATGAGCTGAATAACCAAATGAATAATGAGTTTCACGGCACTAAATTGTATTCTCGGAAGCTACACTGATTTAGATGTTCATCTGCGAAGGTCTGTAGCATATGACAAGGTTCAGGGCAGATTGTTTGTGATTATTGTATGCTGCTTTTAATAAAGTATAATCTCTGTACGATTGTGATTACTCATTCACAGAACCTTACGGACGTCTCATACGCATAGCTCACAAACGAAGGATTAAAAATAATGTGTTCTACAACAAAAACGTAGCCAGTGTGGGACCTATCATCCCCTGAGGGTTGTCGGTGAGACCCTGAAATATCTTAGTTGTACAACGTTTTTCATAGTGCTGTCATATTGTTCCTTTTGCTGAGACTGGATAGTTACGACATCTCGCGAATGGAGTAGCCTGCTTATTCACCAAACGTGAAATCCACGGACGACACCTGAGGCGCATTTAGATGTGTCACTCAGAGGTTGAAGTCACCATGAACCATTAGAAACCTCTAAAGTGTATCGAAATTAGAATCTAACTATAAACTTACGAAATTTCCGACTCCTTCTTGGAGCGTGTCACAAAGAATTGAATGTCATTCCTTGCTGCTTGGGAGTGGTCATTCTGCTTTCCGATGTGATGGCATTCGTTGAGCACTAAGAACACTTCTGGTTGCACGGTGTTACACCGATAGCAGCTTTCTCATTTCTTTGTCGTGTGTTCGTACGTTTTAACGAATATTTTCATAGAGCCAAGGCTTTCTTGTTTGTTTTCCACGTCCCAGCAGCTACGTTAAGAAAACTGAAGACCAACAAGCATACTTGTAATTTATTGAGTGTTAATAAAACGCTTGTAGGAGACAGAGCTCTTCGTGTTTGGGTAACTGATTTACATCTACATCTATACTCCGCAAGCCGTCTTGCGGTTTGTGCCGGAGGGTACTTTGTGTGCCTTTGGTACTTTCCCAAGTTAATGTTCCAGTCGCGAATAGTTCGCGGGAAGAACGATTGCCGGCAAGGCTTCGTGTGGGCTCGAATTTCTCTAATTTTGTCTTCACATCCGTAGTATGAAGCAATGTATTTCTTGACTCGTCTAGGAACGGAACTTAGCAGAAATTACACCGTGGTGAAAAACACCTTTTTTGCAGCGTTGCCACTGGAGTTGGTTGATCATCTCTGTGACGATAAATGAATCTGTGATGAAACTGCTCTCGAGCGCAAGAAATGGAATGCTAAGAAGCAGATCGTAGGTACATGGTTTTGGATTACTAGTCTACGAGTGTTTGGATAATTAGGAGAATTTGAAATTTGACATTGGTAACATTCTCAAACTACCATCGAAATCGATGTGGACGGTATGTACGGGCGGAATAAAAATTAGTTTAGTGTACTGGTTCAACTGGCTCTGAGCACTATGGGACTTAACTCCTGAGGTCATCAATCCCCCAGAACTTAGAACTGCTTAAACCTAACTAACCTAAGGACATCACACACATCCATGCCCGAGGCAGGATTCGAACCTGCGACCGTAGCGGTCGCGCGGTTCCAGACTGTAGCGCCTAGAACCGCTCGGCCACCCTGGCCGAAATTTAGTGTACCGCTGACAACTACTCCATCACCAATGAAGCATAAGTTCAGATTGGACGAGTATGGTGCAGAAATCCGAACGTGGTCTTGTATAGTAAAATCATGGAAGCACTGGCCCTAAGTGACTTAGGTAACTCGAAGAAACCTCATTCTTCAGGGCTGCTTGCCGCTGGAAGCTATTGCGGCGAAAGACCTTGTAATTAATTTTCGGTGCAGAAATTGTTCTGGTAACCATAAAGATTGAGTGTCTTATATACGACTGTATTTTAATGGAATGACTACTTCCTCGTAACCAGTTTTCCCAGACAAAATCCGATGCATCCATTGGGCACACAACTTCCTCGAGAGCTAAAATAACCGCATTTTATGACCATGGCATTCCAACCTTTAAAGTTACTTTATAACAAAACTTCCGCAAGATTAATTGAAATACGCGAAGGAAGTCCGTGGCTGCAGCTCCGCAGTTTGTTTTGGTTGCTACTGTTGGGTACGAATGTGCATCTCTTGTGACGTTGAGTCGAAGCAAGTTACATAAATTATCCCCACAAAATGCCCCTACAACAGCGTGATGGCTTTCAATTCATTATCACAAGATTAATCAGCACTCATCACTCAAGTGCAACACTGTTCTAGAAGCAGTTATCTGTATTCCTTGTGAGAAATGATGCACATGCTAAAGATATGATGAAATATTGGTAGCCATAAACCGTCTGTCCAGACTTCTCGTATGTTTAAGAAGGCTCTTTATTATGGTTGAGGCGGGATGAATGGAAATGTCGGATCAGCTGAGTTGCAGTATGCAGGGCGGGAAAATACAACTTAATAAAAAGGTCAATGCGTGGTAGTGAACCGCAAATCGAGCAAAGTTTTCCAGGTAACCATAGGCCGTAAAATTTGTTAGTTGGATAGTAGTTACATGTTTCATAGACCTTTTGAACGATTCTGTTATAGAAATAATGTGGAACTAGCCAGTATAGAGGATATGGATAGATTATTAGCATTAACATTAATTATCACATTATTATTTTAGTCCTTCTTCTGCAACTACACTTCAGAACATTTTTTTTCTACTTACTATCATGTTTTAAGTGCCGGCCGCGGTGGTCTCGCGGTTCTAGGCGCGCAGTCCGGAACCGTGCGACTGCTACGGTCGCAGATTCGAATCCTGCCTCGGGCATGGATGTGTGTGATGTCCTTAGGTTAGTTAGGTTTAAGTAGTTCTAAATTCTAGGGGACTGATGACCACAGCAGTTGAGTCCCATAGTGCTCAGAGCCATTTGAACCATTTGTTTTAAGTAAAAATTCGTCAGTGGAATAAAAGGAGTTGTCCACGGTAAATAATTTAAATTTAGATTTAGAACTTGCTTCGCTGTTAGACATATTATGTTCTTGGGCAAATGATCAAAGATTTTTGTTTCTGCATATTGAACTCCTTTCTGAGCCACTGGCAGCTTTGATAACGGGTAAGAAAGGTCATTTCGCTTTAGTGTGGTAGGTATGGACATCACTGTGTTTCTCAAATTGTGGTGGATTATTAATAACGAATTTCGTAGGCGAATATGTGTAATGTGACGGTTCCTTGATGAGGTATGTACATGACGCCCGTGGGTGAATACCACATATTCTTACTACTCGCTTTTGTGCAATCAATAATTTCTTTCTAGGTGATGATTTGACGCAGAAAATCATTCTGTAAGAAGTTATTAAGTGGAAATATACAAAATATGTCAGAAGGTTGCTTGTTTGTTCCAAGATTAGCAATTATAAGAAGCGTAAAACGATGATAGGCAATGAACATCTCGTAACTCCATTTTGCTAAATTTTACAGGAGAAGGATAAACGGTTTCTTAAAAAATATATGAAGTGATACATAGAAAGTTCCTACACATGTAACTACATAGTAGGAGCCCAGTTATTGACAGATTAGAGAAATCCATGCCCTTTCAAATCTGTCTTTGACAATGGCGTTACTGACTGCTGGAATTGGGAAGTGTTCACAGACAGAGGGATTTACGAGGTTTTTATTGCCTGCCATCAAAAAGTAGCTGAACTTAATTGTTTGAGAAGCTCAGTAATATTCTTCTTCCAGTTCAAGCTGTCATCAGTATACCCACAATTTTGGAGCATTTTTACCCCGTTTATTGACTCCTGTTCCTGTGCTGCAACGATTGTTGGTATCGTTGTTGAACTACGGCCCTAGCTTGGCAACCAATCAGCGACTTGAGCATGGAAGTTTTTCCGGAAAGCTAACGTGTTTTCTGACAGTAAAAATCATTCGCAACATGCCAATAATTTTCTAGAGGCTGCATCAATGATTTCTTCGACTTAGTCAATTTTGTATTGGTGTTGGCGGAAGCAATTCCTAACTTTTGCTCTAAAAATGCAATTTCAATAAAAAAAAGAGTGATTAAAATTTAATTTGTTTCCTTTTTCGCCATTGTCGTATTTCACACATACTGATCTACTGTACTTGTTAAACTAAAAATTCATTAATGCTCTCTTTAAAGTGGTTAAAATGTGTAGCCTTTAGAGTTCATTTTTTAATAACATAGCACATTACAATGCCACACGTTGACTTGTCTTCCTCTAGTTGTGTCTCTGCATTATAGCTTATTATATTAATAAATAAATTGCCTTAAATACTTTTAGCGTGGTTGATTTAATAGTCAAGTATTATCTAATAACAATCACAGAAAATTCGCACCTGACGTAAGCAGCCATGAATAGGTAGGCCTAGCTGAAGCCATTATTTTCGTCTACATTAATTAGTAACTGAGATTTAAGCTGTGTCAAGTTATATTAATTGCCCACACCTCCGCGCGCTCGTCGCTAATTGGCTGTCGTTTCATGGCCGTAGCTTCACAACAGTACATTTCCGATCTGTGGTTATGTGGAAAATTTTTGTCAATTAGACGTCTCCAACATTGCACCGGCATTGGAATCAGGCTGTTTTTCTCTATACTAAAGAACAATTCCCTACAATATGACTCCCCCAGATATTCGTCGGTCTGCGTCTGTTCGAAATCTGGAAGTATCTGAAGCTAAGTCTGAGATTGTTGTGGTTCAAAGACTTTAGTGGGACAAATGGTTCAAATGGCTCTGAGCACTATGGGACTTAAAATCTGAGGTCATCGGTCCCCTAGAACTTATAACTACTTAAACCTATCTAACCTAAGGACATCACACACATCCATGCCCGAGGCAGGATTCGAACTTGCGACCGGTGCGGTCGTGCAGCTCCAGACTGAAGCGCCTAGAACTGCTCGGCCACACTGGCCGGCTTAGTGGGACACCAGAGTGTGTTAGTCGAGACCGGCATATCACTACTGAACACACTGAACTGACTAAGGATAGAGACTCAAGTGATAGAGCGAAAAAGTAAATATTTTGTATGCAGTGCGCATGAGGTAGCCACTGAGCTTAGCACTGAGCGTATCCAGCCAGCCAAGTCTGCGTTAGCTAAAGATTGCGTCCTGCTGCTTACTGTTTATCACCGCACTTGTCCTTGGACCGTCCCGTTTCTTTACGCGGCCCATGAGCAATACTCCTCACCTAAATTCTACGTAAGTGTGAAAGCAACGTGGGAGTCACCGTTAGGTGACTAACGTGGACAGATAGATTGGCGTTGCTGTACCGACCACGTGCGGTGAAGCATAACAAGCAGACAGTTATTACGTCGTATTCCTTCGGAGACACTATTCGCTCCGTTGTCCATCTAAGGCTCTGACGAAATGAATTTCGTTCATTATTAAAAATAATTATTTACCTTCAGTTTCATCATTATGAAAATAACTATTTCTCTTCGACAGTGCTTATATGCTTGGAAGAGCTCGGTCTTTCTCTCTCTGCAGTTTTTACCCTCCACATCTATTCTATGACGACATAATGAATGTGAGTATTAATTATCTGCAATGTAATACTTCTAACTATTTACCCTCACATGTCTTTTGAAATATGAACGATGTGTGAGGATATAAAGCAGGATACTCCTCTTGGTTTCTCTGTGATTTTCCCGAACGTGTCCTAAAGATTCCTTTACTATACAAATTTACTGTGCTTTATGCAGAGATAAATATGATTTTGAGGCCACTAGAGTTAACGAGATTTTTTCCTGTTGTTATAATACTTCGTATTCTGCGAGTTCCTTGGTATCCTTCAAATTATAAGGCACATGTAGATCAAATAGACGAGATGATCCATGATATCTTTTTCTGCCTAAAATTCTGATGAGTAACAGAGACTTTGGAATTCAGAGTAACGATTTAGCAGATGTGGCAAAGAACGAAATATGCAATGAAAATCCCGTGATTCAATGTGCCGACTCCGAAAATGCTATCACCTCGCTTTTGAGATACAAAGTTATGTATCGTTGGAAGAACAGTAGTTGGGAGTAAGGAACAAGACGATACAGCTGGTAAAGGCAGCTATTCGACGGTCGTCATTTAAACGATACCGTACTTCTCGCTATTCAACAGAGTGCACTGATGCATGATTGGCTGCTCCAGTGGCGAGGCACTTCAACACATGATGCTTGTACTGCACAGATAAAAGTGTGTCATACTTTAACTGATCGTATTTTATCTTTTGAGAAGAGATCAGAATAATTTTGACCCACTCGCTAGCCCCCAATTTTAGTTGACGATCATACATCTACATCTGCATACATACTCCGCAATCCACCATACGGTGCGTGGCGGAGGGTACCTCGTACCACAACTAGCATCTTCTCTTCCTGTTCCACTCCCAAACAGAACGAGGGAGCCTCTGTACGAGCCCTAATCTCTCTTATCGTATCTTTGTGGTTTTTCCGCGAAATATAAGTTGGCGGCAGTAAAATTGTACTGCAGTCAGCCTCAAATGCTGGTTCTCTAAATTTCCTCAGTAGCGATTCGCGAAAAGAACGCCTCCTTTGCTCCAGAGACTCCCACCCGAGTTCCTGAAGCATTTCCGTAACACTCGCGTGATGATCAAACCTACCAATAACAAATCTAGCAGCCCGCCTCTGAATTGCTTCTATGTCCTTCCTCAATCCGACATGATAATGATCCCAAACGCTCGAGCAGTACTCAAGAATAGGTCGTATTAGTGTTTTATAAGCAGTCTCCTTTACAGATGAACCAAATCTTCCCCAAATCCTAACAATGAACCGAAGACGACTATCCGCTTTCCCCACAACTGCCATTACATGCTTGTCCCACTTCATATCGCTCTGCAATGTTACGTCCAAATATTTAATCGACGTGACTGTGTCAAGCGCTACACTACTAACGAAGTATTCAAACATTACGGGATTCTTTTTCCTTTCATTTGCATTAATTTACATTTATCTATATTCAGAGTTAGCTGCCATTCTTTACACCAATCACGAAACCTGTCTAAGTCATCTTGTATCCTCCTACAGTCACTCAACGACGACACCTTCCCGTACACCACAGCATCATCAGCAAACAGCCGCACATTGCTATCCACGCTATCGAGAAGATCAATTATGTAGATAGAAAACAACAGCGGACCTACCACACTTCCCTGGGGCACTCCAGATGATACCCTCACCTCCGATGAACACTCACCATCGAGGACAACGTACTGGGTTCTATTACTTCAGAAGTCTTCGAGCCACTCACATATTTAACAATCAATCCCATATGCTCGTACCTTAGTTAGGAGTTTGCAGTGGGGCACCGAGTCAAACGCTTTCCGGAAGTCAAGGAATATGGCATCCGTCTGCTACCCTTCATCCATGGTTTGCAAGATGTCATGTGAAAAAAGGGCGAGTTGCGTTTCGCAGGCTCGATGCTTCCTAAAGCCGTGCTGATGCATGGACAGCAACTTCTCTGTCTCAAAGAAATTCATTATATTCGAACTGAGAATATGTTCGAGAATCCTGCAACAAACCGATGTAAAGGAAATTGGTCTGTAATTTTGAGGATTCGTCCTTTTACCCTTCTTATATACAGGCGTCACCTGCGCTTTTTTCCAGTCGCTCGGGACTTTACGTGGGGCAAGAGATTCGCGATAAATGCAAGATAAGTAAGGAGCCAATGCAGTAGAGTACTCTCTGTAAAACCGAATTGGAATCCCATCGGAATCGGACGATTTATTTATTCTCAACCCATTCATCTGCTTCACAACCCCAGGGATGTCTATCACTATGTCCTCCGTACGGGAATCTGTACGAGACTCAAACGGCGGACTGTTTGTACGTATATGATATGAAGATTTAAGTGGCCGACCTACCCCGTAAATTATTACGAAGGCGTCTATAATACACACTCCAAGAGAAAAAAAATTGGCACCACGGAGGAATTGTCGAATGGGGTCAATATTGGTAGATTCGATGTACTTGCATAGACAAACAAACGATTACAATTTCAGAAAAATTCACAAGAGAAAAAGCATCGCCCTGGGACCTCATTGACTGAAGTAGAATTGTCTTCAGAGACAAGTCCTGCTTCAAACTGAGCCCTGATGACTAGCGAAGATGTGTCTGGAGAGGTCCCAGATAGCGGTAGGATTAATACCTGACTGTCTCCTGCCGTACAGCCTGACGACCAGCATTGATGATCCGGGGTGCCATTTCTTTTCATAGCAGGACTCTTTTGGTTGTCATCCACAGCACCCTTACAGTATAGTGGGACTCGACGATATTCTACACCTCATTTTGTTGCCCTTCATGGCAAGCCATCCTCGACTTCCATTTCCGTAAGGTAATGACCGCCCGCACTCGGTGAGATATCCTGCCGCTTATCTTCATGCTTGCCAAACTGTACCTCGGCCAGCAACGTCGCCGGATCTCTCCCGAATTGAGAACTTTTGGAGCGTTATGGGTAGAGCCCTTCAAATAGCTCAGTATTTTGACGATCTAACGCGTCAGTTGGACAGCATTTCGCACTAATACACACGCAACAGAAATCTGTCTGTATTACCACGTAGCGTTATGTACCTTAAAATTAATATGCCATTAGGCATAACTAATCTCTCTAGTAATATTTCACTATAAAAATACAGCAACCAGCCACTTTTTAATGCGTTTTATTTATGCCAATATGCATTTCGGGTTTGCACCCATCTTCAGCTGGCAAATTACATGTATCTTTTTTTTTATATACATATAATTTTTTTGGTGGCAGTATCTTCAATACTACCACAAAAAAGAAATTATATACATCGTACTTAGAATACTTCTATCACCCAAGTCAATGTTTAGAAAACAGTAGCTTATCTTAGAACCTCATAACTTTCGAAAAATATAACACTGTCCATAGATAAACCGGTTGTATGTGAACAAAAACTGTCAGTCGACAACATGGCGGATAACGCAGTGCGCCTGTGTAAAATACGTGACAAAAAGTGTTTGTGTTGTTGCAAAAAAGAAGAAAAGCCAAGAAAAAACAAGGAGAGGAGAATGTAAGTGAAATGAACAACTGATAGTGCGTAACTTTAAGCTCGCGAAATTGAAGTAAATGATTGGAATCGTTGCTTTTGCACAGGCCAGCTGCAGCATCCAAACTGGTGTCGAGATTGTATCACTGTAAAAACTGAAGATACATGTAATTTGCCAGCTGAAGATGGGTGCAAACCCGAAATGCATATTGACATAAATAAAACGCATTAAAAAGTGGCTGGTTGCTGTATTTTTATAGTGAAATATCGTTATCCACGGCCACGGAGCTCAACAGTCCAAATAAAAATGGACAAATTGTTAATCTCTCTAGTAGTCAGTAAGCTTTAATGTTTAGTGTTTGTAGTTTATAATGTACAAAGAGAGCACATTTTGGAATGTTGGTCAAATGTTAGTCATGAATATCGATTCGTTTGCCACTGATGGGGTATGTGGGAAGAGACAGGATGTAACGGATATAAGGGCAGATATGAAACTTCCTGGCAAATTAAAACTGTATGCCGGATCGAGACTCGAGCTCGGGACCTTTGCCTTTCGCGGGCAAGTGCTCTACCATCTGAGCTACCCACGCCCCGTCCTCACAGCTTTACATCTGCCAGTACCTTGTCTCCTATCTTCCAAACTTCACAGAAGCTCTCCTGCGAAACTTACAGAACTAGCACTCCTGGAAAAAAGGATATTTCGGAGACATGGTAGAGCACTTGCCCGCGAAAAGGCAAAGGTCCTGAGTTCGAGTCTCAGTCCGGCACATAATTTTAATTTGCCAGGAAGTTTCATATCAGCGCACGTTCCGCTGCAGAGTGAATATCTCATTCTGGATAAGGGCAGATATTTTTATATTTAGTACCTTAATATATAATACTTTAGTGTGTTGGGCTCTCTGCATCGAACAGTCTTCCCACAAAGACGTCACAGACTTTAGGATCTGGTGTTTTCTATATGGCCATAACTCCATCCCTAAGCGGACTGTGCTTGTTAGTATAGACTAAACGTTTTTGGTCCAAGTGTCCACACTTCAACACCTGATCTGCTGCCCAGGGGAAAATAAGCATTAATGTCTTGCCCTTGCCACATGTACTTGGAGGTACTAATCAAGCTAAAAACATACTACTCTTAATAGTTCTGTTTACTAGTTCGCAAATGAAGTAAATACTGATGTAATGCTGTTCACCACACGGTCCTCAGTCACCAATAGAAATATCTGCGCTTATTCTCGTTAGACCCTGTATATCAGTGAATGTTATGTTTTGTCAGTTCTCAATACATGCAGGCATTGTAACATAGGTGTAAGACTGTTTTTTGATTGCTATGACATGACACAAAAATATTTGAAGATTTTACTGTCGAAAGAAGCATCGTTGATAGATAAGATATATACATAGCGAAACAGCATATTTTTTTGTTAGGTGATTGGCTGTTGATTTTCGATAGTAAAAGGACCTCTTGAAGTATAATGCGCCATCATAAGAACGAGTCTTCTATGTTTGACAGTGCATGTTTCCTTTTTGCTTATTATTTTTGACTGTGCTTACTGGCACTTAATATTACATAGCAATATTGACAGATTTCCATTAAATGTGTGTTAGTATGTGCAATAATGACAAGTAATGATTTGTATTTTCCTTGTTTTATACAACTTGGTAATGGGAAAATGTAGTCCTGGAACATTTTGTGTTAGTTAAATCATACATTTTTGACAACTGGTGTTTAACAATCGCTGTACTGTTACCGTTTGCCACATTATCGTTGTTTCAGCAGCAAATTTCAGCAGAAACCATGGAAAAATTTAACAACTTCTGTTTCTGATTATGATTAGACCGGTGAATACGTGTAAACGTGAGAGAGATAGAGCAATAGTTCATCAAGATTTTATCTCAAGTGTTTCTGGTTTTTGTGCATTAGTCTTTGATTAACTTAGCGACTTTAATAACCATGCGCCCTATCAACAAGCGCACTCTGACCGGTGCACACATGTTAACGATATTGATAATCTGTTTTTATCTGTACAAACAGTCGTAAGGGATTCATAAAATAATGACCAACGTATTTTCGTAATGTTATTAGGCACAAAGACAACACATCATCTTTGTTTCTTCAAATGGAGCAACATTGTATCTAAACCTTAGAATAACAGTAATCGCAAGCGCAAAACGTGGGCTGACAGAAAGTGTAGACTACGTATAGACCCCAGCTCGAACTGCTAAAACAGAATAAAAAAGATTGCAAAATACGAAAAATGTGTGCCACCGATATGTAAGTCATTTATCTGAAAAACTCGGCATGTGTGTAAAATCGATGTTTGAAGGTCTTAACCACAAGTCGCTGAAGATGCAATAGCGTATAATAGACAGTTGTGACCAACAAATTCATATATGTCATAAAGGGGGAGCATCTGGGAAATAACTAACATTTGAATGAATAATATATATTAAGGCATGCGGTACTTACAGAGTCGTATTTGCAAGCGTACGACAGCACACCAATTTCTATAAGTTGGTGTGTTGTCGTACGTTCTTCCCTTATTCGTCACTGAAGTGTAACTGTGAAGATTCAACGAAGTGATTAAAAAAGCCACAGTGATTAATTATTCATATCTTTGCCATTTCTACGTGTTAGGCCTGCTGTCCATTTTCTTTATTGTCTGCTGGTACTCGCAGTAGACGCAAAAAAGAGAAACCTTATGTAACAACTCTGTCGTTTTCTTATCCGTTTTCTTCTCTGCTGCGTCGACTGCTGATTGCCACTGTAAGACAGAGTAAGTTTGCAAAGCCTCTTTTGTCTTTCTCCTCCTCTTTCTACAATGGTATTTGTTCGAGTAACAACTCCTAACTTCCTAATTCCAACTCCATCTATGACCAATCTTTTGCAGGAGAAATTGGATTATACTGTTTTTTCGGCGGTAAAAGTTGAAACAAAAACGTTCTAACAGTTTGGTACTTGACCGATTTTGAAATGTGGAGCATGTAATCTGCATTCGGGTACGTCATTGCCATTGCCATCTAACGACAAAAATGAAGTAATATTATTATCTTGGAATACATTATAGTCACGCAGTAATAAACATGACATGAGGAATAAAATTTCCATCAATAGTCGCGATTTAACCAAACTCTGGCACACAAAGGAGCAAGTCGCGCAGTCATAAATAATTTGGACCACATTTCTTGTGAACTCAAGTATCTGGCTGACAAATGAATTTAAACGTAACTCTATAAATAATAACTAAGGTTCTCAGATGAATTACAACACTGTGACAGCGTTTTCGCTGACAAAATGTAAACAGGTTGACATGCTTTACGTCACAGATAGATACAGCGGACATGATCAGTGGAAAGAGAAAATAATTGACTGTTTTATTATAATGCTCATGTTATTACTACAATCTACAACGAACATAATGTTTCATTCCAAATGACAAAGAACAGTCTTGGTAAAACTGAAAGCGATAGGTGATCTCGGGAGCTGTAAGCGATATCTTTTTGTTCAGTGACTCAGCAATATACAGCACAAGAGAGCTGAACTCTCTTCGTATTATATAGTATCGGATAGTTTATTAGTAAGCATAATATCAGCTCAAAGTAGGTTCGTATTTCCACAAAGAAGCTAAGATATATGGAGAGGGAGCTCACCGGGCCTCTGTAGCAGTCCGTCCGGCTATCGTTTGTGAACAATCTTTTATAGCATATTACGACAGAGGAAAATGTGCCTCTAAACTTCACAATAAACTTCTTCCGTGGCGTTAATTGCCTTGTTTTTTGTCGAAGCTACGAAATGTTTTCTGCCGCGTTGCCACGACCACCTGGACTTAATGTTAACTTCTGTGTGGAACTGCTAGTAGCTAACGTATCCCTCGGACAGATTTATGTGCCTGATGAGTCAGTTATAACAATCTGCTTCTAGCGGACCATTCACCAATACTGGACACCGTACATTCGTTTTATTTCGTTATCCGCATAAATCCAGATGAACACTGTACCTGACTGAAAACTATGTCACCCTTTTTCACTTTTTTCATCATTTTATTAATTCTTGAAACTATCCACTGGAAGAAAACAATATGATATTTCGATACAGTGTATGATATCGAAAACAGTACTGAGAGAAGAGTGCGACAGCGTTGTCATCCATATTCGATGTTCCTCAATCCGTACATTGAGCAAACAGTAAAGGAAAATGTGTGTGAAGTCTTAAGGGACTTAACTGCTAAGGTCATCAGTCCCTAAGCTTACACACTACTTAACCTAAATTATCCTAAGGACAAACACACACACCCATGCCCGAGGGAGGACTCGAACCTCCGCCGGGACCAGCCGCATAGTCCAGGACTGCAGCGCCTTCGACCGCTCGGCTAATCCCCCGCGGCAAACAGTAAAGGAAACGAACGAGACATTCTGAAAGGGAATAAAGAGAAGAAGTCTAGGTCTGCCGATGGCATTGTAACTCTGTCACAGGCAGACAAATTATCACAAGAACATGAAACACTTACAAGTAACTAAGGATGGTGGAGAATCAAAACAAGGAACCGATAGGCAAAAAATGGATCAAATGGCTCTGAGCACTATGGGACTTAACATCTCAGGTCATCAGTCCCCTATAACTTAGAACTACTTAAACCTAACTAACCTAAGGACATCACACACATCCATGCCCGAGGCAGGATTCGAACCTGCGACCGTAGCGGTCGCGCGGTTCCAAACTGAAGCGCCTAGAACCGCTCGGCCACCAAAGGCCGGCAACCGATAGGCAAGTTGCTACATTATTAGCACACTGATCCGTTTCCGCGATCTGACTACAGTGACTGCCAAAGTCGAAGCCGATCACAGATCTTACCTTAAAAAGCGCTGGAAGGTTTCTTGGGGAATGGCAGCCCATTCTTCACGGAGTACTGCACTGAGGACAGGTATCGATGTCGGTCGGTGAGGCCTGACACGATGTCGGCGTTCCTAAGCAGCACAAAAGTGTTCTGTAAGATTCAGGTCAGAAATCTGTGCAGGCCAGTCCACTATAGGGATGTTATTGTCGCGTAACCACTCCGCCGCAGGCTGTGCATAATGAACAGGTGCTCGATCGTGTTGAAAGATGCAATCGCCATCCCCGAATTGCTCTTCAACAGTGGAAAGCAGGAAGGTGCTCAAAACATCAATGTAGGCCTGTGCTGTGATAGTGCCACGCAAAACAACAAGGGGTGTAAGCCCCTCCATGAAAAACACGAACACACCATAACACCACCGCCTCCGAATTTTACTGTGTGCACTACACACGCTGGCAGATGAAGTTCACCGGGCTTTCGCCATACCCACACCCTGCCATCGGATTGCCACATTGTGTGCCGTGATTCGTCACTCCACACAACTTTTTTCCACTGTTTAGTCGTCCAATGTTAACGCTCCTTACACCAAACGAGGCGTCGTTTTGCATTTACCGGCGTGATGTGTGGCTTATGAGCCGCCGCTCGACCATGAAATCCTAGTTTTCTTTCCTCCCGCCTAACTGTAGCAGTACTTGCAGAGGATCCTGATGCAGTTTGGAATTCATGTGTGATGGTCTGGATAGATGTCTGCCTATTACACATTGCGACCCTCTTCAACTATCTGCGGTCTCTGTCAGTGAACAGCCGGCCGCGGTGGTCTAGCGGTTCTGGCGCTGCAGTCCGGAACCGTGGGACTGCTACGGTCGCAGGTTCGAATCCTGCCTCGGGCATGGGTGTGTGTGATGTCCTTAGGTTAGTTAGGTTTACGTAGTTCTAAGTTCTAGGGGACTTATGACCTAAGATGTTGAGTCCCATAGTGCTCAGAGCCATTTGAACCATTTTGTCAGTCAACAGACGAGGTCGACCTGTACGCTTTTGTGCTGTACGAGTCCCTTCACGTTTCCACTTCACTATCACATCGGAAACAGTGGAACTAGGGATGTTTAGGAGTGTGGAAATCTCGCGTACAGACGTATGTCAAAGAACGTATTTTTTGGGATGTCCGCATACTTTTGATCACATGGTGTATTTCATCACAATACAACAGTGGCTTTGCTAGCGTCCTTGCCTCCGTGCACTGATGTTCCTGGTTAGATTTCTGCTGAGTACCTTGGAGTTTTCTAAGATGGAAAATTCTGGAACGATATCTGTTCATCACTGAGATCAAAAGAGAAGTCGTGCGAGTAAACCACCGCAGAGTCTTCAAATGGAAAGGGAGCAGCACATGAAGTGGTTTAGTTAACTTTGTAACTTTTTTTTAAATTTTAGAAATCTTGAAGAATACATGAATTGAATTAGCTGTCTCTGTTTCGTCAATAAGTGTACGAAGTCATTTCAGTTTCAATGAGTCCCAGTATCAATCTTTTGTTGTAGAAATGAACCAGAACGTTAACATTCTGAAGAAATTTTGCTTCTAATATGCCTTTTTAGATGACTGCAGCGATAAATGGCCATTGAAATAGACGTTTCAATCTTAGATAAACAACTAATAATTTTTAACCATTGCTGTCATCTGAGAACCATTCATTGTAAATAATTTATATTCAGACTTTTTTGTTTTGTCATTTTCTGTTGTTGGTGTAACGGGGACGCCTGCTCCCAGCGTCTGTCAAAACACTGTTGTTATAGCTATCATTAAAATTCACTATTTCGACCTTGAACAGTTCTCCTTTCTCTGTGGCTAATCATATCTACCTTGCAAATCTTTCTGACAACAATATCTACCTTCATCTGGTTTTCTGTTCTCATACACTCTTTCGCAACTTCATCTCCCGCTTCCTTTTCCACCCACGTTCGAAGGCCATTCGTTCTTCGTTACGCTTCCATGAGTTTCATGTGACACAGTGGAAAAATACCTACAACAACACAAAAATATTTTAGGTTTTACAACAGTCACTTCGTGTCGTGCAAGTTTCCGACACATCCGGTGTGTTTACGTCTTGCAACCGATACATTAGTGCAACGTTCAAGGAAATAGCGAAACACTTGAATAGTGTGAAATCTTCTCGGGTGATCAGCCGAGTAAAGGCGTCGTCTTCTCGCAACGTTTCGAAGGGTTTCGTACCCATCATCTTCGCTTGAAGATGATGGGTACGAAACCCTTCGAAACGTTGCGAGAAGACGACGCCTTTACTCGGCTGATCACCCGAGAAGATTTCACGAATGGAATACGCCGAGAAAGTCTCAAATCACACTTGAATAGTGATCTACCAGACCTAAATTTGTCCACTTGCTTGACCACTGTCATAGATGTTTACCTAGATTTACCCAAAAGATTCCAGACCAAAGCTTTCATCTATATCTGCTCTGTCTTACTTATAATTCTAACATTCTATAATTCTAACATTTATTTGTTATTAGTGTGTAACACGATGTATAGCTGTATTGCCAGCTTAAGACTCAGAGGCCCAAAGGATTTTAAAATGCTTGCAGGTTGTACATACACGGCTGAAAGGTCGCTTCTGACAACGGCCTTGAGCGTCCTCTCGGCTAATGCGTGAAAATTCGATAAACTGTGCTGAACAACCTTGTATAGACATAACACTGGTTTTTAACTACAATGTCATTTTAGTGTTGTTAGTTGTATCAAGCGTGATTAAATGTTTTGTGTTGGCGATCCAGCTAAGTTTGGCTTGCTTAGGAGTACCCCCGCTGATACAGAATATTTGACAATACTTTTCGCAAAGTATGTGCGTTTGCCAACAACACTGTCTGCAGGTTGCAATTTTTACTGTATCCTTCAACTTGACACAGAGGTCTATTTAGACCGTCGGGCATTATTTCTAGGCTACCATTTACGACATGGCTGAAATTACTTTTCACTTACAATTTACAAAATGGTTCAAATGGCTCTGAGTACTATGAGACTTAACTTCTGAGATCATCAGTCGCCCACAACGTAGAACTAATTAAACCTAACATGCCTGTCATCTCGACTGCTAGTGATACGAGGCCGTTGGGATCCAGCACGGCGTTCCGTATTACCCTCCTGAACCCACCGATTCCATGTTCTGCTAACAGTCTATGGCTCTCGACCAACGCGAACAGCAATGTCGTGATACGATAAACCGCAATCGCGATGGGCTACAATCCGACCTTTATCAAAGTCGGAAACGTGATGGTACGCATTTCTCCTCCTTACACGAGACACCACAACAACGTTTCACCAGGCAACGCTAGTCAACTGCTGTTTGTGTATGGGAAATCGGTTGGAAACTTTCCTCATGTCAGCACGTTGTAGGTGTCGCCACCGGCGCCAACCTTGTGTGAATGCTCTGAAAAGCTAATCATTTGCATATCACAGCATCTACTTCCTTTCGCGTCTGTAGCACGTCATCTTCGTGGTGTAGCAGTTTTAATGGCCAGTAGTGTAGTATTGATCTTGTCGTGGAAGTTTTACTTTAAGGTCCTTTCCTTTTAAACATAAAGTACTAAAACATTCCTCGGATGTTATTAGCTCTCTTTCCTGACTGCAATGGACATCATATGCCTGGAATACCTTGATATTCCTTCTAGCAAGGTAATAGTCCTCTCGGGGTAGATCACCTAGAGGTAAACGAGGTTTCCGCCATCGCTTTTCTTTGAAATGTGTATTGAATGTTGTGTTTCATACCAACATATTCGTCATTAATCATTACGAGATAGTGGTGAACCGTAACGGTGTCTTCCCTGTGAGCTTAAAATTGGGCGAGAGCTGGAACTGTTGGCCGATGCAGCTAAGTTTGGACGATAGGACGAATGACAACAAGATTAGCGAATGCAGTTGCGACGCAAATGGGGACAGAAGTGGAAGCCAGTGAATCTGGAGGCAATGTTTGCACTTTCGCTGTGGACCTTTGGCCCCGCTCCCACACGCTCACGTCCGTCAGCGCGGTTGCCTAAGTACAGAACCAGCACAATTAGCCAACTGCCGGCCGCCGGCCGCCTCCGCCTCCGAATGCTACTTGCCCGATAAATTACAAGTCCCCACGACCGAGCGCCTTTTGTCTGCGGTCAAACGTTCTCGCTTTCTGGAAGACTGTTATAAACAAAGATCATCGCTTAAAAATACACATGATCTCAGTGTCACGTTCCATTACACGTTATGAGTATGAAACTGCGCAAAGCAGAGATACTAAAGCAAAAATAATTGATGATGGAAAGCCACAGTGGAATAATTTAGTACGTTCAGATTTAGGTTTACGCCTATCACACTTAGTGAAACCTGCTGTTTTTTTCTGTATTTCTGGAGCACGTCATATTCCTCACTGTTACGAGGAGACGGCAGGTAGAAACAAATGCATGTGCAAGAGTCAGATTTAGCGACTGAGCAAGTGCAGCGTAATTTATAACTACCAGTTACATAGCTACCCAAGTCTAAATATTTTACCGTAATCGTGGGGAGCACTTTTAGATAATTCTGCGAAGATCATCTAGGAAAATTTCTCATGTATGTGTGGAAACATCCAGAGGATTTTAAGAAATAGCTTTTCGTCTAACAAAGCATATAGAACTTCGAGCAGACGACATAGAAGTACACTACTGGTCATTAAAATTGCTACACTACGAAGATGACGTGCTGCAGACGCGAAATTTAGCCCACAGGAAGAAGATGCTGTGATATGCAAATGATTAGCGTTCCAGAGCATTCACACAAGGCTGGCGCCGGTGGCGACACCTACAACGTGCTGACATGAGGAAAGTTTCCAACCGATTTCTCATACACAAACAGCAGTTGATCGGCGTTGCCTGGTGAAACGTTGTGATGTCTCGTGTAAGGAGGAGAAATGCGTACCATCACGTTTCCGACTTTGATAAATGTCGGATTGTAGCCTATCGCGTTTGCGGTTTATCGCATGGTGATTGCGGTTATCGTGTCGCGACATTACTGCTCGCGTTGGTCGAGATCCATAGACTGTTAGCAGAATATGAAATCGGTGGGTTCAGGAGGGTAATACGGAACGCCGTGCTGGATCCCAACGGCCTCGTATCACCAGCAGTCGAGATGACAGGCATCTTATCCGCATGGCTGTAACGGATCGTGCAGCCACGTCTCGATCCCTGAGTCAACAGATGGGGACGTTTGCAAGACAACAACTATCTGCACGAACAGTTCGACGACGTTTGCAGCAGCATGGACTATCAGCTCGGAGACCATGGCTGCAGTTACCCTTGACGCTGCATCACAGACAGGAGCGCCTGCGATGGTGTACTCAGCGTCGAACCTGGGTGCACGAATGGCAAAACGTCATTTTTCGGATGAATTCGGGTTCTGTTTACACCATCATGATGGTCGCACCCGTGTTTGGTGACTTCGCGGTGAACCCACATTGGAAGCGTGTATTCGTCATCGCCATATTGGCGTATCACCCGGCGTAATGGTATGGGGTGCCATTGGTTACACGTCTCGGTCACCTCTTGTTCGCATTGACGGCACTTTGAACAGTGGACGTTACATTTCAGATGTGTTACGACCCGTGGCTCTACCCTTCATTCGATCCCTGCGAAACCCTACATTTCAGCAGGATAATGCACGACCGCATGTTGCAGGTCGTGTACGGACCTTTCTGGATACAGAAAATGTTCGACTCATGACCTGGCCAGCACATTCTCCAGATCTGTCACCAATTGGAAACGTCTGGTGAATGGTGGCCGAGCAACTGGCTCGTCACAATACACCAGTCACTGCTCTTGATGAACTGTGGTATCGTGTTGAAGCTGCATGGGCAGCTGTACCTGTACACGCCATCCAAGCTCTGTTTGACTCAATGCCCAGGCGTATCAAGGCCGTTATTACGGTCAGAGGTTGTTGTTCTGGGTACCGATTTCTCAGGATCTATGCACCCAAATTGCGTGAAAATGTAATCACATGTCAGTTCTAGTATAATATATTTGTCCAATGAATACCCGTTTATCATCTGCATTTCTTCTTGGTGTAGCAATTTTAATGGTCAGTAGTGTATAATTTCTTTAAATGATCCATGCAATAGACAAATCAGCAAAATCTAATAATATCCCATACGTTTAATCTACACTGTGCAACCGTAGATTCTTGTGGTATTAATAAAATGGTTGTAATTGCTTGAAATGGCCTATTAATGGCACACACTCGATTTCGATTACCGACAAACTTGCACTTTTTGTTAGTCACTGAGTTTCCTTTCGAACGGAGCAGCATTTTTAAAATCATTCTCGCAGCATAGATCGACTACACAGAGAGTAGTATGTGGCAATCAGATACGACAGGGAGTCGTCGATATTCCATAAAATTAATTCTGCCTGGAGGCGGATCTTCTAGTCAGGACCAAGGAAAGTTAAACATTTTAGAGGTCGTCATCATAAAGGTTCGCCCATGTCGATGGCTTATCTCTTGGAAATTGTTAGGGGAACAGCCCACGTCTTCCACGTAACAAATCACCAGCGTACAAATGAAGTAGAAACGCCAAATAAGACTTCGCAAGATGCAATACATCGTCACTATGACAGTAAAGGATATATGAATTGTATACGTGTCAGATAATTAGAAGTAATTACGAGAAACTAACGTAAGACTACCCCTACCAGAAAACCAAGAACAGAGTTCTAGAATTTTAGTACTGCTGCAGCTGCTTAATCTTATCGAAAATAAGAAAAGACTGTTGCTAGAGAAGCTTTCTGTGTGGCGTGAAAGATCAACAGTATGCAATCCCGATCCAAGGAAAACACTCATTTTTGACGACTATCAGAAAGACACAAATGAATGTAAAACACCTTTCTCATTTTATACACCGCCACTACCCTCTTGCTAGTCATAAAGGTTGAACCAAAAACATTTAGTGTAGGACAACTGAAATGGAGAAACATTTTCAAAACCGTGTTACTCACTCTTTCTCCTGTAGGTAGCAGAAGCTATCATGGCACGGTATATCGCACTATGACTGCTTAGTAAACCCTATGCTTCAAACATATTAACAGACCATCACAAGGTTCCTCTGTTGCTATCCTGTGAAGCGCTGTGTAAAATGTAGTGTACTTCCCATTGATACTAGCATCGACGTAAACTAGGCCTACAGGAAAAAGTACGAGTATATCGCCTTCTCGTATGGTGGTGGTGGTAGTGGCGGTGGTAAGTTGCTATGGGACCAAACTGCTGAGGTCATCGGTCCCTAGGCTTGCACACTATTTAATCTAAGTTAAACTAACTTACGATAAGGGCAACACCCACACCCCTGCCCGAGCGAGGACTCGAACCTCCGACGGGGGGAGCCGCGTGAAACGTGGCAAAGCGCCCCATACCACGAGGCTACCCCGAGCGGCTCTTCTCGCATGTTTCTCGGCACACGCATACTAGTGCTAGGTGAAAATCTGTCTGCCGAAAAACTAAAAACGAAACAAAAATTTGAATATCGTGTGGTAAAGTTGTCTGATGCAATCTGTCTGCTCAGAAGTATACGGACACTCCTATGTAATTCGGAGTCGATCACTAGATGTCACTAGAGAGGAACTGCCAATATTTAAGAAGATGGGGAACATTGCGTTGACAGCAATCTGTAACAGAAGAATGTGTCGGTCAGCAAAGCTCACTGACTTTGAACGTAGGCTGGGCACCGGATATCACCTAAGTAACATATCCATTCGGGACATTTCAACACTTCTAAAGCTGTCCAGGACGACTTAGTGATATCATTGTGAAGTGGAAAGGCGAAGGAAAAATCATACTTAAACCGAGACCAGATAAGTCTCTTGCACAGATGGACAGGGACCGTCGACCATTGCGGAGGGTGATTGTAAAAAGTCGCATGAAATCAGCAGAAGGAATAACTTGTGAGTTCCAAACTGCTGCCAACAGTTCAACTAGCACAGTGGATGTGTGTAGGGAGATAAAAAGCATGGGATTCAATAGCCTAGAAGCTCCTCGCTAGCCAAACATTGCTGCAGTCAGTGCTAAGTGACTCTTGAGGTCGTGTAAACAGCGACGCTACTGGACAATTGATGACTGGAAGCGAGTGATTTGTAGTGATTAATCACGCTATACCCTGTGGCAATCCGGTGGAAGGGTTTGGGTTTGGCGAATGTGTGGAGAAGATTACCTGCCATCATGTACAGCATCATGTGTACCCTGACAACTTATCCCGAACCTAACACAGGCAGATCCGCCTCTGAATCCTATACATACGAACCCTGTCCCATACCTAACGTTGGTGGATTCACTTGCATACCCTATCTATGCTGGACACAAGCAGCACCTGCGACGTGCTCTCACATGCACACACTCACACTCACACACACACATACACACACACACACACACACACACACACACACACACACAGCAGTGCTATGGGTTTAGGAATTTACAGTTGGAACATTAAAGACCCAAGATGTATGTAACAGATGGAAATAGAGCATGTAGGAGGCTTTGAGAGCAGCAGCTGATCATTATTCTGTGTTATCAACACACAAGGATGGTAAATGGGGTATCACCTATGGTATGTGACCAATAATCAGAAGCATAATGAATGGTGCGCTAACTAACATTATAATGCGCTCCACTTCCGCCATAATTTATGTGTTTAAGTGTATTTGAGAGATGGCTTTGACAGCTAGCAAGTTTTTTCTTGGTAGACGTTTAGAACAAGAAGAAGAAGAAATATAACTCCTCCAATCACTTTACACATACTCAGGATAGGTGGGGGATTTAGGACAAGGAATAAGAAAACAAATGTTCTTACACAAAATCTAATTTTTGCATATGCATTTACACATAAAAAACACATCCCACTTTACATTTGTTCGTCTTGGTTCTCATAGTATGCAGCTTAATTTTTAACTTATAATTTAAATCTGCATCCGAATCGTGTAGTTCTTTCTTCAACTAATAATTCGACAAATACAAAGATAGTGTGCTCTCTATGTCTGATATGTATATAATTTCCCTTATCCCCTTAATAATTAGTTTTGGTCCTTCTTGCAGTTCTTCTAGCTGAGGGAATTCGGAGAGTTCAATTTTGCTTTTATTTCCCACATGACGCTATTGTTAAATGGTTCCATGTGTTCTTGTTTGTATATGGCAACTCTTCTCCCTCACATTCTTTTCCAATTTCCTTGTATAACTTTAAGTTTACAACATTTGCAAACAAACTACCATTAAATGTAATTATTCCGTCAGTTTTAAACTCTGCAAACGACTTTTGTGTTGCTAGCTACATGATGGCCAGTCCACCACATATAGCTACGACGCAACCCTGTTTTTAAGCAGATCCAAATAAGAATGAAGATTTATAAACCGATTTCTCGTGTATTATGAGCAAAAGATCCGAGACCTATTAGATCCGACGGCATACCGAAAACTAAGCGCAGATCCGACGCAGCGTATCACACGGAATACGAATCGGTTAATCAAGGCGTCTTCTCTGCCGGCAGACATACAGAGAAACCTGCACAACACAGAAGCCCTACCCCCTCGGCTGTATGGAATACCTAAGATCCATAAGAACAACGTTCCACTAAGACCGATTGTTAGCGCTCCTGGCTCACCGACGTATAAACTGGCAAAATACTTGGCCTCTCTGCTCCAGCCGCACTTGGAGAAGACCGATAGATACATAAAGGACTCAGGACATTTCACTGAGAACCTGAAGAAACTGAAACTTGCACCAAACGACACCCTGGTCAGCTTTGATGTTGTTTCTTTGTTTACGAAAGTGCCACTCAGTGACGCTCTGGAGCACATCGGTTCCATCACAAAGCTCTTCCTTGCATGTCTCACCACGAGCTATTTCACGTGGAATGGCTGTTCTACGAACAGCTGGAAGGCGTCGCCATGGGTAGCCCTCCTAGTCCAGTGATGGCCAACTTATTCATGAACATTTCGAAGCACAAGCACCGGACTTGGCGACTTGCAAACCTAAGGAGTGGTACAGATACGTCGATGATACTTTAGTTGTGTGGAGCCATGGTGAAGAACAGCTCGGTGACTTCCTAAGACACTTGAACAGCCTCCACGCCAACATAAAATTTACCATGGAAGTAGAAAACGACAAAAAACTACCATTTCTAGATGTGCTGGTTACAGGGGATGGTGAAAACCTGGGACACAGCGTGTATCGAAAACCGACACACACGGACCGACACCTGCACAAACTATCAAACCACCACCCGAGCCATAAAAGAAGCATGATTAATACGCTCGTAACGAGAGCAGGACGAATATGTGAGCCGCAGCACTTCAGATGCGAAATGCAACACCTGGAAAGGGTTCTGAGGAGCAATAGGTACTAAACAAATTACACTCCTGGAAATGGAAAAAAGAACACATTGACACCGGTGTGTCAGACCCACCATACTTGCTCCGGACACTGCGAGAGGGCTGTACAAGCAATGATCACACGCACGGCACAGCGGACACACCAGGAACCGCGGTGTTGGCCGTCGAATGGCGCTAGCCGCGCAGCATTTGTGCACCGCCGCCGTCAGTGTCAGCCAGTTTGCTGTGGCATACGGAGCTCCATTGCAGTGTTTAACACTGGTAGCATGCCGCGACAGCGTGGACGTGAACCGTATGTGCAGTTGACGGACTTTGAGCGAGGGCGTATAGTGGGCATGCGGGAGGCCGGGTGGACGTACCGCCGAATTGCTCAACACGTGGGGCGTGAGGTCTCCACAGTACATCGATGTTGTCGCCAGTGGTCGGCGGAAGGTGCACGTGCCCGTCGACCTGGGACCGGACCGCAGCGACGCACGGATGCACGCCAAGACCGTAGGATCCTACGCAGTGCCGTAGGGGACCGCACCGCCACCTCCCAGCAAATTAGGGACACTGTTGCTCCTGGGGTATCGGCGAGGACCATTCGCAACCGTCTCCATGAAGCTGGGCTACGGTCCCGCACACCGTTAGGCCGTCTTCCGCTCACGCCCCAACATCGTGCAGCCCGCCTCCAGTGGTGTCGCGACAGGCGTGAATGGAGGGACGAATGGAGACGTGTCGTCTTCAGCGATGAGAGTCGCTTCTGCCTTGGTGCCAATGATGGTCGTATGCGTGTTTGGCGCCGTGCAGGTGAGCGCCACAATCAGGACTGCATACGACCGAGGCACACAGGGCCAACACCCGGCATCATGGTGTGGGGAGCGATCTCCTACACTGGCCGTACACCACTGGTGATCGTCGAGGGGACACTGAATAGTGCACGGTACATCCAAACCGTCATCGAACCCACCGTTCTACCATTCCTAGACCGGCAAGGGAACTTGCTGTTCCAACAGGACAATGCACGTCCGCATGTATCCCGTGCCACCCAACGTGCTCTAGAAGGTGTAAGTCAACTACCCTGGCCAGCAAGATCTCCGTATCTGTCCCCCATTGAGCATGTTTGGGACTGGATGAAGCGTCGTCTCACGCGGTCTGCACGTCCAGCACGAACGCTGGTCCAACTGAGGCGCCAGGTGGAAATGGCATGGCAAGCCGTTCCGCAGGACTACATCCAGCATCTCTACGATCGTCTCCATGGGAGAATAGCAGCCTGCATTGCTGCGAAAGGTGGATATACACTGTACTAGTGCCGACATTGTGCATGCTCTGTTGCCTGTGTCTATGTGCCTGTGGTTCTGTCAGTGTGATCATGTGATGTATCTGACCCCAGGAATGTGTCAATAAAGTTTCCCCTTCCTGGGACAATGAATTCACGGTGTTCTTATTTCAATTTCCAGGAGTGTATATTAGAAGTGTAACATAGCTAAACACTCGGCGAAGTAAGGAATCAGAAAAAGAAATATTGGGTAAGGCCTTTCTACCATACCTTCCCAGAGTGACGGAGAACATCAGCCGTATATTGCGCGACACGGCGTAAAGAAGATTTTCAAACCGACAAGGAAGATCAAAGGGTGTCTTACATCGGCAAAGGAGAAAAGGGACCCACCTGCAGTGTCCTATGCTGTGGGGTGCCCTTATGCCTGGCCAGAGAACATATACCATGTACCTTGCACATGCGGAAAAGTTTATGTCGGAATGACTGGACGATCAATCAACACCAGGATCAAAGAACATAAGCGACATTGCAGGTTGGGGCAGGTGGAGAATTCGGCAGAGCACGCACTGAGTGAGACCGACCACGTAATAAAAATCGCCGACGCGGAAGTTCTGGCTGTAGAGAAGCACTATCACACCCGCTTGTTCAGAGAAGATGTACAAATACAAAAACACGCGAACAGCTTCAACAAGAAAGAGGATAGCATTAAGGTAAAAGGATACTGGCTTCCCGTGTGTAGCGATCGACCGTCGCGGGTAGCAAGAGGAGAACCGCACCGGAAATGACCGCGGAGAAGCCCTGGGACGTTGGCGCGCCAGGTAGATATAGTCTGCGGCCGCGAGCTCGGCTCCAGTTCACGACCAGCAATGGAGGGTGAAGCTTTGACAATGCTAGCCACTCGTGCTGGCGAAACGTCAGTAAAATCATCACAGGAACGTCGGCCGAAGAATCCGAGATAGATGCCAATAGGCAGTTTGTCTATGTGAAGTATGTTTTTCACAGGGACTGCTCTCGATTTGGATAAGAAAGTTACCAGGTAAAAGCCCAATTCATTCCTTGGGACTGTTACCTGTTCTCTGGCCAGGCATAAGGGCATCCCACAGCATAGGAACCAACGTATGTCTGGTTTTATTCTGGCAAGAAAATCATATTTCAGTGGAACTATCTGTGTTATGTACTACGCCTTGGACAGCGTGTACGTGTTAACGCATTCGACACATAATTTTATGTTGTTTTTTCTGGAAGGGTATGAAGACTCCATTTATTTTTTGTACAATTTCTTTTGCGTACTCGTTCAGAAACACATGTATTCTCTGTCTAAGTCGAATGCCTTCTAGTTTGTTTTCGTCACATTCCTCAAAGGGATGAGCGCCGAGGCGTATGTCATTCGTTAACCCGAGGAATTTGCTTTTCCTTTCATTAATAGATGCTCCACATGTCAACTTGTAGGTTTTCAAAATACTGTTCGTGCAGATAACTCGGGCATTATTTTTCACTATTATGATTTAGTCATCTGCATGCTCATTGACTGTAAAGCTGCTGTTTCCAATCTGCTCGCCTTCAGTATGGCTATGTAGTGTATGTATTAATACCTATAAGGATATTAGAAATACAACCATGGACAACGAGCACCCTTATCTGATAGATCAGTACACGGTCAGTCCTTCCGTTAGGTGTCTGTTCACTTGGACCCTTGAAATAATGACTGCATTTACCAGTAAGATTGCGTGAATTATCGATCCCGGAAAACTAAAGTGTTGATCTCGGGAACCCTTTCACTTTAGTTAGGACTGCGTGGTGATCAGTCATGCTGACTAGTATGACTTCATATCCGTCTACGTCAATATTTTCCAAAACGTTACACTTGTCGTGTCGGGATGCTGCGTTTGAGCTTATGTAGATGTAATGAGTCGTCTGGATGTTAAGGTTTTCGTCTACGTATTTTGCCCTGACAGAAGTTCTTACACCTCACAAGGACTCACAAATTGGTATCCGTGGCTCGTAGTAGACAATGAAAGTCACCTTTCTTTCTTTCTTTCACTTGCGCCTGTGTCCCGCAATGTTCGCAGGGTCGGCGTGGTTACAACAGATTTGGCAAGGTTAATTGAAAGGGGTGGCCGGATGCCCTTCCCGCTGCCACCCCATACCCCCCAGGACGGAATCAGTGTACCCCAGCTGTCTGCGTCTAGTGGAAACCATGAAATAGTGCGGAAGTGTTACAAATGTCTGCGCGTCGTGTAACTGAGGCGGGATGTGGGGACCAGCCCGGTATTCACCTAGAGGGGTGTGGAAAACCGCCTAAAAACCACATCCAGGCTGGCCGACACACCGGCCCACGTCGTCAATCCGCCGGGCGGATTCGATCCGGGGCCGGCGCGCCTACGCGAGTCGAGGAAGCAGTGCATTAGCGCTCTCGGCTAACCTGACGGGTCTACACAATAAAAGTCACCCTCAAGTATCAATTCATCATGGGAGTTTCTTATATGAGTGGCGTTCAGCAGATCATGTAACACATTTTTTCTTGCCCAAGTTCACTTATAAATGTGCAGAATTTGTTGTGAGACATCGTTCAATATTCTCGTTGCAGCCTCTGTACTTTCATGAAGTTTCGACCGGTAGCGGCGCCATACGTAGCCCTCAAAATGGTGTCTGTAATGGAAGTGAGTTCCAAGCAGAAAGCTGTCACTGAGTTTCTTTTGGCCGAAAACCAGAGCATCGCAGATACTCGTAGGCGCTTGCAAAATGTCTACGAAGACCTGGCAGCGAGCAAAAGCACGATGAGTCGTTGGACGAGATGTCTCTCATCATAGTAACAAGGTAGCGCAAACATGTTCGATCTCCCCCTTGCCGGCCGGCCGCACACAGATGTGGCCCCTGCAATGTTGGAATGCGCGGACACACTCATTCGATGTAAAAGACAGATCACAATCAAAGACCTCGCTGCTCAACTGAACGTCACATATGTCAGAGAGGAGCTCACACAACTTCACTGGACTGTTCTTCCTCATCTAGCCTACAGCCCGGATATCGTACCTTCCGACTTCCCTGTGTCTGGCCCAATGACAGATGCACTCCGCGGGAAACAGTACGTGGATGATGGAGGGGATATTGGAGCAGACAGACGTTGGCTCCAACGCCGATCAGTAGAGTGGAACCATACGGTCATACAGGCTCTCTCCCAGTAAGGTGGTGTAATGCCGTCACATTGAACGGAGATTATGTTAAAAAATAAGGCTTTGTAGCCAAGAGACTGGAAGACTGAATAAATCGAACTTGCTATCAGGAAACGCCCCTCGTATAACAAATGAGAGTTTTCCAGAAAAATCTATAGAACCCCTTTCTTGTTCGATCCGGACGGAGCATACATGTTTACAAAGAATAATATCATCGATGACCTCTTTTGTCACCCGGACGTCTGGATGAAATTCAAGTTGACTCATCTCTTGACCTCTCTTAATTGTTGTTGTTGTTGTGGTCTTCAGTCCTGAGGCTGGTTTGATGCAGCTCTCAATGCTACTCTATCCTGTGCAAGCTGCTTCATCTCCCAGTACGTACTGCAGTCTACATCCTTCTGAATCTGCTTAGTGTATTCATCTCTTGGTCTCCCTCTACGAGTTTTATCCTCCACGCTGCCCTCCAATACTAAATTAGTGATCCCTTGAAGCCTCAGAACATGTCCTACCAACCGATCCCTTCTTCTAGTCAAGTTGTGCCACAAACTCCTCTTCTCCCCAATTCTATTCAATACCTCCTCATTAGTTATGTGATCTAACCATCTAATCTTCAGCATTCTTCTGTAGCACCACATTTCGAAAGCTACTATTCTCTTCTTGTCCAAACTACTTATCGTCCACGTTTCACTTCCATACATGGCTACACTCCATACAAATACTTCCAGAAACGACTTCCTGAACACTTAAATCTATACTCGATCTTAACAAATTTCTCTTCTTCAGAAACGCTTTCCTTGTCATTGCCAGTCTACATATTATATCCTCTCTACCTCGACCATCATCAGTTATTTTGCTCCCCAAATAGAAAAACTCCTTTACTACTTTAGGTGTCTCAATTCCTAATCTAATTCCCTCAGCATCACACGAGTTAACTCGACTACATTCCATTATCCTCGTTTTGCTTTTGTTGATGTTCATCTTATATCCTCCTTTCAAGACACTGTCCATTCCGTTCTTAATTAAGACTGCACAATCGCATTCGTTTTCTCCCACATTATTTTAGATGCTATATGCGTCTGTAAAGCAAATGTCTTCTCACACTACTGTCTGCAGAAATGCGGCATTGACGTCATTAGTTTTTAAGAATTTAGCTAAAACTTCCCATTTGGACAAGGTGTTAATAACTAATATACTGAGTGTTAGGATCTAATAACTCTACCGACGTTCGTATATGAAGTGATTTGACAGTCAAGATATAAATTTCCATTTGCAGTTCGTATCAAAATCAGTTCAGCACTTCTTTCTGCGACACAGGTTACATGGTCTCTGCCATCCTGCATCAGATTATCATTACTTCCTGCTGCACAGTGAAAATTATGTTTCATCTGGCTGGTCAGTGATACACTACTAGCCATTAAAATTGCTGCGCCAAGAAGAAATGCAGATGATAACCTGGTATTCATTGGAGAGACGTTTTCAATTGGTGAGAGATCTGGAGAATGTGCTGGCCAGGGCAGCAGTCGAACATTTTCTGTACCCAGAAAGGCCCGTACAGGACCTGCAACATGCGGTCGTGCATTATCCTGCTGAAAAGTAGGGTTTCGCAGGCATCGAATGAAGGATAGAGCCACGGGTCGTAACACATCTGAAATGTAACGTCCAGTGTTCAAAGTGCCGTCAATGCGAACAAAAGGTGACCGAGACGTGCAACCAATAGCAACCCATACCATCACACCGGGTGATACGCCATTATGGCGATGACGAATACACGCTTCCAATGTGCATTCACCGCGATGCCGCCAAACACGGATGCGACCATCATGATGCTGTAAACAGAACCTGGATTCATCCGAAAAAATGACATTTTGCCATTCTTTCATCCAGGTTCGTCGTTGAGTACACCATCGCAGGTGCTCCGGTCTGTGATGCAGCGTCAAGGGTAACCGCAGCTACGGTCTCCGAGCTGATAGTCCATGCTGCTGCAAACGTCGTCGAACTGTTCGTGCAGATGCTTGTTGTCTTGCAAAAGTCCCCATCTGTTGACTCAGGGATCGAGACGTGGCTGCACGATCCGTTACAGCATGCAGGTAAGATGCCTGTCATCTCGACTGCTAGTGATTCGAAGCCGTTGGGATCCAGTACGGCGTTCCGTATTACCCTCCTGAACCCACCGATTCCATATTGTGCTAAAAGTCATTGGATCTCGACGAACGCGAGCAGCAATGTCGCGATACGATAAACTGCAATCGCGACAGGCTACAATCCGACCTTTATCATAGTCGGAAACGTGATGGTACGCATTCCTCCTCCCTACACGAGGCATCACAACAACGTTTCACCAGGCAACGCCGGTCAACTGCTGTTTGTGTATGAGAAATCTGTTGGAAACTTTCCTCATGCCAGCACGTTTTAGGTGTCGCCACCGGCGCAAAATTTGTGTGAATACTCTGAAAAGCTAATCATTTGCATATCACAGCATCTTCTCTCTGTTGGTTAAATTTCGCATCTGTTACACGTAATCTTCGTGGTGTAGCAATTTTAATGGCCAGTAGTGTATTACCTCTCAAATGCCATACAAATTAAATATAATGACCAGTGATGAAAAAAATATATAGATTAAAATTAAATTTGAGCGGGAGTCGAACCGTCGCTTCGTACATTATCGTTTTGTGGAGCTCGAACCCTAACCACTTTTTTTTTTTTTTTTTTTTTTTTTACGTTGCGTTTGGTCAGGACGGACATCACATGATACCCGTTCAAGTTCATTGTCGATCCTCTCACTCAGTTTCTTGTTATTACAGAGGGCATCCAGTCCTCTGACCGAAAACGCTGAGCTATCGTGCCGGCATCATTTGACCACGATGAACCGTAACCTGCGGCATCTACGCACAGATATATCAAGTGCGCTATAGACGCTTAAAACTTCTCTTGCTATTTTCTCGGAATTACCTGAGTAATGCATCTTACTAATTGCACATTATGTTGTTTTAATGGCCTACTAAAGGTGTACAAATTTTGAAATAAATCCGTGATCCCGACGTCATGGCCTCCCCTTATAAGTACCGGCAAGACATACGATCGAACCGTGCATGAGTCCCATCATGCAAAAACTGAGCTAGTTGACAAATTATCAGTCGAGTGTGTTCAGAAACATGAGGTATTGCCCCACCACGATAATATTGCATTTGGCCTTCAGACAATATTTCACGAGGACACGCTGAACCTCTCGAAAGTACAGATACAGATGACCCGAAAGTATTGATAGTGTGACGCATTTTCGTTAGTCACCATTGTATTTTTTTACGTCACCTCGTGTTTCCGAAGACGGCCACGGGAGGCTAATTGCAATAATATCTCGGTCGGATGGTACGGTGTTTCCAGGGAGTTTGTTTACACATACCACGTAAGTCTGTTTACAAGTACCGTGTGATCAAAAAGTCAGTATAAATTTGAAAAATTAATACACCACGGAATAATGTAGGTAGAGAGGTAAAAATTGACACACATGCTTGGAATGACATGGGGTTTTATTAGAACCACCCCATATTGCTAGACGCGTGAAAGACCTCTTGCGCGCGTCGTTTGGTGATGATCGTGCGCTCAGCCGCCACTTTCGTCATGCTTGGCCTCCCAGGTCCCCAGATGTCAGTCCGTGCGATTATTGGCTTTGGGGTTACCTGAAGTCGCAAGTGTATCGTGATCGACCGACATCTATAGGGATGCTGAAAGACAACATCCGACGCTAATGCCTCACCATAACTCCGGACATGCTTTACAGTGCTGTTCACAACATTATTCCTCGACTACAGCTATTTTTGAGGAATGATGGTGGACATATTGAGCATTTCCTGTGAAGAACATCATCTTTGCTTTGTCTTACTTTGTTATGTAATTATTGCGACTGGAACAGAAAATGGAGGTAATGACAGTGGCACGTAAAGTGCCCTCCGCCACACACCGTTGGGTGGCTTGCGGAGTATAAATGTAGATGTAGATGTAGAAGAAGTGCCATCTGTCGGACATTTTTTAAACTTTTGAATTTTTTTGGTTCTAATAGAACCCCATGTCATTGCAAGCATGTGTGTCAATTTGTATCTCTCTATCTACATTATTCCGTGATTTATTCAGTTTTCAAATTTATACTGGCTTTTTGATCACCCGTTATATGAGTTCGAACTAACCCATCACCAATGTGTACGTTTGAAATGTCATCTCGTGTGAATTGTGCTTCATTTGTGAATAATAATAACGCAGAAAAGAGCAGATATGTAGCACCGCTGCAAAAACCACTGGCAAAACATAACCCTTGCAGGGTAATCTGCTGCTGACAGGGCCTGTATATGTTTCTCTCGCAAATGTCTCAAAGCTGTCGTATGAGGAACATTCGCTAATAATTCTGACCTTGTGTGGTGACAGAAGCAGTTACGCGCACAGAACCCAGAATCTGCTCCTTTATATCTGGAGTTGTAGATCGTGGTCACCCCGCTTTCCAAACCAGGATCTGTACACTTCCCATGAATGTGCAGACAGTGACGGAGACGTTCAAATATCTTTCGATCACGACATCTTCGGTGTTAGTACCTCTCTTGATGAAAACGACGAGTTAACGCAGTATTGCCGTCCGCCTTGCCATACACTGAGCGCACTTCTGCCAGTTCCTCATTTCAGAACATGCTGAACACCAATGCACCCTTTGCCACGTTATAAACTGCCGTCTTCTGTCACGGCAACTACCTGCGGAAAAAAAAACGTTCCTGTGGATATCAATGTCTTGAAGGCCATAACTCGGAAATCAAGCATTTCCGGACACATATTGAAATGAACATTTTTATTGTGTACATATCAGGATCACATTCATGAAATTATGCCCCCTGTTTCAGAAACACACAATGGAATCTCGCAACTGTATCATCCAGTACAGGTGCCTTTCCAACGTTGAGCGGTTTTAGTCGATCTTAATATCCTGCCTCACCTTTTTTCAATATCTTCCGTTTCGGCGTTCGTACAATGACTGATTCACACGGTGAAAGAGTTTCGTAAAACCTAATTAGGTGTTTTGTTTTCTCTCTTTCATCTTTAGTTTCGGTTACAGTGTGGTCGCTGAGTGATTGAATAGATGATTTCTAACCGTTTACTGACTTTACGTTAGATTAGAACTTTTTAGGATTTTTGGTCAGATTGGTTGTAGAGGACTGTACTTCCACATTCATTAAATTGACGAATGACATGATATGTGACGTACGGCAGCAGATACTTTTAGTAAAGTTCGCAGCTCGTTGTAGCAGCGATTGTAGACGATACCCTGGCCATCACACAGCGTCGTCATAGCTGTGCGTCCACAACAACACACCAAAGTACATCCTGGAACACCATTGTAGACTATTCACGCCTAATTCTAAAACAAAGAGATTCGAGACGCATGATAGAAATCCAATTCATAGTTCCAATCTGTTGTTCATTTTCAATATGACGAGAGAATTCATCATTGCAAATGTCCCTTTCCGTAAAATAATTTCATTTTTAATTCCTAATTTATTTTTACTTTAATATTAAATCGATATGCATGAGTAGACCTATAGATTAAAGCATTTATTTCAGGAGTCATACTAAGAAAACAGACGGCGTGATAGTGTTAGTCACTATTCAGTATCTTGTGTACCATTTAGAAACCATCGTCTCCTCAAAGTTATAGAACTGAAATTAAACCATTCCTTTGGCACACAACGACACACGAAACGACTATGTTCATTTACATATTGCCAGGTTCTGTGACGGAGGTCGCTAACGCACTATGGTACGGGGTTAGTTGACGCAGAACTATCCGGTTCAAATCCCAGTTATGGAAGACATTCCTTCACCACTGGGAATCGAACTGATTACGTCCGGATTGTTCGCTGGTCTAATTGCATGTGTTAGCTATCTCGGCGACGGATGCTTAATGAAATATGCTGACTCCTGTCAGAATATTACTACTGGAACCATCACTAGAGTATTATATGGCGCCCAGTGTGAAGCTATACGAATAATATATGAGCTACAACTGTAGACAAATGGCTCTGAGCGCTATGGGACTTAACATCTGAGGTCATCAGTTCCCTAGAACTTAGAACCACTTAAACCTAACTAACCTAAGGACATCACATGCTTCCATGCCCGAGGCAGGATTCGAACCTGCGACCATAGCAGTCGCGCCGTTCCAGACTGAAGCGCCTAGAACCGCTCGGCCACACTGGCCGGCCAACTTCAGACATCTTCAGTAAGAATAATAATGGAAAAAGATGTTCAGACATCTAACTAGCGTTCGGCTGGCATCTAGTGTTTTTTTGTTTTTTACTTTATTGTTATTTTAAGCCTGTACAACAGGCAGGATGTCAGCAGCACACTATGCTGCTCTTCAGCCATAGAATATACAATGGGCAAAAACAGTGAGAAGACACATAAGTGACAGAACGGTGGGCAATAAAACAGGAGACACACATAGAGACAAACACGGAGCCGTTCACACTCGTCGATAATCCACACTGCGAACTGATGAGATGACACACAAACACTGAAGATGACGATGGCACTGGTGAACGATGGAGTGTGACGGTGAACACTGAGCACTAAACACGACGGCACACACGAAACACTGATGGCGGTGATTTCCCCCGCGCGAATGTCCACTTAGCGTGTGCGAGTCCGGGGACCTGCCAAGAGGGGAACAGGGGTGAGGTGGGGGAGAGGGGAGGAAAAGGATGCCAATGGCGGAGGAGAGGGACAGGGGAGGGGAGGCCCGGGGGAGGAGGGAGGAGAAAAGGAGGAGGGAGGGAAAAAGGGAGAGAAGGGAGGGAGGGTGCCCAGAGGAGCAAGCACAGGAGGAGGGCGGGAGGATCAAAGTTGGTAGGAGGGGTAGATGGAGGGGAGGAGGGCATCAACAGGGAGGGGGAGCTGGCGGAAGCCACCTTGGGAGAGGGTAAGGAGGGTGGAGAGATGGAGACCGGGTGGGATGTGGGAATACAGGCGCGGCAGCGGGCGGGGGTGGGAGAGGATCGGGGACACGAGCGGGTGTGGAAGATCAAGTTTACGGGAGGTGTACAGGATCCGTATCCATTCAAGGAAAAGGAGGAGGTGGGGGAAGGGGATGAGATCATCCAGGATCCGCATGGGGGAGGGGAGACGGATGCGATAGGCAAGGCGGAGAGCATGGCGTTCAAGGATTGGGAGGGATTTATAAAAGGTAGGGGGGGCGGAGATCCAGGCTGGATGGGCGTAACAAAGGATAGGGCGGATGAGGGATTTATAGGTGTGGAGGATTGTGGAGGGGTCCAGACCCCACGTACGGCCGGAAAGGAGCTTGAGGAGACGGAGGCGGGAACGTGCCTTGGCTTGGATTGTCCGGAGATGGGGAGTCCAGGAGAGGCGACGGTCGAGGGTGACGCCAAGGTACTTAAGGGTGGGAGTGAGGGCGATAGGACGGCCATAGACGGTGAGATAGAAATCAAGGAGGCGGAAGGAGGGGGTGGTTTTGCCTACAATGATCACCTGGGTTTTGGAGGGATTGACCTTAAGCAACCACTGGTTGCACCAAGCAGTGAAGCGGTCAAGATGGGATTGGAGAAGGCGTTGGGAGCGTTGTAGGGTGGGGGCAAGGGCAAGGAAGGCAGTGTCATCAGCAAACTGGAGAAGGTGGGCGGGGGGTGATTGCGGCGGCATGTCCGCCGTGTACAAAAGGTACAGAAGGGGGGAGAGGACGGAGCCTTGGGGCACACCGGCGGAGGGGAAAAAGGTGTAGGAATCTGTGTTATGGATTGTGACATAGGAAGGACGGCGGGAGAGAAAGGAGCCGATCAGACGGACGTAGTTGATGGGAAGGGTGAAGGTTTGGAGCTTGAAGAGGAGACCGGAATGCCAGACGCGGTCGTAAGCGCGTTCGAGGTCAAGGGAGAGGAAGATTGCGGAGCGACGGGAATTTAGCTGTTCGGAAAGGAGATGAGTGAGGTGAAGGAGAAGATCGTCGGAAGAGAAGGACGGCCGAAAGCCACACTGGGTAACGGGAAGGAGGTGGTGCTGGCGGAGATGCTGGTGGATGCGGCGGGTGAGGATAGATTCCAGGACCTTGCTGAAGACCGAGGTAAGGCTGATGGGACGGTAGGAGGAGACGGCGGACGGCGGTTTGCCAGGTTTAAGGAACATGAGGATGCGGGAGGTTTTCCACAGGTTGGGGTAGTAACCAGTGGACAGGACTACATTGTAGAGCTTGGCCAGAGTGGAGAGAAAAGAGACAGGAGCTTCACGAAGGTGATGGTAGGTGACACGATCGTGACCAGGAGCGGTGTTGCGTTTGGTGCGGAGTGTAGCAATGAGATCCTGTCTAGTGATAGGAGTATTGAGTTCCGTGTGTGCAGTGTTGTCCAAGTACTGGAAACCAGGAGTGAGGGGAGGGACAGAAGTGTCAGTTCGATCACAGATATCCGGGAAGAGGGAGTAATCAAACTGGGGATCATCGGGGATGGAAAACACATTGCACAGGTAGGAGGCAAACTGATTGGCCTTACTAAGGGCGTCAAGGAAGGGGTGATCATCATGGAGAAGAAGATAGTAAGGGGAGGGCTTAGTTCCGGTAAGGCGATGGAAGGCTGACCAGAACTTGGACGAGTTGATAGGGAGGGTGCATTTAAACGGGTGCATGTCTGTCGCCAGTCCCGACGTTTCTTAGCCGCGAGCAAATTACGAATGTGTCGCTGGAGTTGCCGGTGGCGTCGTAGGGTGTCCGGGTCACGCGTGCGGAGGAAGGCACGGCAGAGACGGCAGGATTCACGGAGGAGGAGGACGGCCTGTGGGGGTAAGGTAGGACGGTGGAGGTGGATGGCGACAGTAGGGACGTGGGCCTCCATGGCCTCAGACAAGGTCTGCTGGAGAAAGGAGGCAGCACGGGTGACATCATCGGGGTGGTGGTAGGTGAAAGGGTGGCTATCGACCTGGGTGGAGAGGGTATCACGGTAGGCATTCCAGTTGGCACGGGAATAGTCATGGATGTACTTAGGGGGAGGGTCATTACGAGGGTCGGGGCGGGGGCGACGTCCGTCGGAAACGGTGAGGAGGACAGGGAGATGGTCACTACCAATAGGCTCCAGGACATCCACCGTTATGCGACCAAGGAGGTTGGGGGAGGAGAGAATAACATCGGGAGTGGAGTTGGATTCGGGACGGGTGTGCTGGGGGATGGGGATGAGGTCGCCTTGAAGGGTGGAGAGGAACTGATGCCACCACCGTAACTGGGCAGCGGAACGACTATGGATGTTGAGGTCGGCGGCGATCACGTAGGAGGAGAAGGTACGGTCGATGTGGGAGAGGAAGTCGAAGGGAATAGGAGCGTTGGGGCGGACATAGATGGTGGCGCAGGTAACGGTAAGGCCAGGGAAGAACAGACTAAGGATCAGGTGTTCGGTGGGGTCGGGAAGGAGAGGTTGGAGCCGAACGGGGATCTGGCGGTGGTGCCCAATGGCGTCCGTGTTTGGCGACATCGCGGTGAACGCACGTCGGAAGCGTGTTTTCGTCATCGCCATATTGGCGTATCACCCGGTGTAATGGTATGGGGTGCCATTGGTTACACGTCTCGGTCACCTCTTGTTCGCATTGACGGCACATTGAACAGTGGACGTTACATTTCAGATGTGTTACGACTCGTGGCTCTACCCTTCATTCCATCGCTGCGAAACCCTACATTTCAGCAGGATAACGCACGACCGCATGTTGCAGGTCCTGTACGGGACTTTCTGGATACCGAAAATGTTCGACTGCTGCCCCGGCCAGCACATTCACCAGATCTCTCACCAATTGAAAACGTCTGGTCATTGGTGGCCGAGCAACTGGCTCGTCACAATACGCCAGTGACTACTCTTGATGAACTGTGGTATCGTGTTGAAGCTGCATGGGCAGCTGTACCTCTACACGCCATCCAAGTTTTGTTTGATTCAATGCCCAGGCGTATCAAGGCCGTTATTACTGCCAGAGGTGGTTTTTCTGGGTACTGATTTCTCAGGATCTATGCACCCAAATTGCGTGAAAATGTGATCACATGTTAGTTCTAGTATAATATATTTGTCCAATGAATACCCGTTTATCATCTGCATTTCTTCTTGGTGTAGCAATTTTAATGGCCAACAGTGTACTTCGATTACCATATTCGTTGCTCTAATGTTTCCAGATATGTTCCTGTATTACAGTTTTGTTTATTTTGTATTCCTAGGTAAGAAACAACTTTTTGAGCTCAGTTTTCACGTATTTGGCTCTATCTACTATTCTGTGATCCTATTATACCATATGTGTCGTTCTGGAGTTGCGTTTCGTTGTCCTGAGAACACAGTTAGGTCCGATTTTTGACGTTTTCGAGCCAATAGCACCGGAAATTTTCAGTTTCACTGTGTGTTGGTAGCGTGAGTTTACGTTATATAGTGTTGCCAACTGTCGCAGAGTGTTTTTGGACATCTTTTGTTTGTGGTGTCAGTATGGAGTTTGATATAATTTTGTTTGTTACATGATACGAGTTCGTCTGTATCTGTGCGTAGTGGGCTCTGCTCTGGAAACTTTCTCTTATTCACTGAGAGAAGAGGAATGAAGCGCCTTGGCCTCGCCTGTGGAGACCTGCTCTTTATATTGTGTGCGATTTAAGAAATATACGCGAATCTGAATGACGACGACTGCAATTCGGACTCCACGGTTGTCACGTATGTCATAGCTGAGCTACTCTCCTCAGCTTGGAATCTTTTGCTAGCTTGGTGGAGGCTGAATCCTTTGCAGGCTCCCACAAGTGATGTCCCTTCAGAAAGCGAAACGTGACCTATTCTGCGTAGTCACCAGCGTTTTGTTTAGGACTCGTGAGTCATCCTGTAGCTGTCACTGAAGCTTGCTATCTTGCCCTCGAACGAAGCTCCACACTATCTTAACGATTGCTTCTCATTAGTTTAGTAACATCTATTTGCTCATCTTCACAAATTTAACAGTTTTCTCCCACCTTGAATCATTTCATTGGTTTTTCATAAAGGTTGTGCCTGCACTACATGAGTAACTGGAAACAGCACTTGCTAAGGATAGAGAAATAAATAAAACTCGACGATCAAGCAGACAACAATGTTTTCTATAATTTATTTATGTGTTTATAATATAGATCCCGTACCAGACAAAAGCTAACGGAGTATCATATAGCTAAGGAATTACTTCAGAATCAAATGGTTCAAATGGCTCTGAGCACTATGGGACTTAACTGCTGTGGTCATCAGTCCCCTAGAACTTAGAACTAATTAAACCTAACTAACCTAAGGACATCACACACATCCATGCCCGAGGCAGGATTCGAACCTGCGACCGTAGCGGTCACGCGGTTCCAGACTGAAGCGCCTTTAACCGCTCAATGGATTTCCCCATTTGCAGCCCATATCTTCTCTAGGATGCTTCCCCGTTCGTGTTTGCTCCACTTATATACTTTTCTTACCACGCCATGAACCTGTAACGCCACCAGACGACATCCAACGTCGCGGTGGGCTGTGGTCATAATGTACTGGCTCATCAGTGTACATGCCAGCAACGAGGCCAGTATTTACTTACTCTGTATTGTACACAATGCTCTGCATCTCGATATGTCATTACGCATGCAACACTTTTGTATTGGAAGTGGACAGAAAAATTACTGTATTAGTGTAGTGAGCATTTGAATGTATGGGTGATAAAGAAATTTATCCCCAGTACTTGTGGTCTCTAACAAGATGGGTCTCGACAAGATGTAGTCTGGCATAAATACTGGACTCGATCGACCCAAGGACCAGTCTCAGGTAGCACCTGAAGAAGACAGCGAGGCACGCTGTTGAAATATCGTGCGAGAATGACGCGAACATCCGGCTGGATTCCCGAATATCCAAGATGTCAAGATGTAGTCTGTCTATTCCTGGTGGCGTTAGGAATCGTCATTACAAGGGTTTGTGCAGTACGTTTAGAGGTATGGCATAAAGATCCTGATTTTTCAGACTATGATGTAGTGTAAATAAGTTATACAAAACTGCAACCAGTCACTTTTTTGAATAATTATGTTTTATTTCATGAACCGGTTTCCGAACCTTTTCAGTTTCATCTTCAGATGGTTTCAGGAAGTTACATCATTATTGCTAGCATAATGCTGGGTGCTGGCTCTATGACAAAAAGGTGGAACACACTTTAATGTATCGCCATGACTATAGCTTATCTGTCGATATGGATGTAAATTTAGTTTTTTTACTTACTGCGACAGTATAGGCGGCTTTTTTCGGTTAGCGTGCACCTGTCTGCCTCCATTTTGACGTCCAGTTGTTGTATCACTACACACACTTCCACACAAACTATATTAATTACACTCTGACAGCGAGACTTTTCCAGCATCCAGCATGCGCTTTACAACTGCTGCTTGTAACAAAGATCTTGACAGAAAGATATGGCATAGGCATACATTGCACAGAGATGTAATTTGTTCTTCTTTACATGTATTAAGGTCAATATAAGGGCAAATATTTTAATCAGACTGGCGATAACAAGAGAGTACAAAATATATTAAATAAATAAACTACTACAAGAGCAAACTTCAGGTGATCTGATATCTTATTTCTATTTGTATATTGCGTATAATACAGGCATTTTACAGCTTATTTTATTTTATTTTATTATGTGATTGGCATTAACATGGATATCTTTGATTCAATGCTACACAGTTATTGTATCTGCAGTGAGATGCAGCTGTCTGTTAGACTAGGACCTTTATATTTACATATAAATTAATAACTAACATTCAGATCAACTGTTGGCTTATTTCTGTTGTTATATTCTGGGGTATTAGCAAGAGTAGATTCTGTTTATTTTAGCTAAAGGTATATGTATAAAAGTTATAGTGATTGTAATGTACTAAAGCTGCCTGTATGGCTATACACTTTATATTTAGAAACCATGAACAAAAGTTCTTTAACTGTTAACTTATTTTCATTCTTACATAAATCAGTACTTTTATACATATTACTTCTAGCTGGAACAAACAGAAGCTGCCTTTACCAATATTCCAGGTCACTTTAATGTTCCAAAAGTAATCGCCACAACTATGAGTACATTTATCCCAGTGTGAGACAAGATGGTCAGTGCTCTGATGTAAAAATATTCGTATTTGTCTACGGGATCATGATTATACCCAGGCGTGGATCTCTTTGTCCAATGCAAATTGACTACCCCGAACTTGTAAGGCCTTCCCATCGAAACTTCTGCAGTGTAATCATAGCAGCATGCGCGCCAGCTCCGGGAAAGTCATGGTGATCTTTTTCTTTGACTGCAAGGGCGTACAGTAGAATAGCAGGGCGGATTCAAGCCGAGATAACGATCTTATCACAGCCGGTGTCATGTTACACATCCGCTGCCAGGTTACATACTTGGGATTGTAGCCTCCCCCTCACTTATCGACCTTAATGACAGTGAAAAATTAAACCGCATGCACCTAATGGAAATTTGGGAAAAACAATCGTCACCGAAGTTAATTTGTCGGTAAAGAGGGAGGAAAGGGTTACATCTAAATGAAAGGAAAAATGCAAATGAAATTGGTGAAAATTAATTTTGAGAAAAGAATAAAATTAATAAAGAAAGTAAATGTGTGGTCGTTACATTAACAATTAATTGGCGTTAATTAGATAGTTGAGATCTGGGGAAAATTGCGGTCGCCAGTCCTATGGACAACTACTATAATAACTGAAAATGAAAGATTAATGTACATATAATTAGCACTAAAAGCATGGCAACTGAAGGTTGCACGTGTTGTGTGAAAACTGAATGTTTGTCAGAAGTAATGAATTTCGCTACACTCTGACTTAATTTAGCAAAAGAATTAATAAAACCGGAAAATTGAAAGTTAGTTTAGTGACTGAAATTAATAGTGAATTTGTTTCTAAAGCACTACGAAATTCAATAAAATAAGTTTAGTCTTGGGCTACCTCAACAATCATTTCAAAAGCTACTTGAATCTACGCAATTTAGAAATAAGAGATTTAACTTTGAACTTGAATTAAATGATTCTGAACAATTAACAATAGTAAAATTTAGTGCATACCAAGCTGAGCTGCAGTCACAGGTAAGCTAAAATATGGTAACAAAACTCGCACTCTTAATTTGTGCTTGTGTAATCTAAATATTGTAGCCAGCTACGAATACTTTAACTGAACTTTGAAATTAAAGCAGTGAAATGGAATTTTGAATTTCAACGACACTCGGGTTCATTTTGGAAAAGGAAGGGACCCTGCTTGGTAATGCAATTGGGACAATGATCAACAAAGGTTCATGTTATGTTGCTGTAATTTTGTGAGGCAAATGGGACAATTTTAAAAGCCAAGGTCTGCCATACAGTTCTAAAACTTTACATGCTTCCAGTCTTCCTTGTTGGTTGATTGAAGGTTTGAAGTCGTCGGTCGAGGAGGTGGCGACAGTCACTCATTGTCGGCTGTCGCTGTTGCAGAAGCTGGATGTTGGCGCGCGTTCTTCTCGACACTGTCACCAGGCGAAACGGGCTCTTGATGTGCACCAGCTAATGCTTCCCGTCCGTGACACGGTGTCATAAACTATCATAGCAAGTCGAGCGCAATTACATGCTGCCAAACCCCGAAAGCACGGCAACTCGTGGGAGCGTCACTCAACACACGTCCTCCACTGCCCTACTCCAGCCAGATTCTGCTCTGCCCACGCTCTACGCGGCAGAGTTAACACTACCAAAGATCCTAAACACTTTGGTTCTCCACACGACCTATCGATGTAACCGTTCGATAGCATAGTTTTCCCTAGGCCAGACCCAGGGTAAAAATACAAATAATATTTACAAAATAAACCAATTAAACACCACATAAATGCATAAATGTATATATACAAATAGTAAAACAATTACAATATATAAAGACACAGAAATGCCATATCTTCAGGTAACAAAATAAGGAAAAAATTTATAGTACAATGGATGAAAATAGGAGGATATGCATTTCCGGCGTTACAGGCTCTTAGCTTCCCCTCTCCCTTCCATTGTGAAACTACCGGGAATTGATCGAGCTTACCCAGAAGAATTACCCAGGCAATTGCGCTATAGTCTGATTTAAAGTAGTTGTCAGTTGACGTTTGTGCTGCGAAGTTGCGGCGTTGTCACGTCAAGCACTGGCTGGAGGCAGCCACCTCAGCGCATCGCTACCCCCGGCGATAGAAAATCGCTTTAAAGCCTGTATCTTCTACAAAAAGTAAGTAAAAAATTTCAAACCCACATATGATGTATATCTCTACAATGTCTCTCAATCTGTCTAATATCTATTCTTAATTTTAATTAGGACAAGAGTTACGTTAATTTGTTTGAAACAATTTAAATTCTCGATTTCGCAAACAGCTTCTAACTTATCACGTCATTACTGAAAAACTATTGGTATCACAGCAAAATATTTTTTTCCATTCATTAACAAAATAATGTACTCGGCAAAGAATCCTTAAAAGTTTTCGTAGTGCATCACGTTTCTTGTATATAAATTTCTGAAAACAGCATATTTAAGCAACCCTATCAGTATTGAACTCGAAACAAGTATGACGTTTAAAATCTCTATCTCCTATAAATATTATGTAAATATTTTGAAATTTACGTACAGTATCGGTCTCAGTGGTATCTATAAGCAAATCAAATATCTTTTCTTAATTTCAATTAGGGCCGTTGTTGCATTAAGTATTGAAGTGTGAGAAATTTTCGCGTCCTGAAAAGTTTTCTTCATTAGATTGCAAATCTCGAAAACTCTTACACACATTGAATAACATCTTGGTGTGTACACAAAATGAAATAGAATTAAAATTCAGTCTAACTTACCGTAAGGAGATGACGAGAGCTGGCCAAACAGTATTTCTTAGTCTCACAACAAGAATAAGAATTAATCGAAATAAATTGACAAACACACTACTTAATGGCATTAAGTACACTACACACTAATCAGACAATGCGAAAACACCGCTTAATTCAGAGTCAGAGTCAGTGGAACTATCAGTCTCGCTGCTCGTATTGACAGATATAATCAAGTCTTCGACACTTTGTTGTAAGATACCTTCATTGTTTCATGCGTCCTGTATCACTCGTTTCACGTGATGTACTACCTTCTGCCAGTCTTACGATGTCACAATTTCAACTGTCTCTTCCAAAAGGCGTTCCACTTCGGTTAATGTGAATTTCTTATTTTCTGCAGTAATATGCCGCTTAACCTGAGCCCAAATCAGCTCAATTGCGTTGAAATGGCAGTGGTAAGGAGGCAACCTGAGCACTTTATGCCCGTATTTTTTTGCTACTTCATCCACAATGTAAATCGGGTTCTTTGGCTTATGTTGCGATACAAGTTCTAATAATTCTGCCCTTGTAAAATTACTGTCGAACTGCACCTTATGTTTCTGTAACCAGCTAACAATGTCGTTTTTCCTCGTTGCCTTTGTGGGTGCTTTGTCTTGTATTACTGAATGATAAGGAGCGTTATCCATAACAATGACAGAGTTTTTTGTTAAGTTCTGGAGCACACAGTCTTCAAACCATTTCACAAAAGTATTATGGTTCATCTCTTCGTGGTAGTCGGAGGTCTTATTTGAACTGAATAGCAGCAGACAATTTGGAATGAAACCTTTTGAATTTCCGGCATGTGCTACAATTATCCTTTTTCCTCTGCCGATCGGAGCTACCATACTTCCGCCGATGGTACCGTCTGTCCAGCCTTTTTTTAAACTGTGTCCTGCATTCACCAACGTTTCATCAACCAAACGATATCATCAAAATTTGTCCCCACTAATTCTCTAAGAAAGCGGCATCGCCAGGCTGCAATATCTTGGCGTTTCATTAGTAACTTTCTGCCAGAGATGGATTTATAGCGGAATCCTAACATTATCACGACTCGTAACAAAGACGATTTACTACCCTGAAACAGGTAAGCCGCTGTGAGGGTAGCATGTAGTTTTTTGAGTGTTGGATACTCCTTCCTCGAATAAAATGCGTATATTTGACGACGAATGCCATCTTCCTGAAAAGAGTCAAGTTTTGTGACCCTCTTCTCCAGTCGCCTCTTTTTCCCAGGTGTCTCCAATTTAGATGAGTCACTTGAGCCTTCTTTCATGAATTTCTCCTTGCAGATTCTTATTACTGATCGTTCGCTGACTTGCAGAGCAGCTGCAGTTCGCTCCACCACCTTATCCAAAGGAACGAGAGGCCTTCCTGCAGCCCTCTCTCTCTCAAAATACTCCCTTAAGGAACACACGTATTCACGTGCCTGACTGCGTCTAACGCCATGTCCGCCACTTTTTGAAGGTTTCCGAGGAGTGTGCAGCCTCGGCCTCCCTCTCTTGCGACTGCTTTCATCAGACATCGTAAACACGTGAAGCTACAAGTCACTCAAATGTCTCACCCGCACGTCTACAACGGCTCACTGAGGACTGGCTGGCACAATGCCTTAGTCAGCTCAGCAGAGCGAAGTGGCAACCCAGCGGCAGCCGACAGCGCCGGCTGCCATTGGTTTATTGGTGGCGGGAGCCCTGCAGCACGTTCCCTGTCAAGTGACAACTACTTTCAATCAGACTATAGTTATATTCAAGGTCATGTTGTCACGTGTCCTAAAAAATGGTGACAACCCATCCTCTTATCCGCAGATCAATGAGGATCATACACCTTGTCTACGGACAGCTAGACAGCATAGGGAGAAGATATGTCTGTTTGTTAATAGCAATATTACATGAAGCCAGCAGAGACTACACCCCAGCAGATATGTAAGTACTCTTATTTTTCCATTTTTCCCCTTTTTTTTTTTTTTTACCAGGAGCGTAGGGAAAGGTTCTAGACCAGGGCCGGCCAGAAATTCTGCACGCGTGCAGTGATCCTGCACATGTGCAACTTCCGGGTCACAGTGTGCACGCCGCAGCCGTCAGCGTTCATGTAGTGCATGTTTCTACGCACAGATGTCGCTTTATCCACTTGCTGGGATACTGTGTACCGGCGAATTCTAGTGCTCTTTCCACAGCTTGCAAGCCAACCATGGGAAGGTATTTCGCGTATTAAATGTGGAGTCACCGCCAAACACCACAATTGCTAGGTGGTAGCTTTAAATCGGCCGCGGTCCATTAGTACATGTCGGACCCGCGTGTCGCCACTTTCAGTGATAGCAGACCGAGCGCCACCACACGGCAGGTCTAGAGAGACGTACTAGCACTCGCCCCAGTTGTACGGACGACGTAGCTAGCGATGCACACTGACGAAGCCTCGCTCATTTGCAGAGCAGATAGTTAGAATAGCCTTCAGCTAAGTCAATGGCTACGACCTAGCAAGGCGCCATTAGCAGTATATTGTCTGAAACCATAGAGTCTCACATGTATCGTCAATAGCGATGTACCAAGGATGGATTAAAGTTAAGTATTCCAGAAGCTACGTACTTTTCTTTATAGCGTTCATTACGTATCCTGTTTCAGACCTATCTCTAGCCTACGTGAGTTAACGCGTGCCTTTCGGCTTCCTCTCATTGTGTCTAGGCTGTCTTGTCTAGACACAACATTAAACATTTAAAATACTGTCACAGTCTGCTCATTGACACGTCTACTTTTATGTTAACAGTTTAACCCAGTAAGGCAAGCAATACAGTTAATAACCGTGGGTTTTTATTAAGGCAGCTTGACTGACGGCACGTAGATACGCGTAATGTTTTTGATCTAGTATTTAAGAAAGAGAGCACTTAGCGACTTCCAACGAACCTTATTCATGCTTTCAAATAACATTAAACTAATGCAAGGTTTCCTATAACTAATTCTCGGTGTCCTCAGTTACCTCTGAACAGAATAACCGGAGACCTGTCGATGATCACTTGTTATTTCAATACCATTATTGCTATATCTTTCATCAGTTCCGTCTGAAATCTGCATAATAACCGACAATTAGATGAATGTTACGTATTATCGACTTCAGCTGAGCGTAGCCCTTCACACATTAATAAAAACCCCTATATGTAAGTATACATTGGAACAATCGGTTTAATGACCAATTTTCCTGATAATAATGTAACATGGAGCAGAATGAGGCAATAATGCACAATTAGTAAACAATAATTTTTAATTATGAAAGGAATAAATCCAAACACGTTTATCGCTGGTCATGAGAAATGATATAAAGTCGGGCGCAAAAACACGGCTCATTGACAGACGCAAACAGTTGCAGAGATTTTCATCACTTATGCTTGATCGAAACCTTGATTTATTCATTTTCATCACCAAGAAAAATCTTTCACAAACAAGCCCTTAAGTGTTCCACATAAACAGGGAAGTGGAGCCGCCGCCGTTCATTTAGGACACATGTCTAAAAACAGATGTCGCTGTCGCTCGCTGTCGCACACGTGCGCACATGTGCAGCACTTCCGCACGTCTGCACACTGTGCAGCGTTTGGCCGGCTCTGTTCTAGACATTGTCTAAATCTTTAGAAAAAATTACTTCACTCTAGATCTAATTGTAAATAACAGTTTAGTACTATGTGGCACCAGCAGAGACCTCACCTACGCTTAGCATATGTTTAAGCAGTCAGTTTTACGTATTTTTCACAATTTTCCGCATTTTTACCGGTTTTTCACCATTTTACATATTTTGTCCAATAAAGCAAGACCGTCATGATGCTCTGATGCAATCACAATAGAGAATTAGATATCACTAATACTGAGGCACACGTCCCCAACTCCATTTTTTATAACAGGTACACTCTAGAGCTGGGCGGTAAAGCTATACGCCGAGTCTGTTTGTTAATGACAAATTATGTCACTAGAGGCCTACTTTTTTAACATACTGAGGTACTAGCAGAAGCCACACCCAATATGTAAGTACTTTCAGTTTAAGTTATTTTCCGCGGTTTTGGCGTTGTATCCAATTTAACCAGTACAGGTCGGGATTGCTTTTGCAACTAATTTGGTTTTTTGCTCATAAGACTGTAGACAACAACTTACAGATGTGTAAAAAAATAATATTAGAATGTTTTTACTCTGACAGCCTCTGCTGTTTGCTTTGCGTTCGACAGGCTATAAGCTGGTGGCTTTATCAAGCCGCCCCCTGTATATTACTGGCAACGCGTGTTGTAGCCTTGGTTACTGTTGCAACTGTCACATTGCGACCGATGTGAAGCGGGTCAGCAGACGAAAGCCATTGGAAAAGAGTTTTGAACTGTTACTCCTACCCACACATTGATCGTTGATTTCCCTCCATTTATCAGTTTGCATACGATTCTTCCTGCTGCTACATAGAACGAATGAGATGGCTCTTCATCTGGGATGTGCGAGATGTGTGTTACTAGTCAGTGTTGTCAGGGATCTCTGCAGGTTCAGAGCGACGATTTTGGCCCTCGTGTTACGTAGGTCTGTTGTGCTGGCAGTTACGAGCAGCATCTCGTCGTAAATACGATGGTGACTGAACTGTTATTAGGGAAGGGCAACTAGATTTTTCCATCTGTCATTCTGCATATTTTGTTCGCACTCTTAAATCACATCGGTAATCGATCTTTGGAGAATTGGTTTATCGGTATACAGTGCTCGATCTCTAAGGGCCCATTTTACAGTATTGTGACCTCTGTGAGTCTGTGACTTTGTATAAAATTAATTTTGTACTCCACTGCGACCACTTCTCAGTGTCGACTGCGTGTGGCAATGTCATATATGATTATTTCCGCATCTATTTATGAGTCTGATAGTGATGCCAAGTTGCAATATTGCGAGAGTTACATGTCTGCTAGATCTAGCCCACCGTGAACTTGGTCCTAGGCTTGTATTTCGTCGCTATTTCTTTTTTTCCTGATATACCAGGTGTGGATCGTTCGTAGTGAGGGAATATGACTGTTGCACCAGTCCTGCTCAATCTAAGGGACACTCACTATTTAGGCACATATACGTTTTCGTGGCAAATACAGCAGTGTGTAGCTGTCCAGCGTGTGTCTTTGGAATTATATGGATAGTCGAAATAACGCACTATACTCAGATTTTCCCATGGTTAATTTAAGAGGGCCACAGTTATGTCGCATATACGTGCAGGGTTTATTTTGGTACGAGTCTTCATTTCACTTGGGAGGCCGCCTAGCTAAAAATGGAGTCATACGCGCTAGTTTTAAAAGCATAACAGTTGTGACGGGGGAGGAGGGGGTGTAAGTTTCAGCCGGCCGGTGTGGCCGAGCGGTTCTAGGCGCTACAGTCTGGAGCCACGCGACCGCTACGGTCGCAGGTTCGTATCCTGCCTCTGGCATGGATGTGTGTGATGTCCTTAGGTTAGGTAGGTTTAAGTAGTTCTAAGTTCTAGGGGACAGATGACCTCAGATGTTAAGTCCCGTAGTGCTCAGAGCCATTTGTAAGTTTCAGAGTTGTAAGGAGGGATGTGCTTGGTGCTTAAACTATTAGCAACATTTATCGGGGAAGGAGTTAATGCCGATCTGATTCTCCTCTTGAGCTCCTTGACTGTAAGAGTTACTATCCGTTGCATTCCGTGCCAGAATAAGCTCCTGTTTAACATTCACAATAATTCGCTGCATGTCCTGAAAGTACCCCACAAGTATTTTAGAGGTATGTATGCACCATATCGGCGGTACTCTTCTGCTGTTCTGCCCACAGGCTCGCCTATGAACCATCCTACATTTTATAAACCATTCAGATCCGAGAGTGATGATGAGACAAATGTTTTAAGGGTTGATACTGTGCCAATACTACGTGTACAGTCAATCTCTACCACATTAAGTTCATGTCGTATTTCCTGGAATGCCAAGATTACGTGTAAACTTTGGTCCCACTGCATGACTACCATCTTTTTTCCTGAATGATCCATCCAAATACATGATACTCTTGCACGGAGGATTTAAAGCAATTTCATCGTTCTTGTTAAATGTCGTTGAAGTGTAAAGTTTATGTGAGAAGTATTCCTGGCATATGATTCGCTCATCATATTCCACTGGGTGAATTATATTGAAAGACGATGTCTTAGCGAGGTTTCAAGCCTACTGATTTAAGAAACTCGTACTTTGCACATGTTATCACCTTGCGGTTCTACTACTAAGTGGTGTGCTGTGCACTGGTGCGCTGGTTTTATACCTTACGGCCATCCGTCTTAGATGTAGCCGTAAAATGACCGCGAAAGTCAACAAGTTGGTTATTCTGGTCCACAATACGCAGCTCCAGGTAGTCCAATGTCTGAACTGTCACTGGAAGGTATATAGCGTTGGTAGGAGACTCAAGAATCTTATACCCTGTTCCAACGGATGGGTTCAAATGGTTCAAATGGCTCTGAGCACTATGGGACTTAACGTCTGAGGTCATCAGTCCCCTAGAACTTAGAACTACTTAAACCTAACTAACCTAAGGACATCACAAACATACATGCCCGAGGCAGGATTCGAACCTGCGACCGTAGCAATCGCGCGGCTCCAGACTGTAGCGCCTAGAACCGCTTGGCCACTCCGGCCGGCCAAACGGATGGGAAAATCCGTAAATTGAATGAATCAATCTGTCTTTGAGATATGAGTTCGTTGCAATATTACACTCAACACAGATTGTCCTGACAGGGAGAATATCCACTGTCTGACCAGATTTGTAAAATTTACTGGGATCTGTCTTCAAAACTTGTACCTTTGTGAAGCTCAGTAATGGGCCTACTGAACCTTTCTGCTTAAAGTCGCTCGATGCATTCATCGTCCTTATTTCAGATTTAAGTGTACTGATGTTTGCAGGGAGTTCAATCCCTTTTCCAGACTGTACTAAAACTTCATTTAAATCGTCAATATCGTATGCACCAGGTTCAGTTTCCACAATTTCGTCTTTACCATTAATTTCCAGTTGCAGCTGATTACTAGCCTCAGTGGTATTTGGGATCGTGTCGTATGTCTCCAGTCCAATCAGTGCAATACTCCAATCTTCAATGCGTTAATCAATTGGTGCGAAGTAATCCGTACATAATGCAGATGATCGTTCTTCTAAAGTCACAGTGTACGACATTGCATCTAAACATCGGCTGGTGTATGAACGCTTAATACCTTTCCTTATATATCATTCCAAAACGTCAGGAGGAACATGATGCGTAGATAACTAAACGTGAATGTATTAAAGTCTTGGTAGCGTCGAAAATTGTGGAACACATATCTTCTGCCTGTGAAGTATCGTTGTAATTCTAGGAGTGGCAGTTCACCGAATGAGTGGAAATATGTTATTTGTATTTTTTTAACATATGCTATCCAGTGAGTTCCACGTCCATCTGCTGCATCCAGATTCACAATTCCGCACTCTTCAAATTTCCAGATAGTCTTCTGTAATGCATTCCGCCTGAATACACCTCGAAATCCCGGAATATTAAATTTCTACTGAAGAAACTTAAGCAGGCCGTTGTTTGTACGCGCCCTGTCTGGTATGACTGCTAAGGGGCTTTTTCTCGTTTGACAAGGGACCTAGTCATTCCTTGTATGTTTTCAAGTATAGCACTTTTCCCATGGCTGGTGTCTCCGTCTTATGGTTATATCTTCGTGACTCCTGCAGTTGCTCCTGAAAGTTTTGTGCATTCTTGACTGTCCTGGCAATTGCAGCAGCACTCCCTGCCAATGAACGCACCGCCGAGAAGCTGGCTAGAGCAGGAATGAGGGAGGGAATAATTCCACCTGACGTCTTGAATTTTGGTAGAAGCCTCTGTGGTTTAATTGATTTTTTTTCTCGCTCCTTTCTGCTTCAGGGCGCTTTTAGCTGCATACGTAGCTGGTTGTCATCTTCTTCCTTAGCGCCCTATGTGCAGCGCTCATAACTTGGCTGAACTTCTTCACACACAGGCCCAACTTTAAAGTTACAAAGTTTTTTTCAACTGCAAATGCTGCAATGCGTTGACCTATACCAGTATCCCCTCTCACACGTATTGCCTTAGCTTTATCAGCTAAAATTCGATCGGCAGTGTGACGATTTTTATTTGCTGCGTATGCAATGTCATGTTCCACAGTTGCTTCGTCGAGCAGATTTATCCTCTTATCACCGTGTGCCAATCGGTTTTAAGTTTTGTTCGAGGTCCACAGTAGCTGTATCCATGAAAGTGTAATTTGTCTGGTAGTTTGTCGAGAATACAGCCTCCTTCTCTCCTGTCACACATGTCATGCTACTGAGGTGGTTGTCGTCTGCTCCCCGTCATGTAGCAAATCGTCAGCGTCGATCCAGCTGCTTTGTGATGCGGGAAAACCAAACCATTTAACTAACGCTCTATTCCCTCCACGCTGTATGACCCTCTCTACGAGATGCTCATCTGGTTCGGGGCTCTTCTGTAACTCTTCCGTGTAAAAGTATCCTGCAGTTTAAGTACAAATGTTGTTCTTTAAGAGGAAGGTTCTAGGATTCTTCCTCTGCACTTGGGAATCTGTGAATATCTTGGTTGACAAGTTTTGCATGTGTGACTCCTCGAATGCTGTCTTGTGTTTTGAAATACGCACTAAATCACCTACATTAAATTGCTGTTTGCGTGGATCTAGCATTTTAACATGATTGTATAATGTATCTACAAGTCTATTATCACAAACAACGATTGGTCTCACTATTGTGCGCCGTTTGTTTCGAATATACTGTGCAGTTATTTGCGGGAGGATACCGGTCCATTTGTGTGAGCTATAAAGATTGAATCGTATCCACATTAGGGCTTTCACTCTTTTGTTCAGAAATTCCATGATACTAGCCTTCAGGAGAATGAATGTCGAGTAGTGATGTGTTTCATACTTCTCTATCACAGTCTTGAAATATTTATCGTAAAACTCGCAGCCGTGATCTGTTTGTATGTTGTCTGGGCTTCGATTCGCCCCCGCCTGCAGAAATTGCTCAAACACATACGCGACATCCTCCTCTGTTTTCGCTTTCACGGGTAATGCCAACGCAAATTTAGAACAAGTATCGATCACCATTAAAATATATTTGAAGCCATTATTCACACGTCAGTATTTCCTCATGTCGGCAAGATTCGCCTGCTACAGGTCATCCAAACCTTTCATCATAACATGTCGTCGAGGGTATGTGTTTCATCCTGGTTTGTGCAGTTCTCAAACTACAGTCTCTATAGTTATTCGATGATACTTCTCTTACTCTAAGCTCAGAAATGATTGAAAGCAATTATTGAAACAACTTCAGTCTAATGAGCTGCATTACCAGCGGCAGTTGATGCCATGAGCAGTCGTAGCTGATCTATCAACTCATTGAGGTCGTTGCAACATTTATAATGCGGGAGTCAGTTGCTCTCTCTTTTATGCCGAATGTCAATACCATCGCCGCTGCTGTTTGTTTCACAACCCAATATAGGTTTTATAATGGATTTGTATTTAACATTGTTTCAGCTTTTTTCATTCTTATGCAGATCAGTCAAATGCAATAGTTCGCGATACATTTTCAAGTCTTTAGGCGAATAATTTGCAGTTTTTTGTTTTTTTTTTTGTTTTTTGGTCTTAGGAGAATAAGTTTCAGTAGACCAGGTGTTCTTTGAAACTGTCTATCGCCGATCTGTATTGTTTTTTTCATTTAAACTTATAGGCTACATGCCCAACATATACGATTTTTCACCATTGACACTGAATGTTTTGTCTCTGCAAACGTCATTGTGATGGTTAATGAAATCGGCAACAGCGTCATAATCGTCATTGTGGAATTTCGCTGAGATTTCATAGAGAGATTCAGTAACCGCTTCAGAAGCCCTAAACCAGCAACCATAACTTCTCTCTAACGGTCTACCATGCCTCGATGCCTTTATGCCTAGTCGACATCTAGTTGTATACTAATCACACTTCTGAGCAGCGTGAGGTTTTGAATATACGCTCATCTTGCTCTTATGCTGCTCCTTCTTCTCCGTAACAGCTATTTTCCCTTCAGTTAAGTCGCCTACTTTCTTTTCAATTGCATTAACCTGTTCATACAATGTCCCCTTCTCAATAACAGCTATTTCCCTGTAAGTTAAGTCATTTACTTTCTTTTCGATTCCGTTAACCTGACCATTTAGTGTGTTGTTCAGTCTCAGAAGGGTACGAAAATATGTCTCTAGTTCCTTGCGTACGCCTCCCACTTTACGTTCGAGAATTTGAATTTTCGCATCCATAAAAGCATGCATGTAAAAGCACCCATCCTATCAGACTGAGGTCCCGACATGCGTGCAAATGTATCCATGGCGATGTGTATACTCATGTACTCATCTCTTTCGATGCCTATGTAGATATATAGGCCTACAGGAACTTCTGGAAGTTCCATCTATACCTGCCATCATTCAGTTTCCTTGTTTTATCAATAATGAGAAACACATACTGTGAGTGATTCCAGTAATTACAAAATCATTGAACGACATATCATTTCCTACATGAGCCTGGTAAATGTGTTTTAAATTCAGACTGTCCTGTTTGAATGTTATAATTAGGTTTGCATCATCCCTCAGCAACTGTTTTGGGATTCTGGAATATCTCTGACTCAGATAAAATACATCAAGAACCATACGGCAACCGAAACAGAAATATCGCCTAATTTGATCTTGGTTTTGCACAGCAGCATCACCAAATATAAACATTGTCTTTGGCTTTACTTTATCCAGTGGACGGATCTCACTGCTCTGTCTGACTGTCGTGTATGTCACGCCGTCTACACCCAGCAATATGTCCTGCAATAGTTGGTATTTGAGCAGAAACAGTGTTTATGAAAATACACATCCATGCTCAAAGAGTACTCCAACTGGATGTGTCAGCAGCGACATGAGAATATTGTGATGCCACCGCCAGACACCACACTTGCTAGGTGGTAGCCTTTAAGTCGGCCGCAGTCCGTTAGTATACGTCGGACCCGCGTGTCGCCACTATCAGTGATTGCAGACCAAGCGCCGCCACACGGCAGGTCTAGAGAGACTTCCTAGCACTCGCCCAGTTGTACAGCCGACTTTGCTAGCGATGGTTCACTGACAAAATACGCTCTCATTTGCCGAGACGATAGTTAGCATAGCCTTCAGCTGCGTCATTTGCTACGACCTAGCAAGGCGCCATTACCAGTTACTATTGATGCTGTAAAACGTGTACCGTCAAGAGCGATGTTCACCAATTATGGATTAAAGTTAAGTACTCCAGCAGCTACGTACGTTTTTTGCTAGTCTCATTTCCTTGACCAGTTCCAGACCTCACGCCAGCCTGCGTGAGCTAAAACGCGTGCATTTCGGCTTCTTCTCATAGTGGGTTGGCTCTCTTGCCAATCCAGAACATTTGGCGACGAGGCCAATTCGCGTTCGTAACGATATTGCCCTGATTTACTTGTGTCATGGCTTCGCCACCATCTCTAGATGTACTGTCAGAATTTTATCGCTTACAGAATCAGCAGACGCAGGCCTTACTGGATGCCCTTGGACAGCTCGTCCAGGGTCAACGTGCAATGCAAAACGATGCGGCCCAGTTGTACAGCAGACATTACTAGCGATGGTTCACTGACTAAATACGCTCTCATTTGCAGAGACGATAGTTTAGCATAGCCTTCAGCTACGTTATTTGCTACGACCTAGCAAGGCGCCATGTTCAGTTACTATTGATATTGTGAATCATGTACTGTCAAGAGCGACGTTCACTACTAATGGATTAAAGTCAAGTATTCCACCAGCTACGTCCGTATTTCTAAATTCTAATCTCCTTGTCCTGTTCCACACCTCACGCCAGCCTGCGTGAGCTAAAACGCGTGCCTTTCGGCCTCCTCTAGTAACACGGTGTTGGCTCTCCTGCCAACCACAACAAATATTCCTCTTGCCGCAGTTGACTGGACCTACAGTTATTGCATGTATGTTGTTGAGAATGAGTACGACATTCTACTTCCAGGCTTCTTGCGCGCCGTCACAGCTCCAGTCGGTTATGACAGAGTCTTCATGCTTCACCCACCCTTCCATGATACCTACTACGTTAGGTACTGGCGTGAAATTGGTTTTTATAGAAAATAATGAACACTAGACCTTGCCATGATACCAACTACAACAGGTACTGGCGTGCGATGAACTTTTATAGAGAATTTAATTAAATAACAAAATTTTCTGCTGGTGCATGTTTGAAGTGAAAATACTGGTAGCAATAGCTTTAGTACTTGCAGTACAATCAGGGGTAATAAATAAAAACTCACACATGTTTATATACATTTTTATTCAGTAATCATGCACTAGATGCACTACATCAACAGGTTCTTTCTTTGTCTTGACACTAGTGCAGAATAAAAAAATAAAGTCTTCTTGTAAGCACAGAATTCAGCATGTATTTCTCTCAAATTTATTGGCAGTTCATTATTTTCCGTTGGCACCGTATTGAAGCTCTGCTCGAAGTCTTCTACATGCACACTGTTTGTACAGAGATTCTCTGCAATATCCCTATACACAACTTTATCACAAGGCAGTTATCTGTTCAATCTTTCCAACACACTGGATAGCACTATCTGCAGACTGAACAAGTTTGTAACGCTGTAGATGAATAGATGTCACCCAATTTCACACGGAGTGCAGAGTCATCGTACACTGTTTTAATGGATAGGGTTAGAGCAGCATAGTAAATGTCCGGAGGAGGAGGACGGCTTGGATAATACTTGGCGGTCAGCTGATGCTTGATATAGACTTTTGCACGATACGATTCATCCCATTCCACCTCTGTATGATGAAGTCCCATACTCCATGACAGAGCGTAAGGGAACGATGTGGGAAACCCACACCGCCAAACTAGGCAAGGTCCTAGTGGAGGTGGTTTGCCATTGCCTTCCTCCTACCATTATGGGGATGAATGGTGATGATGAAGACAATACAACAACACCCAATCGTCTTGAGACAGGTGAAAATCCCTGACCCTGTCGGGAATCGACCCCGGGACTCAGTGCTCGGGAAGCGAGAACGCTACCACGAGACCACGAGCTGCGGACCCCACCTCGGTAAAGCACACTTTAACACTTGTATCTTCATTCTCTATAACTATCACAACACGCCCTTCTCTATCTGTGGATGCTTCTATATCAACATGTAAATGCTTCAAACCACTACCGGTTTAATTATACACTAAAGTAGCAGTGCACAGGGCTTAATTAGTATCTTCTTGGCGACTACATCCATGTCCATGCGGCATCACTGGAATATTCTGTGATGTTGTCTATGATGGGATCCAGTACCGATCTGTGTTACACTGATTAGGACCCTCCGTAAACTTCTGCAAATCAGAACTAGCTGAGTGTCTTCAACGGACAATAACAGCTCATTGTCCTATTCCAACAAGCTGACCAGGTGTGCAACAGGTTCCCAGGGTGCAACCACTGCTGCAGGTCCCAACGGACTGGAACATTGTCACTGCTGCAGACCCTGACAGGCTGATGGACATCGCATCCACTGATAAGCAAAGAAGAAAAACCGTTACAAGCGATAATAGCAGCACAAATACTTCATCTTCCTACCACGACAGGAAACACAGGCATTAAGCTAGGAGTACTTACTCTTCTGCAGCTTCTTCCTATTCTCCTGCTGCTGCGGCTACATCTACATCTACATCTACATTTGTACTCCGCAAGCTACCCAACGGTGTGTGGCGGAGGGCACTTTACGTGCCACTGTCATTACCTCCCTTTCCTGTTCCAGTCGCGTATGGTTCGCGCGAAGAACGACTGCCGGAAAGCCTCCGTGCGCGCTCGAATCTCTCTGATTTTACATTTGTGATATCCACGGGAGGTATAAGTAGGGGGAAGCAATATATACGATACCTCATCCAGAAACGCACCCTCTCGAAACCTGGACAGCAAGCTACACCGCGATGCAAAGCGCCTCTCCTGCAGAGTCTGCCACTTAAGTTTGCTAAACATCTCCGTAACGTTATCACGCTTACCAAATAACCCTGTGACGAAACGCGCCGCTCTTCTTTAGATCTTCTCTATCTCCTCAGTTAACCCGACCTGGTACGGATCCCACACTGATGAGCAATACTCAAATATAGTTCGAACGAGTGTTTTATAAGCCACCTCCTTTGTTAATGGACTACATTTTCTAAGGACTCTCCCAATGAATCTCAATCTGGCACCCGCCTTACCAACAATTAATTTAATATGATCATTCCACTTCAAATCGTTCCGTACGCATACTCCCAGATATTTTACAGAAGTAACTGCTACCAGTGTTTGTTCCGCTATCATATAATCATACAGTAAAGGATCCTTCTGAGTATTCGCAAAACATTTCATTTGTCTATGTTAAGGGTCAGTTGCCACTCCCTGTGGTGTCACCAGACACCACACTTGCTAGGTGGTAGCCTTTAAATCGGCCGCGACCCCTTAGTATACGTCGGACCCGCGTGTCGCCACTATCAGTGATTGCAGACCGAGCGCCGCCACACGGCAGGTCTAGAGAGACTTCCTAGCACTCGCCCAGTTGTACAACCGACTTTGCTAGCGATGGTTCACTGACAATATACGCTCTCATTTGCCGAGACGATAGTTAGCATAGCCTTCAGCTACGTCACTTGCTACGACCTAGCAAGGCGCCATTACCAGTTACTATTGATGCTGTAAAACATGTACCGTCAAGAGCGATGTTCACCAATTATGGATTAAAGTTAAGTACTCCAGCAGCTACGTACGCTTTTTGCTAGTCTCATTTCCTTCTGTTCCAGACCTTGCGCCAGCCTGCGTGACCTAAAACGCGTGCATTTCGGCTTCCTCTCATAGTGGGTTGCCTCTCTTCCCAATCCACAACACTCCCTGCGCCAAGTGCCTATCCACTGCAGACCTTCCTGCATTTCGCTGCAATTTTCTAATGCTGCAACTTCTCTGTATACTACATCATCATCCGCGAAAAGCCGCATGGAACTTCCGACACTATTTACTAGGTCATTTATATATATTGTGAAAAGCAATGGTAGCATAACACTCGCCTGTGGCACGCCAGAGGTTACTTTAATGTCTGTAGACGTCTCTCCATTGAGAACAACATACTGTGTTTTGTTTGCTAACAACTCTTAAATCCAGCCACACAGCTCGTCTGATATTCCGTAGGCTCTTACTTCGTTTATCAGGTGACAGAGCGGAACTGTATCGAACGCCTTCCGGAAGTCAAAGAAAATGGCATCTACTTGGGAGCCTGTATCTAATCTTTTCTGGGCCTCATGAACAATTAAAGCGATTTGGGTCTCACACGATCGCTCTTTCCGGAATCCATGTTGATTCCTACAGAGTAGATTCTAGGTTTCCAGAAATGACATGATACACGAGCAAAAAACATGTTATAAAATTCTACAACAGATCGATGTCAGAGATATAGGCCTATAGTTTTGCGCATCTGCTCGACGACCCTTCTTGAAAACTGAGACTACCTGTGCTCTTTTCTTATCATTTTGAACCTTCCGATCCTCTAGAGACTTACGGTACATGTCTGTTAGAAGGGGGACAAGTTCTTTCACGTACTCTGTGTAGAATCGAATTGGTATCCCGTCAGGTCCAGTGGACTTTCCTCTGTTGAGTGATTTCAGTTGCTTTTCTATTCCTTGGACACTTATTTCATTGTCAGCCATTTTTTCGTTCGTGCGAGGATTTAGAGAAGGAACTGCAGTGCGGTCTTCCCCTGTGAAACAGCTCTGGAAAAAGGTGTTTAGTACTTCAGCTTTACACGTGTCATCCTCTGTTTCAATACCATCATCATCCCACAGTGTCTGAATATGCTGTTTCGATCCACTTACTGATTTAACGTAAGACCAGAACTTCCCAGGATTTTCTGTCAAGTCAGTACATAGAATTTTACTTTCGAATTCACTGAACGCGTCACGCATAGCCCTCCTTACGCTAACTTTGACATCGTTCAGCTTCTGTTTGTCTTAGAGGTTCTGGCTGCGTTTTAACTTGCAGTGAAGCTCTCTTTGCTTTCACGGTAGTTTCCTAACGTTGTTGTTGAACCACGGTGGGATTTTCCCGTCCCTCACAGTTGTACTCGGCACGTACATTTTACGATTGCCTTGAACTTTTTCCATAAACACTCAACATTGTCAGCGTCGGAACAGAAATTTTCGTTTTGAACTGTTAGGTAGTCTGAAATCTGCCTCCTATTACTCTTGCTAAACAGATAAACCTTCGCCGGCCGCGGTGGTCTCGCGGTTCTAGGCGCGCGGTCCGGAACCGTGCGACTGCTACGGTCGCAGGTTCGAATCCTGCCTCGGGCATGGATGTGTGTGATGTCCTTAGGTTAGTTAGGTTTACGTAGTTCTAAGTTCTAGGGGACTGATGACCACAGCAGTTGAGTCCCATAGTGCTCAGAGCCATTTGAACCATTTTTTAAATAAACCTTCCTCCCTTTTTTTATATTCCTATTTACTTCCATATTCAGGGATGCTGCAACGGCCTTATGATCACTGATTCCCTGTTCTGCGCTTACAGAGTCGAAAAGTTCGGGTCTGTTTGTTATCAGTAGGTCCAAGATGTTATGTCGGTTCTCTGTTTAATTGCTCGAGGTAATTTTTCAGACAGTGCACTCAGTATAATGTCACTCGAAGCTCTGTCCCTACCACCCGTCCTAAGTATCTGAGTGTCCCAGTCTATACCTGGTAAATTGAAATCTCTACCTAAGACTATAACATGCTGAGGAAATTTATGTGAAATGTATTCCTGATTTTCTCTCAGTTGTTCTCCCACTAATGCTTCTGAGTCGGGAGATCGGTAAAAGGAGCCAATTATTAACCTAGCTCGGTTGTTGAGTATAACCTCCACCCATAATAATTCACAGGAACTATCCACTTCTATTTCACTACAGGATAAACTACTACTAACAGCGACAAACACGCCACCACCGGTTGCATGCAATCTATCCTTTCTAAACACCGTCTGTGCCTTTGTACAAATTTCGGCAGAATTTATCTCTGGCTTCAGCCAGCTTTCCGCACCTATAACGATTTCAGCTTCGGTGCTTTCTATCAGCGCTTGAAGTTCCGGTACTTTACCAACACAGCTTCGACAGTTTACAATTACAATACCGATTGCTGCTTGGTCCCCGGATGTCCTTACTTTGCCCCGCACCCTTTGAGGCTGTTGCCCTTTCTGTACTTGTCCGAGGCCATCTAACCCAAAAAAAACCGCCCAGTCCACGCCACACAACCCCTGCTACCCGTGTAGCCGCCTGCTGTGTGTAGTGGACTCCTGACCTATCCAGCGCAACCCGAAACCCCACCACTCTATCGCGCAAGTCGAGGAATCTGCAGCCCACACGGTCGCAGAACCGTCTCAGCCTCTGATTCAGACCCTCCACTCGGCTCTGTACCAAAGATCCGCAGTCAGTCCTGTCGACGATGCTGCAGATGGTGAGCTCTGCTCTCATCCTGCTAGCGAGACTGGCCGTCTCCACCAAATCAAATAGCTGCCGGAAGCCAGAGAGGATTTCCTCCGATCCATAGCGACACACATCATTGGTGCCGACATGAGCGACCACCTGCAGATGTGTGCACCCTGTACACTTCATGGCATCCGGAAGGACCCTTTCCGCATCTGGAATGACTCCCCCCGGTGTGCACACCGAGTGCACATTGGTTTTCTTCCCTTCCCTTGCAGCCTAATCCCTAAGGGCCCCCATTACGCTTCTGGACGATCTTGGTTGGAGCTTCATGCTGACTGACTGACTGCAACTAAGCCTGCAGAGCTGCTGGGCCCGCCTTATATACCCGATATGATCGGATGCTGCATTCCTATTGGCTACTGCCAATTTCAAGGGCCTCTGGTGATATAATTGTGTAGGGGGATGCACTTGGGCTTTCCATTCAGAAGGACTGTGGTTCGTGTCCCAGAAACGGAACCCCATTTTGAATTTCCCACCAATTCCTGGGAGGTCAGCACAACCTTGAGGGTCATTTCTGAAATTCTCTCCAAATTCGAAATTCACGCCAAAATTCGAAATTCACGCCAAAATTCGAAATTCCCAGGAACAGGGTATGTGGGGGAGGAGGAGGGAGGGGGATGGAATGGCGCCACACTTGCCATCTGCGGAAAAGACGGCAATGGGGGGTGGGGGTAATTATTTGATCAATTTAATTAATTCGCATGTCAAATTGATGTCACTTTGATATCAAAATTGGGATGGTGCTGCCCTTGCCCTACTACTAGTGTCGGCGCACTCGTTGCTACGGTGATGTTTACTTATTCTTTCCCTGTGAAATATATAGCGTGAAATGGTGTCTGAAGTGCAACGTGCAGCTTTAAAGTTTTGTTTCAGCTTTGGTGACAGCCGCCCTCAGATCCTTGAATTCGACAAGTGGTCCTTCGCTAAGTTCAAGATACCAGAAGATGAGGTAATCCGCCTACAATACGACTTTCTCAGAAACACGTCGCATGTTGAGGAAAGGTAACTTCTTATGAAATTGTAGTACTTGGCATTTGAACATTTCCCATCTGTACGAGCTAGCGTTGAAACAGGCTAGTTTAGAAGTATGGGAACAATGTCTCACCAAGGAATCACGCTATTGGGACCACATACACTGATTGATGTAATACCTTAAACCCTAAGTAAAGCGCACCATTACGCAATACGCCAAGTAAAAAAGTGAAATGGAATAAATCAAGCATCGAATAACACTTTATGTGTCTCAAGCGAAACACGACGAACTGCAACAAAATTCTGTCAAAATTAAACAGACTAAAGCGAAAATTCTTCCCTTAAACCAAAAATTCTTGCATGGCAGACACATGCGAGTACGAAACAATTATGATGGTTATTCAGAACGCACCCCTATATTCCATATAACACGAGAAGAAAAACGAGCGAAACAGAAGTTAATTAAACGTCTAACTGACGAACAAGGTCTCTATTACGATATACAGGCACCCATAAAGCAACATGCAGTACCGACAACATAACCTGACCAGAAGAATATCATTTTATCTTCTGTGCACAGTGACGTCAAGGCAGTCCAGAATGAGGGCCTATTAGAACGTTTTACCTCTCCAGAAATTCGCTTAACAAACAATGCAGCATTTAAAAAGATCCCTGGAATCGACAGGTTTTCCCTTGAATTCTGTGCTCTTATTTGGTATGTTATTGGTGACGCAATCACAAATATGTTCAACAAAAGACTTACAGATGTTTGCTTCCCCGACAGTTTTACTACGGGACTGGTAGTCGTGGTACCAAAAGTGAAAGACGCTTAAAAAAAAAGTGATTATGGACCGATAACTTTATGAAACCCCAATATTAAATTTCTATAGTCTTTTAAACGACAGACTGAAACCGGTCCTAAGTAAACTTTGCAGTTAATATCAAGCCAGCGAGGTAACTGGACGTAGTGTATCAAATCTGCTTTCTGAAAGCAGAGACTTTGTTCACAACACGTCAATATATCAGACCAAATTATCCCTTGTTTTCTTTGATTTTGACGAAGCTTACGGCAGGATTAATCACTTGTTTTTACTGTTATGACGAAGAAGGGTTTTAGAGAATACTTCACGAAATTTATTCAAAAAATTTTAACGGTGACTTTTCAAGACTCAGATTCAACGGACAGCTTATGGGATCAATTCCCATTCAAAGCTCCATATAACAGACCACGGATCATTCAGTAAATGATGATAATACGATGAGGAAATATTAGTCTGTTCCAATATAATTAATGAAGTTAATCTGTGAAGTGGTACTTTTCCACCAAAGTGCAGTTCGATTTTAGAAAAGAGACTAATATTTACCTGTTATTCCGAAAGTTCATCTCACCACATAGCATGGAATACGCAGCACATTATAAAATCTACTGATAAGCTTCTCTTTCTTCTCTTAAAGAATTCAGGCCTAAATATTCAATGGAATCATGTATGCGGACACCATGAACTACTTTAGTTCTAATTTTTATTTCTTGCTGGGAATACGTTTCACAGTAGCTGGCCTTACAATAGGTTTGTGCAATTGATAAGCATAAACAAACAACCGTGTACGTCAGCAAGAGAAATATTCGTTTATAACAGACATCAACTCGAAAACATTGTTCTTCTTCAACGAAGCTAGCAAGCAGCAAGGAACACTGCATGGAATCCTAAATTACTTCACATGCATATTATCTCTGTTAGCAGGTACCTGACTAGCAAATGCAGAATGTACGAAACATTAAGACCTCTAAACTGCGACACTAGATATTCCCCCAATGAAAGTAAACTTCTTTACTTTATATAACTTTAGCGAAATTTAGTGCTACTTGCTTAACAATGATTTCATCGTTACCACTTTTTTGGTTCACCTACTTATGAGGTTGGAATCATTTTTCTTTTCTCTTTCCGTAATAAATTATCTTCGCTTCCCCATTCGGGTAAGTTTTGCGGAAAGCGGGCAACGCCGTGAACAGGAATTCACTCTCCTAAGACATTTCATTCACAGATGGTAATTATAAAATTACTTTTTGTGCGATTAGATTTTAGTAAATAGCGTCCCAATTCATAGAAAAATCGTTTGAACTTAACATTTAGTTTTCATTGATGCTCATGTTGCTGTAAATGCTCGAAATACTTACATAATTCCTATTCTTCGTGTTCTGTTATCTGCATTACCCATTTTATTGGTTGCGTGGAGAGTGATATTCACAGCTATTGTTAATGTTTTGCTCATATAGATTTACATTACAGATATTTGGGCAATACACTAGCAGTTCTGAAATTTGGTATTAATTTCCATGTCAGCTGTGTTATCTTGAAATAATCTTGATCAATGGACGTCTGATTCGAAGGCTGAAGTATATGGGTGATTGTCGCCTCTTAGGCTCGGCAAAAGGGAAGGTACTGCTATGACTCATCTTGGCGTCTCTCATCGGATATTCGCGAACATGTAACAATGAAATAAACAATGATTACCAAAGGTGAAAAGCTTTGAAGCTTCCTGAGGGACAAAACAAGTGAATATTTAATCATTTATCAAGTGCAGAGGTGTTCTTTTTGTCCTCAAACCATCTTAATTCTAAATCATGAGCTGAAATTATGGAATTTCAAGAAAGGTGACCCAATCGGGAGAATAGGAGTCCAAGGGCATAAAGACGTGATATTCTCGAGCCACAAGCACTCCTTAGCGTCTTTGTATCAGTTAAAAGGGTTTCACTAACTCCGCATTGGTAGCTATTTACGCGTATTGGTACAGCCACAATATCTCCTACTAGCGAGCTAGTGTGCCGCTGCCCTGACACCACGCACCTTCCATTTGACTACGTGCTATTCTTGCACAGAGTACACGGTCTTGTACTGAAATACACATTAGCATTTTCATCAGAAGCCTGTTCTTCGGTATTAGCCCACATCAGGAATGTTAAGAAAGGCAGGACAATATTTTTGCTTAGCAAGAGTGAAAGGATATAAACTGCCGAGTATCAGAGTAGTCAGCATCAAATATTCAGTACTAAGGACGAGGATGTGGAGCATAACTGGGAAAAATTGAAAAGCAGCGTCAAATAGGCCTTACACAAGTATGTACCGGGCAAGGTCTTAAGGGATGGGAGAGACACAACGTGGTTTAATAGCTGTGCTAGAAAATGGTTCAAATGGCTCTGAGCACTATGGGACTTAACATCTATGGTCATCAGTCCCCTAGAACTTAGAACTACTTAAACCTAACTAACCTAAGGACATCACACACATCCTTGCCCGAGGCAGGATTCGAACCTGCGACCGTAGCAGTCGCACGGTTCCGGACTGAGCGCCTAGAACCGCTAGACCACCGCGGCCGGCGCTGTGCTAGAAAACTGCTACACAAACAAAGAGAGCTTCATCACAGATTTAAGAAAAGGCAAAATCCAGCTGACAAACGAAAGTTGAACGACGCGAAAACGAGCGTAAGGAGAGCAATGAGAGAAGCGTTCAGTGACTTTGAAAGTAAAATTATATCAACCGATCTGACTAGAAACCCTAAGAGGTTTTGATCTTATGTAAAATCAGTAAGTGATCGGAAATCATCTATACATACTGAATTCGGTCTTGGCTCTGAGCACTATGGGACTTAACATCTGAGGTCATCAGTCCCCTAGACTTAGAACTAATTAAACCTAACTAAACTAAGGACATCACACACATCCATGCCCGAGGCAGAATTCGAACCAGCGACCGAAGAAGCAGCGCTGTTCCGGACTGAAGTGCCTAGAACCGCTCGGCCACAACGGCAGGCTCAATTCGGTTTTCCGAAATTGTTTCACCGCGAAAAATCGTAACACGGTTCTTCCTTTTAACCATCGTCCGAACGTCTAAATGGCAGATATTGAGATATCCGAAATAAAAAAGCAACTGCAATCGCTTGGTAGTGGAGCACTGATCAGAAACGTGAACGTCAACAAAGAAATTTCATAACCTGCGAATGATATTTTGAAATCAAAAAAGCAAACTGTGCGAGCAAATCTTGCGCAAGGAGCGAAAAAACCACTCAAAAAGCCGTGAAGGAAATGAAATACATGGCTGAGGGCAGCGTAAGTTCAAGTCCAGCTTTTGATGATATTAAACGAAAAGAGATTGTGCAGCACTGAACACAAGACGCTGACAATAATGTCTCGTATACGTCGTTCTTAAACAAAACTGTCATTCAGTCTACAAGAACCAACGGAACGGAATGTATCATTCATTCGTAATAATTACAATATAACTGATGGAGATGATTTGTCAATAGAGGCGAAAACTGCCTGATAAGTTACCTCTTCAATTTTCAGACAGCTTCAGAAATATATATATATATATATATATATATATATATATAAAAGAGAGAGAGAGAGAGAGAGAGAGAGAGAGAGAGAGAGAGAGAGAGAGATAAATAATAGGAATTGTTCGTAGTTTATGCCAGTTGCCATCTAGTGAGAGTTCCTGCCCAAAGAACGCTGATGTCAGCATAATCCACTAATAAGATAAGGGCATACGGTATCAGGTTATCCACTTGAGTACCCCCACTCCCTCTCCTCCGATCGACCATCAGAAATTGATCTAGTTTACACAGGGGAATCACCGAGTCAAATGTGCTAGTTATATTCAAGGTAATGACGTAACTCTATAGTCATCACACGTCATAAAATGACATGCCATAAAAATGGCAGGAACCCCTCTCAACCAATGGAAACACAACAAAACCCAGTGCACCAATAGGAATCGAGCTCTCTCATCCCCTCCGTTTATGATAGTATGATTCCAGCAGCCCGGACTCCACCTCCATTTGAGGTCTGAACTTCATAGTGAGAGGGCGATGATGTGCCAACAGCATCAGCAAAACCCAGCCAGTGCTCCCATACTGTAATAAAAATTCATTAATACGATTTGCTTGAATTGTTGTCTAGCGATCCGAAAAAGCAGGTTTCCTAGGCACCCTATATCAGGCGAGTGGGCAGGACCCAACAAATAGGTCACCCAGTCGTGAGAGAACCGGCTAATGGTTAACATCTCGAGGCACATAGTACACGTAGGTGAGGTCAACAGCCCACATGGGGCGGAAATGATGTTGTTTAACGTTAGCTGCAGTTTAAACAACAAAAGCTGTAAACGCGTCAGTGTGTCAATGTCGGTATGATATCCGACCGAGACTTCCATCCGGTGGCTGCGTTTCAAAATCCACAATATTTGTGACGTGAAGCTGATATAAGAGAAAAAAGTGGGGTAGTAACTACCTAATATAATTATTACTATTGTTACTAACAAATACATATTCGAGAGTCTACCTATGTTTTGTTACTATTCCAGCAGCGCAACGCGTACCTGAACCAGCTGTTGCGGAACTATTGGATGAGGACACATACATACTACTGACCGCATTGACGTAGCAGCAGCAGCCTTCAGATGGACTTCCAAATGCCTCCGGCTGAGCTTTACTGTGCTGCTTCCATCTTTCAACAATACTGTACCATGGCCGTCAGTACCGCAGCAGAACAGAACCGCAGGCAACTGTACTACTGTTCGCAAGCGCATATAACGTCACTGCGTGTGGACTAAACGAATAAATGTGGTTCTGGATCCTGATAATGCTTCTACTGTGGAACTGAAATGCGTTGATTCTGAAGTTCAATATTCGTGGTGCGAGTGAGAATATATGAGCAATTTGATGAGTTATATAAACAATAAGATGACTGACGTGTATGATCCATCTCGTGCACCGATAGACATTCAAATGCCATGACGTCAAGCCACTGGAGTTGATAGGCACGGCAAGGCCACATTAGAATTAACTTTGTGAGTCTCGAATATACACTACTGCCCATTAAAATTGCTACACCACGAAGATGACGTGCTACACACGCGAAATTTAACCGACAGCAAGACGATGCTGTGATATGCAAATGATTAGCCTTTCAGAGCATTCACACAAGGTTGGCGCCGGTGGCGACACCTACAACGTGCTGACATGAGAAAAGTTTCCAACCGATTTCTCATACACAAACAACAGTTGACCGGCGTTGCCTGGTGAAACGTTGCTGTGATGCCTCGTGTAAGGAGCAGAAATGCGTACCATCACGTTTCCGACTTTGATAAAGGTCGGATTGTAGCCTATCGCGATTACGGTTTATCGTATCACGACATTGCTGCTCGCGTTGGTCGAGATCCAATGACTGTTAGCACAATATGAAATCGGTGGTATCAGGAGGGTAATACTGAACGCCGTGCTGGATCCCAACGGCTTCGTATCACTAGCAGTCGAGATGACAGGCATCTTATTCGCATGGCTGTTACGGACCGTGCAGCCACGTCTCGATCCCTGAGTCAACAGATGGGGACGTTTGCAAGACAACAACCATCTGCACGAATAGTTCGACGACGTTTGCAGCAGGATGGACTATCAGCTCGGAGACCATGGCTGCGGTTATCATTGACGCTGCATCACAGACAGGAGCACCTGCGATGGTGTGCTCAGCGACGAATCTGGGTGCACGAATGGCAAAACGTCGTTTTTTCGGATGAATTCAGGTTCTGTTTACAGCATCATGATGGTCGTATCCGTGTTTGGCGACATCGCGGTGAACGCACATTGGAAGCGTGCATTCGTCATCGCCATACTGGCGTATCACCCGGCGTGATGGTATGGGTGCCATTGGTTACACGTCTCGGTCACCTCTTGTTCGCATTGAAGGCACTTTGAACAGTGGACGTTACATTTCAGATGTGTTACGACCCGTGGCTCTACCCTTCATTCGATCCCTGCGAAACCCTACATTTCAGCAGGATAATGCACGACCGCATGTTGCAGGTCCTGTACGGGCCTTTCTGGATACAGAAAATGTTCTACTGCTGCCCTGTCCATCACGTTCTCCAGATCTCTCACCAACTGAAAACGTCTGGTCAATGGTGGCCGAGCAACTGGCTCGTCACAACACGCCAGTCACTACTCTTGAACTACTCTTGATGAACTGTGGTATCGTGTTGAAGCTGTGTGGGCATCTGTACCTGTACACGCCATCCAAGCTCTGTTTGACTCAATGCCCAGGCGTATCAAGGCCACTGTTACGGCCAGAGGTGGTTGTTCTGGGTACTGATTTCTCAGGATCTATTCACCCAAATTGCGTGAAAATGTAATCACCTGTCAGTTCTAGTATAATATACTTGTCCAATAAATACCCGTTTATCATCTGCATTTCTTCTTGGTGTAGCAATTTTAATGGCCAGTAGTGTATACTTAAAATATTCGAATGCTGAGAAATTAGATGATATGTATAGTGCAATAACGATCCACACAGAAAGACTGTGTCAATGGCTACCGTATATAAGAACTGGTTACTATGAGTCTGTAGACTGAGCAAAAGTAGTGTTACAATGTATGAAGCAGAGTAGTGTATAATTTCCTGTATATCCCCTATAGAATCTATAAAGACTGTTGAGGGAGAGTTCACAGACAAAACTCCTATGTTGGTAATGCCGCCAACTGGCTTGAACGTCATTCAGGCCGAGTTTAAGGCCTACAGGCGACTGTTATTTTCCAAGTTTCATGTTGCCTTACGTAATGTCTCTAAAGTGAATAAAGTCGTTGTGTGTCTAAAGGGTTGTTGTTTTTCAAACCACCCCAGGCTTACCCGACAACCTACTGAAAGAATACATAGCTTCCTCAAACCAGATGGCCGCCTCCAGGCCGCCGCCACTGCCGCCTTCATTGGGGTGTAAGTACCGCCTCCCTGGAGGTGTAAGTATCGCACCTTACACTATGAGCACTGAATCATCTGTATGGATACTCTGCAAACCACACTTAAGTGTCTGGTAGAGAGTTCATCGAACCACCGTCACAATAATTCTCTATTATTCCTACACCAAACAGCGCGCGGTAAAAATAACACCTATATCTTCATACTTCAAGAAGAATATAATAATTCGAATCCCAAAGAAAGCAGGTGCTGACAGATGTGAAAATTACCAAACTATCAGTTTAATAAGCCACGGCTGCAAGATACTAACGCAAATTCTTTACAGACGAATGGAAAAACTTGTAGAAGCCGACCTCAGGCAAGATCAGTTTGGATTCCGTAGAAATGTTGGAACACGTGAGGCAATACTGACCCTACGACTTATCATGGAGAATAGATTAAGGAAAGGCAAGCCTACCTTTCCAGTATTAGTAGACTTAGAGAAAGCTTTTGACAATGTTGATTGGAATACTCTCTTTCATATTCTTAAGGTGGCAGGGGTAAAATACAGGGAGTGAAAGGCTATTTACAATTTGTACCGAAACCAGATGGCAGTTATAAGAGTCGAGGGGCATGAAAGGGAAGCAGTGTTCGGGAATGGAGTGAGACAGGTTTGTACCCTATCCCCCGATGTTATTCAATCTGTATATTGAGCAACCAGTAAAAGAAACAAAAGAAAAATTCGGAGTAGGAATTAAAATCCATGGAGAAGAAATAAAAACATTGAGGTTCGCCGATGACATTTTAATTCTGTCAGAGACAGCAAAGAACATGGAAGAGCAGCTGAACGGAATGGACAGTGTCTTCAAAGGAGGATATAAGATGAACATCAACAAAAGCAAAACGAGGATAATTGAATGTAGTCGAATTAAATCGGGTGATGCTGCGGGAATTAGATTAGGAAATGAGACACTTAAAGTAGTAAATGAGTTTTGCTATTTGGGGAGCAAAATAACTCACGATGGTTGAAGTAGAGAGGATATAAAATGTAGACTGGCAATGGCAAGGAAAGCGTTTCTGAAGAAGAGAAATTTGTGAACATCGAGTATAGATTTAGGTGGCAGTAAGTCGTTTCTGAAAGTATTTGTATGGAGTGTAGCCATGGCAGTGAAACGTGGACGATACATAGTTTAGACAAGAAGAGAATAGAAGCTTTCGAAATGTGGTGCTACAGAAGAATGCTGAAGATTAGATGGGTAGATCACATAACGCATGAGGAGGTATTGAACAGAATTGGGGAGAAGAGAAATTTGTGGTACAACTTGACTAGAAGAAGGGATCGGTTGGTAGGACATATTCTGAGGCACCAAGGGATCACCAATTTAGTACTGGAGGACAGCGTGGAGGGTAAAAATCGTAGAGGGAGTCAAAGAGATGAATACACTAAACAGATTCAGAAGGATGTAGGTTGCAGTAAGTACTGGGAGATGAAGAAATCTGCACAGGATAGAGTAGCATGGAGAGCTGCATCAAACCAGTCTCTGGATTGAAGACCACAACAACAACAACAACATATCTTTCCGTGCGAGCTCTGATTTCCCTTATTTTATTATGATGTAGGTCGACATCAACAAACTATTTTCTCATTCGGAGGAGAAAGTTGGTGATTGAAATTTCGTGAGAAGATTCCGCCGCAACGAAAAATGCCTTTGTTTTAATGATGTCGACCCCAAATCCTCTGTCATGTCCGTTATACTCCTTCCCATATTTCTCGATAATACAACACGTGCTGCTCTTCATTGAACTTTCTCGATGTACTCCGTTAATCCTATCTGGTAAGGATCCCACACTGCTCAGCAGTACTCCAAAAGAGAACGAACAATGTAGTGTAGGCAGTCCTTTTAATATATCTGCTTCATCATCTAACTGTTATACCAATAAATCACAGTCTTTGGTTCGCCTTGCTCACGACATTTTCTATTTGTTCTTTCCAATTGATGTTGTTCGTAATTGTAATTCCTAGGTATTTAGTTGAATTTATGGCCTTTAGATTTGACTGATTTATCGTGTAACCGAAGTTTAACGGATTCCTTTTAGCACTCTTGTGGATGATCTCGCACTTTTCATTATTTATGGTCAATTGCCAATTTTCGGACCATACAGATATCTTTTCCAAATCTTTTTACCACTTGGTTTGATCTTCTGATGACTTCACTAGACGATAAACGACAGCGTCATCTGAAAACAACCTAAGAAGGCTGCTCAGATTGTCTGCTAAATCGTTTATATCGATAAGGAACAGTGGAGGGCCTATGGCACTACCTTGGGGAACGCCAGAACTCACTGCTGTTTTACTTGAAGACTTTCCGTCAGTTACTACGAACTGTGACCTCTCTGACAGGAAATCACGAATCCAGTCACATAACTGAGACGATATTCCATAAGCACGCAATTTGATTACAAGCCGATTGTGAGGTACGGCGTCAATAGCCTTCTGGAAATCTTGAAAACGCAATTAATTTGAAATCCCTTGTCAGATACGAAGCGCTCTGTGAGACAGCCGCAGACAGGCGGTTATCGTTTCTCCAATCAACACCCCACGCAGCGAGAGGCTTATATGATGTCTGTAATGGTCGGAGCGAGCGAGGAGCAACGAGTTGTGGCCTAGTAAAAATGGTTCAAATGGCTCTGAGCACTATGGGACTTAACGTCGGAGGTCATCAGTCCCCTAGAACTTAGAACTACTTAAACCTAACTAACCTAAGGAAATCACACACACCCATGCCGAAGGCAGGATTCGAAACTGCGACCGTAGCGTTCGCGCGGTTCCAGACTGAAATGCCTAGAACCTCTCAGCCACATCGGCCGCCGGCCGCGGTGGTCTCGGGTTAAGGCGCTCAGTCCGGAACCGCGCTACTGCTACGGTCGCAGGTTCGAATCCTGCCTCGGGCATGGATGTGTGTGATGTCCTTAGGTTAGTTAGGTTTAAGTAGTTCTAAGTTCTAGGGGACTGATGACCACAGATGTTAAGTCCCATAGTGCTCAGAGCCATTTGAACCATTTTTGAACCACACCGGCCGGCGTGGCTTAGTTATCGTCTACAAAATAAATACACACATTGAGCAGGAAGAAATCATTTATTGTTTTCCATTTTACAGCCAACACAGTACACCTTAATTGGCAGGGGCTGGTTGATCAAGCAATCACATCTTAACGTCTAGAGCAAGGTTCATACAGAGAAGGAAGATCACCATTTTTAAACACTTGAAGCAGTAAGTCAAATTTGTGTGAAATGTCACATATCCGAGGTATAATCTGTGAAGGAAGCAGGTAATATTCCAATGCATTTAAACTGGTACGTCTTCCAGTAAGACGCCTATAGATGTCGATAGGCCCTTTACAAATATTTCGGGATTTCAGGCAGTCGAACATGGGATAGGTAGTCGCAGGTCGCTCATCGTCAGCTTGGAAACTGCAATCCTTTAGCTGAATCGTCGCAACATATTCAGGAATATCTACGTTAAGCTGTCGTCTTCTTGATTACAGCAAAGTTATCTACTCACAAAATAGAGGTGTATGGTTGGAACATAAGCGGTTCTGACCTGTAGTATACACTTCCTGCCCTCCTTTACGTTAACGACGAACACAGTCGATACACAAATAATCATCACCTTGTTCATTTTGCCCATGACTGGCCATAGAGACCACAGTATCCATCACTTATAATTTTTTTTAAGTTGCAGAAAAGCATATAAATAGCAATCCATGAATAGTGTCCCGGCGAAAAGTCAAACGCCGGCACGACGTGCAAGAACAATAGGGCAGAGAGGGCTGTGAGACGACATCAGACAATAGAACATTGACCGACACATCTCCAGGACGACAAAGCAACAGTAGCGCCATCTACACGGAGATGACATAAACCGTGCGCCGCCTGGCCGCAGCCCAGTTCGCAAGTTGAAGTCTAGCTGATCTACGAGCTCTACAGCAGTGACTTATAAACTGTATTGTTTCTCTTTTATTAGTAATTGTATACACTGATGAGATTGCTTATGTTTCATGTCGCCCTTTGCGTGCGATATCTCATTGTACATTTCTCAAAGTTAAGTGTTGTCATTTATCTTACTGTAATAAAAATTCATTGATACGATTTCCTTTAATTGTTGTCTAGTGACCCAAGAAAGCAGGATCTCTCGAGGCACATAGTACCCGTAGGTGAGGTCAACAGTCTCATGATGCGGAAATGATGTTGTTTAACGTTAGCTGCAGTTTAAACAACAAAAGCTGTAAATGCGTTCAAAAAATGGTTCAAATGGCTCTGAGCACTATGGGACTTAACATATGAGGTCATCAGTCCCCTAGAACTTAGAACTACTTAAACCTAAATAACCTAAGGACATCACACACATCCATGCCCGAGGCAGGATTCGAACCTGCGACCTTAGCGGTCGAACGGTTCCAGACTGAAGCGCCTAGAACCGCTCGGTCACACCGGCCGGCAGCTGATCCTAGTCCAGTACAAAATTTCACCACTAATTTCAAGTTGAAACTTGCTTTTTCAAATGTTATTCATTGTAATAAATTTGGGTGTACAATCGTTAAAGACTGTGCCATCTCTAACCATGTTTTTTCTTATATTTTCGTTGTCGTGCTATTAATTTGCATCTGGACCGTTTGTCATACATAGTTAAGTTCTCATCTGGTCTCTTGTAATAACTGTTTCACTAGTCAAACGACTGTACTGAAAAGTAATTAGAGGGCTTGCAAGACAGTTACTTTGAAAGTTTATACAAATCAGGCGAAGCGCAATTCAGACCGTTCGTATACGTTTGAGTATGATACGTAGTACATCCACCCTGTCGCAGTAACTGAGGTCGTTAGTATCTTTGTCTGTTCTCGATGATCTTTCCTGTGCTGAACGGAACTAGAGTATCCTCATTCTTTTGGCGTCTGCGGGCGTGACGTAGATACAGTCTTCCGCGCTGTAGTGTCGTGCCGTTTTCTGTGCTCTTGGTGCTGATCAAAGGGTGACCCAGAAGTCGTTAACGTTTAAAACTTCAGTACTTCACGGAATAATGTAGGTACAGAGGTAAAAATCTACACACGTGCATGAAATGGCACGGGGTTCATTGAAACTAAGAAAAATTGCACAACATGAGCAACAGATGACACTTGATATGATACAAAAGCAATCAGTAGCATAACAACTGATTTTTAGCAAAGACGATGTTCTTTATAACAAATGCTCAACATTTCGGCCGCCATTCATCAACAATATGTGTGGTCAACGTATAATGTTGTGAACAGCACTATACAGCATATCAGTTCTTATGGTGAGAAACAGCCATTAAATGTTGTCCCTTAGCATTACTCATGAGGTCGGACGACTGAGGTGGACTTCTAACCTCAGGTCATCCCATAACCAATAATCACATACACAGAGGTCTGGGGACCTGGGAGGCCGAACATGACGAAAGTGGCGGCTCAGCACGTGATCCTCACCAAACGATGTGAGCAACAGATCTTTCACACGTGTAGCAATATGGTGTGGAGCGCCATCCTGCAACAACGTCGTACCTTCCTGAAGCTGTTTATCGAACTCTTCGTGATCATTTTTTTACGTACCAGCCCTGTATCAGGCATCTGGCAGCAGAATTTCATAATTGCAGGCCCTCGTTCACTTTGTGTTCCTTGTGAGAGTGTCAACAAGCGCGAAACGAATTGGCAGCGTTTCATCACGTTAGCAGGTCAGGCGGAAAGTAGGACATCAGCGCTTTGCGTGAACTGGGTAGCTAGCATCAGCAGGAGCTTACACTACTGGCCATTAAAATTGCTACACCACGAAGATGACGTGCTACACACGCGAAATTTAACCGACAGAAAGAAGATGCTGTGATATGCAAGTGATTAGCGCTTTTCAGAGCATTCACACAAGGTTGGCGCCGGTGGCGACACCTACAACGTGCTGACATGAGGAAAGATTCCAACCAATTTCTCATACACGAACAGCAGTTGACCGGTGTTGCCTGGTGAAACGTTGTTGTGATGCCTCGTGTAAGGAGCAGAAATGCGTACCATCACGTTTCCGACTTTGATAAAGGCCGAATTGTAGCCTATCGCGATTGCGGTTTATCGTATCGCGACATTGCTGCTCGCATTGGTCGAGACACAATGACTGTCAGCAGAATATGGAATCGGTGGGTTCAGGAGGGGAATACGGAACGCCGTGCTGGATCCCAACGGCCTCGTATCACTAGCAGTCGAGATGACAGGCATCTTCTCCGCATGGCTGTAACGGATCGTGCAGCCACGTCTCGATCCCTGAGTCAACAGATGGGGACGTTTGCAAGACAACAACCATCTGCACGAACAGTTGGACGACGTTTGCAGCAGCATGAACTATCGGCTCGGAGATCATGGCTGCGGTTACCACTAACGCTGCATCACAGACAGGAGCGTCTGCGATGGTTTACTCAACGACGAACCTGGGTGCACGAATGGCATGACGTCATTTTCTCGGATGAATCCAGGTTCTGTTTACAACATCATGCTGGTCACATCCGTGTTTGGCGACATGGCGGTAAACGCACATTGGAAGCTTGTATTCGTCATCGCCATACTGGCGTATCACCCGGCGTGATGGAATGGGGTGGCATTGGTTACACGTCTCGGTCACTTCTTATTCGAATTGAGGGCACTTTGAACAGTGGACGTTATATTTCAGATGTGTTACGACCCGTGGCTCTGCCCTTCATTCGATCCCTGCGAAACTCTACATTTCAGCAGGATAATGCACGATCGCACATTGCAGGTCCTGTAGGGGTCTTTCTGGATATGAAAGTGTTCGACTGCTGCCCTGGCCAGCACATTCTCCAGATCTCTCACCAATTGAAAACGTCTGTCAATGGTGGCCGAGCAACTGGCTTGTCACAATACGCCAGTCACTACTCTTTATGAACTGTGGTATCGTGTTGAAGCTTCGTGGGCAGCTGTACCTGTACACGCCATCCAAGCTCTGTTTGACTCAATGCCCAGGCGTATCAAGGCCGTTATTACGGGTACTGATTTCTCAGGATCTATGCACCCAAATTGCGTGAAAGTGTAATCACATGTCAGTTCTAGTATAATATCCAATGAATACCCGTTTATCATCTGCATTTCTTCTTGGTGCAGCAATTTGAATGACCAGTAGTGTAGTAAAGCAATACGACTGAGAAGTATCACGTCAGCTTGTTACGTGATGTAAGAAGCCGCATCGCTAACGCAAGAAGGCGTACTGAATATTGTTACGGACCAGTCTGTTGGTGTAACAAATGTTTAAGCAAATAGGGCACGATATGTATCGTGATACGATCGTATTAGGAAAGTCTATGCGGTCATTACAAGTGACGTTGGGTCAACACCAGCCGATATTTCACACTATAAATACTCCAGCATTTGAGTTCAGAAAGGAGTAGGTCAGAAGGATCGGTGGGGTATAGGACGCGCGTACTCGATTCCCTGACACGGTATTAACGCTAGGTATAAGTCTGTTGTAGATTTCCTGCTCGTACTCAACACCGCCAACAGCCGCTAGAGAGATATCTTCCTCTCCGTAAGCACCAGTGACGAGTTCGCCACTGACAGCTTCCAACGCAGACGGGATGGCCTGAGGGTCTTCCGTGTCGACTTGGGCCAGGACACCAGCGTTCCTGACACTTCAGTGGAGCCACGGAGTCTACCGGCACAGCAGGCCAGGGTCGGCGCACTTCTCGACCACACGACAACCGTCATCGCGGGTCGGAGAGCAGAGATGAGCCACAGTTGCGGGAGGGGATCGAAGACCTCCAAGCCGGCGCGTGTAAGCCATATACGCACGCTCCACCTTTTTCGAGTGCGGAGAGTAGAGACGCAGCATCCACTTCCTGAGTAGCTGCCGGGCGCTGGCGGCGCACCCGGAGAAGCAGCGCAGAGAACCGTAGTAGCATCGATAAAAGAGAGATGTATTTTGCAGAAATAAATGGTTAAAACTCACTCTTCTTTTACTGCGCCACCCGACAACCGCCTTCTCTTCCCAGAGGAACCAGCAACTGGCGAACTGGGAGAATGCCTCCTGACACACCATCCATCTGCCACGCCTCCCAATACTCACCGCCTGCAATTTTCTTCACAGCGACATTTACCCATTCGAATACCCATCCTATGGTGACAAGCTCATAAAATTGCAGTAGCGGATTCGTCTTTCTGATAGTACACTACCAGTGCCTTTTCTGGTGAAGGCAACTTGTAGCGACTGGTCGTGTATCTTAATCCCTCTCTCACTGCAGCTCATTTTATACACGATTCTCATGCGGCCTCATTGAAGTTTTGCTGTCCAGCACCATCTGTTGGCTGATTTTTTCCACTCGTTCTTGGTTTCAACAAAATCCCATGTCATTTCAGGCATTTGTGACGCGTTTTAGCTCTGTACCTACATTATTCCGTAAAATAATGCATTTTCAAATTTTAACGGAGTTTTGAGTCACCCTGTACTTCCGACATGCTAGATACTCGCATTATCATTTCTATTTCCGCCCTTTGGACAGAGACTGGGACAGTTAAGAGTATTTAGTTACAAGTGTGACCTGATCTTATTGCACAGAAATATAAACACGTTCATAGCAGTGATTTCTTATGCTCACTTTTGTCATACATAATGTCTTGTAAATACCTGTCACGCAGTTTCTAAAGATAGGTTTCTAGGAGATATAATCGATCAGTCGAGGCTAAATGGATACATTAGTTAGAAAAGACCGATCGACTGGTAAGAAACCACAGGTCGGAAATATAGCTTTAAGGTTCTTGAATTATTGTGATTGACATAACAGTTCTTTCAAAAGCATCACAGCTTCGGAGATGGATTCATTATTTACTCAAATTGACGCTGACGCAGGAAAGAAATAAGTGTCAAATTCTCATTTCTGTTCTCAAAGGATTCTCCCCGAAGGCAAATGTCATAATCTTGTTTTCCATTAGTCACAAAAATGAAGAAATAGAAAAGATGCAAACTACATTTGACATCAGTGCCTGAACGAGTCCTCGTAGAAGAGATTTTATCTAATATGAGCAGCCCTGTCGTTATCGTTATTTGTTTTTTGCGTTACGTTGATTGGAACAGAATAGATGCTCTCGTGACTCACACAAAGACTCAAGGCGTTTTTATTTGTAAAACGGACTATTAGGAAGGGCTCCATTAATTCATTCATTCTCACGGAGTGTTCTGGTAACCAGCTCATTTACGGAACAAGGACTGAAGTGGACTGTGCAACTTCGAGGCGTTTGACGTCTAGCCCACGGGGTTTATGAAAGCCTACTGAATCTAGTGAAATACTGAGAAAATTTTTTATTCAAGATTCTATGTAAATATATGTACCACAAATGTTAAAATGACAAGGGATTTAGTTCTACATCGGGATGGCTTGTGTCTCATCCTTGTCCAATTCAAGACTGAGATTCAGTTTTATTGACCATTTTGATGATGGTCCATCAAACCCCAAACTGCCTTTTCTTCTTGTATCTGCAACAGGAAGTTAACAAAAAATGGTTCAAATGGCTCTGAGCACTATGGGACTCAACTGCTGAGGTCATTAGTCCCCTAGAACTTAGAACTAGTTAAACCTAACTAACCTAAGGACATCACAAACATCCATGCCCGAGGCAGGATTCGAACCTGCAGCGCCTTTAACCGCACGGCCACTTCGGCCGGCGGAAGTTAACATAACTGACTCCAATTTGTGAACTGTTTGCGCGATGTGACACAGTTGCTCAGAGATTAACGCACGAAAGAAAAAGAATGACTGCTTTTAATTTATCGTCGTCTTCGTGGTCATTAGGTGGAGAGCACTAGCTCAAGTTAAAACACTTTAGGGGCTAAAATCTAGTGTTTTAAGAGCCCATCGATATTCACCTATATTATTGCAGGATAGTCACAAAGACCTAAATCATGGTAGCTCGCACTAGGGTAAAACTTTGAAACCCACTTCTCCTGACTCTTAATCGAATGTTCTTACCATAGTCAGTACCATCGACAATTTGTACTCTGTCATCCTTCTCTAATTTATCTGGCTTACGCCGATATCGTTACTTGTACAAACTGACAATGAATTCCTTCTTTTAACAATCTCTCAAGAATTCGGCGTCTGCTGTATGCGCTATAGTAATTTCTTCTCTATATTCCTTTATGGGCTCTTTTATGTATGTTTTGAGACAGGAGAGGTCTGCGCGGTTAGACGCTCATTGGTCTGACAGGTTACGCTGCACGAGACATTCCCCTTCCCTTCTCACCCTCGACGCATTCAAACGTAGCTCGCTACTGAGGAAATTTAGAGAACCAGCATTTGAGGCTGACTGCAGTACAATTTTACTGCCGCCAACTTACATTTCGCGGAAAGACCACAAAGATAAGATAAGAGAGATTAGGGCTCGTACAGAGGCATATAGGCAGTCATTTTTCACTCGTTCTGTTTGGGAGTGGAACAGGGAGAGAAGATGCTAGTTGTGGTACGAGGTACCCTCCGCCACGCACCGTATGGTAGATGTATGTAGATGTAGATGTAGATCGTGCGGAGCTGCCTGTTGAACCAGCAGACGACACCACAACCTTTGTCATTTTTGGAATATAAGAGACGCGAAGTCGGCTGTCACAGGGGTACCAGGTAGTCGAAAGGGTTATCGCGAGTGGTTTTCTCGGATGATTAGCAGTTGGTGGCCCGCTTACGGTGTGAAAGTCCGCCATGGTTCAAACGTAGAAGCCGCAAATTATTTCACGGCCGCCGAGTAAAATGTTCAAATGTTCAAATGTGTGTGAAATCTTATGGGACTAAACTGCGAAGGTCATCAGTCCCTAAGCTTACACATTACTTAATCTAAATTATCCTAAGGACAAACACACACACACCCATGTGCGAGGGAGGACTCGAACCTCCGACGGGACCAGCCGCACTGTCCATGACTGCAGCGCTTTAGACCGCTCCCGCCTAGTAAGTATAATCGAATCAGTAATGATACAGAGTAGACAATGGCACCATATGAAGTAAGGAAACGTGGTAAGGAAGACCCACTCTGTAGGTAAAACAGTACTGACGATGAAAGATATGAATATACTTAATTCATTTAAAAAACTAATAGGGTGTAAAGGGGTTAAGCGATCTTAACGAAACAAATGTTAACTCAGAGTGCTTGAACAGCAATATCGCAAAACAGGTTCAGAATTTCGGTTAAAGCAATACAATTCGAGTTATGAGCTGGAATGTTTATTCTGACGATTAAAAAACAAACTATTGTACAAAGTAAGTTGCATAACATTTAATATAGCGACAGTATATAATAATACTCTGCACTAACTATCTGTAGACGTTTGATTCTGATCAGGGTTAATATAGATAACAGTAAATAGCGTTAATGAATCTCACCGAAGAAGATACAAATAACTAAAATACCAAGAAACCCAGAAAACAACTAAGCTCAAAAGAATCAAATCAAATTCATCATTCAGTTCCCGACAGTATTTTTGTTCCGTCGTTGTAACTACAAGAAAATACGTGTTGCCGCGCGAGGTAGCAGCGTGGTCTAGGCGCCTTGCAATGGTTCGCGAGGCTGCCTCACCCCCCCCCCCCCCTTCCACCCCTGTCAGAGGTTTGACTCCTCCATCGGGCATGTGTATGTGTTTGTGTGTGTGTGTGGGGGGGGGGGGTGTGTGTTTTCCTTAGCGTAGGTTAGATTAAGTAGTGTGTAATCATAGGGACCGATGAAAATGGTTCAAATGGCTCTAAGCACTATGGGACTTAACTTCTGAGGTCATCAGTCCCCTAGACTTAGAACTACTTAAACCTAACTAACCTAAGGACATCACACACATCCACGCCCGAGGCAGGATTTGAATCTGCGACCGTAGCAGCAGCGCGGTTCCGGACTGAAGCGCCTAGAACCGCTCCGCCACATCGGCCGGCAGGGACCGATGACTTCAGCAATTTGGCTCCATAGGAACTTATTACAAATTTCCAATTTTTTCCAAAATGCATATTTTTCTCACCAGATGCTTTTCGCTTTGTTGAAGTAATATCATTAATTACATACCACTGATGCTTTACTTCCATAAAGCGTAACGCGTTTGGTGAGAAAAACTCGCTTCTTTAATTGCAAACAACTGATGATGCTTTACTTCAATAAGCTGAAACACGTCTGGTGAGAAAAACACGCATTTTCTTGTAAGGAATCAGCGCACAAGTGTAAATCATGTAGCGTGTTTATACACTATGTGATTCAAAGTATCCGGACAACCCAAAAACATACGTTTTTCATATTAGGTACATTGTGCTGCTATCTACTGCCAGGTACTCCATATTAGCGACCTCAGTAGTCATTAGATAACGTGAGAGAGCAGAATGGGGCGCTCTGCGGAACTCACGGACTTCGAACGTGGTCAGCTGATTGGGTGTCACTTGTGTCTATACGCGAGATTTCCACAGTCCTGAACATCCCTAGGTCCACTGTTTCCTATGTGATAGTGAAGTGGAAACGTGAAAGGACACGTAAAGCACAAAAGCGTACAGGCCGACCTCGTCTGTTGACTGACAGAGACTGCCGACAGTTGAAGAGGGTAGTAATGTGTAGCAGGCAGACATCTATCCAGATTATTACACAGGAATTCCAAACTGCATCAGGATCCACTGCAAGTACTATGACAGTTAGGGGGGACGTGAGAGAACTTGGATTTCATGGTCGAGCGGCTGCTCATAAGCCACACATATTGCCCGTAAATGCCAAACGACGCCTCGCTTGATGTAAGGAGCGTAAACATTGGACGATTGAACAGTGGAAAAACGTTGTGTGGAGTGACGAATCACGGTACACAATGTGGCGATCCGATGTCACGGTGTGGGTATGGCGATGCCTGGTGAACGTCATCTGCCAGCATGTGAAGTGCCAACAGTAAAATTTGGAGGCGGTGGTGTTATGGTGTGGTCGTGTTTCCCATGGAGGGGGCTTGTACCCCTTGTTGCTTTGCGTGGCACTATCACAGCAATGGCCTACATTGATATTTTAAGCACCTTCTTGCTTCCCACTGTTGAAGAACAATTCAGGGATGGCTAGTGCATCTTTCATCGCGATCGAACACCTGTTTATAATGCTCGGCCTGTGGCGGAGTGGTTATACGACAATAAGACCCCTGTAAAGGACTGGCCTGTACAGAGTCTTGTACTGAATCCTATAGCACACCTTTGGGATGTTTTGGGACGCCGACTTCGTGCCAGGCCTCACCGACCGACATCGATACCTCTCCTGAGTGAAGCACTTCGTGAAGAATGGGCTGCCATTCCCCAAGAAACCTTCCAGCACCTGATTGAACGTATGCCTGCGAGAGTGGAAGCTGTCATCAAGGCTAAGGATGTGCCAATACCACATTGAATTCCAGCATTACCGATGGAGGGAGCCACGAACTTCTAAGTCATTTTCAGCCAGGTGTCCGGATGCTTCTGATAACGTAGTGTATGTGTAGTTTTATATTAATATATATACAATATGTGTAATTTTTTGGCTTTTTCAACGACAGATCGTGTTTTCATAAGGGCAGAGGCCATGTTTGTCTGCGGGCAGGGGGCAATACACTTTGAGAAGTCGACGAGTTCGGACGTGTGCTGACTGAGCAGTGTGTTAGTCACTATTAAAAGGTTACAAATTTTTGGACGATAAGCCTAGGTGTTTGTTGAATTTCTGCAAAAGTTCAGCAGCTTAGAGAAGTTTTAGAGAGTTGTACTTGTGCACTTTAACACTGCTCCGCTCTTCACAGTTAGACTTGTGTAATTTCTGAATAGATTTATGGACTTTGAAAAGTTATCCACAACATTTTTTTCGAACTTTAATTTTTAATTGCAACGTGGTGTGCTAGACGTAGTAAGCACTTAATGGAGCTAGTCAATCAATCTGTCGTTGCTCTCACACTGTTAAACAAGAGTTGATAAAACATTTTCATCACTAAATGGTACTCAGCTGGTGTTAAGGATAGTTCTTCATTTCCTCAGCCATAAACCAGCCTGCACATTAATCAAGTTATAGGAAGTTAACAGAGCATCAACAGAGTAATGCGACAGGTGTGGCCGTCAGATAGATACATACAAAACCAATTAAGTTTAGAAATCGATCGCGTAATTAGTCGACCCCTTTGACACACACAGACAATGTGTTACAGTTTCATCGCAATATGCATTTTACCGATGGAGTGTTTCGAACTTGGAACATTTTAAATTTCCTCCAGTGACTAAATTTGACATTTTTAATGCCACGTGGAATGAGACCTGAGTTGTTTATACATAGGTTTACACGGAGAGAAAAATCTCTACATTACAAACTGCCAGACACAGGAAGCGGAGGACTGACAGGGGTGCACGAATGAGTTACAACAGCGACCTATCTTCCGGTGCTACGTACTCAAAGTCCAGCCGCACATACTCGACCTGTTAAACCTATCTGCCATTATCTGTTTTGCCGTTGTTCAAACGCTGCACTCCCATGTGTGAAATCTTCTTACGGTTTACATTAACACAACAACACTTCGCGAGAGGTTGGCACACCATCAAATAAAGAACAAACTATTCCGTTAAAATCATAATATATTGTTGAGGCTCTGTGTCCTCCAATTTCTATGGTGTACATGCGTTGCAACAATTATGCAAAGTTGTACGTGAGGTTGTTAGAATTCAAGGAGTTTACGCGACCGGAAGCAGCTCACCACTGTAAAGACCTTTTCTGAAACAGTTATCTGAGTATAAAACACCTCTGTGGCACTGTCTGCCACCAGCGCCGTCCAAGACGCAATAGCCGACACCATACCAATCCGCACACCACAACAACACTGTGCTGCCCTGCCCCAGGAGATCTTGGGCCTTATCTCAATGAGGAACCGCCTCAGGAGACATTGGCAGCGTACGAGGCGCCAGAACTTCAAACAGCACATGAACAGGCTCCAGGGAATAATACGAGACAAAATACAAATATTTAAAAGACAACAGTGGAACCAGAAACTCAAAGGGCTGGACACCACGCGACCTGGCGTGTGGAAAATGGCCCGACACTTCACCAGGAAGAAACTGTACACACCCACGCTACAAGGGTCCGACGGACCAGCATATTCTGTGGAAGAAAAAGTGGAACTGATGGCCCTCACACTCGCAACGTCATTCACACCGAACCTGGATCCCTCAGTCCCAGCGTTCACACTCGCGACCGACCAGGAGTTTACACGCATCCTGGCCCAACCAGCACGCAACGTCATCCGACAGGCTAGCACAGCTGAAGTCAAATGGGCCATCATGCATACCACCGCTGGGGAGGCCCCTGGTCACGATGGCATTCAAAACCGTGTCCTCCAGGAGTTCATGGACAAAGCAGTAGAATACCTCACACATATCACGAATGCCATACTTAAACACCAACACTTCCCCTCCTTTTGGAAGACGGCCAAGGTCCCGATGTTCAGGAAGCTGAGGAAAGACCACTCCCTCCCACAAAATTACCGACCCATCAGTCTGCTGAGCGCGCTCAGCAAGATCGTTGAGAAGGCAATACTAAAACGACTCGCTAGGCACTGCATCACAAACGACACCCTTCGTTTTCAGGAATCACCACTCGACAATATAACAACTCCTCCGCGTCGTTGAATACATAACACACGGATACAACACAAACAAAGGAACTGGGGCGGTGTTCCTGGACATCGAAAAGGCCTTCGATCGTCTATGGCACAACGGCCTCATACACAAACTCAGCGACGCAGGGTTTCCCGACGGGCTCGTACGTCTCATACACCCATATCTCAAGGACAGGAGTTTCAACACCGACGTGCAGGGCAAACAATCGATACGACATGGTATCCAGGCAGAAGTACCCCAAGGAAGCATCCTAGGGCCCTTACTGTTTAACCTCTACATTAACGACCTCCCAGCTACACACAACACGACGGTGGCAATCTACGCGGATGACAATGCCATCCTTGCACAAGATTGGAAGCCGTCTAACATTAACTCACGACTACAGACTGCACTCAGAGCGACAGAGCCTTGTCTGGTGAAATGGGGTGTTAGAGTAAACGTCGACAAGTGCGAAGCCGTTCTGTTCACTAGAGGACCGAAACTACTACACAAACATCAGCACTGCAACCCAATAACACTACATGCACGCCCAATACGTTTCCGCGAGAAGGTCAAATACCTCGGTGTCTGGCTGGACCGGAAACTACTCTGCGAGGACCACATTCAACACGTGACCAACAAAGCAAACGCGAGGCTCAAACAACTCTACCCTATGCTTAACAGGCGTAACACACTGAATAGCAGGATGTCCAGCCCCATGTACATGACACTTATTCGACCCCTGATGACGTACGCAGCCACTGTCTGGGGATACGCTGCTCCCACGCACATACGCCGTCTGCAGCTCATACGGAACAAAGTACTCAGAATCATAAGCAACGGTCCGCGCTACACACGCACCGCAGACCTTCACCGGGAATATCGGCTAGATACCATCCTGCAGGTATTCCAAAAACTCTCCACACGACTGTACAATAACACGAGACAGTCGCGTAATCCGTTTATCCTTTATTGGGTAACTACGACCACAACCATAGATGGAAATATAATAGACCAAAGACACTATCAGCAGGGAACTAAACATCTATGGTCCATAGCACGCTAACACGACAGTACTGGCGAGCCCCTGCAACACAGCTACTACTGGCAACCCCAGATGCTCGACCCGCCGAAAAACAGGCAATCGCAGAGAAACCGTACTGTACACAGCACGCAAACCAGCCACACTCACACCCTACACTGTGAGCTGATCTGTGACCGATCGCCCACTAATGTATGACGACCTTGAATTTTTACAGGGACGCAGCAGCTGCAGCAAGACCTACAACGAGCTTCCGCAACGACAAAGGTAACGATGCACGATACCTCGCACTAACATAACCACACGTTGCATGCACTGTCGCACCTAGCAAGCCGCTACTGCCCTTACTACCCGTCCTACTGTCACAAAGGTTTTTTTCCCTTGGCGCTTGCCTTGGCACATTTTTCCCTTTGCCCTTACAAACCGCTACCCTTCTATCGCTTTCGTCCACTTTCTGTTTCCTGATGGACCATGTCAATGAGTAATCCTACCCAGAAGCATTGATAACATCACAGCCCGCATCCTGTGACTCACAATTCGAAAACTAACATGTTACACGGAGATGACAGTAGAACTTTTGCTTTGCTCACCACGTTGGTGTGGGCGTGGAGGGGCCCCATCCTTTAGGGAAAAAAATGTCTGCATAGAGTTTCTGCTACCTGCCTCTCAGTTTCTGCTCTCTGCCAAACAGGACTTAGAAACAAAAGGACAAGATGTTGCAGTATCTGCTGGCAGTAAGTTACACGATAATTCCCAAGACACAAAGTAATGTAAGCCTGCATTTGTGATCAAAAGGTTATCAGCGACTATCTATTGACAACACTAAGATGGTATACAACTAGATAATAAATATCGTCTAACTTATTGACAGTACTTTCAGTGAAGGCGCATTACTCGAAATAAGCTTTGTATGGACGACATAGTAATAAGAATCCTTGGCATAGAGAAACAAACGAAAGAGTTGAAACCAAATAAGTCACCAGGTCTGGATGGAATCTCATTTCGATTTTTCAAAGAGTGTTCTAGAGCACTGATCCGTTGAAAGTTCCAAGCGACTGCAAAAAAGAGCAGGTGACTCCTGTATATAAGAAGGGCAAAAGAACGGACCTGCAAAATTACAGACCAATATCCCTAACATCGGGATAACTTTGAATATACACTACTGGCCATTAAAATTGCTACACCACGAAGATGACGTGCTACAGACGCGAAATTTAACCGACAGGAAGAAGATGCTGTGATATGCAAATGATAAGCATTCACATAAGGTTAGCGCCAGTGGCGACACCTAAAAAGTGCTGACATGAGGAAAGTTTCCAACCGATTTCTCATACACAAACAGCAGTTGACCGGCGTTGCCTGGTGAAACGTTGTTGTGATGCCTCGTGTAAGGAGGAGAAATGCGTACCACCACGTTTCCGACTTTGATAAAGGTTGGATTCTAGCCTATGGCGATTGAGGTTTATCGTATCGCGACATTGCTGCTCGCGTTGGTCGAGATCGAATGACTGTTAGCAGAATATGGAATCGGTGGGTTGCTGCATCCCAACGGCCTCGTATCACTAGCAGTCGAGATGACAGGCATCTTATCCGCATGGCTGTAACGGATCGTGCAACGTCTCGATCCCTGAGTCAACAGATGGGGACGTTTGCAAGACAACAACCATCTGCACGAACAGTTCGACGACGTTTGCAGCAGCATGGACTATCAGCTCGGAGACCATGGCTGCGGTTACCCTTGACGCTGCATCACAGACAGGAGCGCCTACGATGGTGTACTCAACGACGAACCTGGGTGCACGAATGGCAAAACGTCATTTTTTTTCGGATGAATCCAGGTTCTGTTTACAGCATCATGATGGTCGCATCCGTATTTGGCGATATCGCGGTGAACGCACATTCGAAGCGTGTATTTGTCATCGCCATACTGGCGTATCATCCGGCGTGATGGTATGGAGTGCCATTGGTTACACGTCTCGGTCACCTCTTGTTCGCATTGACGGCACTTTCAACAGTGGACGTTACACCTCAGATGTGTTACGGCCCGTGGCTCTAATCTTCATTCGATCCTTGCGAAACCCTACATTTCAGCAGGATAATGCATGACCGCATGTTGCAGGTCCTGTACGGGTCTTTCTGGATACAGAAAATGTTCGATTGGTGCCCTGGCCAGCACATTCTCCAGATCTCTCACCAATTGAAAACGTCTGGTCAATGGTGGCCGAGCAACTGGTTCGTCACAATACGCCAGTCACTACTCTTGATGAACTGTGGTATCGTGTTGAATCTGCATAGGCAGCTGTACCTGTACACGCCATCCAAGCTCTGTTTAACTCAATGCCCAGGCGTATGAATGCCGTTATTACGGCCAGAGGTGGTTGTTCTGGGTACTGATTTCTCAGGATCTATGCCCCCAAATTGCGTGAAAATGTAATCACATGTCAGTTCTAGTATAACATATTTGCCCAATGAATACCCGTTTATCATCTGCATTTCTTCTTGGTGTAGCAGTTTTAGTGGCCAGTAGTGTAATAAAAATTTTTGAGAGCGAGAATCTTATGTCCACGAATCTGTATGGTTTTAGGAAGCAACGCTCCTGCGAAACTCAGCTTGCCCTTTTCTCACATTATATACTGCTAAGTATCGATGAAGGGCATCAGGCAGATTCCATATTTCTAGATTTCCGCAAAGCGTCTGGCATGGCGCCTCATTGCAGGCTGTTAAAGAAAGTATGAGCATATCGAACAGGATCACACATATGTGGTGGCTCGAAGGCTTCTTAATTAATAGAACCCAGTATGTTGTAGTCGACGGCTAGCGTTCATCAGAGACAAGGATATCGTCGTCAAGAATGCCCCAGGGAAGTGTGAGAGGACCGCTATTATTCTCTGTATACATAAATGGTATGGCGGACATGGTGGGCAGCAATCTGATATTGTTTGTTGATGCTGTCGTGAACGTTAAGGTGTCGAAGTCGAATGACGGTAGGACAATATAAGATGATGAATGGTAACTAGCTCTAAATGTAGGAAAATGTAAGTTAATGCGGATGAATAGGAAAAACTGACCCGTAATGTTTCGATGCAACTTTAGTAACGTCCTGCTTGACGCATTTACTTAGTTTAAAAATCTGGGCCTAACGTTGCAAAGCGATATGACATGGAATGAGCGTGTGAGGATTCTGGTAGGGAAGTCGAATTATCGACTCGATTTATTGGGAGAATTCTAGAAAAGTGTGGATCATCTCTAAGGAGACCGTATAGAGGACGCTAGTGCGACCCATATTGAGTACTGCTCGAGAGTTTGGGATCTGTATCAGGTCGGATTAAAGGAATATGTTGAAGCAATTCAGAGGCGGGCTGCTAGAGCTGTTACTGGTAGGTCCGAACAACTCGCAAGTGTTTCGGACGTGCTTCGGGAACTCAAATGGGAATCCCTTGAGAGAAGACTACATTCCTTTCAAAGAACACTACTGACAAAATTTAGAGAACGGGCATTTGAAGCTGACTGCACAACAGTTCTACTGCCTCCAACCTACATTGCCCATAAAGATCACGAAGATAAGAAAAGAGAAATTAGGGCTCATAGGGAGGCATATAGACAGTCGTTTCTCCCTCGCTCTGTATGTGAGTGGAACAAGAAAGGAAATAAGTAGTAGTGGTAGGGGCTACACTCCGCCACTTGCTGTACGATGGTTCAAATGACTCTGAGCACTATGGGACTTAACATCTGAGGTCATCAGTCCCCTAGAACTTAAACTACTGAAACCTAACTAATCTAAGGACATCACACGCATCCATGCCCGAGGCGGGATTCGAATCTGCGACCGTAGCGGCCGCGCGGTTCCAGACTGAAGTGTACGGTGGATTGCGGAGTATCTATGTAGACGTAGATGTAGATATTACCGTACTTTCGTCTAAATCTACCAAATATTGCCACCATCAAAATATACTTATCGATATCAATTGAAAGCACTTCCTAAGCAACTGTACGTAATCAGACATTGTCAACTTAGAATGAACAAATACAAAGCTTATTTCGCAAGTGAGGTGGAGCTGCCTTTTGATACATATCGTACCTCGGCCAAGCACTGACGCTTTCTTTTAATCAGTTGTCTGTCATCTCCACTTTTAACTTTCTTGGGCTACAGTGATGTCAGCCAATCTAGTTTACTAACATTTTGCATTTTTGTAGATATAGAGTCAAATTTCTGTTCCTTCTGTGGAAGCACTTACATGACAATACTTGAAATAATTTTTCACTAATTTTCTGATGGAACACTTTCCCATCCCTGACCCGCACAGTTAGGAAAGGATCAACCTGTCCGTCGTCAAGGGGTGTCTGCCCCCGAAAACTGCATCGAACTTTTAGTTCTAGCCCGATGTTATGATTATACCAGCCTTCAAGACTTTCTAACGCCGCTTTCCGAATTCCATCCATAATCACTTGCCGGTATCGGCCGCTCCGTCGCCCCACCTCTCGACAATGACTTGTTGCGGCCATTCGTCAATTCTGATTATAGCGCTCCATCACCATTCACATATCTCGTAATCGCAAGATCGGATCACGATGCAGTTTGCACCACTCTCTTTTAAATAAAAACCTGGATCCAAACAACTTACGTTGCTCACTTCTTCCTGATCTTCATCAACTACTGGAAGTACACAATATAGGAACTTAGAGTCCGTCCCCGGTAGCTGATTGGTAGCCGGCACGGTAGCTCAGCGTGTTCGGTCACAGAGGTGCTGCCATCTATAAGAAAAAAACTGAGTAAAGAAATCAACGATCAACTTCAACAGGTGCCATGTGACATCCACCCAGACCAAACGCAACGAACAATACCGAACGAAATGAATTTTTTTTAAAAAGTGGCCAGTGCAACAGAATGTCAATCCTAAGGGCCCGGGTTCGATTCCCGGCTTGGTAGGAGATTTTTCTCCGCTCAATGACTGGGTGTTGTGTTGTCCTAATCATCATCATTTCATCCCCATCGACGGGCAAGTCACCGAAGTGGCGTCAAATCGACCCAGCGAACGGTCTACCCGACGGGAGGCCCTAGTCACGCGACACTTACGAGGGCCGTTCAGAAAGTAACCTCCGGTTGATTTAAAAAAATACACCAAGTTAAATAAAAATATTTTAATATATACATCTTACAACTACATCTTTGCACTATTTTTCTACATAGTCTCCATAGCGATTGAGGCACTTATCGTATCTCTTCACAAGCTTTGAAATTCCTTCTGCATAAAAATCACCCGCTTGTGCCTGGAGCCAGCCTGTGACCGCATCTTTGAGCTCTTCGTCGTCATCAAACCGCTGTGACCCGAGCCATTTCTTCAAATGCATGAAGAGGTGATAATCACTTGGCGCCAGGTCTGGGCTGTAAGGTGGATGGTTGATAACGTCCCACTTGAAGGACTCAAGAAGGGCCGTTGTTCTGCGAGCAGAGTGAGGACGGGCGTTACCGTGCAAAAAAACGATACCAGAAGTCAGCATACCACGGCGTTTGTTCTGTATAGCCCGTCGTAACTTTTTTATTGTTTCACAGTACACGTCTTGATTAATGGTCGTACCACGTTCCATGAATTCAACCAACAACACCCCTTTGGCATCCCAAAACACCGTTGCCATCAGTTTTCTGGCAGAAAAATCTTGCGAGGCTTTTCTTGGTTTAGTAGGCGAATTTGAATGTGCCCACATCTTTGATTGTTCTTTTGTCTCAGGGTTCACGTACTTAATACAGGTTTCGTCACCAGTCACGATTCTGTTTAACAATGGTTCTCCTTCGTCCTCATAACGTGACAGAAAGTCTAATGCTGAGGCCATTCTTTAAGTTTTGTGGTGGTCGGTAAGAATTTTGGGCACCCATCGTGCACAGAACTTACGGTAACCCAATCTTGCTGTCACTATCTCGTACAAGAAAGTCTTAGAAATCTGTGGAAAACCAGTAGACAACTCCGACATTGAGAAACGTCGATTTTCAGGAACTTTTGCATCAACTGTCTGAACGAGTTCGTCAGTCACCAATGATGGTCTACCACTCCTCTCTTCATCATGAACGTTTTCTCGTCCACTTTTAAATAAACGTACCCATTCACGGACAACTCCTTCACTCATAACTCTTGGTCCGTACACGGCACAAAGCTCACGATGAATAGCTGCTGCAGAATATCCTTTGGCTGTAAAAAACCTTATGACAGCACGCACTTCACATTTGGCGGGGTTTTCTATTGCAGCACACATTTCAAACTGCCACAAAAACTAAACTAGCGCAGGTACGACGTTCACTCGACCACGGCTTGATGCCGACTGACCTGTTGAGTGCGTGAACGCACAGATGGCGTCGCTACTCCCCCCACAACCCGCACTGTGACCAATCGGAGGTTACTTTCTGAACCGCCCTCGTATTTTTAGGAACTTAGAAAGGGGTGAGGACAATGAGAGGACGTATCACTGCCACATCCCACATTCATTTAACTATCATAACTAAAAAGACTCTAAGAAATTATCTTGACTCTCCTGTTCATGATAGGTCGTCAGTTTTTCACCTTCCAAGTGTAATTACAACAGCTTTATTATTTCGTATGTACTGTGTGGTTTGGGATTGACATCATGATGCCTTCATCAGCGTCAAAAGTACACACAAAAAATAGTCGTTAGATGTGATGTACATGTACATTCAAACAAATGATGCCAATTCGGGAAAAATTTGGTGATTTATTCAAGAAAATAGCTTCACAAATTGTGCAAATCAATAACGCGATGGTCCGACGAGAGTGCGTAACATTCAATGCGGAAAAATATTAACTCCTAGACACACAAATAAAGACAGTATGTGTTTCAAAAAATCCTGATTAAAAAATTTGAAAGACTGCCACATAGTGTGGCAGCTGCAAATATTCTTCAGACTACCCTGCATCGATCTCGTAGTGACTAATAAAAACACTCGTAAAAGCGTACAGCCAATGGTTCTACCTACGCTCTACGAGTGAATGGAAAAAAACGACACATTAACGTTGGTTGAAATAAAAATCCGTACACCTTGTAATAATTCGAACAGTCTAGACATACATGTAGAATGTTAACAGCATAGGCGAATCAAAAGTAAATGGTTAGATAAGGTCCATGCCCCTTACTTAAGCAGTGCTGTGTCATAGTGATTTAGAAGCGGACGGAAGAATGCTGTAGCATACTGTTTGATGATGACGCAAATGCCTGAGTGGGCTGAGCCAACTGCCTCCGTGTTTTGTCCGACCCCAAACAGAGGCGTTACACCTACTCCACAAGCGACGACGTTTCTCTCTGACGTCAGGCAAATAACGCTTCACACAACTAGTGGCTTTCTTTCTGGCTGGTAATTCCAATAAACACGAGACAGGTTTGTGACACCAGTCACGCGTACTTTAAAACTATCTTGCTACAAAGTTCACATGGGCGTCAGCGGAGAGAGAAGATTAATCTTAAACCTTAGGCAATACGGTTTGTAGCATCTGTCACGAATGTTCGCAGAAACAACTTCATACACCAGTACAAATAAATATTCTAGCCGGGACAGTGTTGGCAGGTCTGAACTTTCACTACAATGCAGAAATCCGCAATGTAATTTACGTAAGGCAGCCATGAGGATGGCTTCTCACTGTAAGATCAGTTAAATGACCATTCGCGTCATATTTGAATTTTTATTTGACTATTTACACGACCAGTATGTCTATAATTAATTACCCAGTTTTAAAACGCTCTAGAAAGAGAATCACTGTTTAGGATGACGTTACATTTGAACAGCATATTGCTGACGCAAGAGAAAACGCCATAAAATAAAAAAAAAATATGGAAATGTGACCAATAGAGGGCGCTGTAACCACCACACGGCTGTTCTTTAGTTTGCGTCCGAGACACGCAAAGTGATTGTATCCACGAATCATCGCGTGCTGCTTTTAAAGCTCCTTTGCAGTAACGATGACCGTGCGCCAGCAGCCCTGTAGAAGTTCCGGAAACTCAAAGGTACAAAAAAGGCATTGATTCAATGTCTGCTAAGGAAATGGAGAAAATGATTGCAAATTTCGAAAAGACAAATTCTTTTGAACTGCAGTATCGAACCGGGAGGGAAGCAGCTGATCCGATGTCTGTCGACGATGTCCCTACAGCATTGCAGGAGCGGTTGACCGGCGGCGTACATACATGCAATGCACGGAGGATTGCCCGAATGTTAGACATGCATGCGAACAAGGTGCATAAGATCCAACGAAACATCCTGCATTGCTATCTACACAAAATAACCCATGTTCAGCAGTTACTTCCCGCTGATTTACCAGAAAAACAAACGTTCGCTCTGGAATTTCTTGCTCCTGTGGATTTGTACAATGAATGACCATGGAACATTCTGTGGACAGACGAAGCCCATGACCATCTCCAAGGATATGTCAATACGCAGAACTGCGGAATATGAGCAATGGAAAATCCGCATACACATCAACCAGTACAACTGCATCCTGCAAAGATAACTGCGTCATGAGGTTTGACGGCATTGTTTATCGTATGGCCGTATTGTTTCGAGGAGATGAGTCCTGCGGGTGCTGTTACCTGTACCGTCACTGGTAAACACTATGAGAGTCTTTTGCATACCAGCGTCATTCCAACCCTTCAACAGCGTGGACGTGTGGGTAGGATAATTTTTGTGGAAGATGGCACTCCTCCGCACATTGCACAACTAGTGAAGCGGCTGCTCCAGAGGCATTTCGGAAATGCTAGAATTATCAGGCGTCATTCCCCTACAGCCTGGCCGTTCAGACCTCAGAGATGTGTTCAGTTCTCCAATCATGAACATAGCTGAACTGAAGGCACGCAGTGACAAAGCATTCTGAACGTGACCCCCGAAACACTCTGATCTTTTGTGGAACATGCTGTTTTTCGATTTCAACTAGTGGCAGAAAACTAATATTAAACATGTCTTTCGCCAGTCTCACGACAATTAAAAACTGATGTCATTTTCCTTTTTATACAGTTTTTGGCCTCGGCACAACAAAAAACCAGTTCTTCCCATCCACTGTGGTACAACCTTGTCGTGGTGGATAGAATTACTTAACTAACAGCGTCACAACTGTTAACTGCCGAACTTGTGCAGTCATGCACACTTAACTGTACTCCTCAAACCGTGGCCGTCGTGTTGCGATTAATCTATCACTTGTAGCCGACCTCATGTACGTTAAGACGCTTACAGTGCCATATATTTGTCTAATTTTCCTTATTTTCTTCCATGACGTTTCCTTTTACGTCATTCATATGCTGTTCAGTTCTGATGTCATTCTGAGCAGTGGTTTTCTTTTTACAGCATTTTCAAATGGTTCAAATGGCTCTAAGCACTATGGGACTTAGCTTCTGAGGTAACAGTCCCCTAGAACTTAGAACTACTTAAACCTAAGTAACCTAAGGACATCACACACATCCATGCCCGAGGCAGGATTCGAACCTGCAACCGTAGCGGTCCAGACTGTAGCGCCTAGAACCGCTCGGCCACCACGGCCGGCACAGCATTTTGAAACTGGAATTTTAGTTAAGGACACCCTATATGCCACATATTATCCTAGAGTGCAGTTCTAGCTTCTGCAATCAGTTTGCATCCAGACGCTTTGATTTAGAATAGGACAAATACAGACATTTTTGCCACAATCCTGTAGCCTCCTTCTGGCCCCTTGATGTCTCCCTTACCATCTGCGCCCGTCCTGACCGCCTCTCCCCCACCCTCAGCTACCTTGGCCTCACCATTGACTGTCACCTCACCTGGATCCCTCATCTCCGCTCTATCCAATCCAAAGCCCACAACCGCCTCCGACTCCTCAAACTCCTCTCTGGCCGGACATGGGGGTTGGACCCCTCTACCATCCTCCACACCTACAAATCCTTAATCCGTCCCATCCTCTGTTATGCCAGTCCCGCCTGGGTATCCGATCCCCCCCCCCCCCAAATTATACAGGGCGTTTCAAAAAGAAAGAGCAGATTTCAAACATTTATTTCTCAAAAACTACAAATGATAGAAACACAATTCAAACGTTTCTTGTCAGAGAAAGGTTCAAAGTTTTTCAATGGTCCGCGCAGAAGTTCCATGCAAATCCGCAGTGGCGCTGGCGTTTGTTTGTAGGAAAATGGCGACGACACCACAGGAACGATCATTTTGTGTGCTGCAATTTGCAAAGTTAGAGTCCATTGTTGGTGTGCAACGTGCATTCCGCCGTCAATTCAACAAACAGCCGCCTCGTCATAAGCAAATTTATGAGTGGCATCACAGATTCGTAGAAGATGGTTGCATCTGCAAGCGAAAAAGCACGGGTCGTCCACGCACATCGGATGAAAATGTCGAGCGTGTCCGTGCAGCTTACGAAAGGAGCCCTAGAAAATCCACGGCACGGGCAAGTCACGAACTAAACATGTCTAAAACAACGGTATGGCGCGTTCTGAGTAACCGTCTGCACATGAAGCCGTACAAACTGCAGTTATTGCAAGCATTGCGTCCTGACGACCACAACAAAAGGTTCGAATTTTCAACTGCAATTCTACAGGACATGGAAGAGGACAATTTTGCCGAACGATTAATTTTTTCAGATGAATCAACGTTTCACATTTCTGGTAAAGTTAATCGGCATAACGTACGAATTTGGGCGAGTGAAACTCCGAGGGACGTTATTCAACATGAAAGAGACTCACCAAAGGTTAACGTCTTTTGTGCAATTTCGGTAAACAAAGTTTATGGACCTTTCTTTTTCATGGAGAAAACTATCACAGGAACCATTTACCTGGACATGTTAGAAAACTGGCTATTTCCTCAACTTCAGGAAGATTCAAATCACTTCATCTTCATGCAAGATGGCGCCCCACCACACTTCTCTGAACCTGTACGACGGTACCTAAATAACACCATTCCAGGACGGTGGATTGGAAGAGCAGGAGCACAAGATCAATGTCATCGTCTGTGGCCTCCCAGGTCACCAGACCTTACTCCCTGCGATTTTTATTTGTGGGGGTACATAAAGGACTGTGTTTATGTCCCACCTATGCCCGCTACTCTTCAAGAGGTACGACATCGAATTGTTGCGGCCGTGAATTCGGTAACTAAAGACCAGTTGCGTCGTGTGTGGCAAGAAATGAGATACCGGTTTGATATTTGTCGTGTAACAAATGGTGCTCATATTGAGGTACAGTTTTGATATTTGTTGTGTAACATTTGGTACTCATATTGAGTGAAGGACCGTTGGAATTGTGTTTCTATCATTTGTAGTTTTTGAGAAATAAATGTTTGAAATCTGCTCTTTCTTTTTGAAACGCCCTGTATAATTCCCTCCAGATCCTCGAGCTCCATGCAATCTGCCTCGCCTTCCGTATATGCCTCCCATCCCCCACGCATTTCCTCTATGACCTCATTCCTTTCCCCCATCTGCTCCTATTCCTTGAACATATCCACATACTCTACACTTCCCGCTGCCTTGATCCCCCTCATTCCCTGGTTGCTCCTCTCCTCTCCACCCCTCGCTCTCTGCTGCGCCTTCACTGTCGTGTCCCCCGCCCTACAGAAATACTGAGTCTTGCTGCTTCTATAGCTGCCATAATTGCGAAAGTGTTGCCGGTACAGGATGTTGTGTACGAAATTACCTCTCGATTGTTTCCCATAAATGTTGGATTGGGTTCATGTAGGGCGATCTGGGTGACCAAATCATTCGCACGTATTGTCCAGAATGTTGTTCAAACCAACCGCGAACAATTGTGGACCGGTGATGTGAGATCGATGTCTGGGAAACTGAAGTCCATGAATGGCTGCCAATGATTTCCAGTTAGTCGAGCGTAAACGTTTCCAGTCAATGATCGGGTCAGATGGACCAGAGGACCCAGTCCATTGCATGTAAACACAGCCCACACCATTATGAAGCCACCACCACCTGGAACAGAGCCGTGTTGACAATTTGGGTTCACAGCTTCACGGGGTCTTCGCCACACTCGAATCCTTCCATCAGGCCGGCCAAGGTGGCTGAGCGGTTCTAGGCGCTTCAGTCTGCAACCGCGCGACCGCTACGAGCGCAGGTTCGAATCCTGCCTCGGGCCTGGATGTGTGTTATGTCCTTAGGTTAGTTAGGTTTAAGTAGCTCTAAGTTCTAGGGGACTGATGACCTCAGCTGTTAAGTCCCATAGTGCTCAGAGCCATTTGAACCATTTTTCCTTCCATCAGCTCTTACCAACTGAGATCGGGACTCACCTGCAATTCCATCGTTTTCCAGTCGTCTAGCGTCCAACCGACACGATCATCGGTCATGAGTCCAGGAAGGGAGATGCCGTGCCGTTAGCAAAAGCACTCGCGTCAGTCGTCTATTGCCATTGCCCATTAACGACAAATTTCACTGCAGTGTCCTAACGGATACGTTCTTTGTGCGTTCCTCATTGATTTCTGACGTTATTTCACGCAGTGTTGCTTGTCTGTTATCACTGACAACTCTTTGCAAACGCCGCTGCTGTCGATCGATAAGTGAAGGCAGCTGGCTACTGCGTTGTCCGTGGTGAGAGGTAATGACTGAAATTTGGTATTCTCGGCACACTCTTGACACTTTGGATCTCGGAATACTGAATTCCTCTAACGATTTCCGAAATGGAATGTCCCATGCGTTTTGCTCCAACAGCGACTCTGATTTCGAAGTCTGCTAACTCCCGTCTTGTGGCCATAAACACGTCGGAAAACTTTTCACAGAGACCAAGTGAGTACAAATGACGGTCTGCCAATGCAGTACCCTATTATACCATGTGTACGCGATACTGCCACCATCTGTATATGTGCATATTGCTGTCCCAGGACTTATGTCAACTCAGTGTAATTCAGCTTTGTATGTATTGTGTTGTATGTTAACCGGGGACCTAGAAACGACGAAGAGGCTCCGTCTCCGCCGCAGCGGCAGTGGTCCACAACCCCACGACGATTACCGCAGTCCACTTCACCCCTCCGCCACCCCACACCGAACCCAGGGGTATTGTGCGGTTCGGCCCCCCTGGACCCCCCCCAGGGAACGTCTCACACCACACGAGTGTAGCCCCTATGTTTGCGTGCTAGAGTAATGGTGGTGTACGTGTACGTGGAGAACTTGTCTGCGCAGCAGTCGCCGACATAGTGTAACTGAGGCGGAATAAGGGGAACCAGTCCGAATTGGCCGAGGCTGATGGAAAACCGCCTAAAAACCATCCACAGACTGGTTGGTTCAGCGGACCTCGACACAAATCCGCCGGGCGGATTCGTGCCGGGGACCAGGCGCTCCTTCCCGCCCGGAAAGCCGTGCGTTAGACCGCACGGCCAACCGGGTGGGCGTAATTTAGCTTACCCTTCAAAAATGGTTCAAATGGCTCTGAGCACTATGCGATTTAACTTCTGAGGTCATCAGTCGCCTAGCACCTGGAACTAATTAAACCTAACTAACCTAAGGACATCACACACATCCATGCCCGAGGCAGGATTCGAACCTGCTACCGTAGCGGTCGCTCGGTTCCAGACTGTAGCGCCTAGAACTGCACGACCACTACGGCCAGCTAGCTTACTCTGCGCAGCTGCAATCCCCTCTGCATCCTTTAAATTTACTCATTTCTTCATTTAAATATTTTCTGCTGTATCATTATTTCACTATCAAATGTCACATTCATTTTGTGATTTTGCAGCCCAGTTTCGCTTAAAACTACATTTCTTAAAGTTGTTCACCAACATTCTAACGTCTTTGGTGACTGTTGTCAGTTATTGTCTGACGATTCCGCTTTAAAGTCGAACACCGGTTCACAGCATACATAAATGTTTTAAAACATCGACAAGTTTATTGACAAATATCAAATTGTTGTACGAAGCAGGAACCTATTACACTACATCAACATACGAACTCTAAAAATCAGTTTATAGTGCGTTACAGACAAACTCTAGAAATCAGTTTATAGTGGGTTTTGCTAGTCATACCCTCCCTTTTTTCACTTTCAAATGTAGCAGGCATGACCCTGCACGGGCCATAGTCTCTTTCACCAAGCTGTCACTGTTCTTATAGTAACTATGCGTTGGAGGCAATAGAATCGTTTAACAGTTTGTCGCAGATCTTAGTTCTCTCAACTTACACAACAGTGTTTCGTAGAGAGACCCCGTTTTCCCTTTGACGTTTCCCATTTACATTCGTAGTGCATTTTTATAACACCTTCGTACTTATCAAACCGCCGGCCGCGGTGGCCGAGGTGTTCTAGGCGCTTCAGTCCGGAACCGCGCGACTGCTACGGTCGCAGGTTCGAATCCTGCCTCGGGCGTGGATGTGTGTGATGTCCTTAGGTTAGTTAGGTTTAAGTAGTTCTAAGTTCTAGGGGACTGATGACCTCAGATGTTAAGTCTCATAGTGCTCAGAGCCATTTGAACCATTTGGACTTATCAAACCAATTGGTAATAAATCTTGCAGCCCACCTCAGAATTACTTTGATATCTTTTTCTTTATTCGTACTTTCTGGGATCCAATACAGTCGAGCTGCACTCAAAAATGGGTGGCACAAATGATGTATACGCTGTACCTTCATAGGTACACTACACGTATCCAGAATTTTCCCATTAACGGAAGTCAGTAATTCGTCTTAAGTACAAATAACCATATATGGCTTCACGCATTACACGTGGATACATCATCGACATGACTGAATTAAGCAGCATACTATTAAAAGTTTTCGATCGCCGGAGGAATGGTACTCCTACCCATCATTCACATTTATCCAGATTTAAAGCACGATGACATTTATCGCAACAAATAGTCATTTTCTTCAACTCTCCCTGAATCCCGCTACCACCACTCAACGACGGCACTGTCGCATACACAACAAGAGCATCAAAAAATAGTCTCAAATTCCTGTTAACTCTATCTGACAGATCCGTTGCGTTGAAAGATAAACTGTACAAAATCAGGTGATTCCACTGTACAAATGCACTAGCAAATATGTCATCATCAGTTTAGTCCTCAAGGCGAGGATGGAATGCGGCATCTTGTGAAGGATACGCTGTCAGGAAAACAAAAAGCAATAGGAAGGACTTATGCGAATGGATGGGACGGAGATCGGGATGAATATGTACGGACAAACAAATGATCACAGTTTCAGAAACTGGACGATTTATTCACGAGAAAGAACTTCACAAACTGAACAAGAAAATAACACATTGGTCCACGTCTGGCTCGTATGCAAGTAGTCATCCGGCTTGGCAAGAGTGATAGAGTTATTGGGTGTTGGGTGTCCTCCTCAGGGTATACGCTGTACCTTCATAGGTGCACTACACGTATCCAGAATTTTCCCATTAACGGAAGTCAGTAATTCGTCTTAAGTGCAAATAACCATATATGGCTTCACGCATTACACGTGGATACATCATCGACATCTGTCCCGTTGGCCTCGTTAGATCGTCAAAATTCCGCGATGGTTGGAGGGCTCTGCCCATTAAGTTCAAACGTTCTCAATTGGGGAGAGATCTAGCGACCTTGTTGACCAAAGTAGTGATTGGCAAGGACGGAGACAAGCAGTAGAAACTCTCGCCGCGTGCGGGCGGGCATTATCTTACTGAAATTTAAGCCCAGGATGGCTTGCCATGGAAGGCAACAAAAGGGGGCGTAGAGTATCGTCGCTGTGCTACAAAGGTGCCTTGGATGACAAGCAAAGAGAAAGTAGCGCGTAAAGAAAAAAGAAATTGCACCAGAGATCATCACTCCTGTTGATACCAAACTGTCTGACGCCCAGCTTACGGCCGTACAGTAGAGCTATACGGGGGCTACAAGGACACTATTAATTTATTTAAGATGGCGGACCCTGCCCCCAGCTCCACCCTTTGATCAATTACTTACCCATCTCCCACTTCTAAACCCAGACCCTCCCCCTACCACTTTCCCTTCCCACCTGCAAAAACGGCGGGAAAAGTCGTTCAGTCTGTGCTGAGCTGTTAGTGAGGAATGATGTAGGTTAGGTTTTTCTTTATTTCTGGGTGTTTTCCTGTTGGAGACTTGTGGGGAAAGCTCAGTCCCTCCTCTCCCCTCCCCCACCTAGAAAAATGGTGGGAAACACTCAATCTGGCCTGAGCTGTTGGACTGGAAGGATCTCACGATACAGACTTACGTGCCAGAGGATATACTGTTTATTTATAAAATTCATTTTTTATATTTTTTATATTTTTTATTTAATCAGTTTGCGAGAGACATGGCTCCTCCCCTCCCTTCCCCGCCCTCCCCCCTGGAAATTGGCGGAAATCGCACAGTCTGTGCTGAGCTGTCAGTGTGGAAGGATATGAGGTGGTGTATCTTTATTTTGAGGTGTTATCCTGTTGAAAAATGCTTGCTAAAACTTTTTTTATGCATGTGCTCACCTTGATGGGTGGGGCCCGACTGGCCTAGTTCACATTACCACTACCAGAGGGCCCTGGGAAAAGCAACCTCCCTAATCACACATAGAAATTTATGGGAACACACCATTCTGTTCTTGGTTTTTCAGTTGTTCAGCGATATTTATGTCCTCAGGTGTTCACCAGTACTTACTGGAAGGATCAAATGTCTTTGCTACAACTGCTACAAGTTTCTACAAGCCAGAGGCAGCCACTCGTTTTGTTCTGGGAACTACGACTGGCGGCCTTTGTGAGAGAGACTGGAAGCACTTCGTTCTTGGTTGGTGTGTCAGGTGGCTGGTGGTACGTATGTGTGCAGGTGCCTCAATGACTGCTGGATATAGAGAAGATATTTTCGCTGTTAGTCTAGCACTAGAGAGCCCTATGTGGGAAGGATGGCTATTAATAATAGGACATCAAACTGTCACTTAAGTGCAGGGGAGTAAACTCCTGCACATTTGCAAGTGAATAGCTGCAGGAAGGGACATAACGATGGGTAATAATATTAGGACATCGACTCACTATTCCAATGTTGCTACTTTTTCCTTTATTGTATTTTCAATTCCACATCCGGGAAGGGCTGGTAGCAGCATAGGCGCTGCTCTTTAGCCTAGAGAAATTACAAGTATACAGAGGAAATTTAAGACAATAAATATGAGAAAACATGGTGGGAGATAGATATAAACAAGGGGGAACATAATGGAAGAAAGAATACAAAAAGGGGTGATTGTAAAAATGCAGATAAAAAGCAAAACAGTATTTTACACAAAAAACCACTCACTGTAAGAATTAAAAGACACAAGTTCAAGTATGGCCGGAGCATAAAAAGCGCAGAATTATTGAAATAGCCACACAATGGGCGGCATAGCACGGAAACCGTGGACAGCAATACTATATACAAGTCAAGCATATGATTAAAAATCACATCACTTCAGAGCACTGTAGAACTGTACCAAACACAACACTGACACAGCACACTCGATGATGCATAAAAAACTGGGAGGATCTGCCATGGGTGGGGATATGAGGGAGCAGGGAATAGGGAGGAAAGTGTGGTGCTAGAATGGGGGATAGAAGGGGGGATGGGGTTGGAGGCGCGCCGAAGGGGGCCGGAGAGGGGAAGATGGGAGAGGACAACAGCCGAGGAGGGAGTGCAGAGACTAGGGGGGGGGGGAAGAAGGAAAAACTGCTCAGGGAGAAGTAGGGGATGGGAAAAGGGGGGCTCTGGGGAAGTGGGGGGGCAACAAGGCCAGGCTACAGTTGGTAAGAGGGATAGACATCATGGTGAAGTTCATCAGCCAGGAGGGGGTTTCTGGAAAGTGCCTTGATGAAGGGGGTGTGGAGATGGAGAGAGGGTGGGACACAGCGATAGAGGCGTGGCAATGGGCGGGGGGTGGAGAGGAAGGAGGACACCAGGGAGTGGGGTTAGATCAAGCATCAAGCCTGCAGACAATGTAATGGATGCAGATATGTTGGAGAAAAAGGAGAAGGTGGGGGAAGAGGATGAGTTCATAAAAGATCTGTGTGGGGGATGGAAGGTGGATATGGAAGGCAAGGCAGAGCATATGGCATTCAAGGATTTGGATGGCGTTATGAAAGTGCGGGAGGGGCGAAGGATCCAGGCAACGCTGGTGTAACAGAGGATACGATGTATTAGGAATTTCTATGTGTGAAGGAGAGTGGAAGGATGCAACCTCCATGTCTGACCGGACAGGAGTTTCATGAGACAGAGGCAGATACGGGCATTCCTCTGGATGGTCAGGAGATGAGGGGTCCAGTTGAGGTGACAGTCAAGGGTGAGGCTGAGGTATCTCAGGGGAGGGCTGGGTGAATGGGACAACCATAAATGGAGAGGTAGAAATCATGGAGGCAGAAGGAGCAGGTGGTGTGGCCTATGATGATTGCCTGGGTTTTGGACAGGTTGATATGAAGGAATCACTGGTTACACCAAGTGGTGAACTGGTCAAGGTAGGTGTGAGGGGTCGTTGGGACAGTTGAAGGTTAGGATAGAGAGCCAGGAAGGCGATGCCATAAGCAAATTGGAGTTGGTGTACAGGTGGGGGTTGCTTGGGCATACCTGCTATGTACAGGAGATAGAAGAGAGGGGACAGGATGGAGCCTTGGTGGACGCCAGTGGTGCAATAAAAGATACAGGAGTTGGCATTGTGGAGGGTGACATACGAAGGATAGTATGAGAGGAAGGAAGCCACCAGATGGATAAAATTGATAGGCAGGGCGTGGGTTTGGAGTTTAAAGAGGAGACTGGGATGCCAGACACGGTCGTAAGCATTTTGGAGGTCGAGAGAAACAAAAATGGCGTGGGGACAGGAGTTAAGATGGAGGTGTGAAGCATGGTGGACGAGGTTAAGGAGTTGGTCTTTGATGGAGCAGGAGGGCTGGAAGCCACACTGGGTATGGGGGAGGAGCTGGTGTTGACTAAGGTGGTGATGAATACGACAGGAGAGGATAGATTCGAAGACGTTACTGAAGACGGAAATGAGGCAGATGGGACGATAGGAAGAGGTGGCAGAAAGGCATTTGTTGGGTTTGAGGAACAGGAGGATGAGGGAAGTCTTCCACAGGTTGGGGTAAAAGCCTGTGGAGGGGATGACGTTATATAAAGCGGCAAGAACATTCAGGAAAGAGAAGGGGCATTCTTTGAGGTGGTAGTAGGTCACACAGTCGTGACAACAGGTCATGTTGCATTTTGACCAAAGGATAAGTTTAATGTCTTTTCCTTTAATAGGAGTGTTAATGTTGGAGGGGGGTAACTGCTCCAAGTACTGGAAACTGGGAGCAAGTGGAGTGACAGAGGTATCGGAATGTTCCATGATGGTGGGGAAAAGGGAATAATCAGAGTGGAGATCATCAGGGATGGAGGAGACCTCGAAAAGCTGGGAATGGAAGTGATTGGCCTTACTGAGGTTGCCGGGAATGGGGCGGTCGTTATGGAGAAGGAGGTAATGGGGTGTGGAATGGGAACAGGTAAGGCAATGGAAGGCAGACCAGTACTTCGAGGGGTTTATAGGGAGGGTGGCATTGAGTCATGTACAGGTTTGTCGCCAGTCCCAGCGTTTCTTCACTGTAATAAGGTTCTGAACATGTCGCTATAGTTTCCAGTGGTGGTGGATCTTATCCCTGTCATGTGTGCACAGGAAGGAGTGATAGAGGCATCAGGATTGGTGGAGGAGGAGGACATCCCGTGGAGATAGAGTGAGACGGTGTGGGTGGATCGTTTTAGTAGGGACATGGGCATCCACAGCGTCAGCAATGGTTTTCTGGAGGAAGGACGAGGCATGGGTGACGTTGTAGAGATGGTGATAAGTAAGAAGATGGCTTTCGACCTGGGTGGCGATGGATTCCCGGTAAGCATTCCAGGTGACGCGACGGTATTATTGGACTGGCTGTTGATGTACTTTCCGGGATGTGAGGTCGTGTTCCAAGAACTTTTCTGCTCCTTACGTTTCGTCCAGGACTGCGCTGGACTTCCTCAGTCGGCAAGACTCAGCGGAGCAGCGTCTCTGAGGAAGTCCAGCGCAGTCCTGGACGAAACGTAAGGAGCAGAAAAGTTCTTGCACCATGACCTCACATCCCGGAAAGTATATCAACAGCCATGTCACCCGGTCGTGAAAGTCTTCATTCTACAGTATTATTGGACTACCCTGGAGGGGGTGCAGGATGGGGGACTGGAGGCAGGTGGTGAGCAAATGTTATGGTGAGAAGGACGGGAAGGTGGTCGCTACATGTGGGGTCAAGGATGTCTACGGCGATATGCCCAAGGAAGTTGGCAGAGGCTATGACAACTTCAGGAGTGGTGGTGCTTTGAGACAGGTGTGCTGAGGAAGAGGAACAAGGTCACCTTGGATTGTGGGGAGGAAATGACATGACCACCAAAGGGTGGCAGGGGAGCGGCTATGGATGTTGATGTCGGCGGTAATCACATAGGTGGAGGAAGGTCCAGTCAGTGTGGGAGATGAAGTTGTAGTTAATAGGGGCAGTGGAGCGGACACAGACGGTGACACAGGTGATGGAAAGGGAAGGGAAAAAGTCGCTGAGGATGAGGTGTACGTTAGGGTGATTGAGAAGGGGTTGTGGCTGGATGGAGATGTGTTTAAGGTGGCTAATGGCGGCTCCAACTTGCGCTCAGGGACCAGGATCAACTGTTCAGGGGAGGGTGTAGGGAGAGTTGTGGACAGGGTGGTAGGGCTGGAGAAAGGTTTCATTCAGGAGCAAGGTATTGACCTGGTGTTGGGACAGGGTGTTTAGGACAAGGTATTTGTTGGGTTGGATGGAGCAGATGTTCTGGAAGAGGATGCGACACTCATGCTGTGCCATGACAGGGGGAGAGGAGGGTGAAGGGAGAGAAGTGAGAGGACAGGGGTGACTTAAACTAGGGTGTCTAGGCAGGTGAACGTGATTGGTTGGTTTAAAGGCGGGAGAAGGGACCAAACTATGAGGTCATTGGTCCCTTGTTCCTAATAAAACAATGCCACAAGTGTGGGAAAAAACAGACGAATCATATAACACAAAACGGAAATAAAGGAAAAGCCACAAGAACGAAGAGAAGGCAACGAACACTAAAAGGAACAAAAGAGAACAAGAAAACAACAGAGACGCTTGAAACAGAAGAGAGTAAAACATGAAAGCAGATTACAGTGGCTGGCCAACCACGAGAATATAAAGGGAAAGCCAGCCAATCAGCAACACATTAAAACCTCCACCCTAAAAGCACTAGGGTGAAGGACACAGAGGGACAAAGGACATGCACTGAAATCTAGATAGTAGTATAAAACCCACTCTCACGGGTAAAACACAAAACTAAAGCTGCTGTGGAGGCATTGTCGCCCAACAGCAAAGGTAGAGTGCTGGGAAAGTTAAAAGTCTGCCGCAGAGCGGTTAAAAGTGGGCAGTCCAGCAAGAGGTGGACGACTGTCATTTGTGAGCCCCAGTGACACTGAGGTGGGTCCTCGCAACGGAGTAGGTAACCATGCGTTAGCCACATATGGCCAATGTGGAGCCGGCAGAGGGCAAATGATCCCCTGTGAGAGGCCTGCATGGAGGACTTCCACACATTCATAGTCTCCTTAATGACACAGAGATTGTTGTGGATGCTGTTATGCCATTCTGTCTCCCAAAGCCGGAAAACCATGTGGTGTAAAACACAACGCAGGTCAGCTTTGGAGATGCCTACCTCCAGAAGCGGTTTCTGCATCGCCTGTTTGGCCAGCCTGTGGGCAAGTTCATTCCCGGGGATTCCGACGGGTCCTGGGGTCCACACAAACACCACAGACAAATGTAATGTATTGCGAATACATAGAAAGAAGGATCCTTTATTGTATGATTATATGATAGCGGAACAAACAGTGGTAGCGGTTACTTCTGTAAAATATCTGGGAGTATGCGTGCGGAACGATTTGAAGTGGAATGATCATATAAATTTAATTGTTGGTAAGGCGGGTACCAGGTTGAGATTCATTGGGAGAGTGCTTAGAAAATGTAGTCCATCAACAAAGGAGGTGGCTTACAAAACACTTGTTCGACCTATACTTGAGTATTGCTCATCAGTGTGGGATCCGTACCAGATCGGTCTGACGGAGGAGATAGAGAAGATCCAAAGAAGAGCGGCGCGTTTCGTCACAGGGTTATTTGGTAACCGTGATAGCGTTACGGAGATGTTTAATAAACTCAAGTGGCAGACTCTGCAAGAGAGGCGCTCTGCATCGCGGTGTAGCTTGCTGTCCAGGTTTCGAGAGGGTGGGTTTCTGGATGAGGTATCGAATATATTGCTTCTCCCTACTTATACCTCCCGAGGAGATCACGAATGTAAAATTAGAGAGATTAGAGCGCGCACGGAGGCTTTCAGACAGTCGTTCTTCCCGCGAACCATACGCGACTGGAACAGGAAAGGGAGGTAATGACAGTGGCACGTAAAGTGCCCTCCTCCACACACCGTTGGGTGGCTTGCCGAGTATAAATGTAGATGTAGATGTAGAATAGCGGGACTGTTCCAGGACATACATGGACTCCTGAATGGACGCTACCAGAGGGTGGCGAGGGTAGTATTGGTCGATAGCTTGTCGGCTGCTCGAGCAGTCTGTACACAAGAGAAATGACTCACCAGGGCATGAGCGGATGTGAAAACACTGCAGCCAACTGGCAAGGAGTGCTGCTCAATATGTCCTCCATGAACATATGCGAAGCCTATGTGACCATCGGCCATTGAGCCGTCAGTGTAAACCACTTCAGAGACCTGGAACACGTCAAGAATCGAGGGAAAGTGACAGCAGAGAGCGGCAGGGTTAACGGAGTCCTTAGGGCCATGCAAAAGGTCCAGATGAAGATGCAGCTGAGGTGTACACCATGGAGGCGTACGTGAACGGACCACAAGTATAGGTGGTAAAGGGAAGGACTCCAGTTCGGAGAAAAGGGACCGCATGCAAACTGTAATCGTTAGCCCTGATCTGGGCCGCTGATGCGGGAGATGAACTGCCACAGGTGGGAAAAAGAGACAGCAATTCAGATGCTCAGGCGAGCTATGAATGTGTACATCGTAACTGGCGAGCAGTTGCGCTCGTCTGATCTGCAGTGGAGGGACACACGCCTCCACCAGTACGCTGGTCACATGACTCGTCCTAAAAGCTCCTGTCGCTAATCGGACCCCACAGTGGTGCACAGGGTCGAGTAAATGCAATATTGAAAGCGCTGCCGAACCATAAACCACACTCCCATAGTCAGCTCGGGATTGGACAAGGGCTCTGTAGAGCTGCAGCAGCGTAGAGCGATCAACACCCCAATTATTGGTGTTGCTCAGGCATCAGAGGACACTGAGGTGCTGCCAGCACTTCTGCTTAAGCTGACGAAGATGAAGGATCCAAGTCAATTGAGCCTCGAAAACCAGTCCTAGGAATTGATATGTCTCCACTACAGTGAGTGGATCATCATTAAGGTAAAGTGTGGGTTCCGGGTGAGTGGTACGACGCCGACAGAAGTGCATGACACACAACTTTGCGGCTGAAAACTGAAAGCCATCGGCTAGAGCCCAAGACTGCGCCTTGTGGATGGCTCCCTGGAGGCGCCGATCGGCAACAACAGTACTGGAGCATCAGTACGAAATATGGAAATCGTCTGCATACAGAGAAGGTGAGACGAAGGGCCCGACAGCTGCTGCTAGACCATTAATGGCCACTGAAAATAGAGAGACAGTCAATACAGAGCCCTGTGGGACTCAATTCTCCTGGATATGGATGGAACTATGGGAGTCACCAAATTGGACACGGAAAGTATGGAGTGACAGAAAGTTTTGGATAAAAATCGAGTGTGGTCGCCAGAGGCCCCACTCATACAATATGACAATGTCGTCCAGTCATGTTGTATGCTTTACATAAGTAAAAAAAGACGGCAATCAGGTGTTGTCGTCTGGAAAATGCTGTTCGGATGGCAGGCTCGATGGACAGAAGATTATCAGTGGTAGAGCGACCCTGTCGGAAGCCGCCCTGACATGGCGCCAGCAAGCCACGTGACTCCAGGGCCCAACCCAACCGCTGACATACCATACATTCCAGCAGCTTACAAAGAACGTTGGTGAGGCTGATGGGCCAATAGCTATCCACATCAAGACTGTTTTCACCGGATTTGAGCACCAGAATGATGGTGCTCTCCCACCATTGCGATGGAAACACGCCATCGCATCAGACCCAGTTGAAGATGACGAGAATACGTCGCTTGTATCAGATGAGAGATGTTTAATCATCTGGCTGTCGATGCGATCAGACCCACGTGCTGTGTTGGGGCAATGTGAAAGGGCACTGAGAACCTCGCACTGTAAATGGGGCGTTATGGGATTCACTGCAGCGTGTAGTGAATGAGAGGACGTTCCCTTCCAGCCGCCGTTTGAGGGTGCGAAAGGCTGCACGGTAATTGCCCGATGCAGAGGCTCGAGCAAAGAGCTCAGCAAAGTGCTCGGCAATCGCATTTGCGTCGATACATAACTCATCATTTACGGTAACACTGGGGATAGCTGTTGGGGCCTGGTACCCAAAAAGAGGTTTGATCTTTGCCCAGACTTGGGATGGTGACGTGTGGCACCCAACGGTGGAGACGTATCTCTCCCAACACCCCTTCTTCCGTTGTCTGATAAGGTAGCGAACACGGGCACGGAGCCATTTAAAGGTTATGAGGTACTCCAGGGAAGGTTGCCGCTTATGCCGCTGTAGAGCTCGCCGACGCTCCTTAATTGCTACAGCGACTTTCGGCGACCACCAAGGGACTGCCTTACGCCTCAGGCACCCAAAAGAGCGAGGGATTGCGTTTTCTGCCTCAGAGACAATTGTGCTGGTAACCTGCTCAACCATCACATTCATGTTATCGTGTGGGGGAGATTCAGCGGTGACAGCAGGAGTGAAAGTTCCCCAGTCTGCCTTGTTCAAAGCCCACTTGGGCAGGCGTCTGTGTGCCTGACGCTGGGGCAGTGACAGGAAGAAGGGGAAGTGCTCACTGCCACACAGGTCGTGATATGCTCTCCAGTGGATAGATGGGAGAAGTCTTAGGCTGCAAATTGATAAGTCAGTCGCCGAATAACTATAATGAGCCACACTGAAATGTGTGGCGGCCCCAGTATTTAAGAGGCAGAGGTCGAATTGCAACAGTAAAGTTTCAACATCTCTGCCTTGGCCAGTAAGCATGGTACCACCTCACAAGGGGTTATGGGCATTAAAATCTCCCAGAAGTAGGAAAGGTTTAGGGATTTGGTTAATCAGTGCAGCTAATACATTGAGGGGTACTGCACCATCTGGAGAAAGATATACATTGCAGACAGTTATTTCCTGCGTCATCCGTATTCTGACAGCCGCAGCTTCAAGAGGGGTTTGAAGGGGCACATGTTCACTACAGACTGAGTTTAGGACATAAACTCAAACTCCACTTGACAGTCGATTATAGTCACTACGGTTCCTGTATTACCCCTTATAGCCGTGGAGGGCAGGGGTCCGCATTTCCAGGAACCAAATTTCCTGGGGGGCAATGCAGATAGCAGGTTTAAAGCTTAACAGTTGCCATAGCTCAGCCAGGCCGTGGAAAAAACCACCGAAATTCCACTGGAGGATGACATCGTGAGACTGGGAAGACATGAAACATTCAGTGAGGCAGTTTACACCTCAGGGTCACCTGCTGCCACCGATTTATTGCCTGAGCAGTTTATATCCATTGTGTCTGAGGGTCTGGCGAGATCTAGATCCTCAGCGGACGCCAAAATCTCCACCACATCCTCAGCCACAGAGCTTGTAGGTAGTGGTGGTGTGGATACCACCGCAATTTTCTTGGTCTTGGAGGTTTTCTTTTTAGGTTTCTCTCGCTGCTCCTTGGGTTTCCCTGGCTGGGAGAACTTCACTGGGACTGAGGATGAGTGTGAAGCCCTATAACCAGCTGCTTTTGGGCTCTTCAGCCACAGGTGGGTGTCATCTTTCCCACTAGAAGAAACCTGGGAAGGGAGTGACCCAAGGGACCCCTTCCTAGCGAAAGAGGCCAAAGAAGACTTACGCTTCTCTGGCTTAGAAGTGGGGATGGACGTCGCCGGTGGTTGGGGGGTGTTGCTCCCAAAGTAGGTGGTGCAGCAGCAACAGGGAGGGAAATGACCCCCACCATCAAGGGGGCAGGTGTAGTCTTCCGGCTCTGAGAGGTGACATGGGTTGGTGGAGCTGGTGGTGCCAGAACTGTTGTAGCGACCGTGTAAGACGATGTCATATGCACAGGATGCAGACATTCAAATTTTCTCTTAGCCTCAGTGTAGGTCAGTCGGTCTAGGGTCTTGTACTCCATGATTTTCCTTTCTTTCTGGAGAATCCTGCAGTCAGGTGAGCAAGGCAAATGGTGCTCTCTGCAGTTGACTCAGATGGGAAGCGGGGCACATGGAGTATTGGGATGTGATGAGTGTCTGCAGTCTTGGCATGTGATGCTGGAAGTACAGCAGGAAGACATATGGCCGAATTTCCAGCACTTAAAGCACCACATCACTGGAGGAATATGGGACTTTACACCACACAGTTAGACCATCACCTTGACCTTCTCGGGCAATGTATCACCCTCAAAGGTCGAGATGAATGCACTGGTGGCAACCTAATTATCCTTCAGACCCTGGTGGACATGCTGGACGAAATGCACACCTCGCCGCTCCAAACTAGCGAGCAGCTCATCGTCGGACTGCAAAAGAAGGTCTCTGTGAAATATGATACCCTGGACAATATTTAAGCTCTTATGGGGCGTGATGATTACAGAAATATCCCCCACCTCGTCACAAGCGAGTAACTCCTGTGACTGAGCAGAGGGTGCTGTTTTGATCAAGACTGATGCAGATCTCATTTTAGACAAGCCCTCCACCTCCCAGGACTTGTCCTCTAAATGCTCAACAAAAAACTGAAGCTTCACTGTCATGAAATATTCCCCATCAGCTCTCAAACATACAAGGTACCAGGTTGAATAAGATCCGCTGCCATCCTTAGCCTGACGTTCCTCCCATGGTGTGGCCAGGGAGGGGAATGATTTGGGGTCATACTTCGGTAAACTGAATTGAGTTCGTGGTCGCTTAGAGACCACTGGTGTTTCACCACCAGCAAGAGATGATGGACTACACTTCATCACGTGTCATCTGCCCTGATGCCATCCACTCTAACCAGGGGCCCTCCCCACAGGCGCCACCCAGCCACAGCAAAGGCTACCTAGCAGGATGGCCATTGCCGGGAGTCCCAATGCTCCAGGAGGATGGGCATCTACCCCTTGTCATATGTGGGGAGTTAACGGCGCAGGCATCAGCAGAGTGATTCTCGTGTGATCAGGGAGCTACAACCAACAGGGTACATGGCGGCCCCACCACAACAGACTGGCTACCGTGCTCGATACCTGGTGCAAAGAAGTCCATGGTCATCATCGACACCAAGGAAGATGTCCTCGCCCAAGAGATGGAGAATGGGCAGGACTGCAATGCAACGATGAAAAAGTGGGCTAAAGATCTCAATGCACAATGGACACGATGCACCTTGTAAGGCACCCTTCCCCAGTTGGCTCGCTCTTCGGGAAAATTTTGAAGAATGGAGGTCAAACCCTACAGGGGACCATCACATAAAGACCGAAACTTGTGAAACTCCTTTTAGTCGCCTTGTACGACAGGCAGGAATACCTCAGTCCTATTCTAACCCTGGACCTGCAGGGGGGGGGGGGGCAGGTGAAGATGAAGTGGGCTTGGTTGTGGGGGTAGTTGGCGAAGGTGATGAGTTGAAAGATGGAGTGGGTGGCGACAGATATCTTTTGGAGGGTATGGGGGCGTTGCAAAGGATGGATGTTTTGGAGGACTATGGTTAAGAAACGGATGATATCTTCAGCTGTGGGGTTGGATGAAGGGAATTGTTGGGGTGAAAGCAGGAGCGATGGGACAGATGGGGACGGTAAACTTGTGGGCGACAGGAAGGGGTTTAGCCTTACATTCGCAGGAATAGGTGGGATATGGTGCATTGCAAATGTTACAGGAAGGGGGGTTGGCATGGTTGGGACAGTTTTTTAGGAAATGGCAGGCCTTGCACTGGGGACAGGTGGGGGTATAATTACAGTAAGTGGTCAGGTGGCAGCGGTAGAAACAGGGAGAGGATTTGGAGGATTCATCTGGGTGGCAGCGGTGAAAAATCAGGGCACCTGGGTGAGAAGGTAGTCAATGGATGGGGCGGACTCCGAACAGACCAGCTTGAGGTAAGTGGGGCTGGTGGCATTGTAGATACAGTGGGTAGAATGGATTTCGAAGTAAGGATGGGAGTAGAGTTAAGCCAGCACCTTAACCTCCATGATCACCAGGCTGAGATTGGTGATCACAGCAGTGTAGATCGGGGGATGACAGGGAGGCTGGGGTTGGCAAGGACAAGAAGGGGAGGGGAAGGGTGTTAGGGGTGTGCAGGGGCCAAACATGATATGCGGGAGTTTACGGGGAAGGTCTGTATGAAAGGAGGGGAAGGGGGATTTGATTAGGGCTGAGTCCCTGTGGAGAATCAGTTGGGAAGTGGGAGCACCTGTAAGTTACTTTTGTATCTCAATAGTGAGGGTACAGGTGTCGAGGAGCTTGGGGTCCAGGGTCAAAAGTACAAAGGTGTGGAGAGTGGGTGGTGGGGCATGGATCACAAGAGGAGAGTTGGTATCCATGGAGAGGTGGCAGGAGGGAGAGAGGGAGTGGCAGTGATTTTTTGTTCGAAGTGATGGGAGTGGAGTCATCATTTACGCACTTCAGAGGCATTTGGTGAGGGATGGGGAGTAGAGGTAGGTGGAAGCTGGTATATCCTTCGGGCATGGCAGAGGTGCCAGGTGGAGCTGGGGGTTCCATGGTGGCAACTGTGGCCCAGCGTGATGTGATGCGGGAGGGGAAGGCAGACAATGAGGTGACAGGGGGTGAGAGAGGGGGAAGCTGACCATCTGAGAGGTTGCAGCAGAGGTGGCAGCAGAGGCATATGTGAGGGCAGATGTGGGCGTGGGAGCTGTTGCTCCTGTGGAGGCTGGGGGAAGGGTGTAGACGTGGGGGTGGACATCTGGGGAGCAGATGGGAGAATGGATGACTGGGGGAGGGGAGACGAGGCGAGGTGTGAGGGGGGAGGCCAGAGGTGTCACTCCAGGTTGTGATAGCTGAAGCTGAGGATGGGAAGGTGTAGATGACAGTGGAGGTAGGAGAGCTCATGGCAAAGTCGGCGATGGACAGACAGCAGGAAGACAGCAGGTGGAAAGCATTGGGCAGTAGCAGTGGCAGCAGTAGCAGTGGCGGCGGCGGGGACAGCGGGGGCAGCGGGGGCTGCGGGGGCGGCGGGGGCGGCGGCGATCACCAGAAGGAGCGGGGGCGGCTGTGACGGCGGCTGGCGGACAGATAGATGAATGGACGGCAGCAGTGGATGGAAACGCCAGATGGTGATGAAGACGATGCTGGTGACAGGTTGGCGATGGTGACAGTGTTGGTGATGGTGATGGTGCAGGCGACGCTGGCGGCGCCGTTGGCGGCGAAGGTAATGGCCACGGCAATGGTAATGGTGACGGTGACGGTGACGGTGATGGCGACGGCGATGGTGACGGTGATGGTGATGGTGACGGCGATGGCGATGGCGATCGCGACGGCAATGGTGGTGGAGACGGCGATGGTGAGGGTGACGGCGAAGGCGAAGGCGACGGCGACGGAGACGGCGACGGTGACGGCCACGGGGACGGCGGTGGCGACGGGGACGGGGACAGCGATGGAGACGGCGACGGCGACGGGGATGGCGATGGCGATGGTGACGGCGACGGGGATGCGACGGTGACGGTGACGGCGACGGTGACACCGACTTAACATCTAAGGTCATCATTCCCCTAGACTTAGAACTATGTGAACCTAACTAACCTAAGGAAGTCACACACATCCATGCCCGAGGCAGGATTCGAACCTGCGACCGTAGTGGCCACGAGGTTCCAGACTGAAGCGCCTAGAACCACTCGGCCACAGAGGCCGGCCTCAACCGAGGGACATGACACTTAATAAAAGGAGAAAACTATACATATAAAGGCGATGAAAAGAAGGACATAAAAACAGAATAAGTGGCGATAATGGGGGTAAAAATATACACTGACTCAGAGACGTTTATTGTTGGACAGTTAAAAAAGTCTATATATTGTTAAAAGACACCATTGGGCATTCGTGGAGCACATAAAATACGCTGAAGTCACATGCAAAGGTTAAAAGTTGGCCACCGTATTAAAACATTCCAGAAGAAAGACACTTAAAACCATTGTAACAGATGAAGCACACATGATGAAGAATTATAACTGCCAGGAGGGACCTGCCAAAAGAGAGGCGTGAGAGGAGGGACAAAGAGGGGAGCATAAGGTTCAATGGGGGAGGGGGTAGGATGAAAAGAAAAGGTGCGTAACAAAGGAAGGGGGGCATCAACGATTTGTAGGTGTGAACGTTGGTGGAATGATACAGTCCCCATGTCCAGCTGGACAGGAGTTTCAGGAGGCGGAGTCTATTCTGGGCTTTGTGTTGGATGATAAGGAGATGGGGAGTGCAGGTGGGGTGATGGATAAGTGTGAGACTAAGGTATTTTAGTGTGGGAGTGAGGTGGATAGGATGACCATAAATGGTTAAGTAGAAATCATGGAGACAGAAGTCGTGGGTTTTAGAGCCTATGATGATTGCCTAGGTTTTGGAAAGGTTGGTGCGAAGGAACCGATGGTTGCACCAAGTGGTGAGCTGGTCAAGGTGAGTTTGGAGGGTATGTTGGGACCATTGAAGGGTAAGATAAAGGATCAGGAAGGCGGTGTCATCAGCAAATTGGATGAGATGAACAGGCGAGGGAGGTTTGAGCTTATCGGCAGTACACAGGAGATAGAGGAGAGGGGAAAGGACGAAGCCTTGGGGCACACTGGCAGTGAGATAGAAAGTACAGGAGTTGGACTTGTGGATAGTGGTGTATGAGGGACTACGGGAGGTGAAGGATGAAATGAGACAGACGAAATTGATAGGGAGAGCATAGGTCTGGAGTTTGAAGATGAGCCTGGGACGACGGACATGGTTGTAGGCATTCTGGAGGTCAGGGGAAACAAAGATAGTGGAGTGATGAGAGTTAAGTTGGAGGGAAAGAAGATTGGAAACATTAAGGAGTTAGTTGTTGGCTGAGATGGAGGCCCGGAAGCCACACTGGGTAAGGGGAAGGAGGTGGTGCTGGTTAAAGTGGCGATGGATTCAGTGGGAGAGGATGGGCTCCAAGACCTTACTGAACACGATGGTGAGGCAAATCGGACGATATGAAGAGGTGTCAGAGGGGGTTTGTTGGGTTTAGGGAACAGCAGGATATAGGAAGTCTTCGACAGGTCAGGGTAAGAGCCAGTGGAGAGGAGGACATTGTACAGAATAGCAGCGGCAGCCAGGAAGGACAGGAGGGATTCCTTGAGCTGGCAGTAGGTGACACCCTTGTGATGAGGGGCAGTGTTGTGTTTGGAGAAGAGGACGAGTGTGATGTAATGTGCAGTGATTGGAGGGCTTATGTCTGAGGGGGTAACTGATCCAAGTACTGGGTACTAGGGTCGAGTGGAGGGACAGAGGTGTCAGTGCATTCAAGGACAGTGGGGAAGATAGAGTAATTAAAATGGGGATTGTCAGGAATGGAGAACACCTCAGATGGGTGTGAAGCAAAATAGTTAGCCTTACTGAGTTTGTCAAGGAAAGGGTGAGTGTCATGGAGAAGAGGGTACTGCAGAGTGGGATGGCTACCACTAAGACGGTGGAAGGGTGACTAGTACTTGGAGGAGTTGACAGGGAGAGTGGAGTTAAGGAATTTATGTGTCTGGTGCCAGTCCAGGCGTTTCTTTTCTGTAAGGAGGTTCCAGATGTGTCACTGTAATTGCCGGTAGTGGAGGAGTGTATCCTGGTCGTGGGTGAGGAGGAAGGAGTCATAGAGCCTGCGGGATTCATGAGGAAGAAGGAGATCCTGTGGAGGAAGCGTAGGGCGGTGAGGGTGGATGAGTTTGATAGAAATGTGTGCTTCAATAGTGTCAGTGATGGCCTTCTGGAGGAAGGAAGAGGCATGGGTGATGTCAGCAGGACAGTGAAAGGTAAGGGGGTGGCTTTCGACCTGTAAGGCAATGGATTCCCAGTAACATCTGTCGGCACAGTGGTAATCGTGGATGGACTTTGGAGGGTCAGCAGGGTGGGGGGCTCAGGGGGACTATGTGCGGAGGAGATGGTGAGAAGGTTGGGGATGTGTTCACTACCAAGGGGATCGAGGTCATCTGCAGCGATATGGCCAAGGAGGTTGGAGGAAGTGAGGATAACATTTGGGGTGGAGTTATTTTCAGGATGGGTGTGTTGTGGGACAGTAACAAGGTCACCATGGAGGGTGGCAAGGAAGTGATGCCACAACTGAAGTGTGCAGGATCATGGCTGTGGATATTGAGGTTAGTGGCAATCACATAGGTGGACAAGGTATGGTCAACATGGGAAATGAAGTCATAAGGGAGAGGAGCTGTGGGATTTATACAGATACTGGCACAAGTGATGGTGAGGGAGGAAAAAAAGGTGATGAGGAGAAAATGTTTAGTTGGATCATTGAGTAGGAGTTGTTGTCGGGTAGGGAGATGTCTGAGGTGGCCAATAGCGACCTCACCTCAGGCGAGGGGAAGGGGACTGTCAATTTGGTGAAGGAGATAAGGAGAGGTGTGGACAACATTATGAGGTTGGAGGAAGGTTTTGTTAAGGACGAAGGAGTCGACCTGGTGCTCGGATAGGGTATGCATAAAAAGGTGTTTGTTGACAGGGAGGGAGCGAATGTTTAGGTTGAGGAGACGATAGTGTTGATGCGCCAGAAGGTGGGAGGGGGGAAGGAAGTGGGGGGGGGGGAGAGAGAGGGCCTTAAACGAGGGTGTCTAGGTAGGTAAAGGTAAAGTGGGCCTGGTTGTGGGAGTAGGAGGTGTAGGTATTAAAATGGAAAACAGAGCTGGTAGCAAGGGAAATCTGCTGGAGGGTGTGTGGTGTTGGAAGGGGTGGATGTTCTGCAGGACAGTGGTCAGGAACTGGATGATGTCTTCAGCCATAGGGGGAGAGTGGAGGGAATTGTTGGGGTGGATGGGCTGGTCGATGAGGTGAACGGGAACAGTGAGCTCATTGTTGGTGGGAGGGGATTCGGCTTTGCATTTGGAAGAGTAGGTGGGGTGGCTTTCATTGCAGGTGTTGCAGGAAGGAGGAGAGGCGAGGTTAGGATACTGTTTAAGGAAGTGGGAATGTTTACAATGGGGGTAGTTTTGGGTGAGGTGGACATTGTACAGGAGGCAGCGTTGGCAGTGGTAGGGTTGAGGAGGGAATGCGACGGGTCGGGTCAGTGAGGTGGTGGCGGTTGAAAATCAGGGCTCCCTGAGTGAGGAGGTGATCTATGGAGGAGGCGGACTCAGTGAAGAATGCTGCTAGAAATATATGGTCCCTATATACAGGAGTCACTCAGCAACAGCATTGGCGAATGAAACACACTTATACCTATTTATGAGTCACAAGTCCCATCCTGGCCAACAGAAAAATGTTCAAATGTGTCTGAATTCCTAAGGGACCAAACTGCTCAGATCATCGGTCCCTAGACTTACACACCACTTTAAAGTAACTTATGCTAAGAACAACACACGCACCTATGCTCGAGTCAGTGAGAGAGCACTTCGATTTCCTGCTGCTAATAAGGCGAGTACACCGTTCGCTTGTTACACATTTTTACGAGCTTCAAACAGGTACAACTTATTTTCAGTTATCTGGGTAGTTACTATTTTATTTTTGTAATTTCTTGCGTGTTTGAGTGCCTACTAGACACAACCTTTTATTTTAATAACAGTGTAGTGTACAGTATCGCCGTTGCTATCGACCCTCGTATCGTACAGGCTTTTGTTTGTTTGGTTAGAACAGCTCAGTGTCGGTTAGACCGTCAGTGAGAGAGCACTTCGATTTCCTGCTGCTAACAAGGCGAGTACACCGTTCGCTTGTAGGGTAAACATAGTCATGTGTAGGGACTGTGGTTGTTGTGAGCGGACGCAAGGAGAATTGGCCACTCTTCGGGGGCAGGTGGAGGCTTTGTCTGTTAGGTTCATCGAGCTCGAGGCGCAGGCGTCGGCTCGTAGTGGCGTTGGGGCAACTGTGGTGAGACCTTCGGTGGCCTTGGAATCGCATGGAACCCCTGATGTCGCTGCGTCTTCCGGCAGTGAGCATCTTACCGGTCAGCCATCACTCCAGGGTGAATGGCGGACAGTGGTGGGCTCGCGCGTGCCTGGCCGAAAGGCGAAGGTGGGATCTGGCCGCGTGGCAGCTGCCTTACCCCTTTCCAACAGGTACGGGGTGCTTCCTAGTGGTGATGACATCGTTTCCGAGCCACCACAGGATGCCTCGCCTGTTGGGCCAGTGGCCGATTCTCCGGCAAGGTCCCGACAGTCACAGAGGGCGGGCCTATTAGTTATAGGGAGCTCCAACGTTAGGCGGGTTATGGAGCCCCTAGGGAAAATAGCGGGTAGGTCGGGGAAGAATGTCAGTGTGCACTCGGTGTGCTTGCCGGGGGGTCTCGTCCGTAATGTGGAGGAGGCCCTTCCGGCAGCTATTGAACGCACTGGGTGTGACCGGCTGCAGATAGTAGCACATGTCGGAACGAATGACGCCTGCCGCTTGGGTTCTGAGGCCATCCTTGGTTCCTTCCGGCGGCTGGCTGATTTGGTGAAGACAACCAGCATCGCACGCGGAGTGCAAGCTGAGCTTAATATCTGCAGCATAGTGCCCAGAGTCGATCGCGGTCCTCTGGTTTGGAGCCGTGTGGAGGGTCTAAACCAGAGGCTCAGACGACTCTGCGACTATCATGGTTGCAAATTCATCGACCTCCGTTATTGGGTGGAGAACTGTAGGGCCCCCCTAGACAGGTCAGGCGTGCACTACACACCGGAAGCAGCTACTAGGGTAGCAGAGTACGTGTGGCGTGCACACGGGGGTTTTTTAGGTTAGAGGGACCCCCCCTTGGGCGAAACGATAAAATACCTGACGGCTTACCAGAGAGGACATTATCATCGTTGATAAAGAACGTCCGTCCTCAGAGACCAAAAACAGGAAAAGTCAACGTAATATTGGTAAACTGCAGGAGAATCCAGGGCAAGGTTCCTGAATTAGTATCTCTTATTGAAGGAAATAGTGCGCATATAGTATTAGGAACGGAAAGTTGGTTAAAACCGGAAGTGAACAGTAACGAAATCCTAGACACAGAATGGAATATATACCGCAAGGATAGGATAAACGCCAATGGTGGAGTATTTATAGCAGTAAAGAATTCAATAATATCCAGTGAAGTTATTAGCGAATGCGAATGTGAAATAATCTGGGTTAAGTTAAGTATCAAAGGTGGGTCAGATATGATAGTCGGATGCTTCTATAGACCACCTGCATCAGCAACCGTAGTAGTTGAGCGCCTCAGAGAGAACCTGCAGAACGTCGTGAAGAAGTTTCGTGATCATACTATTGTAATAGGGGGAGACTTCAATCTACCAGGTATAGAATGGGATAGTCACACAATCAGAACTGGAGCCAGGGACAGAGACTCTTGTGACATTATCCTGACTGCCTTGTCCGAGAATTACTTCGAGCAGATAGTTAGAGAACCAACTCGTGAAGCTAACGTTTTAGACCTCATAGCAACAAATAGACCGGAACTTTTCGACTCCGTGAATGTAGAAGAGGGTATCAGTGATCATAAGTCAGTGGTTGCATCAATGACTACAAGTGTAATAAGAAATTTTCAAGAAGGGTCATAAATCAGATGCGAATAATTATAGGCCTATTTCGCTTACGTCAATCTGTTGTAGAATAATGGAACATGTTTTGTGTTCTCGTATTATGACGTTCTTAGATAATACAAATCTCCTTCATCATAACCAACATGGATTCCGCAAACAGAGATCATGTGAAACTCAGCTCGCCCTATTTGCCCAAGAAATTCACAGTGCCGTAGACGCTGGCGAGCAGATTGATGCCGTATTCCTGGACTTCAGGAAGGCATTTGATACGGTTCCGCACTTACGTTTAGTGAAAAAAATACGAGCTTACGGAATATCGGACCAGGTTTGTGATTGGATTCAGGATTTCCTAGAAGAAAGAACACAACATGTCATTCTTAACGGTTCAAAATCTGCAGATGTAGAGGTAATTTCGGGAGTACCGCAGGGAAGCGTGATAGGACCTTTATTGTTTACAATATACATAAATGACTTAGTTGACAACATCGGTAGCTCCGTGAGGCTATTTGCAGATGACACGGTTGTCTACAAGAAAGTAGCAACATCAGAAGACTCGTACGTACTCCAGGAGGACCTGCAGAGGATTAATGCATGGTGCGACAGCTGGCAGCTTTCCCTAAACGTAGATAAATGTAATATAATGCGCATACATAGGGGCAGAAATCCATTCCAGTACAATTATGCCATAGGTGGTAAATCATTGGAAGCGGTAACGACCGTAAAATACTTAGGAGTTACTATCCGGAGCGATCTGAAGTGGAATGATCACATAAAACAAATAGTGGGAAAAGCAGGCGCCAGGTTGAGATTCATAGGAAGAATTCTAAGAAAATGTGACTCATCGACGAAAGAAGTAGCTTACAAAACGCTTGTTCGTCCGATTCTTGAGTATTGCTCATCAGTATGGGACCCTTACCAGGTTGGATTAATAGAAGAGATAGACATGATCCAGCGAAAAGCAGCGCGATTCGTCATGGGGACATTTAGTCAGCGCGAGAGCGTTACGGAGATGCTGAACAAGCTCCAGTGGCGGACACTTCAAGAAAGGCGTTACGCAATACGGAGAGGTTTATTATCGAAATTACGAGAGAGCACATTCCGGGAAGAGATGGGCAACATATTACTACCGCCCACATATATCTCGCGTAATGATCACAACGAAAAGATCTGAGAAATTAGAGCAAATACGGAGACTTACAAGCAGTCGTTCTTCCCACGCACAATTCGTGAATGGAACAGGGAAGAGGGGATCAGATAGTGGTACAATAAGTACCCTCCGCCACACACCGTAAGGTGGCTCGCGGAGTATAGATGTAGATGTAGATGTAGGGAGAACTCGAACCTCTGGCGCGAAGGGCCGCGCAACCCGTGACATGGCACCTGAAACAGCGCGGCCACACCGCGCGGCTGCCCAACAGAAATGTGGGGATATATCATATAATATTTTTTATGAATGTAGCTCTCATTATATTATTTGAACGCAGCATCTCAAGGCAAAAAGGCTGGCCATAACCTAAAGTGTAGACCAGCGCCATCTACCGAGTGCATCATGTACCTGAAGAACCTACCACCCAGAGCCTTTCTTTGTACCTGCCCGTTCGCAACAGCAGGCAGGCACGGTTGGAGGTAGAGTTCTAACTGCAGCTCCACTCCCGACGTAGACTCCTCAATATAAAAAATCCACATTACCCAGTCCGAGACAGGGGTGTTGTTACACATACTCCTTGAAATGTGGAGTGCTCCCTTTTATGCACATTATTTCCGAAGGTAGAAGAAATCGGAAAATACACGCGTTTTCACATTGCTAAAGTATCGTTTCTTCTTGATTCTTAGTGCAAAATTCCTGTTCAACAATATGGCATAGGCTACATTTCCTATAACTTCTCTCTCATCCAGTAAAAAAATCTGTTCGTATCGCCTTAATATCTGTTATGTCCTGCGTCAGAGAACTAGAATATAAAACTCATTTTTGGCTCATGATGGAGTGTTACCTCTGTCACAGGATGCCTCTTCACTTTCGAACTCTCTTAAGGCAGTCGAATTACTCATCACCTATGAGATCTCCAAAGTGGCCAAGTAACAGCACATAGGAGTTTTAAATATCAGGTTAATACTAGGTATCACTTTATATATTCGGAAATATAGCTGCTTTTATTGCGGTGACGATCTCTCCCTCTGTAGATGGGAGATTGAAATTTCGTTGAAAGATCTCGCCTCAACGAAAAATCGCCCGATTACCGCTCCAGCTCGCGAATCATATCCGTGACGCTCTCCCCCTCGCTTCCACCCACCCAGCAGCATGACACTGATGACAAATTGATTAGTAACTTATTAAATTGACCATGAGAGTCCCTTTGATTGGTGAGTAATTTTTTTCCTGTAGTCGGATTGCACTCGCCAAGTGACTCAAATGGAAATCTGTAGATGGAAGGTGATTTTCTTATCAGGGAAAACTATTGAGAAAATTTAGGAAACCGACATTTGAAGATGGCTGCAGAAGGGTTCTACTGCCGCCAATATACATTTCACATAAGAAACACTAAGGTAAGATACAAGAAATTCGCGCTTATACGGAGGTATATATAGTCGTTTTTCCGCCCACTCGATTTGCGAGTGGAATATGAAAGGAAATGACTAGTAGTGGTATAGGGTACCCCTAGCCATGCACCGTACGATAACTTGCGAAGTATGCACATAGATGTAGATGTAAATTTAATCTACATATTAAGATGTCAGTCCATTCATTTACAAACAGACAAAACTCACGGAAGAATTTTATTTCTTATACTTCGAGAAAACAAAAGACTGAACTTCTGCTGCTGAGTGTCTCTCAGTAAATACCTTCACAATATCCTCTAATTTTCTCATTGCAACCACTTACCGAGAGGTATGTGGGAGGGAGTAATATGCTTGCTTACAACGACTAGAAGAAATGCTGAAAAGACTCTTCCAGCCTTCGATATATAGCCAATTCACAGACCCCTGCTAATTCTCTCGAAATCCCATCATGTTGCGACAGCAATATTCCGTTAGTTGAAGGCTGTCTAGTCCTCTACCAGCCAGTGGCTAAGTAGAGAGCTATGCCAACGAAGAGAATTACAACACTAGCATTAAGGGAGAAATTCATCACCACGCAGATGGTCGTGTCTGGCTATTGTTTACAATTGGTACTTCTTCTGGCGATTTGTAGTCAATGACGTAATTGAACAGTACCAGGTCTCTTCGGCTCTTTTAGATTAAGTAGTTACATTTATGTACATTCCACTCCAATCTCTGTCCAAACAGGTCTCGGGAGAACCAACGGTTCTGACCGACTGCCATGTATTCAGTATTGGGGCAAGGGGGTTTCTGAGTCACTCTGCATTGTTGCCAGATGTATCCAAGAGGGCGGCGATGACGTCATCCAAGATGGTAGCTTATAGATTTAGCTACAGCACATGCGATCATCCAAGATAGCAGCCATGACGTCATTCAAGATGGCGGATTTTTGCGGGACGTTTCAATTTTGGAGGAAAGATGGGGTAATTGGGCTACCTCCACTAACCTGACCCCCACCCCTCCTCTCCACCAGAAAAATGGCAGGAAGATCAAATACCATCAGGATAATGTGTCACACCACAGTTCTCTCTACTAACTTAAGAAAATCGGGGGGATAGGTCACTTGGGCTACCCCCACTAACCTAAGTCACCCAACCGCCACCTCCTCCTAGTAGAGATTGGCAGGAAAAGGACTTGACCAGTGCTGCATGTAAGAAAATCGGGGGGATAGGTCACTTGGGCTACCCCCACTAACCTAAGTCACCCAACTGCCACCTCCTCCTAGTAGAGATTGGCAGGAAAAGGACTCGACCAGTGCTGCATGTAAGTCTTTAAACAATTTGGTGCAGTACAGCCATCCAGTGTCTTCGCCATGAGGTCCAAACTCCAACTGACCTAGTACACAGTACTGCAGCCAGAGGGCGCTCTCATCCGTGATGTAATCAAAGATGGCGGAGGAAAATGGCGACCTAGAGTCCAACTGACCTAGTACACACTACTGCCACTAGAGGGCGCTGTCGTCTGTTCCATGATGTAACCCAAGATGGCGGTCTGCGGTGGTGGCAAATGGTAGGAAAAGGACTCTGCCAGTGCTGGGCATGAGTCTTTACTTTGCAGGCAGTTTCTCAAGCACAAGATCGAGAGTCCAACTGACCTAGTACACAGTACCACTACCAGAGGGTGCTGTCATCCCTCCTGTGTTGGGCTGCTGGGGAGAGTAGGGAAGGAGTGTACTCTATTTATTTTGGAACATTTTATCACACTGACACAAAAATCTCGCCCTGATGTGCTTGGGGTCACAATACACAGTCTACAGACCTGTGAACTACGTCTAAATAATGCTCTCCAGACACGCAAACAACTCCTCATTCATGGAAATAATTTCAGCACAGACATGCAAACTCCTCCTAAATATTTCAGTACACTGATGTGCTGACACAAAATCATAAACTGGCCAAGTAATGCATAGCACAGCCTACAGACCTGCTCGCAAAATAATGCAACAGATACGCAATCAACACACGCAAGCACCCTCAGCTATCCACTGTCCACTAGACCACACACGAGGCCACAGGCAGCCCCAGCGAAGTGACGGGGCCTTCCGCTGTCAAACCACATGCAGGTGCCTCAAGCATGAGGCGGCGACATCCCTTTCATACTTGGTACCTGAGACATTCCTCTCGAAATACATGATCACATAGGCACCATTGACGACGCGAGCGGAGCAAAGACCTATTTTCAAAACCTAGACGCTCTAATGTCGGCTGCGTGCGCATGTGTTCGCCACTGCTGGTGTGAACCCTCCCTCTACCTGCGGTCCAGCGAAGAGCTTATTGTCGAGTGCCACTGCAGAAATCCGTTCTAGAATAGCACAAGCTGCTTTCTCCCTAGCGATTCTAACAGACTATGCGTAATGTGTGGCTGACGCACCGCCATACGTAGCTACATACCATCGCAAGCGCATCTAGCAATGTTCTCAAAGTTATATCGAAGCCAAATAAAATAATAATCAAGTCGAACTCTAGTAAATTGCAGAGTGTCCCAGAAATACTTAACACACGCTTTCGTAGGAGTTTTCGTGATGTCTCAGCTTGTATGCACGGAAATTCTTGCCCTAAAGGTACCTATTTACGAAAATAGCGCAGAATAACATCGAATGCACTCTTACCGGCGGTCCTAACGTGATACCCCATCCATCATGTGATACCCTTCCTGCTTTCAACACACACTCAAACGTTCCCACTGTGTTGTCCTCTAGACGACCGAATAACGAACTAATACTTAGTGTGTGTTAGATAGCTTTCGTCATTGCGTGGAAATTTGTGAAGATTCAATATGGAGGTGCATTTGCTCTACACCGTTAATCCCTTCCATGTAAATCGTTCAGCTGACTGCTTCTGCAAATTTCGGACCTTTATTTAGTTGAGAGAAGATCGATTGTGGCGTGTGCATCTAGCATGTGGAAGACACATTTGCCAGTTTTCTAGACATGAGAAACACCTTAGTTGACCTTGTAAATTATAGGGATGATTTGGAATCTGCTACATCACTGACATCAGTATTTGCGAGTGGAAATATCAGGTTTTTTTCGAGTTTGCGAATAAATGTCTTTGCAGACTTGACAAGTTTCTAGTTAGTCAGTAGTTTACAGAACACCCCACCTTAGCTAAAATTTCGGGTTTGTAGAGAAATAATTTTCAGTTTATATCTCGCGAAATATGTTGCACCAGCGATTGGTAGGATGCTGCCTAGTGCTTGCTATCGAGAAGCACTGCGAAGATGGTATGATATTATGGCAAACCATGCGAAATTAGATATGTTCCTGTAATCCCAGAGTCTATAGATGAGTGTATAAAAGCGAGCAAGCAAGCAAGCAGGTCCAGACCAGACACAGTAATGCATTTGTGCCCATGGGGGAAACGAGGCTGAATTGGTAGACCAGTTCTGAGAGCGATTTCAGTCGGCTGAGGGGACTCTGGTGGCGCATTGGAAGTGGATGACTTGTGATTGTTGGCAGCAGGAAAATATCTAGTGCTGTGAGGAGTATATACTGTAACGTCCGTCTTCACGGTTAATGTCCGAATGATGCAAAAGGGATGATTTTGTTTGGTGCAGGATATAAATTGTATGTTTACTACATTGACACGTACACGGTGATATATTGCTGTGTCGGAGATCCGTTTTTCGCTCTAATGTTCAAGCTCCTGTCCTTGGTGGGAGAGCAGTGTAATTAAGTAGGAGTCTTTCTGCATTTGACGATATGTTTGGCACTTTGGGATGTTTAGCTGACGCTGCAATATGGTGATCAGTGTAAAATAGTTTATTGCCACCAGATGTCACGTCTGTAGAAAGAAAGAAAAGGCTGACAGTGCTTCCGTAGGGCTTAGGAGTATCGTGACATATTGCCAGTGTGAGTGTAAGTGTACCATAATTTTTTTGGGTGCTGTACAGATATAAAAAATAACTGCACTATTTGTGTAAAATGTGTATATATTGCATTATAAAGTTACTGTGGCTTACATTGTTTAAAATGTGTATATATTGCATTGTAAAGTTACTGTGCCTTATGTTGTGGCATGACAAGATAGATTCAGCACATCGATAACCGTGAGGGTATGAGAGAGATTTTTTACGATGAAAATTATGTGCGTTATAGATACTGAGATTCATTCCAGAAGCACAGCTGTCACATGGAGACATTACCTGTACATCGATCGGTGTCAGACTGTAGCAGCAATCATTATATTTAATTGTAGTTACACTGGTAAATATGTACCTGGCTTCCAATATTCTTGTGAGTCCCATATGTATTTTATGATCTGTAGACAACTTTGCGGGTTTAACTGTCAATGCAATTTATGTACGAATGATGCAAAAGGGATGATTTTGTTTGGTGCAGGATATGAATTGTATGTTTACTACATTGACATGGTACATGGTGATTTTACCTCTGAAATTCTTGTGTGCAGAAAAAAACAAAATGGGGATGGGGCTTTGATACCAGCGGCATCAGTAATTCGGTGGGTAAATTCGATAAGAGCCAATGATAATGCTCAAGTAATACACAAGACATACTTTGTGCTGGGATATAGGAGTCTCTACATAGCGGTGGGAACTATTGTGTGTGTTGAAAGCAGGAAGGGTAACATGTGATGGACGGGGTATCTCATTAGGACTGGTGGGAATAGTGCATTCGATGTTATTCTACGCTATTTTCGTAAACAGGTTCTGTTAGGGCAAGAATTTCCGTGCATACAAGCTGAGACATCATGAAAACTCCTACAAAAGCACACGTTAAGTATTTTTGGAACACTATGCAATTTACTAGAGTTCAACTTGGTTATTATTTCAGATAGTCATATGGCTTCAGTATAAAATTGAGAACATTGCTAGATGCACTTGCGATGGTATGTAGCTACGAGCGGAGATGTGTCAGCCACACGTTACGCATGGTCCATTAGAATCGCTAGGGAGAAAGCAACTTGTGCTATTCTGGAACAGATTTCTGCAGTGGCACTCGACAATAAGCTCTTCCCCAGAGCGGAGGTAGAAGGAGGGGCCATGCCAGAAGCATCGAACACATGTGCACGTGGCCCACCTTGGAGCATCAGCGCTTTGGAAATAGGTATTTGCTCCCGGCCACTTGTGTCTTCAATGGTGCCTATGTGATCACGTATTTCGAGAGGAATTTCTCAGGTACCAAGTATGAAAGGGATGTCGCCGCCTCATGCTTGAGGCATCTGCATGTGGTTTGACAGCTGAAGGCCCTGTCACTTCGCTGGGGCTGCCTGTGGCCTCGTGTGTGGTCTAGTGGACAGTGGATAGCTGAGGGTGCTTGCGTGTGTTGATTGCGTATCTGTTGCATTATTTTGCGAGCAGGTCTGTAGGCTGTGCTATGCATTACTTGGCCAGTTTATGATTCTGTGTCAGCACATCAGTGTACTGAAATATTTAGGAGGAGTTTGCATGTCTGTGCTGAAATTATTTCCATGAATGAGGAGTTGTTTGCGTGTCTGGAGAGCATTATTTAGACGTAGTTCACAGGTCTGTAGACTGTGTATTGTGACCCCAAGCACATCAGGGCGACTGTTTTGTGTCAGTGTGATAAATATACTCCATCCCTAAATAAAATGTTCCAAAATAAATAGAGTACACTCCTTCCTTACTATCCCCAGCAGCCCAGCACAGGCTGAGTCATTTTCGTGGCATTTTCCCTTTCCAGACCACCATCTTGGATTATGTCACAGGAGGGATGACAGCACCCTCTGGTGGCAGTACTGTGTACTAGATCAGTCGGACTCTCGAGAGGCTGCCTCCAAAATAAAGAGTCATGTCCAGCACTGTCAGAGTCCATTTCCTGACATTTTCCACCACCCCAGGCCGCCATCTTGGGTTACATCATGGAAGATATGACAGCGGCCTCTGGTGGCAGTTCTGTGTACTATGTCAGCTGGACTCTAGGTCTCTTGGTGGAGACAGTGTCTGTCACCATCCCCCCCCCCCCCCATTTTGGATTATAGCATGGATGAGAGCGCACTCTGACTGCAGTACTGTGTACTAGGTCAGTTGGAGTCCAGACCTCGTGGCAAAGACACTGGATGGCTGTACTGCACCAAATTGTTTAACTAAAGACTTATGTCCAGCACTGGTCGAGTCCTTTTCCTGCAAATCTCTATTAGGGGAGATGGCAGTTGGGTGACTTAGGTTAGTGGGGGTAGCCCAAGTGACGTATCTTCCCCCTGATTTTCTTAGGTCAGTAGAGATAACTAAGGTGTGATGCATTATCTTGTTCTAATTTGCACGTCCTGCCATTTTTCTGTTAGAGGGGAGGGGAGGGGTGTTAGGTTAGTGGAGGTAGCCCAATTGCCCCATCTTCCCACCAAAATTCAAACTTCCCACCAAAATCCGCCATCTTGAAGATGGATGACAGCATGTGCTGTAGCCAAATCTACACATCGTCATCTTGGATGACGTCATCGCCGCCCTCTTGTATCCATCTGGCAAGAACGCAGAGTGGCTCAGAACCCCCCTTGCCCCAGTACTGTCATCCTCAGCCTGTAGGCCTCACTGGACGTGGATTGGGGGCATGAGGTCAGCGCACCGCTCTCCCAGCTGTTATCATTTTGGTGACTGGAATATTCCACTCCAACGGGCACCAATCCTCAATCCCCTAAAAATCTCTACAGTTTACTGGTGCCACAACCCTGCTATAGACAGGAGTCTGCACCTGAAAAGGTATTCCGCAAACTACTGCATTGTGTGGACTATGTCGTAGCAGTGTTATCGATTTCTTCGTTATTTTTCCAGTCGATGCCTAATGATCGAGTAAAAATGAATATCTATACGCCCTTGTGTATATCCAAAATCTCCTCTATGACCGCTACGCCAGATATAGGCTTTTTAATGGCTAAGTAAGCGTTACTGCTGCACCTTTGCTGCACGTGGACTGCACAAAGACAATCTGAGGTATCTGCAATTCATCGATGTCGAATGATTGTCTATAAATATGTTTCTGTGTGTGTCCTAACCTCCTTTAACGTATTCCAATAATTGCTACACTAGATATGTGACGGCAAAGTAGTATCAGAGTCATCATTGACAGAATAATGTTTCATGAGATATATATCACCAGTTTTTCAATTAAGATATACCTCCATAATAAAATTCTGACAGTGTCACGGGGCTTCCAACACGCACACAGTCCCCTGTATCATCTACATTGATGCATCACGCACAATTCAGAGCTAGTGCAATGGTAGGGAAAGATTTGGGGTTTAACTACAGCATTGTGCACATATCCCCCCATTTGCTTACCTGGAGTGGACCGTATTCCATCTAGCATATAGCCACATGGCAATATGCATATGTGTAGAGTAGTTATTTATTTAGGAGAAAACCTAGTCCTGTACACTTATCTGAGTACCGTATATTGAGAGCCAATTAACCATCAAGTACAAGCCAGACCAAATAAGTGTCGATGTTTCCTCCAGCAAGAGCAGTCATTTTAGTGCCTCATACACCTTGATGCGAAATGTAGTGGCACAATCTTCAGATGGCATATTGAACGGAAATACAGCCAGTCATGTCGTTCACTGTGAACTGCTGGGCATCTTATTGCAGTGAACGCTTCCCATGACAGTATACAGGATTTCTAGCCCTATTAATGTGCAATAGATTTAGTTACATTCACATCAACTACCAGCTCCACCATAGGTCTTCCTGCCTGCTTGCAGACAACTCCATCACCTGTGAACGTCCTATATATACAACAAATATGCCACAAGCTGCAGTACAGGGCATGGTGGAGCACCCACACCACAAGTATTGTCGATTAGCGTTCCCTTCCATCCCAAGCTCTTATGCTGATCGAGTAAGATAATAATTGTCAATATACTTGCATACATACCCTAATCTACCCTTATGCTTCCATGAGAAATAGATCGTCCTTCCCAGATTTTTTTCCGTTACACATTCGAATGGAGTATGCCACCCTGTACGATTCTAGCAACATCCACATGATGGTTTTGCTTAGTGGAACAGCCATGTAACACAAACTGATGCGGGCTCACATGATTGATTGACAGTGACTATGTGGTGTTGAGCTGTTGAATCGATGTTACAGTACATATCATTTAATGACAAACTGGTCAGTGCATGTTAATGTTGGGATAGCAGCTGACAATGCCATTGAAGTTATGGTGTAAGTTGAGAATATACGGTGACGTAGGAAGGTGAGGCTCATTCATATAGAGTGGGAGAAACTGTGTGCAAACTCACATACATATCGAGAGGAAGTTGATGGTTAAGTACGACACATTCTGTCTCAACATTCACATCTCCGACAGCAATAGTGTTAGTGCATCATTACTCATTGTGCTCTAAAGTCATCAGAGAGCGTACTTCTATAATATCAAAATCTTGTGCACTTGTGTGGTCTGCAGGAAGCAGTATGTGCTATAATGGAGTGAGGGTAGATCTGTGGTACGGTCTTGCTTAAGACAGCAGAAATGTTGAGAAGGAGACATGTTCAGGTCAACTTAAGTTCAGTTCAAGGTGGTATACGTACTCCAACAGGTTTTGGATACAATAAATTTAGAATTCAAAACATACAAAATAATTATTTGTGAAATACTGTCACACAGTCTCCAAACGAAATTCAATACAATTAATGTACAAATATTCTGTGTGTGGTACTCCCTCGCAAATATTCCATTGAAGTGAGTCTTCCACGTCATACACATCTTATACTGATTTCTGAAATGTACTTCAGCATCAGTAGCATTCAGACAAGAGTCCAACTCGAACAATCCATCTCTCGTTCACCGTCATTGGAAGCGTTACCTGCAGTAAAATGCCTGACAGTAAGCACTTCGAGTGAGCTGAAGCAGAATGCGTATTTCACGGCCTGATTCATTTACTGGAATCTTAAGGGAAGGAACCAAAACACTGAGGCTGACAGGCCGGTGAGGCTAATACGAAGGTTCTTACTGAGAGACAATGACGAGCAGAAGTTCTGTCTTCTTTTTTCTCGATAAATGGGAAACAACATTCCTCCTTGAGTTTTGTGTGATTATAAATGGGTGGACTGACATCTTAATAGGTAAACTAAATTTACATCTACATATACACTTCGCAAGACATTGTACGATGCATGGCGGAAGGAAGAAAAGACCATCTACGTGCCTCCTTATGAGCGCTAATTTCTCATATTTTGTCTTTGTAGTTCTTGCACAAAATGTATGCTGGCGGCAGTAGAACCTTTCTGCATTCAGCTTCAAATGTCATCTCTCTAAATTTTCTCAATTGTCTTCATCGATAATAAAATCGCCTTCCCTGCAAATATTCCCATTTGAGTCAGCTGGGGAGTGTAATCCGACAGCAGGGAAAAAATTACTCACCATGCAAAGAGACTCTAATGACCAATTTAGTTAATTAGTCAATCAATTTTATATCAATGATATGCTACCAGGCGGGTGGAAGCGAGAGAAAGAGTGCCACGGATACGATTCACAAGCTGGAGCAGTAATCAAGGGGTTTGTCGTTACGGCAAGATCTTTTAAAGACGATGGAGGGGTGGCAATTGTATAACAATCAGCTACATTAGCCAAATTATAAAGTAATACGTGGTGTTGACCAGATATTTACAAATCCTCTGTGCTGGTATTTGGCTACCTTAAAACACTACAGATTAGATTAGTTAGATTAGTACTTGTTCCATAGATCATGAATACGACACTTCGTAGTGATGTGGAACGTGTCAGGTTAATAAAAGGTGTCTATACAAGATATTACATTACACAAAATATTATATGACACTGAATATCTTTAATTTTTTTTGTGAGGGTTGGGGACATTACCCACTTACTATATCCAAAAATTTATCTAATGAGTAGAAGGAGTTGCCATTCATAAATTCTTTTAATTTCCTTTTAAATGCTATATGGCTATCTGTCAGACTTTTGATGCTATTAGGTAAGTGACCAAAGACTTTCGTGGCAGCATAATTTACCCCCTTCTGAGCCAAAGTTAGATTTAACCTAGAGTAGTGAAGATCATCCTTTCTCCTAGTGTTGTAGCCATGTATTCTGCTATTACTTTTGAATTCGTTTGGATTGTTAATAACGAATTTCATAAGTGAATATATATATATATATATATATATATATATATATATATATATATATATATATATATATTGTGAGGCTACAGTGAAGATCTCTAGCTCTTTCAATAAGTGTCTGCAAGATGATCTTGGATGAGCTCCAGCAATTATTCAGATCACACGCCATTGTGCAATGAACACTCTTTTGCTCAATGATGATTTACCCAAGAATATGATGCCATACGAAAGCAGAGAATGAAAATAGGCGTGGTAAGCTAATTTACTGAGATGTATATCGCCAAAATTTTCAAAGACCCTAATAGCATAAGTAGCTGAACTCAAACGTTTCAGCAGATTCTCAGTGTGTTTTTTCCAGTTCAACCCCTCATCAATGCATAGACCTAGAAATTTTGAATATTCTACCTTAGCTACCGATTTCTGATCGAAGTCTTTATTTATTAATGATGTCATTCCATTTACTGTGTGGAACTGTATATACTGTGTTTTATAAAAGTTTAATGAGAGCCCATTTGCAGAGAACCACTTAATGATTTTCTGATAAACATCGTTTACAATTTCACCAATTAATTCTTGTGTCTTGGGTGTGATAGCTATACTTGTATCATCGGCAAAAAATTCCAGCTTTGCATCTTCGTGAATATAGAATGGCAAATCATTAATATATATTAAGAACAGCAGAGGACCCAAGACCGAACCTTCCAGCACCCCATTCTTGATCGTTCCCCAGTCTGAGAAATCACCAGTTTTTTGCATATTATGTGAACTGCTTATTTCAATTTTCTGCACTCTTCCAGTTAGGTATGATTTAAACCATTTGAGCGCTGTCCCATTCATACCACAGTACCTGAGCTTTTCTGTAAGTATTCCATGATTTACACAGTCAAAAGCCTTCGAGAGATATCAAAAAATCCCAACGGGTGGCTTCCGGTTACTCAGAGCATTTGGCCGCCCGCTGGTGGCCGAGCGGTTATAGGCGCTTCAGTCTGGAACCGCGCGACCGCTACGGTCGCAGGTTCGAATCCTGCCTAGGGCATAGATGTGTGTGATGTCCTTAGGTTAGTTAGGTATAAGTAGTTCTAAGTTTTAGGGGACTGATGACCTGAGATGTTAAGTCTCACAGTGCTCAGAGCCATTCAGAGCATTTAATACACTCCTGGAAATGGAAAAAAGAACACATTGACACCGGTGTGTCAGACCCACCACACTTGCTCCGGACACTGCGAGAGGGCTGTACAAGCAATGATCACACGCACGGCACAGCGGACACACCAGGAACCGCGGTGTTGGCCGTCGAATGGCGCTAGCTGCGCAGCATTTGTGCACCGCCGCCGTCAGTGTCAGCCAGTTTGCCGTGGCATACGGAGCTCCATCGCAGTCTTTAACACTGGTAGCATGCCGCGACAGCGTGGACGTGAACCGTATGTACAGTTGACGGACTTTGAGCGAGGGCGTATAGTGGGCATGTGGGAGGCCGGGTGGACGTACCGCCGAATTGCTCAACACGTGGGGCGTGAGGTCTCCACAGTACATCGATGTTGTCACCAGTGGTCGGCGGAAGGTGCACGTGCCCGTCGACCTGGGACCGGACCGCAGCGACGCACGGATGCACGCCAAGACCGTAGAATCCTACGCAGTGCCGTAGGGGACCGCACCGCCACTTCCCAGCAAATTAGGGACACTGTTGCTCCTGGGGTATCGGCGAGGACCATTCGCAACCGTCTCCATGAAGCTGGGCTACGGTCCCGCACACCGTTAGGCCGTCTTCCGCTCACGCCCCAACATCGTGCAGCCCGCCTCCAGTGGTGTCGCGACAGGCGTGAATGGAGGGACGAATGGAGACGTGTCGTCTTCAGCGATGAGAGTCGCTTCTGCCTTGGTGCCAATGATGGCCGTATGCGTGTTTGGCGCCGTGCAGGTGAGCGCCACAATCAGGACTGCATACGACCGAGGCACACAGGGCCAACACCCGGCATCATGGTGTGGGGAGCGATCTCCTACACTGGCCGTACACCACTGGTGATCGTCGAGGGGACACTGAATAGTGCACGGTACATCCAAACCGTCATCGAACCCATCGTTCTACCATTCCTAGACCGGCAAGGGAACTTGCTGTTCCAACAGGACAATGCACGTCCGCATGTATCCCGTGCCACCCAACGTGCTCTAGAAGGTGTAAGTCAACTACCCTGGCCAGCAAGATCTCCGGATCTGTCCCCCATTGAGCATGTTTGGGACTGGATGAAGCGTCGTCTCACGCGGTCTGCACGTCCAGCACGAACGCTGGTCCAACTGAGGCGCCAGGTGAAAATGGCATGGCAAGCCGTTCCACAGGACTACATCCAGCATCTCTACGATCGTCTCCATGGGAGAATAGCAGCCTGCATTGCTGCGAAAGGTGGATATACACTGTACTAGTGCCGACATTGTGCATGCTCTGTTGCCTGTGTCTATGTGCCTGTGGTTCTGTCAGTGTGATCATGTGATGTATCTGACCCCAGGAATGTGTCAATAAAGTTTCCCCTTCCTGGGACAATGAATTCACGGTGTTCTTATTTCAATTTCCAGGAGTGTATTTCATTAGTGAAAGTATATATAGCATTTTCCGTTGAAAACCTTTCTGGAAACCAAACTGAAATTTTGTTAAAACTCTATTTTTACCAAGCTGTGAAGCTACTCTACAATACTTTACATTTTCAAGAATTTTGGATAAGGCAGTCAGGAGAGGGATTGGGCGGTAGTTGTTGACATCAGACGTATCCCCTTTTTATGCAGTTGTTTAACAATGGCATGCTTCAGTCTATCTGGGAAAATACCCTGCTTCAGAGAGCTATTACATATGTGGCTAAGAACCCCACTTATTTCTTGGGAACAAGCTTTTATTATCCTGCTGGATATGCCATCAATTCCAAGAGAGCTTTTATTCTTGAGAGAGTTTATTATCTTCCTAATTTCAGAAGGAGAGGTGGGTGGAATTTCAGTTGTATCAAATGGTGTGGGTAATACCTCTTCCATTAACTGCCTTCCTTCTTCTAATAAACATTTAGATCCTAATTTCTCTACAACATTTAAAAAATGATTATTCAAAATGTTTTCGACTTCCGGCCTTTTGTTTGTAAAGTTTCCATTCGCTTTGATGGTAATGCCGTTATCCTGTACTCCTGGCTGCCCTGTCTCCCTTGTAATAATATTCCAAATTGTTTTGATTTTGTTATCGGAGGTATTAATCTCAGACATGATGCACATGCTTCTGGACTTTTTAATAACCTTTCTTAATGTAGCAAAGTAGTTTTTATAATATTTTGCTGTCTGGGTCATTATTCTTTCTTGTTGTTAGATACAGTTCCCTTTTGTGGTTACAAGATATTTTTATTCTTTTAGTAAACCAAGGTTTTTTGCATGGTTTCTTATAATTAGATTTAACTACTTTCTTGGGGAAACAGTTTTCAAATTCTCTTACAAGTGTATCATGAAATAAGTCATATTTTAAATTAGCTTCGGGTTCCTTGTACACCTCATCCCAGTGTAACTGCTGAAGATTTTCTCTGAAATTTCTAACTGTTTAGTCATTAATTGAACGCACAACTTTGGAGGGTAGTTTTGAATTACTGAATGGAGCTGTCATATACTGTAACTAGCTGAGCACCATGATCAGAAAAGTCGTTGTCAACAGGACAAAAGTTTATGTTCTTAAACTTATCTTGGTCTATAAAAGTGTTATCTATCAATGTGCTGCTGCCCTTTGCTACCCGAGTTGGAAAATTAATGACAGATGACAAATTGAAAGAACCGAGCAAGACTTCCAGGTTATTCTTCCTATCACACTCTTTCAGTGAATCAACATTGAAGTCCCTACAAATAATAATTTGCTTTCCCCTATCTGACAGACAGCACAACAAGGCATCCAAGTTTTCCAGGAATAAGTGAAAGATACCTGAATGGAACCTATATATTGTTACAATTACAAAAGAGCCCTCCTTCAGTTTAAGTTGACAGGCACATGCTTCTATATGTTGCTCTAGACAAAACTTTTTTGTATCTAAGCTTTTTACACAGTAATAACTTTTGACATATATGGCAACTCCTCCTCTCACCTTATTCTCTCTACTCATATGTGCAGCTAGTTTATAACCACTGATATTTACCTTTTCCATATCAGACACAACGTGATGTTTAGACAAGCATAGTATATCTATTACATTATCAGATCCAATGTCATCTAAACAAGCCAGGAGCTCATCTACTTTATTCCACAATCCCAGAATATTTTGCTGAAAAATGGTAACATTATTTTTTACTTTACTTTTGTGAGAGTCTACTTTTTTCTTTAATCCACCAATATTTTGATTAAATATGATAACATTATTATTTACTTTCCTGTTGTGAGAATTTTGTGAGTTTTGGACCTCTTTGGCACCTGCCTGTCTGAACTTCTCATTGGACACTGATATATGGATTTCGCTAACAACCCTGACAGTTTACCCTTCCCTTTCCTATTGAGGTGTAGGCCATGCCTTGTGAAATCCCCCATATCAATGGCCTCGACAGGAACCAATCCAATGTCTGACAGAGTGGTTACCCTACGCAACTGATCCAACTCCATATTTACTCTCCTGACAGAGCGGTTCAAGTGGAGCTGATCGTGCCACACGAAAGCAGGCACCAACCCAACACTGGTATGGGTCGTTGTAGAGGCTATTTTCACCAGGTCACACTCAATACTGTAGCCCTGATCCCTATCAATACCGTTTCCCACTCCACCCACTATCATCACATGATCCTGCTTTGTGAAACCCTTGCACAAGGAACCTATATCCTCTACCACCTGGCTAAGACGTGCATTTGGCTTGAAAAAGATTGTGACCTGATACCTGTCACCTAATATTTCCAGCAAAATCTGGCCCACACCTCTTACTTGGATGCTACCTAGCAACAGAACTTTTCTCTTACTTTCTACTTTTTTGAAACAGTTGGTTTCCTAGTGAGATTCTGTTGCATCTTAACTACATCTACTTCTACTGGAGCCTCTTCCAAAACTGTCAGGCACTGTCCTCTTTCTGTGGCCCCAGTTCCCAGCTACCACTTTCTACCGCTGTTTACCCTCCTCCTCCCGTAACCTCTTCAGTTCCTCCGTCGCTCTATCCAAACCAGCTTGAAGGGCTCTAATTTTCTCCTCCTGTTGAGCTATAATCCTATCTCTTGAGCAAACCCTGCAAAAGAATGGAAGAGTATCGTTTGCTTCCCCAATTCCCACTCCGCTACAATTTCCCCAATGAAACCACCTGTCACAACAGCTGCACAAAACCCCTGAACTAACTTTCCTACTGCAGCTCACACACTTAGTATCCATGGTAGTTTGGAAATTAATTAAGAGATTTACTAAGTAATAACGATAATATATTAAAGACAGATGCAAAAGGACACTAAATATGTTTTGGAAACTGATATGTAAGTAAACTATTACCAAATGCACTTAAATTTGTGTTATAACGCTAAATATGCACCATCAAAAACTAGGCCTAAACAGCCGAATGTGACCAAAACGAACTTCTTGTGATTACCGGAAGAATACGTAAAATAAAAGAAAACCCTTTAATGGCAAGCTTGAAGAGCACGCTAGTGAACGTATTTAATTAGTTAATCTATACCAAATGCACTTAAGATTGCGGTATAACGCTAAGTATGCACACTCGGAAAGTAAGTCAAAGCCGCGAAATATAAACAAAACGAACTTTACGCTATTACTGGAACAATACGCAAATAAAAGAAAAACTTTTAGTGGTGAGCTTGAAAAGCACCCTAATGAACGCATTTAATCAGTTAAACTACAGCAAATGCACTTACAATTGCGGTGTAACACTAAATATGCACACTCGAAAAATTAGACCTAAGCAGCAGTAAATAAACAAACGAACTTTTCACGTGATTACTTAAAGAGCGTCCGAATGCGAGGAGACGTCATGTGACAGAGATAGACTATGCTCTTAGCACGCCGTCATAAGCCAAAAATGAGTTTAATATTCTCGTCCTGTGATGCAGGACATAACAGACATTAAGCTGATACGAAAATATTTTTTTACCAGATGAAAGAATACTTAGAGGAATGTAGCCTATTCGATACTATTGTACAGGATTTTCACACTAATAATCAACAAGAAACGAAACTTCAACGATGCGAAAATGTGTGTGTGTGTGATCCAATTTCTTCTGTCTTAGAAAATAATATGCATAAAAGGGAGGAATCTACAGTCACATGAGAAATGTTGTCCATACATCCCCTTCTTGGATTGCGTAAAGCGGATTTTTTAAATTGGGGAATCTATACTGTGTGTGGAGTTGCTATTACACTACTGGCCATAAAAATTGCTACACCAAGAAGAAATGCAGATGATAAACGGGAATTCATTGGACAAATATATTATACTTGAACTGGCATGTGATTACATTTTCACCCAATTTGGGTGCATAGATCCTGAGAAATCAGTACCCAGAACAACCACCTCTGACCGTAATAACGGCCTTGATAGGCCTGGGTATTGAGTCAAACAGAGCTTGGATGGCGTGTACAGGTACAGCTGCCTATGCAGCTTCAACACGATACCACAGTTCATTAAGAGTAGTGACGCGATTGTGACGAGCGAGTCGCTCGGCCACCATTGACCAGACGTTTTCAATTGGTGAGAGATCTGGAGAATGTGCTGGCCAGTGCAGCAGTCGAACACTTTCTTTATCCAGAAAGGCCCATACAGGACCTGCAACATGCGGTCGTGCATTATCCTGCTGAAATGTAGGGTTTCGCAGGGATCGAATGAAGGGTAGAGGCACGGATCGTAACACATCTGAAACGTAAAGTCCACTGTTCAAAGCGCCGTCAGTGCGAACTAGAGGTGACCGAGACGTGTAACCAATGGCACCCCATACCATCAACCGGGTGATATGCCAGGATGGCGATGACGGATACACGCTTCCAATGTGCATTCATCGCGATGTCGCCAAATACGGATGCGACCATCATGATGCTGTAAACAGAATCTGGATTCATCCGAAAAAATGACGTTCTGTAAGTCGTGCACCCAGGTTCGCCGTTGAGTACACCATCGCAGGCGCTCCTGTCTGTGATGCAGCGTCAAGGGTAACCGCAGCCATGGTCTCTGAGCTGATAGTCCATGCTGCTGCAAACGTCGTCGAACTGTTCGTGCAGATGGTTGTTGTCTTGCAAACGTTCCCATCTATTGACTCAGGGATCGAGACGTGGCTTCACGATCCGTTACAACCATGCGGATAAGATGCCTGTCATCTCTACTGCTAGTGATACGAGGCCGTTGGGATCCAGCATGGCGTTCCGTATTACCTCCTGAAAACACCGATTCCATATTCTGCTAACAGTCATTGGATCTCGACCAACGCGAGCAGCAATGTCGCGGTACGATAAACGGCAATCGCGATAGGCTACAATCCGACCTTTAATAAAGTCGGAAACGTGATGGTACGCATTTCTCCTCCTTACATGAGCCATCACAACAACGTTTCACCAGGCAACCCCGGTCAACTGCTGTTTGTGTATGAGAAATCGGTTGGAAACTTTCCTCATGTAAGCACGTTGTAGGTGTGGCCACCGGCGCCAACCTTTTGTGAATGCTCTGAAAAGCTAGTCATTTGCATATCACAGCATCTTCTTCCTGTCAGTTAAACTTCGCTTCTGTAGCACGTCATCTTCGTGATGTAGCCATTTTAACGGCCAGTAGTGTAGAACTCTACATCCCAAGCCGTTCCTGCTTGTCTCACAGCGTGCTAGAAGTTAGAGACGCCACTCTGCAGCCAGGGGCAGTCGTGGTCACGAGGGCTCGGCCGACCGGAAGTCGTGGCATAGCCTGTCACAACCGGGCTGGTACAAAGAAACGCTCTGGCTGGTCTGTGACTGGAAGTGATTGATCAGCTTTTTCGTCTTGAGATGCCGCGTTCAAGTAAGATAATGAGAACTACACTCGTAAAAAGTATAAGACGATGTATTTTCCACATTTCCCGCTAGTTTTCAGATGCGGAAGTGGTGGGGGTGGGGATGGGAGGGGAGGGCAGGAGCCGTATCTCCCACAGACTGATTAAATAAAGAACATGCAAACTGAATTTTATAAATAAACGATATATCCACTGCAATGTCATTGACATTGATTTCAATTTCGTGTCGTGAGATACTTCCTGTCCAACATCCCAGCACAGACTGAGCGATTCCGTCACTTTTACAGGTGGAGGAGTGTGGTGGTGACGAGGGGAGGTGTGACGGGTGGGAGCGGAAACTAATTGATCATTTTAATTAATTAGTCAATTAATTTTATATCAAAGGTGTGACGTTGCCGCATCTACAACATGAGGCAGGTGGGAGGTGTTGTGGGATGATCCGCCATCTTGAATAAATTAAGACTTCCCCTGGCAGCCTCCTTTTTCCCCTCCTCCGGACAAATGGCTCTGAGCACTATGGGACTTAACAGCTGAGGTCATCAGTCCCCTAGAACTTAGAACTACTTAAAACTAACTAACCTAAGGACATCACACACATCCATGCCCGAGGCGGGATTCGATCCTGCGACCGTAGCGGTCACGCGGTTCCAGACTGAAGCGCCTAGAACCGCTCGGCCACACCGGCCGGCAATAAGTTACCTATTTTTCTGAAACTGTAATAATTTGATTGTCTGTACATGTACATCACATCTACAGATCCCCCCCGCCCCCTTCCCCCGCCGCATTCGGATAATTCCTTCGTGATGTGTCCTTTTTCAAAGAGTGTATTAGAGGGGGAAAGTAAGATGACAACATAAATTTTTGCCATTAAGGCAGCGGAACTGAAGACCTTTCCTTTCATATACCATAACTACTGCTATATCATTCTGTACAATTTTTTAATGTTCGCAGATTTGTTAAGTGAAACGGCGGGTCAGTTATAAGCTCAACGAAAATTGCTTTTTCGTGTAAAATGTTCTCTGGCAGACAGTCAGTAAGAACCGACAAAAGTGTACCTAAGAAGAAAATGTAAACCTGTATACCAGACCTTAACAGAACCAAAATACTTGGTTTATTGGAGCACAGCACTTAGCTGCCGGAACACTTTCAATCTGACTCCTTCCTGTCTTGTTGCTTCACTTGTTATCAAAGCCTTTACACAAAAAAAAAAAAAAAAAAAATGTAAATGAACGTATGGCGTCAATGGCCGGGTGTTATCAGGCGGGAAGTTCGGCCGCTAAGTGCAAGACGTATTGAGTGCGATGCCACATTGGGGGATTTGCGCGTCAACAAGGGGGATGAAATGATGAGGACAGCGCAACACCCAGTCCCTGAGGGGAGAAAATCATCCACCCCAGCCAGGAATCGAACCCGGGCCCCGTGGACGGTATTTGAACACGCTGACCGTTGAGCTCTTTGGGTGGGCGGCCCTTACGCAGATAATCCTGCACAGTAGGATCTGACGTAAAAAGATGTAACAGGAGAGAAGCTAATACAAAATTTGAGACCTGAGTTTCTCCTGGCGTATACAACTTTCAAATAACTTCCGGGAATTCAGCCAGGTAACACTTTCAGCGACCGCCGATATTTCGGCGGGAGAACACCCCGCCATTTTCAAGGCAAACTGCAACGGACAGGCGACGTACATGCAAATTTAATACCTCGGTTCTCGGACCCAAGCAGGAAAGATAACACACACACACTGAACACTAGTGCCACCAAAGATGGCCAAAGTCAGAGCTATCGATAGTGAGACTATGAATTCGCAGGTGAGGTAGCATTGAGTCTGTCCCTCTGTTTCTTGACAAGGGAGAGAGCCGGATTCCAAACAGAGTTTAAACAGAAACCTCCATCCCTGTTAACAAGGATGCTCGCTAATTTAATCTCAACTGCCTCCCGAATCACACTGTCCCAATAGCTGGACGTGCATGCCAATATCTCGGTGTTATTATATAACATGGAGTGACCAGTATCCAAGCAATGTTCGGCAATAGCAGATCTATTTGGCTGCTGTAATCGTGTGTGCCGTTTATGCTCAGTACATCTGTCCTCCACGGTCCTGATAGTTTGACCAATATATGCCATGCCGCAGCTACAAGGGACACGATATACACCCGCCTTACGCAGTCCAAGATCATCCTTAACGGAACTCAAAAGTGCTCTAATTTTAGATGGAGGTCGGAAAACACATTTCACATCGTATTTCCGTAAAATACGACCGATCTTATTGGACGTGCCATACAGATAAAAGATACATGTAGTTATATACTGGGGATATCTATGTCCTGATTAGATATTGTCACACTGATCATTCGTGCAGTGTGACTGTCGATTATGAAGAGGGATAGTCTGTACTTCTCTCGGTGGTGTACTACTACGCTACTGGCCATTAAAATTGCTACACCAAGAAGAAATGCAGATGATAAACGGGTATTCGTTGGACAAATATATTATACTAGAACTGACATGTGATTATATTTTCACGCAATTTGGGTGCATAGATACTGAGAAATCAGTACCAAGAACAACCACCTCTGGCCATAATAACGGCCTTGATACGTCTGGGCATTGAGTCAAACAGAGCTTGGATGGCGTGTACAAGTACAGTTGCCCATGCAGATTCAACACGATACCACACTTCATCAAGAATAATGACTGGCGTATTGTGACGAGCCAGTTGCTCGACCACCATTGACAGGCGTTTTCAATTGGTGAGAGATCTGGAGAATGTGATGGACAGGGCAGCAGTCGAACATTTTCTGTATCCAGAAAGGCCCGTACAGGACCTGAAACATGCGGTCGTGCATTATCCTGCTGAAATGTAGGGTTTCGTAGGGTTCGAATGAAGGGTAGAGCCACGGGTCGTAACACATCTGAAATGTAACGTCCACTGTTCAAAGTGCCGTCAATGCGAACAAGAGGGTATCCAGACATGTAACCAATGGCACCCCATACCATCACGCTGGGTGATACGCCGGTATGGCGATGACGAATACACGCTTCCAATGTGCGTTCACCTCGATGTTGCTAAACACGGATGCGACCATCATGATGGTGTAAACAGAACCTGGACTCGTCCGAAAAAATGACGTTTTGCCAATCGTGCACCCAGGTTCGTCATTGAGTACACCATCGCACGTGCTCCTGTCTGTGATGCAGGGTCAAGGGTGACCGCAGCCATGGTCTCCGAGCTGATAGTCAATGCTGCTGCAAACTTCGTCGAACCGTTCGTGCAGATGGTTGTTGTCTTGCAAACGTCCCCATCTGTTGACTCAGGGATCGAGACGTGGATGCACGATCCGTTACAGCCAGGCGCTTAAGATGCCTGTCATCTTGACTGCTAGTGATGCGCGGCCGTTGGGGTCCAGCACGGCGTTCCGTATTAGCCTCCTGAACCCACCGATTCCATATTCTGCTCAGTCTTTGGATCTCGACCAACGCGAGCAGCAATGTCGCGATACGATAAACCGCAATCGCGATAGGCTACAATCCGACCTTTATCAAAGTCGGAAACGTGATGGTACGTATTTCTCCTCCTTACACGAGGCATCACAACAACATTTCACCAGGCAACGCCGGTCAACTGTTCATAAACAAATGCTGTACGGAGTCGAATTGTGCGTAGGAAGACCGTGAAAGTCATCCAATGAATTTACACTACTGGCCATTAAAATTTCTACACCACGAAGATGACGTGCTACAGACGCGAAATTTAACCGAAATGAAGAAGATGCTGTGATATGCAAATGATTAGCTTGTCAGAGCATTCACACAAGGTGGGAGCCGGAGGCGACCACCTACAACGTGCTGACATGCGGAAAGTTTCCAACCGACTTCTCATACACAACAGCAGTTGACCGGCGTTGCCTGATGAATCAATCACGATTGCGGTTTATCGTATCGTGACATTGCTGCTCCCGTTGGTCGAGATCGAATGACTGTTAGCAGAATATGGAATCGGTGGGCTCGGGAGGGCAATACGGAACGCCATGCTGGATCCCAACGACCCTTGACGCTGCATCACAGACAGGAGCGCCTGCGATTGTGTACTCAACGACGAATCTGGGTGCACGAATGGCAAAACGTCGTTTTTTCGGATGAATCCAGGCTCTGTTTGCAGCATAATGATGGTCGCATCCGTGTTTGGCGACATCGCGGTGAACGCACATTGGAAGCGTTTATTCGTCATCGTCGATCCCTGCGAAACCCTACATTTCAGCAGGATTATGCACGACCGCATGTTGCACGTCGTGTACGGGCGTTTCTGGATACAGAAAATGTTCGACTGCTGCCCTGGCCAGCACATTCTCCAGATCTCTCACCAATTGAAAACTTCTGGTCAATGGTGGCCGAGCAACTGGCTCGTCACAATACGCCAGTCACTACTCTTGATGAACTGTGATATCGTGTTGAAGCTGCATGGGCTGCTGTACCTGTACACGCCATCCAAGCTCTGTTTGACTCAATGCCCAGGCGTATCAAGGCCGTTATTACGGCCAGAGGTGGTTGTTCTGGGTTCTGATTTCTCAGGATCTATGCACCCAAATTGAGTGAAAATGTAATCACATGTCAGTTCTAGTATATTAGCCAATGAATACCCGTTTATCATCTGCATTTCTCCTTGGTGTAGCAATTTTAATGGCCAGTAGTGTATGATATTACAGTGCCTGTGTTGTTAAGAAGAAAGATGCAGTGTTCCTTCTGACATGTTTTGTCGTAGTAACGACGACATGTAAAGGTATGTGTGTGGTCGGTAGCCAAAGCGATGAAGGAGACCGTTCGTGTAAGCGGCGTATCTTGGTTCGAGTCCTGATCTGGCACAGATTTTCCCTTATACTGCTGGTGGTGGTTCGTATTTGCAGCTGCGAATTTATTTCATGTATTTCGTAACGGCTGTAGTCGCCGCAGTGCCTGCTCCTTCGGACATGCGTGTCCGAGGAAACAGTGCATCGTTCTTCTTCACAACACAAGCACTGCAGCATCGTATTGTCCTTTCTGGTGCTACAAATTTGGTGTTTTTTCTGGACATGAGCGAAGTTCAGTACCATTCCAACATATGGGTGAACCATCAAAATGGAGGATATGCAAGATTCTAGTTACGAGCAACGTGCTGTAACTGAAATCTTGGTTGAGGAAAAAGAAATCGTGGCGAACATTCATATGCGTTTGTGTGCAGTGTGTGGTAATGATACAGATTATGAGAGTACTGTTGGGTGATGGGTAAGTAGATTTAAAGTGTTATGAAGTGCAGAAACTGAACTACAAGCCTGGCCACGTGTGGGACGTCCTGTCACAGCCATTGCACTCGTCATGGTGAATCGACCGGATGCCATTTGCATGCAGACCAGCGCATCACAGCTCTGCACCTGGTTCAAATGGCTCTGAGCTCTATGGGACTTAACTTCTGAGGTCATGTCCCCTAGAACTTAGAACTAATTAAACCTAACTAACCTTACGACATCACACACATCCATGCCAGAGGCAGGATTCGAACCTGCGGCCGTAGCGGTCGCCCGGTTCCAAATTGTAGCACCTAGAACCACTCGGTCACCCCGGCCGGCAGCTCTGCAGCTGTCGGGGAGCATTGGAAGCGCGCGTGGAACGACTGAGACTCTTGTTTTTTCAAGGGTGTGCTCAAGATGGTTGGTTGGTTGTTTGGGGAAGGAGACCAGACAGCGTGGTCATCGGTCTCATCGGATTAGGGAAGGAAGTCGGCCGTGCCCTTTCAGAGGAACCATCCCGGCATTTGCCTGGAATGATTTAGGGAAATCACGGAAAACCTAAATCAGGGTGGCCGGACGCGGGATTGAACCGTCGTCCTCCCGAATGCGAGTCCAGTGTCTAACCACTGCGCCACCTCGCTCGGTTGCTCAAGATGGGTTTCGCGAATGCTCATACCAGATCACAAGAAACAAAGATAAAACTTTAATGTGAACTATTGGAGCAGTTTGAGGCAAATAGAGAAACCCGTCAGTCACGGTGGCGAAACCTGGATGCATCACTTTGGGCCGCAAACAAAAAGACTGGCACCACCTGAAATCGTCAAAAAGAAGATGAAATTCGAAGCCACTCTGTCTGGTAGCAAAGTTATGATAACAATGTTTTGTGATAATTAAGGCGTCATTCTTGTGGATGTGCTGCCAAAAGTGACAATCATTAATTTAGAGGCATATGTGAAGACTCGGAACAACGTCAAGAAACATTTCCGACGTGTTCGGCCTCACAAGATTCCAAGTAAAGTCTTGCTCCAACCGGACAATGCCCTCCCACACACAACTCTTAGAATCCGGTAACATATTGCCAAATTGGGTTGGACATCATTGCCTGAACCACCCTATAGCCCAAACGTGGCGCCCTCGAAATTTCCATCTGCTGGAGCGACTTAAGGATTCTCTACGTGGGAGACAGTTTGAAGGTAATGAGAGCGTAATTATCATGTAGTGAAAACGCTGCTACGACCACAGGACAAGAGCTTCTTCCAACATGGAATACATGCTCTTACACAGCGCTGCTACAAGGCTGTAGAACGTGATGGACACAATGAAGAAAAATAGTATATGTAAATGAAATGTTGAGCCGCGCGGGATTAGCCGAGCGGTCTCAGGCGCTGCAGTCATGGACTGTGCGGCTGGTCCCGGCGGAGGTTCGAATCCTCCCTCGGGCATGGGTGTGTGTGTTTGTTCTTAGGATAATTTAGGTTAAGTAGTGTGTAAGCTTATGGATTGATGACCTTAGCAGTTAAGTCCCATAAGATTTCACACACATTTGGACATTTTTGAAATGTTAACTGGTACTGTAACCATTCTAACTCTTAAGAATAAATATGTTGTGAATAAAAACAGTGGGTCATTATTTATTGAGCGGTCATCGTAGAACTATACCACTGACGTCATTCCATTGTAGGGTAATAGAAATTGCGCCAGTTGGTGTTACAAGGTACTGAATACGAAACCACTGTGACTCACGGCCACAAAACTACATTCAGAACACAGAGCAGAGACTGACTCTACTGGCGAGGAGATAAGCAGTATAGGTTGCAACATTCAGCTCCCACACTCATCGTCTTCACTCAGGTTTCCATAAGCTATCCTGTACCTCTGTACAGGATTGGTAGGGTGGCTACTTAACTAATGTTGCTGTCCTTGTCAAGCACGATACACTGAAACAAAGAATTAAGCCAGATGGTATAGATTTACGTTAATTTAGAAAATAAATGATGTGACACCCTAGTGGGTACATTCAAATCCACACCCACTGTGTATACTGAGTGTGAAAGTCGTACGGTACGCTCAACGACTGGTCACGAGCAGCTTGTCCGGGACTGCCCACGTTCTTTCCTCTCTTTCCTGCACTCAGATATTCAACGACCGCAAATCATTACGTCACGTATATTTATCTTTAGTCATAACAGCTAGTCACAAACTATAATTTGTACGATAAATGTATCAGATGTAGATCAACACGATGCTAGGTTTGTCTTGATAAAGATCCGGTAGACCAGTGAAATTATGATTTCAGTTGCCACCGTATTTCCTTTTCTTGCCCCACTAACATAAGAACATATTTGGATATAACTGGATTCGTGAATTATTCTGCCAATGTACCAAGAACACTTTGAATGGATTTCTGGAAAATCACCAGTGAGAATATGCAAACAGAGAGCATAAAAAGCTATGCCAGACTGTGTGAAGTGGATGTAATGTGACACTGTCACTTCAACACAGCAGCAAGTTCTATGCAGATAAAAAAAATTCCCAGCCGCTATGAAGATTGCACAAAATATTCTGAAACAAATTTCAGAGGTGATTTGCATCAGATGGAATTTTCGAAACGACTCCACAATCTTTTCTTTTTACATACACAGATATCAAGAACTACAATATCGAAAACATGAAAAAATTAATGTAGAAAGAACAGTTTACCATCTGTGTGACTTTTCTCCATCTATTAAATAAGCCTCCTAATCCAATCTAGTAAGCACTCCGTCTTTAGACCAAAAGTGGCCCATCGGGACCATCCGACCGCCGTGACATCCTCAGCTAAGGATGCGGGTATGAGGGGCGTGTGGTCAGCACTCCACTCTCCCAGTCATTATGATGGTTTTCCTTGGCCGGAGCCACTACTTTTCGGTCGAGTAGTTCCTCAATTGGCATCACGAAGCTGAGTGCACCTCGGAAAATGGCAACAGCGCATGGCGGTCCAGATGGTCACCCATCCAAGTGCCAGCCATGCCCTACAGAGCTTAACTTCGGTGATCTGAATGGAACCGGTGTATCCACTGCGGCAGTGTTGTTGCCTCAATCCAATCTGGTAGGGATTCTCTAAAAGCAATCTACAGTTGCTCAACCCAGAGTTGTCAGATATTTCAATAAAATAATTACATTTCTCCATGACAAAGGTTTTGGCAGCTACTCGATATGTGACCTACTGGATATTGTGTAAGTATTACAAGTCGGTTACTGAGGAGTGAGATGCTGCGTGATAACTTACCAGATACAATCGAGAGTGTTAATAGTCGACAAATCTGGGAACGAGGTGCACAGATACTTTGATCGATATCCTTGCCAGCGAGCTACGTAGTGGCAGGCGCTAGCTGGCGAGCCTTACCTTCTAGAACTTTGCGTAGTCTCTATGCTTTTTCCGAGGGAGAAGCCAGTGACATGTTGCGTCGTCAGTGCTAGTCAGTACCGAGAGCGCGAGGGCTGTAGTAAGGCAAACTCTGTAGAGGGAACGTATATGAAACAGTTTGTGACCCAGAAATATGCGAACTTCTATTATAACGTGTTTAGCAGCTCTTTTGAGAAATATTTCGTTGGGATGGGAATTTTGTACCATCTATGGCTTTTTATAGTGCATGAACTATAAAATTTGTCAGTATCATCAAAGGAATGATTGTGATACTGTTAGGCCCGTTTTTCATTCTTCAAGATGAATAAATAAAGATCAAGGACGTCATCATTAATTTCCGAAGAACTTGACCAGGTTTTGGGGTAATTTTGTTGTAAATAATTACAGTTACGCCAAGCACAGTTAGATTCCAGTTCAGTTTCTCTATGCGATCATGGCTGAAGTGATCTCTCACCATATAGTCTGATAGCCAACCATTAGGATCACGGTCAGCTCTCTTAACATTACGGGAAGAGGGCTTACTCAGGGCATCATCCAGTCTCCATCTTGTAAGAAAATGAAACACCTACAGTGGTCCTTATGTTGTGATTTATTGTGTAGCTACCGGTTTCGGCGCTTCAGTGCACCATCTTCAAGCCTTAGTTCATGCTGGAGGGGTTATCACGATCCATATGTACGATGCATCAGGGGGCCAACATAAGTGGTTTATACATACTATCTGCAACTGTGATGTCGTCTCTCCAGCCATCAAATGTCAAGTGACTGGAGAAACATTCCGAATAGAACATCCAAAGATATGTGTTACATATGTGACATATGTGACACATATCTATGGATATTTGTGACATAAGTGACACATATCGTTGGACATATGTCTTTAAATGTTCTATTTTGAAGGTTTCTCCAGTCAGTTGACAGTTGATGGTTGGATAGATGACCTCACAGTTACAGAGATTGTGCGTAAATGAATTATGTTGACCACTGATGCATTGTACATGGTGCTTATAATTAACGTCAAACTTTCAAACCGCTATAGAAATAACACCACTGCTCAGAATGACGTCAAATTGCAACGGAATATTATCAGAGAAGGGGAAAACGTATGGCAGAAGAAAACTATATAGTTACAAAATGTGGCAATAGATGGCGTTGTAGGCATCATAATTTAATAGTGGCCGACTATAAATGACAAATGAATCATACAACAATTCCTGAGGTCACATTCAGAATGTGTTGCCCAATGCGTGCCTTCAATGCAGCTAAGTTTGCAATCGGAACACTGAACACAATATCTTTCAAATAGCCCCACAGCTAGAAGTCACACGGATTAGTATCAGGTGATTGGGACGGGCAGGCTGTAGGCAAATGGCGGCTGATAATCCTAGCATTTCCAAAATGGCGCTTCAGCAGCTGCTAAACTGGATTTGCAATGTGAGGAGGTGCGCCATCTTGCATAATAATGATCCCACTCACTCATCCACGCTGTGGTAGAGCTGGAATAATGTGGTTGCGCAAAAGACACTCATAACGCTTATCAGTGACGGTACAGGTAACAGGACTCGGAAGCACCTGTCTCTTCGAAAAAATATGGCCCGACGACAAATGATGCCGTAAACCTGCACCACGCAGTGACCTTTTCAGGATGAAGTGGTACTGGCTGATTTGCGTGTGGATTTCCCGTTGCCCATATTCTACAATTCTGTGTATTGACATATCCTGTCAGATGGAAGTGGACTTCGTCTGTCCACAAATTCTTCCATGGCCAATCACTGTCCACTTCCATGCGAGCTAGAAATTCTAAACAAAGGTCTCTCTTGCTGGCAGATGAACAGGAAGCAACCCGTACACATGTGTAATTTTGAATGGATAACAAAGAAAGATGTTTCGTAGGATTTTACGCACCGTGCTCACGAGTATGTCCAATGTTCGAGCAATTCTCCCTGACACGTTTGCACTCCACCACTTGTCTCCTCCTGCATTGCTGTGGCCACTGCTTCCACTGACGTCGAATCTCTACCAGCTCATCAAAAGAACCAATCTTTTCGAATTTCCGAATCATTTCCTTGAGACCCACGGCAGTCATCGGACCAACGCCTTTTTTCAAATCCTTCAGTGTCCCGAACTTCTGCAGAGCGACGTGTGGACAGTCATCATTTCTGTAATGCAGCTTTACAAGCAGAGCGCGATCCTGCATTGAGACAGTCATGACAAACGTTGCAGCCGCGAAAAGAGGAAAAGCCGTGTACCCTGCGTGTTTACACCAACTTAAATGGGTCGTGCATATGACAGGTGAAGTGTTGGCAGAAGAGCCAACACCGTGTTGCTAGAGGAGGCCGAAATGCACGCTTTTAGCTCACGCAGACTGGCGTGAGGTCTGGAACAGTTAAGGGAATTAATGGTAGCAAATAAAGTACGAAGTTGATGTAATACTTAACTTTAATCCATAAGTGGTGTACATTGCTCTTGACTGTACATGCTTCAAAAGATAAATATCAAATGCTATGGCGCCTTGCTAGGTCGTAGCAAATGACGTAGCTGAAGGCTAAGCTAACTATCGTCTCGGCAAATGAGAGCGTATTTGTCAGTGTAGCATCGCTAGCACAGTCGGCTGTACAACTGGGGCGAGTCCTAGGACGTCTCTCTAGACCTGCCGTGTGGCGGCGCTCGGTCTGCAATCACTGACAGTGGCGACACGCGGGTCCGACGTATACTAACGGACCGCGGCCGATTTAAAGGCTACCACCTAGCAAGTGTGGTGTCTGGCAGTGACACCACAACAGGTGTTTTCATTTATATATTCTGACACATACAGCGCCACCTATTGATCAATTTTCAAACACCTCTTTTCTTCTGCCATACCTTTTCCCCCTTCTCCTATAATAATCAGTTGCAATTTGACGTCATTCTGACCAGTGGTGTTATTTCTACAGCGTTTTGAAAGTTTAAGTTTAATTACAGTATAATCACCCTGTATATATGGATCGTGATAACCCCTACAGCATCAACTAATACCTGAAGATGGTGCACTGAAGCGCCAAAACTGGTAGCTACACAATAAATAACAACATAAGGACGGCTGTAGGTGTTTCATTTTTTTACAATAGTGAACGGCCTTAGTCCCAAAGACCTCCAGTCAGTAGGATGGACATACAAAAACTTAGTCTCCATCTTGTTCTTCATACCAATAGAACACGATTCAAATATTATTTCCTGCTGCAAAATGTCGTCTCTGGTGGTAAAATGAAGAGCCACGAATGAATGCAAGTATTCAGCAGCATTAACAACGTTTTCCAGTTTTCATTGGGCCTCCAGTAGGCCACCTGTACCAGGCAGGTGCCCCAGTGTGGATGTAATCCCAACGGTTGGCGTCCGACCCGTGTTCCACCACCTATCTGTGTAAAAACCGAGGGACAACGTTAGAGTCCATCCCCCCCCCCCCCGGGGGGGGGGCAGGGGGGGGAAGGAGGGGGGTCAGGGGACTGGACTGGGGAGCCCACCATGCCTTTCTTTTATCTGTTACAGGGCACACAGCAGATCACCAGCCCACTAAGGTAGATATGATTGCTGTATCAACATCATCTAGGCTAGGACCAAACACCACAATCAGAGAAGGTCGAGGTTGACATGAAAGAACTCCAGCATGCACCTGTAGCAGCAACCCAACGTCTGAAGTTAAACTGGCACAAACTGGGACATTCCACCCCTTCGTGCCGTCTCAGGAGGGGAGTAATGCTCTAACGGACTCAAATTCCAACAGCGCACGTTAGGTAATCTTTCATGACCGCTTCATGCATATCAGTGACCCGACACTGCTGCGACCTGCTCGTGGTTGCACCGGTTGTGACGCCACAGTGACACCTACACATGGTGGTCAGTGTTTCTCCCTTCAAGTGGTAGTGCACACGAGCAGTCGGGATAGCGAAGTTCTCGGAAGACGATCTCATGCTGATTGCTGTGATTTTGGATGAAGAAGAGGAAAAAAACAGGTGAAAAAACTGAAGTGGGTTCATCAACAGTGCAAAAATGGAGCAACGGAAGAGGAATTCGCTACTCTTTTCAGTGAATTGATGGACGATGAAGCAAAGTTTTATGAACACTTCAGAATGTCAGAAAATTCTTTCAACTTATTGTTGAACAAGTTGGAAGTTCATCTTAAAAAGCGCAACACATACTGGAGAAAAGTCATCATACCTAGAGAACGGCTGGCCATTTACTTGAAGTCAGTAAGTGTATAATGTAATTAACACACACTTTGACAGTTTATTGGTAATTAGATATCTGAAATCTATGTTCTCTTCTGTTTCGCACTATACGATTCATTACCACTAACGAGGATACATTCCCAAGCGTCAATAATGGATCTTGATGAAACTTAGCGAGTGTGTAGAGGGGGCAAAATAATGCAATACATATTTTTTTTGTTTGTGCCCAATTTCAATTTCAAGGGGTAAAACACACCCTGAACGGCAATTTGGCATGTCAGGTTTGGACGGAGTGTCTTCGGAAAGGTGTAAAATATTTTCTCATCTTAAAGGTAATATGTAATTAACGCTCTTCAAAATTGTATATTCGAACTTCGTAATAATTTGAAATTTTGAAAATACCCAAAACTTTTTACAATGTAAATTAAAGAAGGAATTTTTAATAGAGCTAGGTTTTGAAATACCATTTTGAAAAATAAGCTGTGCACGATGTGGCATCAGAGCGTTTTCAACATACCTAATGAAAATATCTAAACATTCTTTTTTAGTCTAGTTATTTTGTTTAATTATATTTTTTATGTTTTAAATGTTATTTTACGTTTTACATTCTTTTTCTTTTGCTTTTTAATTTACCATTTTCTTAGTTGAGAATTATAAATAACTTATTATTATGATACAAAATCATTACAACCATGATAATCTGTAAATAAATACTTAAAATTAACGTTTTCTTACAGCGTGCACATAAAATGAACGAAATTTCTTCACATGACACACACAACAGAGAACAAAACATAAAATAAAATTAAGCAGGATTTGAAACTGTCGCAGATGATCCTCTAAATATCCTGATTTCTATCAGGCATATTTCAGTACTTTGGTAAGCTGTAGCGAAAATAATTAATCATGTATTCATGACTCCAGCTTAATTATATTGTTTCTCAAGTGTAGACTGACATCAAAAGCATTCAACAAAACTAGATCTGAAAATCTTCTCACAAGGTTCTTCCAATATCGAAAGCCGTATAGGTTCCACATCTGTACCTGTGCCATCGACTCCTTTGGCATTCCCAGATGAACAAGTTTCTTATCTTAAGGTACGTTGGTCAAAACGGTTTTTTCACTCTGGCCACCCGCCTTTTCAAAGTTTTAAAAGAAACAAATGGTGAGTTTGGACCGAGAATTCGAGAATCTCTCTTTAAAGTCCCAAATGTTCTTGTGACAGCAACTAAATCTGTAAAACAAATGTCTGACTAGGTCAAAAGATGTTTGCAAGATCTTTTATTTCCCAATGAGGGAGAAGAATCTATATTATTATTAGATTCTTTTGGTTGTCAAGGAGGAGGAGGAGGAGATTAGTGTTTAACGTCCCGTCGACAACGAGGTCATTAGGGACGGAGCGCAAGCTCGGGTAAGGGAAGGATGCGGAAGGAAATCGGCCGTGCCCTTTCAAAGGAACCATCCCGGCATTTGCCTGAAGCGATTTAGGGAAATCACGGAAAACCTAAATCAGGATGGCCGGAGACGGGATTGAACCGTCGTCCTCTCGAATGCGAGTCCAGTGTGCTAACCACTGCGCCACCTCGCTCGGTTTGGTTGTCAAGGTGAAAGAACCATATAGAGAACCGTACCTGAGGAGAGGAGATCGTTCACCTGTTGATCCCAAAGAGCTCAACGGCACAGGGAGTGTCGTGAGATGTATACGGCTTTCGACATTCGGAGAACTTTGTCAGAAGATTTTAAGCTACAGTTATTACTACATAAGCAATTCTTTTCGCCAAGGCTTACCAATGTACTGAAACATTCGTGGTACAAATCACGATATTTAGAAAATCACCTGTGATAATTTCAAATCCTGCTGAATTTTGCTTTATATTGTGTTCCCAATAATGTATATTATGCGAACAAATTTCGTTGATTCTATGTGCATGGTATAAGAAAGCGTAATGTTTTAAGCATTTATTTAGAGATTACTAACACTGTAATGAGTTTATTTCATAATAATGGGTTAATTATTGTTATCAGTTCACAAAATACACGTATGCGAAACGGAAAACTAAAAAGCAAAACAAAAAGAATGTACAACGTAAAGTAACAATTTAAAACATAAAAATATAATTAAACTATATAACTAGACTAATAAAGAATATTTAGATATTTTTATTAGGTATGTTGAAAATCCTCTGACAGCACATTATGTACAGCTTATTTTAGAAAAGCCGTGTTTTAGGAACCAGCTTTAATACACATGGATGTATGTAGATTGAAAGCTTCTTTAACTTACGTTGTAAAAAGTTTTCGTTTTTCAGAATTAATTACTGGTGTGGGGTATTTTGCAAAATTTCAAATTATTACGGCTATAGCCAAAAGTCTCAAACAATAATGTTTTATCTATCTGGTTGTGTTCTTGATGTAAAATCAGGAATACACAAGTACTTACTCACCAGTTGCTTTATTTCTGCTCCTATTTTATTCCGGTGTGTGTCCTTCAGCTCTACATCCAAGTGCGTGGGATTGGAGAGATCATTCAATACAGGATGGTTACACACTAATCCAATAAGATTTCCGTTATTCGTGTTTATGATGATAAACCACTGAACGACAGCACAAGAAAATATCGGTGGCAAGAAATGCAGCGATGACGGTACAGCGTCGGAGGGAGCACAGTTTGCTCTCTCACCAAGACGTTACGGATTAAATTCCAAGAATAGTAGCTTCAAACACGTCGGCGGCACAACGGGCGGGTCACGGCACAGTCACGTCACTGATGTGTGCGAAGCGGCGTGCACAGATCTCCGGGGATATCGACCGTCAGTCGGCCTGCATCAACCCCTCTCGCCGTGCGCGGCGCCACAAGCGACTGACATACCCCGTGGGCGTGCGTCAGGTCATGTGGCGTAAATTTATAGCAACAGGCTGTCCTTTAAAGGGGTGGCCCAGCCCCATAACCTTCAGTCTGCAGCAGCTTCAAGTTAACAAAGGAAAAGATACGCCAACTTACTCTGGTGTTTTACCTGGATCTGACGACTGACAAAGCAGTATTGTAATCGCATGAAGGGAGACAGGGTGACGCACGAAAACGTTGCTCAAATTAGTGATTTTTCCCTGCGTACTGGAATGTAATAGACAAATGGGATTTTCTGCAATGAATAAAGCATACACTGAAGTTTTCATTGATGTTTTATTGAAAAATATTAATATCTTCATTGCACCCGCCAGGTTAGCCGAGCGCGCTAACGCGCTGCTTCCTGGACTCGGGTAGGCGCGCCGGCCCCGGATCGAATCCGCCCGGCGGATTAACGACGAAGGCCGGTGTGCCGGCCAGCCTGGATGCCGTTTTTAGGCGGTTTTCCACATCCCCCTAGGTGAATACTGGGCTTTTCCCCACGTCCCACCTCAGTTACACGGCTCGCAGGCATCTGAACACTTTCGCACTGTTCCATGGATTACACAAGTCGCAGACAGTTGGGGTACACTAATTTCTTCCCGGGGGGCAGGAAGGGCATCTGGCCACCCCTTCAACCAACATTGCCACATCCAATTAACCATGCCAACCCTGCGTGTCCGCAGGAAAAACGGCACAAGCAAAAAAAAAAAAATAATAATAATAATAATATCTTCATTGCGTAACTGGATTTTTTCGAGGCAGCTCTGAAAGCAGGTAGATCGACGGTCGTAGTCGTCGCTGTATTAACATATCATCTTGATCCTCTTTTTTGCCTGAAAAAACACAACATATCAACATTAAAAAATCGCCTATGATGAACTGAAGAGAATTCAATTTGCTTCAAGGGAGGCAAATAACATTAAAATTGGATGAAAATTGTAGCGTGGGCGACGACAACCATGCTGAAAAACATGGTTTTGAGAAAAACTCGTTTTAAGTTTGACAACCGAGTGAGGTGGCGCAGTGGTTAGCACATTGGACTGACATTTGGAACGACGACCGGTCGAACTCTCGTCCGCCCATCCTGATTTAGGTTTTCCGTGATTTCCCTCAACTGCTTCAGGCAAATTCCGGGATGGTTCCCTTGAAAATGGCGCGGCCGGCTTCCTTCCCCATCCTTCCCTAATCCGATGGTAGTGATGATTCGCTGTTTGGTCCCCTCCCCAAATCAACCAACCAACCGAAGTTTGACAAGTACTTACCTTACAAAAAAAAGGGACGAAGCTTGAAACTTACGGGACATCATCGATGCCTGCTGCGTATTAATTATCGCCCCGGATAGCGGATGGCCGCTTTCTGCTACTTTAATCTGATAAGCCCACATTTTCGTCCTGAAACCCCATTTCGTCACCGAGCGCATCACCGCTGACGTCTCTATCTTCACAGAATCGGCGCATTTCATCGCCGATTTCGATTTGTAGGGCATTTGCTAAGTGCATTAAATGTAAAAAAATACCAAACAAAATTGTTTTTCACTTTACGCCGAACAGTAAAATCTCTCGTCTCTGAATGAGGCCGACTGAGGCTAACTCAGCCATGAAACAGCTGATTGAGCGTCTACCAGGGGGCCAAAATGAGAAAATTGAAAGTCTACTATGTGTTCGAGACATTGGTAAACAATTGCACCATTAGAATCCGCCCTAAACATCTCACGAACGCAACGAAGGGAGCCGTTGCGTGCCGTGTCACGCTCGGCTTCAAACTCTCACAGAATCGTTACTTTTTGGTGTTACCACATAATATTTTGGGGCATAAATCTTAAATGTATGTACACTCGAATCCCGCAAAAAAAATTCGAATTTTTTCGATCGTCACCAAGTCGTTCCCTCTGAAGGTACCTTCACGTGGACTTGTGTCAGTAGGGTCAATAAAGATGTTTAAAGTAACAACCTTTTTACACTATACATCACTGTCGTTGTGCACTGATTCTAATTATTTTAGAATGCCTGTTGTTCGGATATATTTCTACATCCAACACGCTTGGTAGTTAGTAATGTAACTGTCATTTACTCTGCAATTGATGATGGCCAAGAAGGTCTAAACCGTTTTCATTTCAGTGAAATAAATGAGAGGTATTCGACATGTTATGGCACAGTGTGAATCATACAATGAGCATAAAAACATCTAACTCATAACCACTGTATTTCATTTACAGAAAGAGTGTTACAATTTTTCGATCATGCCAGGACGTCACCGACCCGACATTTCATACAGTCAACTGAATTCAAGTGCGATCATATTGTGGGCTTATGAGAACCTAAATGGTTCTTCCGAACTACTTCCCAACAAGTTAGCAGGTCGGAGTAGCCGAGCGGTTCTAGGCGCTACAGTCTGGAACCGCGCGACCGCTTCGGTCGCAGGTTCGAATCCTGCCTCGGGCATGGATGTGTGTGATGCCCTTAGGTTAGTTAGGTTTAAGTAGTTCTGAGTTCTAGGGGACTGATGACCACAGCAGTTAAGTCCCATAGTGCTCAGAGCCATTTGAACCCAACAAGTTGAACTTTTGGGGTAAGATGTATATCGATGGTCGTGCCAGTGATTCTAGGAAGGTGCACATGTTCGTTGCACAGTTTCCGCCACCGTCTCAGTGGCACAGCCAGCACAGTGCAAAGCAGTACAAGCGTTGCATCCAATCTCGGCGACTGTCATCACAGATTGTTTTCTGGAAAGTAAGGTATGAACAATTGTATTTCACACTTCTTCTCCATGTAACCCTATTCCGATGGTATAGTATGAGAGTCAATTGGAGGACTGAGAAGCGCATGAGCGATTTTATATGCCACGAATTTCAGAGACTCTACAGATCTAGCGTTTCTTAAAAGAACGCATCCAGCACATTATCCAGCCCATGAAAATGACGGATAAAATCTTTATAAGAGTAGTTTCTGATTTACAGGCAGAAAACTAGCTTACATGAACCAAATAATATGCTTTTGGCCGCACGGTCTTAGGCGTCTTCTCACGGTCCGCGCGGCTCCCCCCGTCGGAGGTTCGAGTCCTCCCTCGGGCATGGGTGTGTGTGTTGTCCTTAGCGTAAGTTAGTTTAAGTTAGATTAAGTAGTGTGTAAGATTAGGAATCGGTGACCTAAGCAGTTTGGTTACAAAAAAATTTACATGCTTTTGCCACACTGAAACTTTATATTCGTAACGGTTGTAACAGTGCAACAGAAACTATTTATCGTATATTGTGTCGTGAACCTTATTGTGGACAGGGCAACTATAATACAACAAAATGCCTCTTTCCAAGCTACTATGGGTAGATGCTTTGGTTATGATGTCACCAATTTTATAACTTGTGATCATTCACATGTCTGCACAGACATAAATGACTAATATCAAATACTTGAACCAACTTTCTGAAAACAACTGAGATCGTGAAATACTTAATAATGGAATGCTTTCTACCAGGACATTCCTGCTCTACGGAGAAAGATGGTGCCAGCAGCATAGAAGGAAAACTTGTGTTTATTCAAAAATGTTCAAATATGTGTGAATTCCTAGGGGACCAAACTGCTGAGCTCATCGGTCCCTAGACTTATACAATACTTAAACTAACTTATGCTAAGAACAACACACACACCCATGCCAGAGGGAGGACTCGAACCTCCGGCGAGAGGGGCCGCGCAATCCCTGACATAGCGCCTCAAACTACGCGGCCACTCCGCGCAGCGTTTATTCAGGAAATTGTGCTAATGAAGCTAAACTAAAAAAAAAGAAAAACTAAACTCCGTGCGAACAGGCCTTGTAAGGCCCAACAGTACCGACCGGCCACCGTGTCATCCTCAGACCACAGGCGTCACTGGATGCGATTATGTAGGGGCATGTGGTCAGCACACCGCTCTCCCGGCCGTATGTCAGTTTACGAGACCGGAGCCGCTACTTCTCAATCAAGTAGCTCGACAGTTTGCCTCAGAAGAGCTGAGTGCACCCCGATTACCAACAGCGCTCGACAGACCGGATGGTCACCCATTCAAGTGCTAGCCCAACCCGACAGCGCTTGACTTCGGTGAATTGTCGGGAACCGATATTACCACTGTGGCAAGACCGTTGGCGCTAATGAAGCTACTGAAATAAATTTAGACAAGCGATCCCTCGACGGCAATTCAGCTGAATAATCGTATTTCAATGATTTTGCATCCACAGTAAGACTTTTAAAAAATAGGTTAGTATCACTATAAAAATGTCGGTTATGAGCGTCTTTTAGATGCATGTAGGTTCTAAAGCGCACATATCCCAGGATGAAAGTACAAAATCCTAGATCGGTATTTTTTTGTGAAAGTTATTTATCAGAACATGTTAAACAAGCAACTAGGCAACTGAAATACAAGAACCGCAAATAAAACATGGAAAAGGAATATTTACATGAATGCCTTACCAAATTTAACAATATGAACCACTTATTCTCTAATGTTGTATTGTCATTACCGCAAACTCTGTTTTCAGGATTCTTACCGTGTTTGTCAGTTTTCCTGACCATTAACTGTTGCACGCTGACGGTTCACACCATGGAAAAATAACTTCATGTTCTACAGTGCACCGGTGTTCTTAAATGAGTAATTAGATGTTTAATAAAAATCGGATTAATGTATCCTTATAGAGATGTACAAAGATGATCAGAATCCTGAATGAAAGTTTAAAGATAGATGTTGTAATCCCGTACTCGTACGAGTTTAGTTTTCCAGTCAAAGACAAGGTACTAAACGCAATGTGTACTGTTAGTATGACAAACAGTGTGTGTGAAATCTTATGGGACTTAACAGCTAAGGTCATCAGTCCCTAAGCTTACACACTACTTAATCTAAATTATCCTAAAGACAAACACACACACCCATGCCCGAGGGAGGACTCGTACCACCGCCGGGACCAGCCGCACAGTCCATGACTGCAGCGCCTTACACCGTTCGGCTAATCCCTGACAAACAGTATAATGTCCAACAGAATTATAAAAATGTATAAAGAAACTATAGGCTAACTACATTAAGTCGGAAAATTTCATATAGTATACATAATAACAAATACGACAGTGGACTGTGTGGTGTCGTAATTCGATTAAATATATAATTTATCGGTATAGAATATAGATACAATAATAGAATATTATTTGAAAGTGATATTTCGAAAAGAATTTTCTTTTTCTAATATTTCTGGACGATCAATAGTCAGCAATATTTCTGTAAAGTCATTTCCAAGTATTATCCACCAGGTCCACATGATTTAATTCTACAGGCATTCGAGCATAACTATATAATACCTGCCACACAGCAGAAGCGTTCAGCGTTGGATTATTGTCTGGACACCACAAGATAAACTTTTTTATTTACACAAATCAAGTAAAGTTTTGCGTCACCCGGTTGCCAGAGCTCCTGAAGATAAACGTTGACTGTGGATATCGTATCACAGACACAGTCCCTTTGACTGTTCAGAGATGTCACTAAACCCGCCCAACGATGCAAACAACCATGCATGAGCAGAGCCTGTTACAAGGAGGGAATCCGACAACCGATCAGTTCCAGGCATTCAACCAGGAAGGAGGTACACACTGTCCAGCGAGTGAATGACTTCCTTCAGGATAACGACATCGTTTGAATGGCGTGGCCAACATGTTCTCCAGAAATGAACCCTATCGAACATGCATGGGATAGATTGATAAAGGCTGTTTATGAACCCACCAATCACTCCGAGGGATCTACGCCGAATCTCCGTTGAGGAGTAGAACAATATGGACCAACAGTGCCCTGATGAACTTGTGTATAGCATTCCACGACGAATACAGGCATGCATCAATGCAAAAGGACGTGCTACTGGGTATTAGAGGTACCGGTGTGTACAGAAATCTGGACCACCACCTTTGAAGGTCTCGCTGTATGGTGGTACAACATGCAATGTGTGGTTTTCATGAGCAATAAAATGACCAGAAATGATGTTTATGTTGATCTCTATTCCAGTTTTGTGTACAGGTTCCGGAATTCTCGGAACCGAGGTGATGCAAAAGTTTTTTTTATGTGTGTATAATGACTTAGCGTTGCGTTTTCCATACACATAAGTACATTCAGAGCCCAAGTCCTGAGTCGACAATTCACAATTTCTTTCATACAGTAAGAGCAATCGCAGAAAGGCACAGAATTGGTATCATCCTCTAGCTCATCCCAAACAAGAAGAGGAATGTCAAAAGATAGAATAACTCCTGAAACATAGACTCTCATCAGCGAGAGTCTTGGTCGACATGACCAGGTATCGTATACAGAAACATAAAAAATCGTTAACATAGAAAAAAAAACAATTTATCAATAAAAATTCCATGAAGTTAAGAAAAAATTGAAATGGATGCTGCAGCTGGAGAGTTAGAAGGCTTATTAACCCTTGTATTTCAGACAAAAGACGCTGGTATGAGTATAAGGACTACATTCCAATTAATAAAATTGAGAAAAGCTGTCTATCTATCTCCTACTCTTTTCGATGTATATATAGAAGATATGATAAAGAGCTGCTCAGTGAAGGATAAACGATTAAAAATTTGAAGTCAGACGATATGTTGCTTGAGATTTGTAGACAAGATGTTATTCCTACCTAACAATGAAAATAGAATTTCCGAAATTGGGGAAACAGTACAGTCGTCTAGAAATGCTTATGGAATTAATAATCAGTGCAAGGAAAATCGGAAAATAATTTCGATTCGATGAAAAATGTAATTTATTTAAGAACACAAATATCTACGAAACTGAGCAGAGAATGAATGGAGGTGTCTAGAAGAATTAAAAAAATACGAGAACGAATGGCAAGGTCAGCATCTACAGTGAACTATGGGATTTTTCGAAATATTGATATCGTTTTGAGGAATGGACTGATAAGATACTTTTTCTGTAGCGTTGTGTCATATGGTGTAGAAACTCGAACACCGTGAAATGCATAGCCTACAGGAATAGTTGGAGGCTTCTGAAACGATGGTGCGACGCAGAAAAGAGAAGTTAAAATGAGTGGTGCAGGTGTGAAAGTAAAAAGTGTCAAGAAGAGTGGGAGAAGAGAGCAGTACTAACAAGAGCAAGCAAGAATAATTAAACTGCACACGTTCTAGGAAGAAACGAGATAATAAAAAACATTTCCTGAAACATTTACAAAGGAGGAAGGGGAAAGAATGGTTATGAACACGGGGATCTGAGAAAGGAAGCAATGAAAGGGAAGAAATTGAAAGACAGATGGATCTTTTTTAAAGCTATGCGAGCACTTATTTGCTGTCTCCATTATCTTGTCCTTTAACAACACATTTTGTCCTCTTTGCTGGCAACGCATTTTGTTCAAAATGGCTCTGAGCAGTATGGGACTTAACTTCTGAGGTCATCAGTCCCCTAGAACTTAGAACTACTTAAACCTAACTAACCTAAGGACATCACACACATCCATGCCCGAGGCAGGATTCGAACCTGCGACCGTAGCGGTCGCGCGGTTCCAGACTGTAGCGCCTAGAACCGCTTGGACACCCCGGCCGGCAACACGTTTAGTTGTATAGCATCTGTGCTTATCTTGTAATTTTAGGAAGCTAAATTCACGTGCGCGTATCGCGGTTGCCCGGAACTCGGATGTTCTGACAGAGTATCCAAGTGAGACATAACGCAGGAGACACTTTGGCGAGTTGTGCAGTTCTTCTGCTGAGCAATTATGCGGCAGGTGATGCACTGCAAGCTGCAGATCCCTGTTCTGGACGCCATATCTTCGGCGGTTTGGGGAAGTGATGGCTTATTGTCCACAATATGAAAACACGCGTGTGCCAGAAAAATGTTTAGTATCGGTAGATGCAAGGTCAATCGTAACGTTGCATCATTGCTGGGCAGCGCACTACACAGAACAGACACTTCCGCGATTCGCCTTAGGTCATCGACATTGTGTATGTTACTCGGACGACCGTCACACGCAGATGCAACGGAAATTCAAAAAGTAAGTTACACACAATAATGGTTGGACAAGTAACTTTTGTTGAATGCTGAACTATGCTTCGAAGTGACACATACGCGTGGCATTATTTTTCAGCATAGTCCGTAAGTCTCCGTAAACAACGGTCGGAACTTTCTACCAATTGTTCAGTTCTTCGACGGCAGAATTCCGTTCGTTGGCCACGCAGCCGTTCGAGAATCGTTGAAATATCTGCAACTGCTGCGAATTAGTTCCTCGATTGTCTCGACATTGTCGTCCGTGGTCGATGTCGGCCGCTTTCCTTTCCGATCAGCATCATTTACGTATATGCGGCCTTGATCAAATTGTTGGCCCCATTTCACTACGATTGTATGCGACTTCGCACTTGATCTATATGCCGCCAAAACACTAGTTCACATGCGACACGTCTTCCGGGAGACGGAAACGGAATGATGAGAACCGTTTCTCTCTGTCGTGTTTGCATGTAAGGCCTGAAGCGGAATTGCTAGCCCCGTTACATATGGCGGCAGGAAAACAGCTGATCGAATTTCTGATTCAGTCGACACAATCGTTATTTCTCTTCACTTAAATATTACAGGTAGACAGCTTCATGCGCAGTCTAATATCTCTGCTTCACTTTCACTGCACAATAAGCCCATATTAGCCGCATTTTCTGAAAACAAGACGTAGCTTGACAACCCAAGCACGTTTCAAAACTGGTTGCGTTTTCATGGTAGCGAAAATCGATTCCGTAATTGGAAAACCGGCAACTAGAAGCGGATTTCCAGAATCGACTTTGAAGTGTTTAAATGACCACCCAGGAGCGGTAACAAAAAGCAGATTTCAGAGTACCTGACGGCGCACCACAAAAGTTTTGTCTCAAGTACAGGTAGTGTTGAGGATCAGTGGACAAAGTTCAAAACCATCGTATAATATGCGTTAGATGCTTATGTGCCAAGCAAGATTGTAAGAGATCTGAAAGAGCCACCATGGTACAACAACCGAGTTAGAAAACTGCTGCGGAAGCAAAGGGAACTTCACAGCAATCATAAACATAGCAAAGCCTTGCAGACAAACAAAAATTACGCGAAGCGAAATGTAGTGTGAGGAGGGCTATGCGAGAGGCGTTCAATGAATTCGAAAGTAAAGTTCTATGTAACGACTTGGCAGAAAATCCTAAGAAAATTTGGTCTTATGTCAAAGCGGTAGGTGGATCAAAACAAAATGTCCAGACACTCTGTGACCAAAATGGTACTGAAACAGAGGATGACAGACTAAAGGCCGAAATACTAAATGTCTTTTTCCAAAGCTGTTTCACAGAGGAAGACTGCACTGTACTTCCTTCTCTAGATTGTCGCACAGATGACAAAATGGTAGATATCGAAATAGACGACAGAGGGATAGAGAAACAATTAAAATCGCTCAAAAGAGGAAAGGCCGCTGGACCTGATGGGATACCAGTTCGATTTTACACAGAGTACGCGGAGGAACTTGCCTCCCTTCTTGCAGCGGTGTACCGCAGGTCTCTAGAAGAGCGTAGCGTTCCAAAGCATTGGAAAAGGGCACAGGTCTCCCCGTTTTCAAGAAGGGACGTCGAGCAGATGTGCAGAACTATAGACCTATATCTCTAACGTAGATCAGTTGTGGAATTTTGGAACACGTATTATGTTCGAGTATAATGACTTTTCTGGTGACTAGAAATCTACTCTGTAGGAATCAAAATGGGTTTCGAAAAAGACGGTCGTGTGAAACCCAGCTCGCGCTATTCGTCCACGGGACTCAGAGGGCCATAGACACGGGTTCACAGGTAGATGCCGTGTTTCTTGACTTCCGCAAGGCGTTCGATACAGTTCCCCACAGTCGTTTAATGAACAAAGTAAGAGCATATGGACAATCAGACCAATCGTGTGATTGGATTGAAGACTTCCTAGATAACAGAACGCAGCATGTCATTCTCAATGGAGAGAAGTCTTCCGAAGTAAGTGTGATTTCAGGTGTGCCGCAGGGGAGTGTCGTAGGACCGTCGCTATTCACAATATACATAAATCACCTTGTGGACGACCTCGTAAGTTCACTGAGGCTTTTTGCGGATGATGCTTTGGTATATCGAGAGGTTGTAACAATGGAAAATTGTACTGAAATGCAGGAGGATCTGCAGCGAATTGACGCATGGTGCAGGGAATGGCAATTGAATCTCAATGTAAACAAGTGTAATGTGCTGGAATACATAGAAAGATAGATCCATTATCATTTAGCTACAATATAGCAGGTCAGCAACTGGAAGCAGTTAATGCTATAAATTATCGGGGAGCACGCATTAGGAGTGATTTAAAATGGAATGATCATATAAAGTTCATCGTCGGTAAAGCAGAAGTCAGACAGAGATTCATTGGAAGAATCCTAAGTAAATGCAATCCGAAAACAACGGAAGTAGGTTACAGCACGCTTGTTCGCCGGCTGCTTGAATACTGCTCAGCGGTGTGGGATCCGTACCAGATAGGGTTGATAGAAGAGATAGAGAAGATCCAACGGAGAGCAGCGCGCTTCGTTACAGGATCATTTAGTAATCGCGAAAGCGTTACGGAGATGAGGGATAAATTCCAGTGGAAGACTCTGCAGGAGAGACGCTCAGTAGCTCGGTAGGGGCTTTTGTTGAAGTTTCGTGAACGTACCTTCACCGAAGAGTCAAGCAGTATAATGCTCCCTCCTACGTATATCTCGCGAAGAGACCATGAGGATAAAATCAGAGAGATTAGAGCCCACACTGAAGCATACCGACAATCCTTCTTTCCACGAACAATACGAGACTGGAATAGAAGGGAGAACCGATAGAGGTACTCAAGGAACCCTCCGCCACACACCGTCAGGTGGCTTGCGGAGAATGGATGTAGATGTAGATGTATTGGGAAATCGATTTACAAAATCCAGTTTTGGGAGCCCCATGTAAACGGGTTGAATGTCACCGTGAAGCCGGCCGTTGTGACAGAGCGGTTCTAGGCGCTTCAGTCTAGAACCGCGCTGCTGCTGCGGTCGCAGGTTCGAATCCTCCCTCGGGCATGGAGGTGTGTGATGTCCTTAGGTTAGTTTAAGTAGTTCTAAGTCTAGGGGACTGATTACCTCAGATGTTAAGTCCCATAGTGCTTAGAGCCATTTGAAATATTTGTCACCGTGAACGTATGTGCAATTTAGACGTTTCGTCAACAAAAATCATACTGTGTCTCGTAATTTAAGCTTGGTGTACATTTCCAGATGGTGCGGTATTTCATTCGCACACTGTGATGCACGTGCTGGCCGCATCCCAGCAGAACTGTATCTAGAAATGGTTCAAATGGCCCTGAGCACTACGGGACATCTGAGGGCATCAGTTCCCTAGAACTGAGAACTACTTAAACATAACTAACCTAAGGACATCACACACATTCGTTCCCGAGGCAGGATTCGAAACTACGACCGTAGCGGTCGCGCGGTTCCAGACTGAAGCACCTAGCACCGCTCGGCCACAGCGGCCGGCCTAACTGCATCTACAGGGAACCCTGAACGTGTACACTCTTTTTCCGCATTGATCTCCGCGTCGGACCATACGTATAACCTAATTTTTTAAGTCCCCCGTACTTTAACATGTTACAGCAGGTCAAAGCAGGGGAAACCCTACATGGGGCGAACACCTGATGATGATGTAGATACCATAGCACGACATACAATGCGACTTTCTCTCTCGAGTTTCTTTGCTCAATATTCCAGAAGCAGGTTTTAATTATTTTTTCCCTCTGCGTTTAATCTATAATCGTCAGTTTCCTTTTAATGGCATGTTTTTAGTTACGTGTATTGTATATATGTAACGTTTTTCACGGTTCATAGGTGGCTGCCGGACTAAAACTCTATAATGTTGAAGAAAATTTTATTGTATTAATGAAGCGGGACAAACGACGTAAACGCTAGCCAATTATAAGTTTTAACACAGTGGAGTCGCAGCCTGGCGTGTCATTAGTATCCGGTATGTTTTAATGGCACGGATCGTTATGTGTGCATAGAGAGAGAGTGACAGCATATTTCCTGGTAACTACGAAATGCCCTTGATCTCTGTGGCATTATTAAGAAGTATGTAATGGGACAAAATTGTCAGACAGTCTACCGGTTGAAGCTCTCTGTTGTGTTGGCATTCACGAGATTATTCCAGCACATGGCTCACAGCATTTGTCACCGAATATGAGGAAATAATTATTTTAATTTAATCGTGAAACTGATGGTTCCTCAGAAGTTCTATAGACGCTCAAGTATTACGCCCCAATTAATTCCAGCTTCCTCAACTTGCGTGTGAATAAACCTTGTACACGAGGAGTAGGACTGCTGTACATTATGTTATCGCCACTCATATTTAGTGAATTATAGTTCGTTAGTTGATTAGCAGCATCCATTGCGGTGATAATTTAAATTCTTTCATTAGGTGCTGGAGCGGAGATTGACGCTCTTTTGCCATATCTTTTAATTTAGTGCTATGTGTGTATAACTGGAAGTAACGAGGACAAGACAGGGTATGGGACCGTAGGGAAGGCAGAAGTACTAGCACGAATTTGGACTATGTAGTCTGAGAAGGTGTAATAGGCGCCTCTGTACAACATAACACGAACCCAAACGGTAACTGAAGAGGTTATCGCATCAGTATTCATTCTCAAAGTTTTAAGAGGGATGACAAAAAGAAAAATCTGCCAAACTGATGCTATGGAAATTTAACTTACGTACTTAAAAAAAAACAGAATATTCACTTTATGGTGGTCGTCTTAATATGAAAAATTTTAATTCACATCACTTCGACTGCTGAAAACGTATCCGCATGTCGTTTTCTGTGAGTGTGAGCAAGAGCTTCGCAACAACATATCTACAGCATCCCACTCTTCAGTCTCAGTGACCGAGCGAGGTGGCGCAATGGTTAGCACACTCGACTCGCATTCGGGAGGACGATGGTTCAATCCCGCGTCCGGCCATCCTGATTTAGATTTTTCGTGATTTCCCTAAATCGCTCCAGACAAATGCCGTGATGGTTCCCTTGAAAGGGCACCGCCGACTTTCTTCCCTAATCCGATGACACGGAGGACCTCGCAGTTTGGTCCCTTCCCCCAAACAAACAACTCTCAGTGATTTGATTAATTTTGCTAAAACTTTTAATCGCGAAAAGTCGGGGTTCAAGGGTAAAGGCAGTTGCGCATTAGAATACCGCGACAAAAAATCCCCAAGTAATATGAGTAGTCCATTTTCTTATCTGTCAGTCTGCATATACTGAAGTTACGCTACTGTTTGTTTGCTACAGACTTGTTTCGGCTATCATGTGCGTCACATTTCGGAACAACTCCGCATTTATATTCCCAGAATGTGTCCGTTCAAACTGCAACTTAGCGATCGCTTTTGCGAAACTTCTAACAGATTCAGACTGTGTGCAGGACAGAGAACCCGGAGGATCTTCGCCTTTCGAGCAGTGCTATTTCCGACTGAGCTACCTAGACACATCTCACGACTCGGCTTTTCAGCTTTGAGTGTGCTGTTCCTCAACACTATACGCTCCGTTCCAGAGTGAAATAATTATTTCTGGGAGCAGGCCCAGGGCTGTGGCAACGCCATTTCACTTAGATATCCACTTTCGTGCTGCAAAGCTTAGTCAGTACGAGCACTTTTCGTGAAAGACAAGAGATAGTAGTCGAGTGTCGTAATACAAAATCTTTATATAATACTGAGTCATGTAGTTCTATGAGCGAATAAAATTTGTGTCACCGTAGTTATTCGCCCATGGACCTTGCCAACGTGAAGTGTCTTATGTGTCTCTACGATGTGTATAGCCCAACAGTAAGTAGAACAACAATGCAGAGGTGTCTGTGGAGAGCCCGGGCAAACATATGGTCCCCGAAAACGGGCAGCAGTCTTTTCAGTAGCTTCAGGGGTACCAGACTCGATGATTGACTGATATAATCACGGAACATTATCCAACATTGTTACGGTGGTGCTGCGAACGTCTGGAATCAAGATCAAATTACAGACGCTCTTTTTTCTGAGGGCATGCAGATCTGCTGCATAATTTAATGACGATGGTAACGTCTTGGGTAAATTATTTCAGAGGTAAAATAGTCTCCAATTTGGATCTCAAGAGGGTTCTATTCAGGAGGATGTTTTCATCAAGAGGAAAAATACTGGTGTTCTACAGGCTGGAGCGCGGACTATTAGATCCCTTAACCCGAGAGGTAGGTTAGAGAATTTACAAAAAGATATGTATAGGTTGAAATTCGATATTGTGCGAATTAGTGAAGCACACTGACAAGAAGAATATGACTTGTGGTCAGGCCAGTACAGGAGTATCCACATAAAATCACTTAGTTAGGTCTAATAATAAAATGAATGTGGGTAAACGTCCACGATCATTATAGTGAGCGCATTATTGTAGCCGAGGCAGATGCAAAGCCAAAACCGGTTTCAGTATCACAAGTTTACGAGCCAGCTAACTTCACACATAGCAACGGCCTTGCCGCAGTGGATACACAGGTTCCCGTCAAGTCACTGAAGTTAAGTGACGTCGGGCGTGGCTGGCACTTGGGTGGGTGACCTTCCGGGCCCCCATGCGCTGTTGCCATTTTTTGGGGTGCACTCAGCCCCGTGATGCCAATTGAGGTGCTACTCGATCAAATAGTAGCGGCTCCGGTCAAAAAAAAACATCATAACGACCGGGAGAGCCGTGTGCTGACCCCACGCCCCCCCCCCCCCCCCCCCCCTATCCGCATCCTCACCTGAAGATAATACGGCGGTCGGGTGGTGCTGTGACCTTGAACGAGTTTCGCTCGGCCGCCGCTAGGGCTCGGAGGAGCGCGCTTTAGTTTTAACTAAGCGCGATCCGAACGAAAAAGATGTTTCCGGTCGCCATTGCGGTTTATCAGGGCGCTACTTCCTGCCGCGCCCAGTTTATCTCTGACGTAGATCAGCCATACAGGCAGCAGCACGCTCATTTCACTCGAGGCAGCCGCACGAAGCACACAGCCATGCCGTATAGGAGGAGGAGATATACAAGAACATCAAGAATGCCTGTCTACAAGACTGTTGATACTTTTTCTATGACACCTAATAATGTAGATCAAGAAGAATTACTTAATGGTCCAATTACGTTTGTTGGAGCGAAGATAAATTTTTCTTGTACAACTACAGAGGTTGTTACTGGAAACAGTTGGTTGACAATTGCTGTTGTTAGAGGTAGTGTTAAACCTCTTGAAGGTTTGGAGGCCTATTATGACAGAGATATTGTTGCTTATCGTACCTTTTCTATTGGAGTGCTTTTTTAAACTCTGCAGATGATGAAGAGATTGAAGTACATATTATGAGATAAGAGAAATTAATCAGGCCACTAAAGGAGACGAGAATTTCATTGCCATTGGAGAGTACGATTCGATAGTTGGAAAAGCAAGAGATGGGCAGGTAGGAAGAGAACATGGTCTGCTGGAGAGGAATGAAATGGAAAGCCACCTAGAATTTTGCAGAGAGCACAATTTAATCATTGCTAATACTTGGTTTAAGAGTCATGAAAGAAGGCTGCATACGTGGACTAGACCTAAAGTCACCGAATTGAGACGGCAAAGCATTTCCAGGTCACATGTGGATTCTGGCCATAATTTACAGGTTGTGATCTACGATTCAACTGAAAAATTGGAGACAGGTAAGAATTTAAGGAAATGGGATCTGGATAAACTGAAAGAACCACTGGTTTTGGTGAGTTTCAAGGGAAGCTTTAGGCAAACGTTAACTGAAAAAGGGGAAAGGAGTACAGTAGAAGTCGAATGGGTGGCTTTGAGGGCTGAAATGTTGGTGCAGCAAATGATTAACAGGTTCAAAATGGTTCAAATGGCTCTGAGCACTATGGGACTTAACTGCTGTGGTCATCAGTCCCCTAGAACTTAGAACTACTTAAACCTAACTGACCTAAGGACATCACACACACCCATGCGCGAGACAGGATTCGAACCTGCGACCATAGTGGTTGCGCGGTTCCAGACTGTAGCCTCTAGAACCGCTCGGCCACTCCGGACGGCTGATTAAAAGGCAAAGAGACAAGGTCCATATGAATTCCTTGGATTTCTTAAGACATTCAGTTTAATTGAATAAAGGAGACAATTCAAAAATGTAGTATATCAAACAGGCAAAAGGTAATACAGACGTCTAAAGACATGTGACAGACCAGAAGTGTGAAATGGCAAAGCAGGAATAGCTAGAAGAGAAATCCAAGGCTATGTAAGCGCATATGAGTAGGGAAAAGACAAATGCCGCCTATCGAACAAAAGAAGTGTCTTTATGAATATTAAGACCTTGGATACCAAGCCTGTGCTGTGCAAAGAATGGAAGGTGGAAGAAATATGTTTCAATTTAATACCATAAAATTGAGACCTGTTATCTGGAAATTCTAAATGGCCGTGCATACTCACTAACCATGATAACATATAATGCTTTACTTTACACTAGCAGCCTACCCCTGATTCGCACTGGTTGCACTAAATATCTATTGTCAGATGACTTGTATGACGTAGCGGTAACAATTTGCATACACAAACTCTCCTTGTGACTCAATCTATCTGTTAGTGGGAACCATACCAAAATTCCTACAGTAGCTCCTGAGATTCCCTTCACATACAGCAGAAAAACACGACTAAAGTCGTCAGTTTAATAATATGTATAATTATATCATTATAAACTATGTTAACAGCAACTTTTGTCACTATATGACGAAGAAATGAAACAAAGTGTAGCAAATACAATTAAATAAATCAAAAGAAAAAAGTTATTTAAGAAACAGTCTAAGTTAATAAGTTCCAGCTCATATAACTGCATCTGTTACTGACTGATTCGTAAGTGCTCGAGATTTGCCAACTAATTGCAACTATATCTGCGTCTAGTCCAACTGTTGCTACTCTATTCCACATTGCCTCCATTGATAAGTGAGTGCCTCAACAAACCTCGAATCCAAACATACACATGTCGGTGGGCATTACAGTTTTTATTTACATTTTTAATTTTAATTTTTTTACATTCTCCCTGAATCATTTTTTAAACGTGTCATTCACTTTATATAATGGAGGTAACACTTCCAGTAGGTCCTCCACTTTTTTCTTTACATCTGTTAAAGTTATTTTGACATTCAGAGCATCCACATGATCTTCCAGATTGAAAGTTGAGAAGTTTATTTTTAGATGTTCGAAGGCAATCAAATCAACTGTAGTCCATAAATTTTGGTCATTTACAGTTGTTTGTAAATTGCAATCTATTTGCCCGCATTCCCTCTCCACCTGGAAATGGGGGCAACTGGAAACGACATAATCAGCGGAACTTTCCTCTCCACCTTCGCATGCTGGTGTGTCCCTACTTCCCACTCAATGTCGAGATTGGGGATATGGACCGTGACCTGTTAATAGGTGCGTCATACTCCTGGTAGGGCAGTGCCGCTCATACTGAGCTGCTTCTTAACATTTGAAAATATGTTTGATACCCATCTTGCAGTGCTTCTAGTGTCCCAATCAGACCGCCACTGGTCTAACCTCCAGGCTCGTAAGGGTCAGTCGTTAGAAATATGAGCTCCAACGATCTCTTAACTCAATTATGCTGTTCAAGCCCCAACCAATACAGTGCTGTTTTGTGGTGCAACACGATATTCAACAGACATATCCCAAGAAGCACCAATAAATCCTGTACTGGTGTAGTGCGTGAGGCATTGGTGATCCTCAGAAGTACTCCTCGCTGTATTAATTTGATACTACAAGAATTTGACAGAGCGCTGAAAAGCCTAATGGAGTAGATGCCATCCCTTCAGAATTATTGAGATTACTTGAAGAGCCATGACAAAACTATTCTACCTGGAGTGCAAGGTATGTTCCACAGACGAAATACCCTCAGACTTCAAGGTGACTGTAATTATTTCTGTCCCAAAGAAGGGAGGTGCTGACAGATGTGAATATTACAGAACCATCTGTTCAAAAACTCATCGTTGCAAGATACTGACACGAATTATTTACAGGACAATGGAAAATTTTCGCAGGAACCAACATCGGGGAAGATCAGTTTGAGTTGCGGAAAAATGCAGGAATACGCGAAGCAATGCTGACGCTACGCCTCATCTTACGATTAGAAGATAGGATGAAAAAGGCAAACCTACGTTTATAACATTTTTTTCTAGGCTGTACTGAAAAGCGATGCCTCAAGATTTTTTTTACTCTGTTTTCGGTATCGTTTGAAGTATTACATGACATGCATATTACTCAGTCCATTTTCCGCTTCGCTAATGCAAATTGCAACTCTCTGCTGCTAGAGGGCTCCGAATCGTAGCATGTACCGTAGTGTTGTGTGACATCTGTGTGTGAGAGACCCTCAGAAAATTGGGAGCACGAATTCGAACGGTTGTTCACACGTGGAGCAACCTCACCTTCAGTATGATAATGCCAGAACACACACAATCGCTGTGACATCTGCATCAATCCGACACCTTGGGTTCTCTGTCATCGATCACCCTCCACACAGTCCCGACTTGGCCCTATCCGATTTTCATCTGTTTCCAAAACTTAAAGAACACCTTCCCTTTGGTAGTGATGAAGCAGCACTAGCAGAGGAGGAGAAGGAGATTATTGTTTAGCGACCCCTCGACAACTCGCTTATTAGAGAGTCCAAGCTCGAATTAAGGAAGGATTTCAAACGAAAGGTCCCGGCATTTGCCTGGAGCGATTCAGGGAAAACCTCGGAAAACCTGAATCAGGATGGCCGGACATGGTTTTGAACCGTCGTTCTCCTGAACACAAGTCCAGTGTGCTAACTACTGCACCACCTCACTCGGTCGTGCAGGCAGAGGTGAGGCTGTGGCTCCGTCAAGACCTCAAACATTCTACAGTTACGGTATAAAAAAACTGGCCTCTCTTTGGGAGAAATGTGTCGTCGCCAGTGTTCTGAGTAATCTCAGCGGCTCTCTTAGATCGTTCGCAGACGATGCTGTCATTTATCATCTAGTATACTCATCAGAAGATCAAAACCTGTTGCAAAATGACTTAGTCGCAATATCTGTATTTTGGGAAAAGCGGCAATTGTCTCTCAGTAAGGAAACGTGTGACGTCATCGGCATGAGTAAATAAATAAACCCGTTAAATTTCGGTTATACGATAAATCACACAAATTTAAAGGTTATCAATTCGATTAAATACCTAAGAATTTCATTTACGAACAACTTAAATTGGAACGATCACAATAGATAACGTTGCGGCGAAGGCAACTCACACATTATTTTTGTTGGCAGAACACTTAGAAGATGCAACAGGTCTACTAAAGTGACTATCTACATTAAGCTTGTTCGTCCTCTGCTAGAGTGTTGCTGTGCTGTGTGGGGTCCTTACCAGGGAGGATTGACGGAGAACATCAAAAAAGCTCATAGAAGGGCAGCTGGTTTTGTATTATCGTAAAACAGGAGAGAGACTATCACGAATGTGATATGCGGTTCTCGCGGTTCTAGGCGCTCAGTCCGGAACCGTGCGACTGCTACGGTCGCAGGTTCGAATCCTGCCTCGGGCATGGATGTGTGTGATGTCCTTAGGTTAGTTAGGTTTAAGTAGTTCTAAGTTCTAGGGGACTGATGACCACAGATGTTAAGTCCCATAGTGCTCAGAGCCATTTTGTGATACGCGAGTTGGGATGCCATTCATTAAAACAAAGACAATTTCGTTCGGTGTGATCTTTTCACGAAATTTATGCCACCAACTTTCTCCTCTGAATGTGAAAATATTTTATTGTTGCCAACCTACATAGGGAGATATTACAATAAAATAAGAGAAATTAGAGCTCGTGCAGAGAGTTTTAAGTTCTCTTTTTTCACACGTGCTGTTAGAGAGTGTAAGGCTAGGCGCAAATTGAGACGCGTATAGCACGTGTGACGTGACACGACACTACAGCGCGACACGCACGTGCCGCACGAGTCGTGCGGATCCAGCGCATATTGAGACGCGTACATTATACTTCGCATACACCGTCTGGCGACGGTCTGCGTTGACAGAACCGAAGCACGCGCAACCTGTTATCATACTCAAACGATTTTACAGAAATTATTCACTGAAAATATTTGATTTTTGCCTTACTTGTAGCGTTATATGTCAGCTTCGTGGCGAAGTACCCATCATCTCGCTAATGACCATTGTTATTGTGATGCACACATTTTAGTAAGACACTACGCAAAACTCAAAAAGTTTGCAACGAAAATTAGGGATCACTACGCTTTTGCGTTTGTGGTGCATGTTACACCATATGTTGCTGCGTATGATTTTTAGCTAAAATGTTGATTTTTTGTTGAGATTTGAGAGGAGGTCTCTACCTGCCTCCGATCTCGAGAAAATGGACGACATGTTGCGCACTCACTTTCGATGTCACGCCCGCGAGAATTAAATACTCGTAACATCTCTCATATCTCTTTAGGATATTCCTACTTTCGTAATAATACCGACCAATTTCAAAAATGGTTCAAATGGCTCTGACTTAACATCTATGGTCATTAGTCCCCTAGAACTTACAACTACTTAAACCTAACTAACCCAAGGACAGCACACAACACCCAGTCATCACGAGGCAGAGAAAATCCCTGACCCCGCCGGGAATCGAACCCGGGAACCCGGGCGTGGGAAGCGAGAACGCTACCGCACGACCACGAGCTGCGGACCGACCATTTTCTTCATTTGTGTAGCCTGTTGTATAATTAGTTTATTAACGCTGATAATGTGCATGCAACAATTGAAATGTTTTTTCTCATCACTGCGAACCAATTAAAACATTGTTATTTGTGACTGCTTTTCGAATGTTTCTAGCTTGCAGTGGAAATGTGATGTTCACATGCATGTAGTACAGTGCGTCGTATTACATTATTACATCCATATCAAAGTAATCACAAAGTATACAAATATCAAAGTATACTCCAGATCTTGGACGCAAATGGCTAGCTTGTGCATTCCTGTCGCGCCCATTATCCTCCGCTGCTAACAATACACTGACCATTGTGTTGTGCGACAGATCAATTGTTTATTTTTCTCAATAACTACTATTTTATTCGTGATCACACATTGTTAGTTTGGCAAGCCTTAGGTCGGTAACCAGTATCTGGCATGTGCCTATCATTCCGCCTGAAGTAACGCTCGTCATTGTTTTAATACTGCTTAGATCAAGAAAAGGAATAAAATCCTTTGGTAAGTTTCCATTCCAGTCGCTCAGCGTTAAAAATACGGTGGGTTTCGGAGATTCCACCAAAATTCCAACAGAAGTGACAATCTATTTTTGTGTGAGTTGTTAAACTTTTCTCATTCGAAGAAGCATCACCGATTGTGAGTAACAGCCACATTTCTCTTGGTGACTGGTTTAAACGTACTTCCTTTGTCACAGCATTGAAGGCACTTTGAACAGTGGACGTTACATTTCAGATGTGTTATGACCCAAGGATCTACCCTTCATTCGATTCCTGCGAAACCCTACATTTCAGCAGGATAATGCACGACCGCATGTTGCAGGTCCTGTGCGGGCTTTTCTGGATATAGAAAATGTTCGACTGCTGCCCTGGCCAGCACATTCTCCAGATCTCTCACCGATTGAAATCGTCTGGTCAATGGTGGCCGAGCAACTGGCTCGTCACAATACGCCAGTCACTACTCTTGATGAACTGTGGTATCGTGTTGAAGCCGCGTGGGCAGCTGTACCTGTACACGCCATCCAAGCTCTGTTTGACTCAATGCCCAGGCGTATCAAGGCCGTTATTACGGCCAGAGGTGGTTATTCTGGGTTCTGATTTCTCAGGATCTATGCACCGAAATTGCGTGAAAATGTAATCACATGTCAGTTGTAGTATAATATATTTGTCCAATGAATACCCGTTTATCATCTGCATTTCTTCTTGGTGTAGGAATTTTAATGGCCAGTTGTGTACGTGTACGCGTCTCAATATGCGTTGGACCCGCGCTACATGTGCGGAACGTGCGCGTTGCGCTGTAGTGTCGTGTCGCTTCTCCCGTGCTATACGCGTCTCAATTCGCGCTTAGCCTAACAGTAGAGAAATGGTCTGAAGGTAGTTTCAGGAATCCTCTGCCAGGCAGTTAAGTGTGAATCGCAGGGTAGTCATGTAGATGCAGATGAACGTTTGTTTTATATAAAAAGCTTTAAGAGTTTTCACATAAAAAATTCAGAGGCATTACTTTGATCACGCGCTCATAAATTTAGAGAAATCTGTTGACATGACTGATTGGAAAACACTCTTCGAAAATTTTAAGGGAGTAGGGATCAAACAGGGGAAGCGAAAAGTTATCTACAATTTGTACAGAAAGCAGACGATTGTAAGAGTGAAAGGACATGAAAGGCAAGTCATAGTTGAGAAGGGAATGGAGAGAGCCTTGGAGCCTGTCCCCATTCTTATTTTTCCGTACACTGAGCAAGTATTAAAGGTAACCAAGGAGAGATGTTGGAACAGAATTTAAGTCCAGGGAGAAGGAATAAAAACTCTCAGGGTTGGTGACGGCACTGTAATTGTCAGTGGCGGCAAAGGACATGGAGAATCGGTTGAACGGGTCAGATAATGTTTCGGAAAAAGGTTATAAGATGAGCATCAAACAACGTAACACAATGGCAGTGGAATGTAATGGAATCAAATATGGCGATGTTGAGGAAATTAGATTAGGGAATGGGACACGGCAGGTAGCAGACGAGCTGTAACGTTAGAAGCAGCAGGCTCTGCTGCCGCAGAGCGAAATGTGCCTGACAGGTTGGCTGTGGGCCGGCGTGGGTGTTTGTTGAATCGGCGGTTGACCGGCCGATATGACAGAGCGATTCTAGGCGCTTCAGTCCGGAACCGCGCTGCTGCTACGGTGGCAGGTTCGAATCCTGCCTCGGGTATGGATGTGTGTGATGTCCTTGGGTTAGTTAGATTTAGGTAGTTCTAGGTCTAGGGAACTGATGACCTCAGATGTTAAGCCCCATAGTGCTTGGCGCCAATTTTTTTGTTGAATCGGCCATCTGTCTAACGGACCGTGACAGGCGAGTTGAGCGCAGTTAGCAGAGGCGGCTAGCAAGCTGCGAGGCCTAGCGGTTATCGGGGCTTTTCCTGGGCGTGTGAGTTTGGGCGGCATGATCTCAGGATAAGCTAAGACGGAGGGACCTATGACTTCCGATGTCGTCACTAATATAATTTTAATGAAAATACGTAAAATGCGTTGCGAGCGAGCTAGAGAAAAACTAATGACAGCTTTGAAACCGTGGCAATGTGACGAGTTCATTGAACATTAATCTGTGTTTCAAGGGCCGGCCGCGGTGGTCTCGCGGTTCTAGGCGCGCAGTCCGGAACCGTGCGACTGCTACGGTCGCAGGTTCGAATCCTGCCTCGGACATGGATGTGTGTGATATCCTTAGGTTAGTTAGGTTTAAGTAGTTCTAAGTTCTAGGGGACTGATGACCACAGCAGTTGAGTCCCATAGTGCTCAGAGCCATTTTTGTGTTTCAAGCCTCAACAGTTAAAAAGATATTAACATTATTACTATTGTTGTTTACAGGAAATGGCAACAACTGAACCCATTACGAAAGTCACACTTATGATGCATCATATGAAATAGGATAATGCCAGAAAAATAATGAACTCATTACTTTTCTAATCAACCAAGTATAAAATGTTATAAACAAGTTATTTTTTAATGTAAGTAGTGCCATAACTATGGAGTCCTCCACAGAAACACATACGATCTTATCAGCATGTGTTTCCTTCTTTAATGTACCAATAACTTTCGATGTATATTTAATTAGCATTGTAGTTTATAAAATAGGTCAACTTAGTGTTTGGCACGAATGCCGGAGAGTTTGAGATTTGCTTAAAATTGTTGAAATAGTGCATAAATCATTTTATTAAGACGTCGCAAACTGACCCCAAAGATTTACTGTATGTGTTACCGTAAGTATTTATATGAAATTTTTGCGAAAATTACGAATGGTGGCCAGGATGAATGGATGTGCCCTGATTCAAGGAGCTGGCGTGGTCTTTAGTCAGTCGTTTTGCTTTTGGAGTTTTGGTGAGGCATTTTCGTCTTGATTTCGTATGGAGTCGGTTAACTCAGGTGGTTTGTGGCATCGTCACGGGCAGTGTGTATACCGCGATCGTCACTTTCGTGTAGCGCAACTTGGAATAATTGGTAATGTGATAACTTGAAAATCACGGGTTCCTGACTTCAATCCTTAGAGGCAGTTTCGTTAGTGATGAGATCTCGCATGAACGACATGGTCTCTTGTTGTTTGTCATTGTAGCTGGAACTTGTAATGGCTTGTGGTGTTAACGGGCTTATATTGTGATGGAACAGAACTGATTTAGCTGGAGTGGAATTGAAGGGTATGAAATTTAGATTTGTCTGGAACGATAAAACTCGTGCTACGGATGTTGAGAGATAGTTCAGGTTTATCAGACTTTAGTAGACTGCTGTACTCTAGCATATGCTGCTGTGTCTAAATGCTACGTCTGCACAATGTAATTTCAAATTTTGCACTGCTAATAGATATTGATCAGTTATTCAGCGAGCTGTTTTTATGTTGCCACCATTCCCATACATTGCGCATTTTTGAAAAATAAAAGGGGTTGACATCAAAGTTAAAATCAATCATGTTTGAGCAATATTGTTATCTTTCGGGATTTCAGCCAACAGATCCAAACTTAGTTCAGTTTTTATTAAATTATTTGCTAATGTTTCTCATTGCTGGTATAAGGTTTTGATACAAACATTACTATGTTAAGTCGCTGAGCTAAAGTGCGACGGTGTACGGCCACCCTCTATTGACGATAGCGAGCCACACTTAAAAGTTAAAGGCCGTATATTGTCTGTACTCTGATGGAACTTACTATTGCATCGTAAGTGTCGGTATCGAAAAGGATGGATGAACAGAAGAGAAGGAGGACACTCCAGAGAACTGTTGTAGAGTTTTGCTACTTTCGCAGCTAAATAACTGACGATGGCCAGAGTAACGAAGATATTGGAAATTGGAAATTTGTGATAAGGGCTTACGGGACCAAACTGCTCAGGTCATCCGTCCCTAAGCTTACGCAGTACTTAATTTAATTTAAAGTAACTTTCGCTAAGGACAACACACACGCGCATGCCCGAGGGAGGACTCGAACCCCCGACGGGGGCAGCCGCGCGGACCGTGACAAGACGCACGGCCAAAGAAAATATAAACTGTAGACGCACGGCCAAAGAAAATATAAACTGTAGACGCACGGCCAAAGAAAATATAAACTGCAGTCTGGCAATAGCACGAAAAGCGTTTCTCACAAGAGAAATTTGTGGGCAACGAATATAAATGAGCAGTCTGAACGATTCTCAGCTACTGGAAGAATACAATTAATGCGTGATACCTAGATCTTGACTGTGAACTCTCAAATTAATCGCCACAGTGGTGATTCTGCGTCTAAATTGTCCTACAACTGTACAAAACGCATGCAGCATGTTACGCAGGAAGCTGACATTTCATCATAAGCCTAAATGAGAGTATGAACGAAAACCTGAACAAGCACCGCTTTATGGGGAGGAAGATAATACATACACTAAATTTTTATATCAAGTGCCACAACGCCATTTTCAAGTTTGCGATGTCCATCAAAATATTCCTTGCAGTATAACTGTGCCTAAAATATGCCAAAAATTGAGGAAGCGTTTTAGTAATGCGTAGCATCATCTAGCATCATGTTCTACTAAAGGAAAATACAGTCGATGGTGGGGTTCATTCCAAGACACCTACGATTGTCAGAATTGTGCCGAGCAGGGCGCAAAGAGGAGGATCTGTTCACACTCGAGAGCGACAAGAAAAGATTAGTCAAATCAAAACATTTATTAACCAGAAGTATAGGATTGTCCTCCAGAGGCGCTGGTAGTCCAGTTAGGGAAATGGAGTGTTGACCCTAGCAGCATTAGCAGGCGCACGTCACCTGGCAGTAGTGCTACTACACTACTGGCCAATAAAATTGCTACACCAAGAAGAAATGCAGATGATAAACGGGTATTCATTGGACAAATATATTATACTACAACTGATATGTGACTACATTTTCACGCAATTTGGCTGCATAGATCATGAGAAATCAGTACCCAGAACAACCACCTCTGGCCGTAACAACGGCCTTGATACACCTGGGCATTGAGTCAAACAGAGCTTGGATGACGTGTACAGGTACAGCTGCCCATGCAGCTTCAACACGATACCACAGTTCATCAAGAGTAGTGACTGGCGTCTTGTGACGAGCCAGGTGCTCGGCCACCATTGACCAGACGATTTCAATTGGTGAGAGATCTGGAGAATGTGCTGGCCAACAAAAGGTGACCGAGACGTGTAACTAATGGCACCCCATACCATCACGCCGGATGGTACGCCAGTATGGCGATGACGAATACACGCTTCCGATGTGCGTTCACCGAGATGTCGCCAAACAAGGATGTGACCATCATGATTCTGTAAACAGAAACTGGATTCATCCGAAAAAATGACGTTTTGCCATTCGTGCACCCAGGCTCGTCGTTAAGTACACAATCGCACGCGCTCCTGTCTGTGATGCAGAGTCAAGGGTAACCGCAGCCATGGTCTCCCAGCTGTTAGACCATGCTGCTGCAAATGTCGTCGAACTGTTCGTGCAGATGTTTGTTGTCTTGCAAACGTCCCCATCTGTTGACTCAGGGATCGAGACGTGGCTGCACGATCCGTTATAGCCATGCGGATAAGATGCCTGTCATCTCACTGCTAGTGATACGAGGCCGTTGGGATCCAGCACTGCGTTCCGTATTACCCTCCTGAAGCCACCGATTCCATATTCTGTTAACAGTCATTGGATCTCGACCAACGCGAGCAGCAATGTCGCGATACGTTAAACCGCAATCGCGATAGGCTACAATCCGACCTTTATCAAAGTTGGAAACGTGATGGTACGTATTTCTCCTTCTTACTCGAGGCATCACAACAACGTTTCACCAGGCAACGTCGGTCAACTGCTGTTTGTGTATGAGAAATCGATTGGAAACTTTCCTCATGTCAGCACGTTGTAGGTGTCGCCACCGGCGCCAACCTTGTGTGAATGCTCTAAGAAGCAAATCATTTGCGTATCACAGCATCTTCTTCCTGTCGGTTAAATTTCGCGTCTGTAGCACTTCATCTTCGTGGTGTAGCAATTTTAATGGCGAGTAGTGTATTTATATGAATTTTTTGCGAAAATTACGAATGGTGGCCAGGTTGAAAATATCTGCCCTGATTCAGGGAGGGGTCATGTGACCACAGCTTTAAATAACCGTGCAGGCCAGAGTTCGTGGTCTTTTGTCTGTCGTCTTCCTTTTGGAGTTTTGGTGAGGTATGTTCGTCTTCATTTCATATGGGGTGGGTTAACTGAGGTGGTTTGTGCAACGTTACGGCCAGTGTGTATGCCGTGAACATCTCTTTCCTGTAGCGGAACTTTTAATAACTGGGCATGTGATAACTTGAAAATCTCGGGATCCTGATTTCAATCCTTAGAGGCAGTTTCGTTAGTGATGAGATCTCGCATGAAAGACTTTGTCTTCTGTTGGATGTCACTGCAACTGTGAACTTGTAATGGCTTGTGGTTTTAACGGACTTATATTGTGATGAACTAGAACTGATTCAGCAATAGTGGAATTGAAGGGTATGAAATTTAGATTTGTTTGGAACGATAAAACTCGTGCTACGGATGTTGAGAGATAGTTCAGGTTTACCAAACTTTATTAGACTGCTGTACTCTAGCATATGCTGCTGTGTCTAAATGCTACGTCTCCACAAAGCAATTTCAAATTTTTCACTGCCAATAGATATTGATCAGTTATTCAGTGAGTTGTTTTTATGTTGCCACTATTCCCATACATTGTGCATTTTTGAAAAATAAAAGGGGTTGATACCAAAGTTAAAATCAATCTGGTTTGAGCAATAGTGTTATCTTTCGGGATTTCAGCCAACAGATCCAAACTTAGTTCATTTTTTTATTAAATTATTTGCTAATGTTTCTCATTGCTGGTATAAGGTTTTGATATAAGTATTACTATGTTAAGTCGTTGTGCTAAAGTGCGACGGTGTACGGCCACCCTCTATTGACGATAGCGAGCCACACTTAAAGGCCGTATATTGTATGTTCTGTGGTGGAACTTACTACTGCAGCGTAATTATTGGTATCGAAAGGGATATATATGAAGAAAAGAGTAGGACATCCCAGAGAACTGTTGTAGAGTTTTGCTACTTACGCAGCTAAATAACTGACGATGGCCAGAGTAACGAAAATATAAACTGCAGACTGGCAATAACACGAAAAGCGTTCCTCACAAGAGAAATTTGTTGGCAACGAATATAAATAAGCAGTCTGAACTATTCTCAGCTACTGGAAGAATACAATTAATGCATGATGCCTAAATCATGACTGTGAACTCTCAAATTAATCGCCACTGTGGTGATTCTGCGTCTAAATTGTCCTATAACTGTACAAAACGCATGCAGAATGTTAAGCAGGAAGCTGACATTTCATCATAAGCCTAAATGAGAGTATGAATGAAAACCTGAACAAGCACCGTTTTATGGGGAAGAAGATAAAAGACACACTAAACCCAGTGCCACAACGTTATTTTCAAGTTTGCAATGTCCATCACAATATTCCTTGCATTATGACTGTGCCTAAAACATTCCAAAAGTTGTGGAAGTGTTTTAGTAATGCATCGCATCATCTAGCATCATGTTCTACTTAAGGAAAATACAGTCGATGATACTACAGACCTTCCGATTGTCAGAATTGTACCTAGCTGCGAGCAAAGAGGAGGATCTGTTCACACTCGACAGCAACAAGAAGACATTAGTCACGACAAAACATTTATTAACCAGAAATACAGGATTGTCCTCCATAGGCGCTGGCAACTCTGTTAGGGAAATGGAGTGTTGACCCAATTAGTAGTTGCGGGCGCACGTCACCTGGCAGTAGTGTTACTATGCGGATAGTATATCGTGGCAGTTGGCCACGACAGTTAACAAACGAGAACCTGGACTGTCCGAAGGGGGAGGAGCAGTGCGGGGGAACAAGCCTCGCCTCCCTCTCGAAGGGCTGCCATCCTACATCCACGTTCTGTGTTTTCACGAAAGCAGAACTGACATTAAAGATCATAGGGATCGTTGATTCCTTTTCTTGTGAGAGTCTCATTCGGATCCCTCTATGCACCAGGATTAGTCTCTCCACTCATTTCAAAATAAGAAAAGAAAACAAGAAATCCAAAACACAAAGTGAATTGGAGTACGCCGGCCGGAGTGGCCGAGCGGTTCTAGGCGCTACATCTAGAACCACTTGGCCGCTACGCTCGCAGGTTCGAATCCTGCCTCGGGCATGGATGTGTGTAATGTCCTTGGGTTAGTTAGGTTTAAATAGTTCTAAGTTGTAGGGGACTGATGACCTCAGATGTTAAGTCTCATAGTGCTCAGAACCATTTGAACCATTTGATACCAATTGGACTACATAAAGCATTTGGTAGTGGCTTCAGCGCAGTTGTCTGCTGTAGTTGGCAGTAGACCTCTACGCGTATCTTACGCAATCCTAGTTCAAAACTCTCCCCTCTTAAAACTGCCTCGATATTGTGTCCGCATAATATGTCGATGGAAGACTCAAATGGCGGCCATTACATTACCGGCGGTCAGTGATCACATGGCATCGTATCTGACGGTACCCTCAATGGACGGCAGCGAATAGCAGCCTCTGCAATCTTATCTCCGAAGCGCTCTCATTTAAAACTTGTGCGTAGGAGACTCATCTTCCATCCCAGCCTGTAGTACTCGTCGTCGTGTAAAGTTCGACCAGCGGCCTGCAGTTGGGAGGCAGGGGCCGGTAGCATCAGTATCAGTCGCGGGAACGAGGCGAACAGCAAAACTCGCTCACCCTCACGATGGCGGATGGCTACGGCTTCTTGGATCTACTGGTCAAGTCTCCAGTACGCTAGCAGAATGATGGCAGCCTCTGCTCCCCATCAGATGGTGACTCGGAAGTTAGCACTGCAGCTTACAGTAGCAGAGTCTCTCCAGCAAGACTTGCGACTCCATAGATAAAGGCAGACAATTTGGAGGATGAAACGTCAACTGACAGCCACCCCTGTACCACGGGACAGCTGCAATTGAGAGTGAGATTAAGAAAGCTGCAGTATTTATGCTGGTGCTTTCCTTGCACTCTCCTGCCGTGAGGGTAGCACTGACATGATGTGTGCTAGTTTTCTCGTGTGTTCAGCTCTTCATAGTGACTTCAGACTTTGTAACTTCGTCTTTCAGACGCTCTTTTCTAATGCGTCAGTGGCTGAATGGTTACTGATGCGTTATAAATGGGCTTTCTCGTGATACTCTGCTCTGTTAGCAATATGACGTAACAGTAAGTTACTGTTGCCATGATGTCATTGGGCGGCGTTTTTCAGACCGGCGAGCTCAGCCGGCCCTGCTTGTCTCAGTAACTTCTGTGTTCACCCCGGCGTGATCAGCGTTTCTTCATTCGCGTAGTCGTCTGTCTTCTGTTTTTGCTTTAACGGCCAGTGTCGGTTGGTCACAGCCAGTGTACTCCCTGCCTCCGTTGGATAAGCAGCTGCCAGCAGCAAGTCGTATACTCTTAGCTCACTTATTTGTTGCGTAGTTTAATTCTTAATTTCTTTGCGTGTTTTTGGGTACTTGCATTGTTTAATTTATAAATTTCGTGCGTATTACAGTATTTGAGAGCTGTAGCATCGCGTTTTTAGTACCTGAATAGTGTAAAATCGCGTAGTCTCCTTCTGCCGCCGAGCAGTGTGTCAGCAGAGCACAAGTAGCAGCATTATTGCATTTACTAGGCAATCTTGTATTTTAATAACCGTTTAAATTTTGTGTCGAATAGTTTGTGCTCTCTTTAGATTAGTTCAGACGTTCTTTGCACAACAGTTTTTAGCATGGATAGAGACTGCGACTGCTGTGTTCGGATGCGGGCTGAGTTGGCATCCCTTCGCTCCCAGCTTCAGGCAGTGTTGGCTTCAGTCACACAGCTTGAGGCTGTTACCAACGGGCATCACTGTGGGGGTCCAGATGGGGGTTTGTCGGGGACGGCCAGCTCGTCCCACGCATCCCCCGATCGCACTGCGGCTGTGGCTGCCCGGGATACTGCCCACATTGAGGCTGACCCCTCACCTGTGGTAGAGTGGAGGTCCTCTCGGGGTGTGGCTGGGGGCGAAAGACATTCCAGAGGGCTGAACGGAAGGCCTCTCCAGTTTGTCTGAAGAACCGGTTTCAGGCTCTGTCTCCGTTTGATACTGATCTTCGGCCGGACATGGCTGCTTGTCCTGTTCCAGAGGTTGCCCCTCAGTCTGCAAGATCTGGGCGGTCGCAGAGGGTGGGCTTACTGGTAGTTGGGAGCTCCAACGTCAGGCGCGTGATGGGGCCCCTTGGGGATATGGCAGCAAGAGAGGGGAAGAAAACAAATGTTCACTCCGTGTGCATACCGGGGGGAGTCATTCCAGACGTGGAAAGAGTCCTTCCGGACGCCACGAAGGGTACAAGGTGCACCCACCTGCAGGTGGTCGCTCATGTCAGCACCAATGATATGTGTCGCTATGGATTGGAGGAAATCCTCTCTGGCTTCCGGCAGCTATCTGATTTCGTGAAGACAGCCATTCTCGCTAGCGGGATGAAAGCAGACCTCACCATCTGCAGCATCATCGACAGGACTGACTGTGGACATTTGGTACAGAGCCGAGTGGAGGATCTGAATCAGAGGCTGAGACGGTTCTGTGACCGTGTGGGCTGCAGATTCCTCGACTTGCTCCATAGGGTGGTGAGGTTTCGGGTTCCGCTGGATAGATCAGGAGTCCACTACACACAGCAGGCGACTACACGGGTAGCAGGGGTTGTGTGGCGTGGACTGGGCGGTTTTTTAGGTTAGATGGCCTCGGGCAAGTACAGAAGGGGCAACAGCCACAAAGGGTGTGGGGCAAGGTCAGGACATGCGGAGACCAAGCAGCAATTGGTATTGTAATTGTAAACTGTCGAAGCTACGTTGGTAAAGTACTGGAACTTCAAGCGCTGATAGAAAGCCCCGAAGCTGAAATCGTTATAGGTACGGAAAGCTGGCTGAAGCCAGAGATAAATTCTGCCGAAATTTTTACAAAGGCACAGACGGTGTTTAGAAAGGATAGATTGCATGCAACCGGTGGTGGCGTGTTTGTCGCTGTTAGTAGTAGTTTATCCTGTAGTGAAGTAGAAGTGGATAATTCCTGTGAATTATTATGGGTGGAGGTTACACTCAACAACCGAGCTAGGTTAATAATTGGCTCCTTTTACCGACCTCCTGACTCAGCAGCATTAGTGGCAGAACAACTGAGAGAAAATATGGAATACATTTCACATAAACTTTCTCATCATGTTACAGTCTTACGTGGAGATTTCAATTTACCAGATATTTAGGACAGGTGGTAGGGACAGAGCATCGAGTGACATTATACTGAGTGCACTACCCGAAAATTACCTCGAGCAATTAATCAGAGCCGGCCGCGGTGGCCGTGCGGTCCTAGGCGCTTCAGTCCGGAACCCCGCGACTGCTACGGTCGCAGGTTCGAATTCTGCCTCGGGCATGGATGTGTATGATGTCCTTAGGTTAGTTAGGTTTACGTAGTTCTAAGTTCTATGGGACTGATGACCTCAGATGTTAAGTCCCATAGTGCTCAGACCCATTTGAACCAACTAAACAGAGAACCGACTCGTGGAGATAACATCTTGGACCTACTGATAACAAACAGACCCGAACTTTTCGACTCTGTAAGCGCAGAACAGGGAATCAGTGATCATAAGGCCGTTGCAGCATCCCTGAATATGGAAGTAAATAGGAATATAAAAAAAGGGAGGAAGGTTTATCTGTTTAGCAAGAGTAATAGATGGCAGGTTTCAGACTAAGTAACAGATCAAAACGAAAATTTCTGTTCCGACGCTGACAATGTTGAGTGTTTATGGAAAAAGTTCAAGGTAACGTAAAATGCATTTTAGACAGGTACGTGGCGAGTAAAACGGTGAGGGACGGGAAAAACTCACCGTGGTTCAACAACAAATTTAGGAAACTACTGCGAAAGCAAAGAGAGCTTCACTGCAAGTTTAAACGCAGCCAAAATCTCTCAGACAAACAGAAGCTAAACGATGTCAAAGATAGCGTAAGGAGGTCTATGCGTGAAGCTTTCAGTGAATTCGAAAGTAAAATTCTATGTATCGACTTGACAGAAAATCCTAGGAAGTTCTGGTCTTACGTTAAATCAGTAAGTGGCTCGAAACAGCATATCCAGACACTCCGGGATGATGATGGCATTGAAACAGAGAATGACACGCGTAAAGCTGAAATACTAAACACCTTTCTCAAAAGCTGTTTCACAGAGGAAGACCGCACTGCAGTTCCTTCTCTAAATCCTCGCACGAACGAAAAAATGGCTGACACCGAAATAAGTGTCCAAGGAATAGAAAAGCAACTGGAATCACTCAACAGAGGAAACTCCACTGGACCTGACGGGATACCAATTCGATTCTACATAGAGTACGCGAAAGAACTTGCCCCCCTTCTAACAGCCGTGTGCCGCAAGTATCTAGAGGAACGGAAGGTTCCAAATGATTGGAAAAGAGCACAGGTAGTCCCAGTCCTCAGGAAGGGTCGTCGAGAAGATGCGCAAAACTATAGACCTATATTTCTGACGTCGATCTGTTGTAGCATTTTAGAACATGTTTTTTGTTCGCGTATCATGTCGTTTGTGGAAACCCAGAATCTACTCTGTAGGAATCAACATGTTTTCCGGAAACAGCGATCGTGTAACACCCAACTCGCTTTATTTGTTCATGAGACCCAGAAAATATTAGATACAGGCTCCCAGGTAGATGCCATTTTCCTTGACTTCCGGAAGGCGTTCGATTAAAAAAAAAGGTTCAAATGGCCCTGAACACTATGGGACTTAACTTCTGAGGTCATCAGTCCCATAGAACTTAGAACTACTTAAACCTAACTAACCTGAGGACAACACACACATCCATGCCCGAGGCAGGATTCGAACCTGCGACCGTAGCGGTCGCGCGGTTCCAGACTGCAGCCCCTAGAACCGCTCAGCCACTCCAGCCGGCGCGTTCGATACAGTTCCGCACTGTCGCCTGATAAACAAAATAAGAGCCTACGGAATATCAGACCAGCTGTGTGGTTGGATTGAAGAGTTTTTAGCAAACAGAACACAGCATGTTGTTCTCAATGGAGAGACGTCTACAGACGTTAAAGTAACCTCTAGCGTGCCACAGGGGAGTATTATGGGACCATTGCTTTTCACAATATATAGAAATGACCTAGTAGATAGTGTCGGAAGTTCCATGCGGCTTTTCGCGGATGATGCTGTAGTATACAGAGAAGTTGCAGTATTAGAAAATTGCAGCGAAATGCAGGAAGATCTGCAGCGGATAGGCACTTGGTGCAGGGAGTGGCAACTGGCCCTTGACATAGACAAATGTAATGTATTGCGAATACATAGAAAGAAGGATCCTTTATTGTATGATTATATGATAGCGGAAAAAACACTGGTAGCAGTTACTTTTGTAAAACATCTGGGAGTATGCGTGCGGAACGATTTGAAGTGGAATGATCATATAAATTTAATTGTTGGTAAGGCGGGTACCAGGTTGAGATTCATTGGGAGAGTCCTTAGAAAATGTAATCCATCAACAAAAGAGGTGGCTTACAAAACACTCGTTCGACCTATACTTGAGTATTGCTCATCAGTGTGGGATCCGCACCAGATGGGGTTGACGGAGGAGATAGAGAAGGTCCAAAGAAGAGCGGCGCGTTTCGTCACAGGGTTATTTGGTAAGCGTGATAGCGTTACGGAGATGTTTAGCAAACTCAAGTGGCAGACTCTGCAAGAGAGGCGCTCTGCATCGCGGTGTAGCTTGCTGTCCAGGTTTCGAGAGGGTGCGTTTCTGGATGAGGTATCGAATATATTGCTTCCCCCTACTTATACCTCCCGAGGAGATTACGAATGTAAAATTAGAGAGATTCGAGCGCGCACGGAGGCTTTCCGGCAGTCGTTCTTCCCGCGAACCATACGCAACTGGAACAGGAAAGGGAGGTAATGACAGTGGCACGTAAAGTGCCCTCCGCCACACACCGTTGGGTGGCTGGTGGAGTATAAATGTAGCAGTAGATGTAGATAGCTGGCAGTTTGCCAGTCATCGACCCAGGCGGCTTACTTCTGGTGTTCTTGGTGAAGAATTCTAGCGAATTTTTAATGTTTGCCTGCGATAGTGTTCCAGAGTGCTACAGCGCTGAAAGGCTAAATGCATTTTATTATACTTGATTCCGACTTACTCGAGGTTACCACAAAATAAATAAATAAATAAAACTTGTCGACGAAGTGTGCGACATCAGCTTCATTTCTGTAATCCACTAGTAAATAATATAGGTATCTAATTGTAATACTCCAAACTGCGAGATGGGAACACTCAACATAGCCAAAGATAGACGAACTGACCAGGCACCATTATACGGAAGGAAGTAGGAGTTGCGCGCACACACACACACACACACACACACACACACACACAAATACAGGGTGTTACAAAAAGGTACGGCCAAACTTTCAGGAAACATTCCTCACACACAAATAAAGAAAATATGTTATGTGGACATGTGTCCGGAAACGCTTACTTTCCATGTTAGAGCTCATTTTATTACTTCTCTTCAAATCACATTAATCATGGAATGGAAACACACAGCAAGAGAACGTACCAGCGTGACCTCGAACACTTTGTTACAGGAAATGTTCAAAATGTCCTCCGTTAGCGAGGATATATGCATCCTCCCTCCGTCGCATGGAATCCCTGATGCGCTGATGCAGCCTTGGAGAATGGCGTATTGTATCACAGCCGTCCACAATACGAGCACGAAGAGTCTCTACATTTGGTACCGGGGTTTCGTAGACAAGATCTTTCAAATGCCCCCATAAACGAAAGTCAAGAGGGTTGAGGTCAGGAGAGCGTGGAGGCCATGAAATTGGTCCACCTCTACCAATCCATCGGTCACCCAATCTGTTGTTGAGAAACGTACGAACACTTCGACTGAAATGTGCAGGAGCTCCATCGTGCATGAACCACATGTTGTGTCGTACTTGTAAAGGCACATGTTCTAGCAGCACAGGTAGAGTATCCCGTATGAAATCATGATAACGTGTTCCATTGAGCGTAGGTGGAAGAACATGGGGCCCAATCAAGACATCACCAACAATGCCTGCCCAAACGTTCACAGAAAATCTGTGTTGATGACGTGATTGCACAATTGCGTGCGGATTCTCGTCAGGCCACACATGTTGATTATGAAAATTTACAATTTGATCACCTTGGAATGAAGCCTCATCCGTAAAGAGAACATTTGCACTGAAATGAGGATTGACACATTGTTGGATGAACCATTCGCAGAAGTGTACCCGTGGAGGCCAATCAGCTGCTGATAGTGCCTGCACACGCCGTACATGGTACGAAAACAACTGGTTCTCCGGTAACACTCTCCATACAGTGACTACCATTGCTCCATTACCATTACTATTGGCAGCAAAGATGGTCAGTTGATGTGGTGACTACTGTTATCCAGAATGCATGGCGGGTATTATTGTGGGGTAATGATGGTTAGTTCACAGGGTGACTACTGATACACTAGACACTATTGTAGATCAGTGATGGTCAGCTGACATTGTGACTGCCATTACCCTGGATTATAACGTGCAGTAATGATGGTCACCTGATATCTTCACTGCAAAAACTGCACTTAATTTGTTTGGGGTTCGTCTGTGATCTGCCTCTAGGCAGATTAACTCCCACAGATCAACCCTGTAGACATTCATCCTAATTTACTGTTTTGAGAGTGCTGGAGTCCACACCTTCATTTTATGTTTAAATTTGGAGAGATCTGAAATTTACTACGGACACTGGAAGACAATCTGATGATGCAGAACTACACACAGATCCTTTTCACAATAGCACATAGGCAAACATCATACAAAAATTGTTAGAATAAAGTAGATAATGACAAATGTGTTCAGCAGAGACAGCACATGTTGAGGCGGCCATAGTTGTGTTCCTTGCGGTGTTTGTTTTTCTTGTAGACAGAAAATCCTGGTGTATATCATAAACGTCCATTTATTGTCTTAAACAGTGGTTCCAAGGTCTGAGAAGCTGACAGCAGGTGAATGAGTGGTGTGCTGACCCTATGCTCGTCCACATCACATCCGAAAAACACCATTAGCAGAGAATGACACAGCAGCCACTCTATACTGTAGAGCTTAACACTGCCAGTAGATGGAGCTTTACCTTTTAAGTTTTCCTCACAGGCACCAAAAGTTATCGAATTCATGAACGTGCCAACTATCAAGTAGAGTCTAGAAAGTATGCGCTGGAGAATGGCATCTGACCTCCAACCAGTAAGAGACCCTGCAACATCTCAGTGGGTTAAAAGAGAGTGGATTCACGAACCTACACGAAAAATTCAGGTAGAAATATTTCAGTTTGAGATTTCTTACTTCTGAAGAGTATGCATCAAGAGTAATATTGTCAGCGAAGTGGGAAAGTCGGCCGAATAATATGCATTTAATATCTCAACCGATACTGAGAACAAAATAAAAAATTCGGAGGCATTGCCGGCCGGAGTGGCCGAGCGGTTCTAGACGCTACAGTCTGGAACCGCGCGACCGCTACGCTGCCTCGGGCATGGATGTGTGTGACGTGCTAAGGTTAGTTAGGTTTAAGTAGTACTAGGTTCTAGTAGACTGATGACCTCAGAAGTTAAGTCCCATAGTGCTCAGAGCCATTTGAACCTTTTTTTTTTCGGAGGCATTACTTTTCAGCATGCCCTAGAGCGTACACTGATAAGCCAAAACATTATGAACACTGCCCACTGCAAGGTTGGATGCCTCCTTGTGGCACTACGACACGTGACGCAGTAAGAAAAGTATGTAAGCCGAGCAGAAGCAGATGGAGGATTATCCTAGCGAAGATATGCGCAGCAGATGGAGAAATCCACTGAGATAAGCGACTTTGCTAAAGGGCAGATTATTATTACGCAGAGCCCGTTAACGAGTATCTCGAAAACGGCGAAACTGGTCGAATGTTCACGAGCCACTGTCGTGAGCACCTACAGAAGATGGTAGAAAGGCTGGCGTTACTTGGACATCCACTACTCTTCACAGAACGTGTGGTTTGGGGGCTTGTCTGCTCTGTAAAGTAGGATAGATGGCGCTCTGTGGCACTTCTGCCGAAAGAGCACAATGCTGGTCTACACATATGTGTTTCGAAGCACACCGTTCAGAGCACAAGGAGTTGCGCAGTAGACTACCCCAGCGTGTTCACATATTGGCCCAACGACATCGTCAATTACGGTTCTAGTATGTTCGGGATCATCGAGACTGGACCACGTATCACTGGAAACGTGTCGGCTTGTCGAATGAATCACGTTTTTGCTACATCGGGTCGATGGTCGTCTCCACAAACGCCGTCATCCGGGCGAACAGCAGTTCGAAACTTGCACCGCGCGACGGACGCAGGCTGGTGGGAACAGTATTATGCTCTGATAGACATTCTCCTGCGCTTACATGGGACCTGTGGTAGCAATCGAAGACACCAGGTCAGCTGCGGACCACCTACATCCCTTCATTCTTGATGTCTTCCTTGCGACGATTTCATGTTTCGGCAGTATAATTGTCCGTGGCTCAAAACCAGAATAGTGGTACAGTGCTTCAAGGAACATTATACTGGCCACCAAATTCGTCTCATGTGAATCCGATGGTTCCCACCTGGGCCGCTATCGAGCGCCATCACCGCATACACAAGTAAGCGGCGAGTTATTTACGGGAATTACATGACTTGTACGTAGACACCTGGTCCACATGCTCCACAAATCATCCAACGAACTATAGAATCCATGATACGAAGAATCGGTGATACTGTATATTGCGTCACGAAGACGGCCCGACAAGCTATTAAGGAGGTGGTCATAATATTTTGGCTCGTCATTGTATGTGATCCAATTTGGAACTGCTTTTTTTGTTTGTGTCGCTGCTCAATTTAGTGCAAAGACAGAGAAAAATCAAGTGTGTTACTTTCCAAGGATTTTTAGTTTGAATATTTCTGTGTACTGATTGATGGTCTCTTCTGTTGCATTCCAACAATTTTCATTCACTCTTAATACTGTTTAGCATTTTCGCTGGCTGGAATTATTCTTTTCTGTTAGATTCTGTTGTGGTCGTTAGCCGTAAATCTATGTGAAATGGGGAATGATTAAAGAAGGGGAATGGACGGGTGTCTCTGTGCCACTAACTGCGGCAGTGGAAATAACTTCTTTTTTGCAGGTGTACCGTGCACTGTCTAGAACCCAGGACAAGTATAAAATCAGAGCGGCAACTGCCTGCATTGGATGAGACCAATGGAGAGAGGACACTCAAATATCATCGACGAAGGAACTGAAAAATGGGTAGGAAACATTCCAAAAGCCTTGAGAAATGCACTCAGCTGCAGAGTAACGAAAACTCACAGAACAGGTGGCAACGTGAACGACACTCCGACTGTCCACTAGTTTTCTGAACGGGAAGAAATAAATACCCAGTGTTTCGGCTACTAATGAAACGCAATCATATAAATATATTGCTTGGCTCACAATACGAGAAACCTGAGAGTAGTGAGTGTCTCGCGCGGGCCATTAAATGTGGATTTTCCGTAATTAGACCTAGCCGCTTAGAAAATGCAGCCACCATTGGCCCGAAATCGAATGAGCATAGGCTTATGAATGTCAGATAAAACGCTCCGTTTCCGCAGTACGACAACGACTGCACTGTTTTTCGCATCCCCCACACCCACTCCCACGGACTCGCTTTACTGCTAGTACTATCCACCTGCCGTTTGAGCGATTATTGCACGTTGACGTGGAATGCGACTGGACAGTAAAGTTTTTTCATTAATATTATTAGTGTTGTATTTGGTATTTTAACTTCAGTGTGTTGTGTTTACTTTCTTGAGCTTCGTTTCTGGTTACATCGCGGTTACAGTCAAAGTATATTCTGTAATTCTGGTGGTTTTTTGGTCAATCGTTTGAGCAGTGCCAAAACAAGGCTTCTGAGAAATTACACACTAGTTTTTTTCCTCAATTTTCATAGCCAAACGAAAAGTGGGAAACTGACAAATGGGGTATAAAATTGACCAAAGTTTTGCAAAGAAGGATTTTATTGCTCGAAAGTAATCAAAAAAATGGTTCAAATGGCTCTAAGCACTGTGGGACTTAACATCTGAGGTCATCAGTCCCCTAGACTTAGAAATACTTAAACCTGCCCGAGGCAGGATTCGACGTGCGACCGGAGCAGCCGCGTGGTTCCGGACTGAAACGCCTAGAACCGCTCGGCCACCGCGGCCGGCTCGAGAGTAATCAGAATAATTAAGAGAAACTTAATAAGTGATTTGAGGCATAATTTTTGTCAGAATTTTCATAGCCAAACGAAATGTAGGAAATGGACAAATGGAGCATCAAATTGACCAGCCTGAAAGTATTTAGGAAAAAAGTTAATTTGTGTCAGCTACTTAGGTTTATGGTCCTTTGGCTATGCAAAAAATTTAAGTTTCTAGGCGAATGTAAACAAAAGTTACGGCCATTTATGTAGCACATTTTTATATACACAAACTCACTCATCAAACTCAATAGATGAATTATCTACACTCATGCTCATAAATTAAGGATAATGCTGATACATGGTGAAACAACGCTCTGGTGGGCGGTTTGCGGGTTTAAATGTATTATAATGTTCGTTTCTCCCTATATAGACCGGCGTCAAGAAAATATTTTCGCAGTCGGATGAGAAAGCTGGTGATTGAAATTTCGTGAGAGGATACCGCCACAACGAGAAACGCCTTTGTTTTCATGACATCCACTTCAAATCATGCATCATGTACGTGTCACCCTGTTTCTCAATCATTCAAAACATTCTGCTCATCTTTGAACTTTCCCGATGTACTCCGTTAATCGTATCTGATATGGATCCCAGACCTCGCAGCAGTACTCCAAAAGAGGACGGAAAAGCGTAGTGGAGGCAGTCTCTTTAGGAGACCCGTTGCATATTCAAAGTCTTCTGCCAGTCTTCTTGGTCCGTCTTCCCCACAACATTTTCTGTGTGTTCGTTCCAATTTAGATTGTACGTAACTGTTATTTCTTATTATTTAGTTGAATTTACGGCTTTAGAGTTGATTAATTTATCCTGTAACCAAAGTTTAACGGATTCCTTTTAGCACTCATGGACTGATGACCTCAGGCGTTTAGTCCCATAGTGCTCAGAGCCATTTTTAGCATTCATGTGTAGTACATCACACCTTTCATTATTAAGGGTCAATTGTCAGTTTTCGCATAATTCAAAATTCTTATTACAGACTTCTAGACATTGTAGAGGGGACTTAGTAGACGAAGTTTTGATAAGACACCCATGTCCGGAAATGAACCGTTTGCATATAAAATAAGTTTGAAAATCGGATCACTTTCAAATCTCCCACTTCATGGTACACACACAAACTGAGAAGAGGGCGCTATCATCAGTCTTTGTTGCAATTAAGACATCACGTAATACCTTCGGCCAACGCATTATCTTGTTGCAAAATGTCACTGCCGCCGGGAAACATCATCGTCACGAAAGGGTGTTCGTGGTCTGCGACCAGTGTTACGATATTCCTTGGCCGTGATGGTGCCTTACACGAGCTCCACTGGACCTACGGATGCTCACGTGAATGTTCCCCAGAGCATAATGGAGCCGCCGGTAGCTTGTCTCCTTCAAGTATCGTAGGTGTCAAGGAGCTGTTCCCGTGGAAGACAACGAATTCGAGCCCTCCTATCGGCATGATGAAGGAGGCAACGGGATTCATCAGACCGTGCAACGCTCTGACACTGCGACAATGTCCAGTGCCCATGATCACGTGCCCATTTAAGTAGTAGTTCCCGATGTTGTGATGTTAACATTGGCACACACATTGATCAACTGCTGCGGAGGCCAGTCGTAAAGAGTGTTTGGTGTACTGTGTGTTCAGACACACTTGTAGTCAGCTCGGCATTTAAGTCTGGTGTTGTCACGCCACAGTTCGCCGCCTGTCCTGTTTTACCAGTAAGCCCAGCCTACGACGTCCGACATCTGTGCTAAGAGGTGGACGGCCAAACCCCACGATGTCTGGACGTGGTTTCACCTTCGTTTCCCCACGTGTTGAAGACTCTCACCACAGCACTCATCGAACACCCGACAATTCGTGCAGTTTCCGAAATGCTCGCTCCGAGCCTCCCGGCCATCACAATCCGCACTCGGTCAAACTCAGATACACTGAAGAGCCACGGAAACTGCAACACCTGCATAATATCGTGTAGGGCCCCTGCGAGCACGCAGAAGTCCCACAACTCGACGTGGCATGGATTCGGCTGATGTTTGAAGTAGTGCTGCAGGGAACTGACACCAGGAATCCTGCAGGGCTGTCCGTAAATCCGCAAGAGTACGAAGGGGTGGAGAACTCTTCTGAGCAGCACGTTGCAAGGCATCCCTGTTATGCTCAATAATGTTCATGCCTGGGGAGTTTGGTGGGCAGCAGAAGTGTTTAAACTCAGAAGAATTTTCCTGGGGCCACTCTGTAGCAATTCTGGACGTGTGGGGTGTCGCATTGTCCTGCTAGAATTGAAGTCCGTCGTAAGGCACAATGGATATGAATAGCTGCAGGTGATCACACAGGATGCGTACGTACGTGTCACCTGCCAGAGGCGTATCTAGAGGTATCAGGGGTCCCATATCACTCCAACGACACACGTCCCGCTCCATTGCAGAACCTCCGCCAGCTTGTAGAGTCCCCTGCTGACATGCAGAGCCCATGGATTCATGAGGTTGTCTCCATAGCCGTACACTTCCATCCACTCGATACAATCTGAAACGGGACACGTCCGACCCGGCAACATGTTTCAGTCATCATCAGTCCAATGTCGGTTTGGACGGGCCCAAGCGAGGCGTAAAGCTTTGTGTCATGCACTTATCAAGGGTTCTCGCGTGGGCCTTCGGCTTCGAAAGCCCATATCGATGGTGTTTCGTTGAATGGTTCGCACACTGACACTTGTCGATGGCCCAGCATTTAAATCTGCAGCAATTGGCGGAAGTGTTGCACTCCTGTCACGTTGAATGGTTTCTCTTCAGTAGTCGATGGTCCCGTTCTTATCGGATCTTTTTCCGGCTGCAGGGATGTCTGAAATATGATGTTTTACCGGATTCTTGATATTCACGGTACACTTATGAAATGATCGCACGGAAAAATCCCCACTTCTTCGCTACCTCGGAGATGCTGTGTCCGATTGTTCGTGCGTCGACTGTAACACCACGTTCAAACTCATTTAAATCTTGATAACCTGCCTTTGTAGCAGCAGCAACCGGTCTAACAACTGCACCAGACACTTGTTATCTTATATAGGCGTTGCCGACAGCAGCACCGTATTCTGCCTGTTTACATATCTCTGTATTTGAATACTCATGCCTACATTAGTTTGTTTGGCGCTTCTGTGTAGATAGAGCGCCTTCCCCATTCTACATAACGGACAGTACGCGTACTGATAGTACACGCTCCGCGCGTGTGTCTGACTACCAGTAATTCCTTGCAGGTGACGCTGCTATCGCCTGGACGGGTTTATCTCGATAGTAGGTCGATGGTCATAATTTTCTGGCGGATCAGTGTACACAGCAGCATCGCCCTCAGACGGAAACTTTTTCATCGCCCCATACAATTCAACCGCATTGCGATATTCTTATTCACTGTTTGTATCGCTGCGTTACCCTTATTTTTGCTGATAACCATTTAGTTACATATGGTAAATCGTTTTTTCCTGCCCCTGCTATTTACCAACTGCCATTAAATCTACCGTCAACCAATCAGTTTCTTTTACTTTAATTTGCTAATCTACCTGCCCGATTAAAAGATATAACATTCCACGCTCCGACTCGTAGAACGCCAGATATGATTTTCCTGATAGCAGCATCTTCCTGGGCAGTCCTGGCTAAGAGTTTCGAATGGAGGACAATTTCACCTGGGCAATATTTCATTAATAAGGCTGAAGTCATCATTAAACCAAACAGTATAGTTGCTTTCTTCGGGAAACATAATTACTGTAATTTCCCCTTACGTTCAGCCGTTCGCAGTACCAACTTAGTTGATGTTAGAAGACTAGATCAGTCAGTCATCCACACTGTACCCCTGGAACTACTGCAAATGTTGCTGCTCTGCTTCAAGAACCATGTGTTACTCTGACATCTCCACAGATACCACTCCGATGTGGTTGCATCCAGGGCACGTTTTTCCATATCGTTGAGACACGCAAACCACTCGATCGCGGCATAGGCCTGTTGCTGCTACATTCTTCGGTGTACGAATTCTTCTCGGTTCCTATTTATTGAGACGTTTAATAAATACCCTTCTTATTCCAGTCAGCAGCATTAAATTTTTTCCTATGATCAGTGGTTACAGCTTCCCATTATTACAAAAAAAAAAAAATGGTTCAAATGGCTCTGAGCACTATGGGACTTAACATCTGTGGTCATCAGTCCCCTAGAACTTAGAACTACTTAAACCTAACTAACCTAAGGACATCACACACATCCATGCTCGATGCAGGATTCGAACCTGCGACCGTAGGAGTCGCGCGGTTCCGGACTGAGCGCCTAGGCCGATTATTACAGTTATGCGTCATTTCTCCTTTAATCTACCGCGTAACTTATATCATCTCTCCTGCATTTATTGTTTTGAAGTTTGTTGGTCTCACAATTATTACAGATTATAGTCTAGATCAGTATCGCTACTAGAGTACGCTGTATTCTCGAGTTTCTTGTCTTTGCCAAAACATTGTGTTTTTAGGATGTTATCTTTCTATAGTACTGTTCTTTTCTACCTGTGAATTTTTCTCTTACGAGGCTAATGTAGGCGTAAAGAACTTTTTAAAAAGGCAGAAATGTTTCATCACTCTTCTAATTATGAATATGATATTTACTGAATCTCGTCAGATAGGTATTCTACATCACTAGCGAACTGTAGGTTTGCTATCTATAGCTGCGACACGACCACTGACCGTACACATTACATTGCAACCTGCTTATTGTCTGCTTTTAGTTTCAAGCCACGCAGTGTCAATTCCACGTGCATCTATCCTGATGACGATACATGTACCTAGCTATATTTACTCGCTCTTAATATATTTTGGGTGATCTCTCTCAGCTGCGTCTCCCTCAATAGCTGGCTTAACGCTAGCTCCAGGGCTTAATAATAGATGCGTAACTCTTCACAGTTAACTTTCTGTTCCGTCATTTTAACGTATTTCACTGCACACTATTTGTACTTGACAGTATGACAAACGAACGGTTAGAATTTACCATTTCATCAAGGTCGATTTTGTAACGATGGAGCCCTATCTCTGAGGTCATCAGTCCCCTAGAACTTAGAACTACTTAAACCTAACTAACATAAGGACATCACACACATCCATGCCCGAGGCAGGATTCGAACCCGCGACCGTAGCGGTCACTCGGTTCCAGACTGTAGCACCTAGAACCGCTCGGCCACTCCGGCCGGCTTAAACGTGGTACAGCTTCACTTAGAATGAGATGTTTGCAAGGTTAATTTCAATTTCTTGGGAATCGACTGAAGGTACTTGCCATTCCAGACTTGCAGTCGGCAGCGAAGTCGGCCGACACGGATAACCAACAGTCTCATTTTTCTCTTACGAGGCTAATGTAGGCGTAAACTTAGTGTTTAACAATCCGTTACATAGGGGCGAAACACGAGATCATCGGAAACGTGAAACGAGTGTGACTTTGGTGGTGGGACGATCTCGGCTCTCGCCTGAAGCGAATTTGTGATTCTACAGAAACCTGAGTCAGTACTGCTTTCTGGCCATTTCAAATATGCTAATCTAAAATATGAAACGCCTTCTTTAACCACTGCTCGAGTTCACAAAGTGGGAGATAGAGTGGCTTATGACTTTTTCGAAGGAATCACCTACCTCTTGTTCTGACAAATATGAGGAAATATAAAGGATAATAATATCCCAGAAACATTTCTCACGGAGGAAAGAGCGGCGAGCCACCTCTACCTCGCTGCCATTCCATCCGATAACAACTCATTCCTGGATCTCCAATGTAATGAAATATCTCATGAAATGTCTGCTAGAAGAACATAAAATCATAAACTTGTTTCCGTATCACATAAATTTGCATGTCAGCTGGCAACGTGTACAGCTGTATTCACTTGTTTCTCTGCCTCGATGAAAGTTGGCGAGATCCCTAATTGAATTGACCAAGAGGTACGTAATCGCCGTATTTAGGTGTTATTTATCGATGGCTTCTGGCAGGATGACACAGCTAATTGCATCATTCTTTATTGAGATTTCTTGCGCATTTGCATTCATTCCATCTTCCTTAGCATGTTGTGACGACCAAAAGTAATTACGGCAATGTTCGAAATATTTACGTCTATGAAAATGAAACTGACATTTCAACTAAACTCGTGTGTATTGAGGCTTGTTTCTGGTATCAGCAGTACGTTTAATACCTAAGCTTATGTTAATAGACTGATCTTACGCATGATAGTTCTCTCTGTGAATAAATGTGTAGGCAGTCACGATTTGTATTTCAAATAGATTTTGCTTTTTTTGTTGCTTATACTTTGCTTCTAACTTTACAAAAAAATGTTAAACAATTAAAAATTCAATGCTAATGAGGGATGCGTAGAACAGGAAATAAGGGCGAATAAAGTTGCATTCGATTAATAGGAGAAGTGCCACGACGTTGCTATTTTATTAATCAAGTAATTGCTGAACTTATATGACATAATCTCACAAATCTTTGATTTACTGAAAATAATGTGAGCAGTATATTTTGTTGTGAGTCACCCCAAACTTATTGCAAGATACGCTTCTAGCCAAGCATGTTTTAAATAAGATTGAAAATGAGGAAAGAAGCATTAAGAAAGGATGAAGCAAAGCGACAAGTCGTGTTTTAACAAGTACAAAATGCGTCAGAGCCACAAAAGCCCACTATTTCCATAAGGACCTCGTGCGAGGCTTAGCTCTGGAAATTTTAAAGGTAGAGAGGTAAGCTTACTGAGCGTGTATTCAAGGAGTGTGTTGCCCAAACTCTCGAAAACATTTCTTTCTCTTCATTACATAAACAGATGACTGTCTTTCTTAATAATAGCACATTATTAAAAGGTGCTTTTGTGGTAAATGCTAATTGGTTACTGAATCCGTTCTTAATTAGAATATCGTTTCCTTCTTTGTAATTACGTTAAATCTTGTCAACATAGGAAAAAAGATTAAAAACCTATATAAAAGTGTGTGGGGAGAAACTCACTTAGCTTTGTACTAAGAAAATCTAAAATAGGATAACAGTACTGGGCTTACGTCTCACCAAATGAAAACCGGAAGGAAAAGGGGTAACATAGGAAAACAATGAACAGCATCATAGTCCTATGATAGAAGGGTTTGTATTGGTAGCTTTTTATACGGTCGTATGTTTCTGATGTTAATATATCCGAAGAGAGCGTTAAAATTATCTCTGCACTACGTGACACTGCTGAAGATGAATCTCTCGCATAGTATATCACAGCGGCTCGGGGTCAGCTAACGGTGTCCGCACTTAGTTTAAGCACACACTCATATCAGCGAGCAATCCCATCCGTGAGAGACTGCAATGCACATACACCTTGGAAAGGTACCGCCAAGGAAAGCAGCTAGCTATATTTCCTGTGTACATGTCAGACTCACAAAGCAGCAAACGCACGTAATAAACCGGTAGTCACGCTGAGTAAAGTGCCTGTCTCTAGCTTCCTCCGCCTCCCATTGATGACCAAGTGCGATGCAACGGTAATCTACATGGTTCTCTGCCTGGCGCGTAGATGGTGTGGCTATCAATGAATATTTTTATGTTAGTATATGCTGTACAAAAGTAATCTACAGAGTAGTTTTGTTCACATGCCATTTTAAAGTAATTACGTTATATGCATTACATTCAAATGGGCAATCAGAAATACCGCGGAGTCGAAAAATGCTTTGTTTTTGACCGAAAACTTTGAACAAAGATTCTTCCAAATTTTGCGAAGGATTAAAAGGATGTTGCTTCACCATTTTCAGCACTTAAAATGGGCAGCTTCATTTGAAAAGGGTCGTAGATCTCTTGAAGAGACGTGAAGGGGCTTACAATTATACTGTATAGCCACGGGTGCAAAACGTCAGGAATCTACTCAACATAGTACCGGAATTTTAAAGACGTTTATGGCATCTTACTCCAGGAAAACAGAGCACTATTTAAGCTCACTGAATAAAAGGTTTCTACTCCCAGGACACATGAGCTAATGCAGTGTAACGCCACATGTAACTTTCGTAACGGCCCCAGTTCGGCGACGAAGAGAGTCCACAAGTTTTCTCAGGCATGCCATACTGACCTAAAGCTTCTAGTTAATGTTTAGGTACCGTAGCGCTACCAAAGTTCGAGAACGTTCGCTATTTTTCACATTCTGATACAAAGGAAAGCACTCCGTCTTCAGGCCACTAGTGGCCCATCGGGACCATCCGACCGCCCTGTCATCCTCAGTTGAGGATGCAGAAAGGAGAGGCGTGTGGTCAGCACACCGCTCTCCTGGTCCTTATGATGGTTTTCCTTGACCGCAGCCGCTACTATTCGGTCGAGTAGCTCCTCAATTGGCATCACGAGGCTAAGCGCACCCCGAAAAATGGCAACAGCGCATGGCGGCCTGGATGGTCACCCATCCAAGTGCCAGCCACTCCCAACAGCGCTTAACTTCGGTGATCTCATGGGAACCGGTGTATCCACTGCGGCAAGGCCGTTTCCTCTGGTTCAAAGAGCCCTAGATATTTTCTATAGGACTGAGATCGGTTAATTTAACAGGCCAGTAAGTGCAATAGTGTGCCACAGTGTTCATCAGTCCAGGAATGTATGTACTGTGAAGATGGCTGGTGACATCTGGAAAACATGTATGTCTACAGCATACCAATCACGCAGATGTATCGGGTGTTTATAATTAAAGTGCAGCTGCTCACTGAGGTCCAGTGTGGACTATAACTATCCTACGCCAGCTAAACTTGGTAGATATGCTAATGCGTTAATGTGGGATCGATTTACACTGGAAAAACATTAGTTCCAATTAGGGCCACCAGGCGCAAATATGGCGCTGTACACTTTGTGAATGACGGTATGACATCCACTTAAGTCATTTGACAAGCCATAACGGTTAATAATAAAATCAACGTTATACCTTCCTCACTTGTTTGACCTTTCCTGCCCACGTCCTGTTCCTGGAACTAATTTTATTTTTCAGCTTAATTCGGTTCCGCATTAACGCGGTAGATCTATCAAGATTCGCTGCCATATGATAATTGCAATCCATACTGGACTTCCCTGTGTAGCTGCACTTAAATTATAATCACTCGGTAGATGGAAGGCCGCTGAGAATGATGAGATAAACATTCCTGTTCAAATTCACAGTAAATGGAATGCGATACTGCAGGGCCTGTGTTATTCCGAATCACGATGCAAACTTCCTTTGGACATCCCTGCATGCCTAAAGGAACAGGGACTGCGGCGACTACAGCCGTTATGAAATACATGAAATGTATTCGCAATTGCGAATACGGGTAACCATCAGATGTACAATGGAATGAAAATGAAAATTTGTGGCAGACAGGGACTCGAACCCAGATTTCCCGTTTATCGCGAGCGGTCGCCTTACCATTTGGCATACATGTCCAAAGGAACATTGCAACGTAATTCGCAATTAGACAGACACTGCAATGTCGTATTTATCCGCCGAAACCGGGCGAGCGACTTTCAAGTAAAATGTCTCCTCTGTACGGTAGTATACATAATGGTTGTACTAGTACCGGTTGTAGACACATGGTTGACGACATATAGAAGTTTGGGTAAGGCCGTGACTCGTGCTTGGAATAGCCAAATTGTTTGCGAATCACTTAAGGTCGTTGTTTACAAACCCTCCAGACCATTGGGGTGCACCGGATGTGAGAAGAGATTGACGATACAGTACATGATGGACTGAAGAGAGAAAAAAATGTTCAAATGTGTGTGAAATCTTATGGGACTTAACTGCTCAGGTCATCAGTCCCTAAGCTTGCACACTACTTAACCTAAATTATTCTCAGGACGAACACACACACCCATGCCCGAGTGAGGACTCGAACCTCCGCCGGCACCAGCCGCACTCTCCATGACTGCAGCGCCTAAGACCGCTCGGCTAATCCCGCGCGGCACTGAAGAGAGACATCAACAGTAATTATAGGTTGTTTAGCCCTCACTGAACAAGAAGATGACGTGGACATCCCATCGTGTGGCTGCTGTGGAGACTGCCGGAGGAAGATTAAAAACATAAAAAGTAACAAATAAAAACATAAAAATAGAAAAATGAAACGAATAAAATATAATAAAAGTATTATACCCTTTCTTGTATCCTTTTCTTGCTTAACAAAACGATCAAAGGTGTATTTAATTTTTGCTCGTGGGCAGAGCCTGAAATGGTGGCAAACATCTATCCTAGCAAGCTTTTAGGGCGAAAGTGGCGGTGGTACTAGCTATTCTTTATGTTTGTAGCTTAGATAGTTTTTGGGGGTAGTAGGGGTGATAGGGGCTAACGCCTGAAGTGGAAGAGGTCTGCGGGAAAAAAATGAACTGAAATAAGAACTAAAAAAGGGAAAAAGGGGGAAAATATGGATACACTGATGGAAAAAAAATGGTAAGGTGACCGCTAGGGATGAGCGGAAAATACAAGTTCGTCCCCTAGTCTGGCACAATTTTTCATTCACTTCATTCCATTATGAAGCTGATGGTTGTGCATATTCGCAAATGGAATGAGTGGGCCTAAGCCATGGTGCAAGGAACACACATACTACGTCACATAACGACCTCCAACCTCAGTTACACACCCGACGCTTTGACTTATTTGAACACAAGCAAAATTGTGGCTCGTTGGATCACTTTACACGTCTCTCGTCAGTTACTGTCCAGATTCTGTGTTGTTCGATCCACTGAAGATGTGCAGATTTATGTACTGCAGTGAGTAACGTCCTCTTTAAATCTACCCGACACCAGACGTCTATTGCATGCAGTTCCCTTCGAAACGTTCGCTCGGGAAATGGTTGAAATGGATCTGCATTCACTGATAGCCGCAATTTATGTCAGGTGGGAAACCGATTGTCCTCGACAGGGCGTGACACTCGTCTCCAGTTCTTGTTGGTCAACATCTTCTGAAATCATCGTTCTTATTCCGCGTTACACGTCTGCGAGTGCTATACATTTTCTTATAGAAACGGTAGATACACCAACAAATTGGACAACGTCATTAACGGTGTGGTCACGGATACGTCCAAACTCGACAGCGCCGTTCTTCACGTCTCCACGTCGACAAAATCTTACTTTGCTGATCCCACACAATCTAACGGGACATTCACACCACTTTATTGCCACCATCTACGTCAGTGGTGAAGGGCATATGTCCATGTAAATGCTGCTCAAAATATTCAAATGATCAAAACTGTGCGAATTCCTAAAGGACCAAACCGCTGAGGTCATCGGTCCCTAGACTTACACACTACTTAAACGAACTGAAATTAACTTACGCTCAGAACAACACACACACACACATGCGCGAGGGAGGACTCGAACTTCCGGCGTGAGGGGCCGCGAATCCTCTAAACGCGCGGTCTCTGCGCGCGGCGTGCATGATGCATTTTTATTTTCACTTATACTGATGTATTTTAGAGATGACACTTACGTTGTACCGAACTTATTTTTTAGTTTTGACAACGTATAAAACAGTTTACAAGAGCATAAGCATAATATCTGACAAAAAAATTTTACTTATCTCGTAAAAGTGCTCTTAGTGTCAAGGGATCTTCCTTTGTGTCGTCGCAACCTAAAAAAAGATTTTTCCAGTGTTCTTGGTAATGACTAACGCTGAAACATTATAGTTATTTTTTCCATCGTAGTTTATTCATATTTGTTTGAAACACCACTTTCTTTAACATTTGCGCAAACACTTCTTCAAACACACATAGTATAAAGCTTGCTCACGCTTTACAATCATCAAGTAATCTCAAGCTCATTTAAACGGTACAAAACCACTGCTCCCACCTAATCCTAGGGGCACCTAAATGAGCGAATGTTCGCGACCTTCAAGACGAACTAAATCAACCAACTATCCGGTCACCTCCACCCAATCCACACAGAGACTCACCGATAAAATCGAGGCCTTACGACCCACATCTCATCGCCTCTAATACACAGGCTCTGTCAAACCCAAACACTAGCGTCGGGATCGGGTAACTTGTGCTATCAAAGAAGCTCCGCAATGACATGACGCCTGTAGTAGAAACAAACAAAATATAAGAGTTCAAGGACAAACAGCCCACAGTACTTATGAGGAGTAAATAAAGATAATATTACCCAGCTACATCACTCACTGAAGTCCAGCCCCGAAGTCGGCACCACTTCGCAGATACCACGCACACAGAAAAAAAAAATCGTCTGTCTGAGGGCTATATGCTGCTACACTATATCTCAGAACGCTCTCTGAAACAATCCTAACGCTATCTGACCCTGTCTGACAGTATCTGACGCCCTTGGCATCAAAATATCGTACACATGTTACCAACCCAGGTTCCAGAACCTTCCAGAACTGGAAATAGACCATAACTTTTGTAACTGAAATTATTTATCCCTTTTAGTTTATTTTTCTGTAAATAATTATTTAAGTAAAGAGTCATATATCTAATGATTAATCACAAAGGTTGCAAATTTTAACACTATGAAAAATAGAAGCTTCCTGTTAATTTATAAAATCGATTACATTATCAATAGGAAAATTAGAAAAGTTATATATGATAACAAAAATTTGCTTGCATAAGAATTGAAGACTAAAAACGTTGTCTCTAACGTAAACTTCTTTTGCACATCATTTAAGAAAATAAATGAGACCAATAATTTTCATGGTACAAGATCGATACTATGAAATATGTCGATATAAATAATAAAAATATATTGCCAGAAAATAGTTTTTTTGGCCAATTAGAAACTTACATAAATATCTACAGATGAGAAATACACACATCAAAAAACGTTTTGCATCACCCCGGTTCCCAGGACTCCTGAAGACAGTCGTTGACTGTGGATATTTTATCACAGACACAGTCCCTTTGACTGTTCTTCTATCAACGTGCCCGTCTGACTTGTGTGGTGTCTATAGCTGGTTGCCGCCGATCAAAAAAATGGTTCAAATGGCTCTGAGCACTATGGGACTTAACATCTATGGTCGGTCATCAGTCCCCTAGAACTTAGACCTACTTAAACCTAACTAACCTAAGGACATCACACAACACCCAGTCATCACGAGGCAGAGGAAATCCCTGACCCCGCCGGGAATCGAACCCGGGACCCCGGGCGTGAGAAGCGAGAACGCTACCGCACGACCACGAGCTGCGGACTGACGCCGATCGTCGCCCGTTTGTAGTGAAGATAATTCCCAAGTATTTCATTTTGTCTATCAGTTGTAATGATGCCACTCTTCCTTTTGGGGGTCGTCTCCCTATGTTAATCACTCCGGATTTATCGATGTTCTTGCGACTTTCCGTAGCCACTCCATACAAATCAATCCAATGCAAAGACGCTCGTGCCTCGTCGCCCGACCGTGCTAATAACACGAGATTATCCACGTATTTTTCTGTACATAAACTGCAATTTATATGTTGCTATCCTCTCCTAGCTGATTTTGGTCGAGTGATATCACTTGGCACAGTATGCGTTTGATACGTGATGCAAGTATCCTGGTGTAGATCTCGTAGTCGCGATTCAGAAGGGACAGCGACCGGTAGGCCTGTATGCCTGTGAAGCTGGATGGTTTATGGAAAGGGATGATCATTCCTTCCACAAAGACGGGCGGAAGAGGCACGCTGGGGGACATCAATACACGGTACGTGGCAGTCCATCGCGGAGTCGTGAGATCTTTAAATGTCCGATAAAGCTCTAACGGTAACCCGTCGGGCCCCGGTGACTTGTTCGATGCTCCCATTTCGAAATCCTTTACGAAATCCTCTGTGGCTTTGGGGCTGTTCAGTATGCCTGGTGCTGTTCTTGAGTGCGTAAAGCGCACATGAACGCCTATGTTAACTTGTTTGCTACTGCCTGGCTACCTGGGGTCTGCGCGACCGTCTGCATCTTCTGCGTGGCTAACATCCGGTGTACCAGTGTCGGATTCATTGACCCAGTTTCCTTGCTGAAGGTCCATTTCTCGTCTCGTCTTTCCCCCCTTGCTGATCGAAGGCAAAGGTGTTGCTGTGGTGGATGGAGGGACTCCTACTGGCGGTTCTATGTTCAGCCCCTCCTCCCGCTGCGCATCCGGATTCACTGTGTCGTCGTTGTACGCAACTCAGTCTGTCGTGGAGTTCATTAAGGGGAACGACAGGTTGAAGGACGAAAAGTTGCTCAAATTTAGGATTTTTTTCTCTGTATTGGAATGTAGCAATGGTTCAAATGGCTCTGAGCACTATGGGACTTAACATCTGTGGTCATCAGTCCCCTAGAACTTAGAATTACTTAAACCTAACTAACCTAAGGACTTCACACACATCCATGCCCGAGTAGGATTCGAACCTGCGACCGTAACGGTCACACGGTTCCAGACTGAAGCGCCTAGAACCGCACGGCCACACTGGCCGGCTGGAATGTAGTAGACAAATGGGGTTCGCTGCAATGAATAAAGCATACACTAAAGCTTGTATTGGTATTTTTTATTGAAAAATACTATTATCATTGAGTAACTGGGATTTTCCCGAGGCAGCTCTGAAGGGAAGTAGATCGACGGTTGTCGTTTAACTCCGGTTGTGGTTATCTGTCACATGAATGTAACATATCACCCTGATCCTTACAGATGTAGTTTTAGTTCATTGTAGAGATTCGCAAAAAAAAAAAAAAAAAAAAAAAAAAATTGGGCGAAATTTTAGATATTTGAAAAAAATTGCCATTTTTTGGAGCGCTCTTTTTTGGCCGAAAAAAATACTAAATATCAACATTAAAAAATCGGCTACGATGAACTGAAGAAAATTCAGTTTGGTTCAAGAGAGACCAAAAATCATTAAAATCAGATGAAAATTGTAATGTGGGCGATTGAAAAAATGTCGAAATACATGGTTTTTGAGAAAAACGTGTTTACAGTTCGACAGGTATTTATAATATAAAAAAGGGACAAAGCTGGAAAATTACGGGATATCATCGATCCCTGGCCCATAATAGCTATCGCCCCGGCTAGTGGATGGCCGCTTTCTGCTACTTTGACCTGACAAGCCCTCATTTTCGTGCTCAAAGCCCTTTTCATCTCTGAGCACATCGCCGCATCTTCACAGAATCGGCGCATTTCATCGCCGATTTTGATTTCAAGGGCATTTTCCACGTGTATTAATGCAGTATGGCCTACGTTGAATAGATATACGACCAAATTTGAAGCAATGTTGACAATTTCTTTTCGGTTGGATGTTACTTTTGGGAAGTATTTCCAAATGAGACTGTTGAAACTTTGGTTCACATTTTGAATAAAACCGCCCAAACAGCGCTCCAGCAAAATCAGGTTCCCACAATGAGATTTTCACTCTGCAGCGGAGTGTGCGCTGATGTTTTCAAAATCAGGTTCACTCAGATCGTTATATATAAGGGTGATGGAATTAATAACGATTTGTTGCAATGGCGTTAGGTGTTTATAACTTTCCAGTTCACCGTTTGCTTTAGCTTCGAACGCTCACAGAATCTTTACTTTTTGAAGTTCGCGCTTAATATTTTGGCGAATAACTCTTCAATGTATATACTTTCGAATTTCGTAATAAAAAATTACCAATTTTTTTTCCACCGCCACCCTGTCGTTCCCCATTAAGCAGGTGGCCGACGGTGCTAGCCGTCGTTTCTTGTGGCGCTTCAGAGATCGTGTTCGCGCGTGTGGGCCTCCGTGTCGGAGTGCGGAAGTGACTCCCTGCGTTCAGGCCGAAAGCATACCATTAGGCTATCCAAGCACGACTCACGGCCAGGCCCAAACTTCCGTATGTCGTAAATCGGATGTCTACAATCTATACTCGTGCATATATTATGTATATTTACGTGCTGGGGAGACATTTTTCTTGAAAGTCGTTTGCCTAGTGTCCGTGGATATATACGATTTTACAGTTCCTGTGTTATTCCAAATTACGATGCAATGTTCCTTCGGACACACATGCATGCTCGAAGGACACCTTTATCTTCAATAACCTTACGATGACCACGAGTAAATACCGTCATTGGCCTCTGTTCTGTTCTGTTCTGTCGGCCTCTGTCCCGCTTCAACGCGGGGTCGGCCGTGTTATTACGGATTTGGCAGTGTTAGTTGCAGAGGGTGGCCGGATGCCCTTCCTGACGCCACCCCGAACCCCCCGGGACACAAGTAGTGTACCCCAGCTGTCTGCGTCTAGTGTAAGCCATGAAAGAGTGCGAACGTTTTCAAGTGTCTGTGAGTCGTGTAACTGAGGCGGGACATGGGGACCAGCTCGGTATTCACTTAGCGGTATGTGGAAAACCGCCTAAAAACCACATCCAGGCTGGCCAGCATACATTAAAGGTACTGTGAGTAATAATATCACAATCATTAAAATGTTCAAGGCCACCAACAGATTCAATTGAACCAACTCTTGCCACAGCAATAGTATACCAACCGTTACCATGGCTGAAAGTATAGTTATTGATAGACTATATCTAACAAAGACACTAGGTACTGCCAAAATGGCATAAGACACAATTCCTCTTAATGGCCCTGCCTTATTCTTGTTTGTATGTGCTCCATCTCCAGTCTTATGCTACAGACTTTTAACTGATTCTTACAGCGTAGAACGGTGACGATAAATCCTGCGATGAAAATAACGATGCATCTATGTGCGTCGTTCAATGCTGTTGCCATGCATGCTGCTGACATGCATGCATGTCCGAAGCGAAAATGCATCTTAATATGGAATAACACAGGCACTGCAATATCGTAAAGCTCATGTACTGCCAACAGACATCAAAGTTAGTTGTATTTCATTGTATTGGGTTTGGGACATCAAGCACCACACATCAAACTGTACCAGAGTTAAGTGCTATTTTGTAACATGCTCTTAATGAAAGTTATCCATTATTTCTTACTGTGTTGCCACATTTCTGTTACGCAGCGCCCTGCCAGACAAGCAGCTAGCAAGTATGCAGTGGCTGCGTGTTCTGAACTATAGCAGTTTTCTGCTACCGTGGGTGTTTGGGCTGAACTAATATTAGCATACAGTTGCTAAATTCACAACTATAAGAGCAGAAAATCTCTTAAGTAACATAACGTTTCTATAAGGAACAATTATTATCAATGATAAAATGGTTCAGTAGGAACTAAAGTGCAAGAGCTAAATATAGAATCAGCTGGATATTACAGGTCACTCCTAGGGCAGTGGGAACAAAGACACATAACATCAAGACGGTTCTGTTCCTTATGCCAGAATGCAGGAATGTTTGAACTAAAAATATCCTCCCAAAAGTAACGTAAAATTATTTACACTGTGCTGGCAAAAGGCGCTGGATAGCAATATGCTCTTATATAGACAGTGGCAGTATTGCATACGCAATGTATAAAAGGGCAGTGCATTGGTAGTCAACTGATTCTGTGGAAAGGTTTCCAACGTGATTATGGCCGCACGACGCGAATTAACAGAATTTGAACGCGGAATGGTAGTTGGAACTAGACGCATAGGACATTCCATTTCGGAATTCGTTAGGAGTTTCAATACTCCGAAATCCATAGTGTCAATAGTGTATCCTTATATGGATATGGTGTCTGTTCTTTCGGACGTGTCCAAAAGAACAGACACCATTGATGACCTGCAGACGTCTAGAACGAAATTACAATTATATTAATACCTTCAGCTGCTAACGGGCGTTGATATATATCAACGGGGACAGGTGAAAATGTGTGCTCCGACTGGGACTCGAACCCGAAATCTCCTGCTTGCAGAGCAAACGCTCTTTCCATCTCAGCCACCGAGGGCACAAAGGATAGCACGACTGCACGGACTATCTCGCGCACGCCTCCCGCGAGACCCACATTCTCACTTTGTATGTCCTCACGCTACATTCGTAGTGTCCCACCCCAACACATTACTCGTGGAAGACATTCTTGCCAAGTCCCGTAAGAGTTCGGGTAATATGTGTGCATCCGCACAGAAGAAGAAGGTCATGGCCGGTGTTGCCAGAACTATATACTTATATGGTTATGGTGTCTGTTCTTTCGGACCGAGAGCAGCGGAATTTGCGTAGAGTTGTCAGTGCTAACAGACAAGCAACACCGTGTGAAATAACCGCAGAAATCAACGTGGGACGTACGATGAGTGTATCCATTAAGACAGTGCGGCGAAATTTGGCATTAAAGGGCTATGGCAGTAGACGACTGATGTGGGTGCTTTGCTAACAGCACGATATCGTCTGCAATGTCTCTCCTGGTCTCCATATCGATTGTAGTGTAGCTCACTGGAAAACTGTGGCCTAATCAGATGAGTCCCCAATTCAACTTGTATTAATTGATGGTAGGATTCGAGTGTAGCGCAGACCTGACAAGGTCATGGACACGAGTTGTCAACAAGGCACTGTGACAGCTGGTGGTGGATCTGTAATGGTGTGGGCTGTGTTTACATGGAATGGACGGGAAATGCTTATGTTCGGCTACTTGAAGACAATTTGCAGCCGCTCATAGAGTCCACGTTCGCAAACGGCGATGGAATTTTTACGGATGACAATGCCCCATGTCACCGGGTCGCTATTTTTCGCGATTGATTTGATAGACATCGTGGACTGTACGAGTGAATGATTGGGCCACCCAGATCCCCCGACGTGAATCCCATCGAACATTTGTGGGAGAGAATCGAGAGGTCACTTCGTTCACAAAATACCGCATCGGCAACACTTTCGCAATTACGGATGGCTATAGAGGTATCCCCCCCCATGAACCATGGACCTTGCCGTTGGTGGGGAGGCTTGCGTGCCTCAGCGATACAGATGGCCGTACCGTACGTGCAACCACAACGGAGGGGTATCTGTTGAGAGGCCAGACAAACATGTGGTTCCTGAAGAGGGGCAGCAGCCTTTTTAGTAGTTGCAGGGGCAACAGTCTGGATGATTGACTGATCTGGCCTTGTAACATTAACCAAAACGGCCTTGCTGTGCTGGTACTGCGAACGGCTGAAAGCAAGGGGAAACTACAGCCGTAATTTTTCCCGAGGACATGCAGCTTTACTGTATGATTAAATGATGATGGCGTCCTCTTGGGTAAAATATTCCGGAGGTAAAATAGTCCCCCATTCGGATCTCTGGGCGATGACTACTCAAGAGGACGTCGTTATCAGGAGAAAGAAAACTGGCGTTCTACGGATCGGAGCGTGGAATGTCAGATCCCTTAATCGGGCAGGTAGGTTAGAAAATTTAAAAAGGGAAATGGATAGGTTAAAGTCAGATATAGTGGGAATTAGTGAAGTTCGGTGGCAGGAGGAACAAGACTTTTGGTCAGGTGATTACAGGGTTATAAATACAAAATCAAATAGAGGTAATGCAGGAGTAAGTTTAATAATGAATAAAAAAATAGGAGTCCGGGTTAGCTACTACAAACAGCATAGTGAACGCATTATTGTGGCCAAGATAGACACAAAGCCCATGCCTACTACAGTAGTACAAGTTTATATGCCAACTAGCTCTGCAGATGATGAAGAAATTGATGAAATGTATGACGAGATAAAAGAAATTATTCAGGTAGTGAAGGGAGACGAAAATTTAATAGTCATGGGTGACTGGAATTCGTCAGTAGGAAAAGGGAGAGAAGGAAACATAGTAGGTGAATATGGATTGGGGGGAAGAAATGAAAGAGGAAGCCGCCTTGTAGAATTTTGCACAGAGCATAACTTAATCATAGCCAACACCTGGTTCAAGAATCATAAAAGAAGGTTGTATACCTGGAAGAATCCTGGAGATACTAAAAGGTATCAGATAGATTATATAATGGTAAGACAGAGATTTAGGAACCAGGTTTTAAATTGTAAGACATTTCCAGGGGCAGATGTGGACTCTGACCACAATCTATTGGTTATGAACTGTAGACTAAAACTGAAGAAACTGCAAAAAGGTGGGAATTCAAGGAGATGGGACCTAGATAAACTGAAAGAACGAGAGGTTGTAGAGAGTTTCAGGGAGAGCATAAGGGAGCAATTGACAGGAATGGGGGAAAGAAATACAGTAGAAGAAGAATGGGTAGCTCTGAGGGATGAAGTAGTGAAAGCAGCAGACGATCAAGTAGGTAAAAAGACGAGGGCTAATAGAAGTCCTTGGGTAACAGAAGAAATATTGAATTTAATTGATGAAAGAAGAAAATATAAAAATGCAGTAAATGAAGCAGGCAAAAAGGAATACAAACGTCTCAAAAATGAGATTGACAGGAAGTGCAAAATGGCGAAGCAGGGATGGCTAGAGGACAAATGTAAGGATGTAGAGGTTTGTCTCACTAGGGGTAAGATAGATACTGCCTAGAGGAAAATTAAAGAGACCTTTGGAGAGAAGAGAACCACTTGTATGAATATCAAGAGCTCAGATGGCAACCCAGTTCTAAGCAAAGAAGGGAAGGCAGAAAGGTGGAAGGAGTATATAGAGGGTCTATATAAGGTCGATGTACTTGAGGACAATATTATGGAAATGGAAGAGTATGTAGATGAAGATGAAATGGGAGATACGATACTGCGTGAAGAGTTTGACAGAGCACTGAAGGACCTGAGTCGAAACAAGGCCCCGGGAGTAGACAACATTCCATTAGAACTACTGACGGTCTTGGGAGAGCCAGTCCTGACAAAACTCTACCATCTGGTGAGCAAGATGTATGAGACAGGTGAAATACCCTCAGACTTCAAGAGGAATATAATGATTCCAATCCCAAAGAAAGCAGGTGTTGACAGATGTGAAAATTACCGAACTATCAGTTTAATAAGTCACAGCTGCAAAATACTAACGCGAATTCTTTACAGACGAATGGAAAAACTGGTAGAAGCGGACCTCGGGGAAGATCAGTTTGGATTCCGTAGAAATGTTGAAACACGTGAGGCAATACTAACCTTACGACTTATCTTAGAAGAAAGATTAAGAAAAGGCAAACCTACGTTTCTAGAATTTGTAGACTTAGAGAAAGCTTTTGACAATGTTGACTGGAATACTCTCTTTCACATTCTAAAGGTGGCAGGGGTAAAATACAGGGAGCGAAAGGCTATTTACAATTTGTACAGAAACCAGATGGCAGTTATAAGAGTCGAGGGGCATGAAAGGGAAGCAGTGGTTGGGAAAGGAGTGAGACAGGGTTGTAGCCTCTCCGCGATGTTATTCAATCTGTATATTGAGCAAGCAGTAAAGGAAACAAAAGAAAAATTCGGAGTAGGTATTAAAATTCACGGAGAAGAAGCAAAAACTTTGAGGTTCGCCGATGACATTGTAATTCTGTCAGAGACAGCAAAGGACTTGGAAGAGCAGTTGAACGGAATGGACAGTGTCTTGAAAGGAGGATATAAGATGAACATCAACAAAAGCAAAACGAGGATAATGGAATGTAGTCAAATTAAATCGGGTGATGCTGAGGGAATTAGATTAGGAAATGAGACTCTTAAAGTAGTAAAGGAGTTTTGCTATTTAGGGAGTAAAATAACTGCTGATGGTCGAAGTAGAGAGGATATAAAATGTAGACTGGCAATGGCAAGGAAATCGTTTCTGAAGAAGAGAAATTTGTTAACATCGAGTATAGATTTAAGTGTCAGGAAGTCGTTTCTGAAAGTATTTGTATGGAGCGTAGCCATGTATGGAACTGAAACATGGACGATAACTAGTATGGACAAGAAGAGGATAAAAGGTTTCGAAATGTGGTGCTACAGAAGAATGCTGAAGATAAGGTGGGTAGATCACGTAACTAATGAGGAGGTATTGAATAGGATTGGGGAGAAGAGAAGTTTGTGGCACAACTTGACTAGAAGAAGGGATCGGTTGGTAGGACATGTTTTGAGGCATCAAGGGATCACAAATTTAGCATTGGAGGGCAGCGTGGAGGGTAAAAATCGTAGAGGGAGAGCAAGAGATGAATACACTAAGCAGATTTTGAAGGATGTAGGTTGCAGTAGGTACTGGGAGATGAAGAAGCTTGCACAGGATACAGTAACATGGAGAGCTGCATCAAACCAGTCTCAGGACTGAAGACCACAACAACAACAAACATAGAGGTATCATGGCTCAGTCTGCAGGGAACTTCCAACGACTTGTTGAGTCCATGCCACGTCGAGTTGCTGCACTAGATCGGACAAATGGATGTCCGACACGATATTAGGAGGTATGACATGACTTTTGTCACCTCAGTGTAATTCACTAGGACTGCGCCTAATAAACTGCTTCTGATGTATATCCAAGTATGTTTTGCTGACTTACAAATAAAAATTTTAAGATTCGTACTTGGATATACCTCGTTAAAAGAGAAAATAAACATTGATATTGCAGAACATTTTTGTAAACATAAAAAAACAACCGAAGATCAATCGTCCTCTGTTGCCTGTTTCCATTTACTAACGAGTGGTGTAGTCTCAGACCCCTTTCTAAGTCTAGTGTACTGCTTCCTGGCCAGAAAACCCTATTGAAGTACGCCGCATAAACTGTTGTTTTTATTATTAGTATGGAATAGTAAAAAAGATTAAGTGACTACAAGGGTAAAATAGGAAGATATGGATATTGTTAGCTGACTGGTTTCCACGTCTGCTAGAAGAAACTCTATAGTTGTTTCAAATGTTCTTCTGGGGCATACTTCACAGACGCAATAACACAAGATATTTTAGCTTTGCCTAATTTACCTGGAAAGAGAAAGAAAGAAAGGCTTTCTGATATGCTTAACATTATACACTGCCCAACAGAGTGGAGCACCCAGAAAGCGAGGAGAAAATCAAATTAAAATTCACGAGTTGAGAGGACATGTGATGTAATTTCAGGAAATTGCAATATAGAGTCAAATTTGCGAAGAACTTGGCAGTTTTAGTGAACTTATCAGTAAGGCGTTCCGTCGCATCTGGTCTGGATCCATGCACTGATTCGGTTGAGGCTGGTGTCATAAAGCCGCTGAATCATATCCTGAGGCAAGCTGGCACACACTGTTGTAATTCATCGTTGTTATCCTGGCTACTGGTTCTAGGACGGAGTTGATGTCCAAACTGGTCCCACACAAGTGCCATCGGAAACAGACCTGAGCATTTTGATGGCCACAGGAGTACCTCAACAGCACGCATACAGTTCACTGGAACACATCCCATACGTGGCAAGGCATTGTCATGTTGAAAAATGGCACCACGACACTGCAGCATGAGAGGTAACACAGGAGGACGCAGGATTCCCGTGACTTACCTTTGTGCTGATGGCTCCTCACAACATGATGTGATGGGGGGGATCTCTTCCCAGATGCCACAGTATTCACCAATAATCGTCAACCAGGGTAGGGCAGCATGATTCAACGTAGAAAACGTCACTGATCAGCAGACCATGCTTTCCGGTTGCGGCGCTACTCCAAAGACAGCCGTTTGTGTTGTGGTGTTAACGGTAGTCTACGCATCGGACGGTAGTTCTCTCGTCCGGCTGCTGCTAGTTTCCGATCAATGATGTGGAATGCCATAGAATGTTGCAGGGGGTCCATTTCTTGTTCTCAGATGACAGACGCATATGTGAAGGCATTACAATGTGCTTGTGCACAACACGGTATGCCTCCAGGCATCGTCGATCAGAATCTTGACGACGGCAATGCCTCCTGTGCGATCCAACATAGGGTCACTGTCACATCCGAATGCCCCACATATCTGGATACTGCTCGATTCAACCTGCCATCCAAACGGAGACCGACAATGAGATTCCTATCAAACTCTGCGGGGTGCCGATAACACTGTCTCATGCGAGTACGCAACATCTCCGTCTCTTTCATCATGATTAGTCAACGTCTGACGCAGTTCACACCTCTTATATGCCTTGTAAATTGGAAATTTGTGGTAAGTTCTGTGGGACCAAACTGCTAAGGTCATCAGTCCCTAGGCTTACACACTACTTAATCTAGCTTAAACTAACTTACACTAAGGACACCACACAAACCCATGCCCGAGGGAGGGCTCGAATCTCCTATGCGGGGAGCTGTCTGATCCATGACAAAGCGCCCTTAGTCAGCGCAGCTACCTCACGCGGCTTATATGCCTTGTCAGTCCTGGTGGCAAGACGAAACACGAATAGCACAAATGCACTCTGAAGGTCTTTCTACCTGTTACAGAGAATTCCAACGCTAATCATTTGCATACCCGCCGATGATGTGTACGTGTACGGAGTTACATTGACACTCCACCATGTCTTCTGGGTGCTTCGTTTTTTTTTTTTTTTTTTTTCAGGTAGTGTAGTCATGAGCCAACGGCCTTGCCGAAGCGATAACACCAGTTCCAGCCAGATCACCGAAGTTAAGCACTGTCGGTGTTGGCTAGCACTTGGAGCACTCAGCCCTTATGAAGCCATCTGAGGAACTACTTGAATGACAAGTAGCGGCTCCAGTCAGGAAAACTGACAACGGCCGGCAGAGCGGTGTGCTAACCACATGCCCTCCCCCCCCCCTTATATTTGCATCCAGTGACACCTACTGGTTGAGGATGACACGGTGGTAGGTCGGTGGCGTTCGGCCTTCCGGGGCCTTCTCGGACGGAGTTAGTTAATTAGTTAGTTAGTTAGTGTATTCATGAACAAACAAGATACACAAGTGACAGAGGAGGTATATGAGGGGTAGAACGATGTCTTCGCACACAGAGAAACCTCTGTCCCAACACAACGAAAATTATAGTTCACAGCAGCCTGTTATTTGCAGAAATAACGTGAACAGTTCCTTACTTGACTTATTAAACTGACTACTCTTATCATTGACAGCAACGACTAGCGTTGACAAGTTTATCTGAAGCGGTTTGCAATTCGCAGAACTTTATGTATTTCGTCCACAGGCATATATACAAAGCATTAATTTTCAAGCTAATTTAAGTATGGTTTTAATTGAACGTGTATACCATGATTTATTAAATTTCTACATGTACAGGGCTATTACAAATGATAGAAGCGATTTCATAAATTCACTGTAGCTCCATTCATTGACATATGGTCACGACACACTACAGATACGTAGAAAAACTCATAAAGTTTTGTTCGGCTGAAGCCGCACTTCAGGTTTCTGCCACCAGAGCGCTCGAGAGCGCAGTGAGAAAAAATGGAGACAGGAGCCGAGAAAGCGTATGTGGTGCTTGAAATGCACTCACATCAGTCAGTCATAACAGTGCAACGACACTTCAGGACGAAGTTCAACAAAGATCCACCAACTGCTAACGCCATTCGGCGATGGTATGCGCAGTTTAAAGCTTCTGGATGGCTCTGTAAGGGGAAATCAACGGGTCGGCCTGCAGTGAGCGATGAAACGGTTGAACGCGTGCGGGCAAGTTTCACGCGTAGCCCGCGGAAGTCGACGAATAAAGCAAGCAGGGAGCTAAACGTACCACAGCCGACGGTTTGGAAAATCTTACGGAAAAGGCTAAAGCAGAAGCCTTACCGTTTACAATTTCTAGAAGCCCTGACACCCGATGACAAAGTCAAACGCTTTGAATTTTCAGCGCGGTTGCAACAGCTCATGGAAGAGGATGCGTTCAGTGCGAAACTTGTTTTCAGTGATGAAGCAACATTTTTTCTTAATGGTGAAGTGAACAGACACAATGTGCGAATCTGGGCGGTAGAGAATCCTCACGCATTCGTGCAGCAAATTCGCAATTCACCAAAAGTTAACGTGTTTTGTGCAATCTCACGGTTTAAAGTTTACGGCCCCTTTTTCTTCTGCGAAAAAAACGTTACAGGACACGTGTATCTGGACATGCTGGAAAATTGGCTCATGCCACAACTGGAGACCGACAGCGCCGACTTCATCTTTCAACAGGATGGTGCTCCACCGCACTTCCATCATGATGTTCGGCATTTCTTAAGCAGGAGATTGGAAAACCGATGGATCAGTCGTGGTGGAGATCATGATCAGCAATTTATGTCATGGCCTCCACGCTCTCCCGACTTAACCCCATGCGATTTCTTTCTGTGGGGTTATGTGAAAGATTCAGTGTTTAAACCTCCTCTACCAAGAAACGTGCCAGAACTGCGAGCTCGCATCAACGATGCTTTCGAACTCATTGATGGGGACATGCTGCGCCGAGTGTGGAAGGAACTTGATTATCGGCTTGATGTCTGCCGAATCACTAAAGGGGCACATATCGAACATTTGTGAATGCCTAAAAAAACTTTTTGAGTTTTTGTATGTGTGTGCAAAGCATTGTGAAAATATCTCAAATAATAAAGTTATTGTAGAGTTGTGAAATCGCTTCAATCATTTGTAATAACCCTGTATTAAATATATTCCTCTGAGATTCATTTAGAATCGGTGCCAATAACCCGCCGTCGAACGCCATAAACCCAAAATAACACGCACTTCATGTTCTTTACCGACGGAATTGTTTTTTTATGTCCATATTTGGTGTAAAATATATATCTAGGAGCTGAAATATATATCTAGGAGCTGATTGACCAAAGTATACACAGACAGGAAAATGTTAGCAGAAAATGTCAAGCTTTCTTTCACAAGTCAATCGGAGGTTGCTTCTTATCTGCGCTTCCTTGTCAAACAACTACTAAAGTTAAGGACCCAGAACCACACTAGGTTTCACAAACGAAGCACCCATAACTGCAGGAATTCCTGCCAAGTCGAAAATAACAGTGACCATCACCTGATGTGAGTGATGTCATATTCGGTAAGTAGATCGATATCTTTAGAGACTGGAAGAGAACACGTCACTCAAGTACATGAGTGGGAGCAGAACATTTCCACCCGATAAGCGCTCCAGATCACTGACATCTTTATGTGGGCGGCTACAGAACACACTCTCTGTCTTCGATCGAACAGTTCACGCATCATCACGTACAAGGGCAAAATGGCTCTGAGCACTATGCGAGTTAATTTCTGAGGTCATCAGTCGCCTAAAACTCAGAACTAATTAAACCTAACTAATCTAAGGACATCACACACATCCATGCCCGAGGCAGGATTCGAACCTGCGACCGTAGCGGTCGCTCGGTTCCAGACTGTAGCGCCTAGAACCGCACGGCCACTCCGGCCGGCGTACAAGGGCAAAATGAAAAGTACTCATGTGCCACATAAATGATGCTGGTGTGAATGTATTTTTCTTTTCAATTTGAGTTATTACATCTTGCAGGTAAACGTTAGTCAATTGACAGTTTGATGGAATATTTCTTTCTAATTCAGTCAAGTTGTGTGCTTTCGTACATACGCACAAACTGGAGTACCGTGCCGATACAAAATCCTTTATTTTGAACAGTTCATCGATAGTAAAAATTCATCTACAGCCTGTGCGGCTATGTAAGGCGCGGACTTCTTCATTTTAAACAGTTCATTATTGTTGGTTCATTTGAAATCTGGCCTTACTTATCACCAATATAATCCACGTGGAATACGTCTGATTACTAGCACAGATGAAAATATCAAGGAAATGCACAATTTACTTGTGGACCAATGTAATGTATTAAATCTATAACGTCATAAGCATACCAGAAGAAAGGGTATGATAAATTTTATAATAAGAATCGGTGCTATTTTACAAGAAGACTTAACTACATTGCGCAACACAGTTAAAGGATCCCTTTTTTGAAGCCCCATAGCTGTCTCTCATTGAGACGTATAATTTTGAAATTTGGCTCAAAGGTGTCCACAACCTACCTCTGTAATGGTGCAAAACGTGGCCCCCTCCGACGCCATCCTTGGGTTTGACGACACTGTAAACAGCTAGGTGATGATGCCTGCGAAAAAAGGCCACAGTTCAGACGTTCATGTGAGGTGGATTAATGACGTCACATTGGCACAAATTTCACCACAATTATGGTCAACGCAGCTGTAGGCGTCTCACACAATGGGAAGGTCGTAACATCCTCTCTTATCCACATTTTAGCCCCTTTGACGCCTCTGCGACGGAGGTTGGAACAGCGACACCCAGCGCTGAAATCACACTGTCTCCTTATGGGTAGCCGAGGAAAAGGTTTCAGACTCACCACCACTCAGAATCGACCAGAAAAAGCCTCAAGGTGTGGCATAAATGGCGTCAATGAAACCACTCTTTCCCTTTGGCTGTCGATCCCCGAGCATTTCGCGGTCGAAAACGTCAGTTCAAAGTGCGATGAGCAAGAGGACGAAGGCCTTGACAATCTTTGACGCTGCTGACATCCTCAGATATTTTAATCACTCTCTGAGGGCATTGTGGGCCTGTATTCCTATTTTATTTGGAGTGCAGACCTGCCCTAATTTTTGCTCTTGTGCACAGGTTGTAACCTCTAGGAACCGTTCAAAACCATTCGACGAAATATGAACGTGATCCAAAATAACAATGTGTGTTTATGCTTTTTCAGCACTCTTGTTTCGCGCTCTCCTGTTGCATTATCACAGAGGATTGCGACATTGACACATGGGTGAATACAACAGAAAAGAGTCCTTCTAACACCCCCAGTTCAGCAATAACCTCGGTGACATCCACATTTACTGAAAATTTTAAAAACGTGCCTTTACAGAGAAAACCTGTGAAGCAGCCCTAGGCGCCTGCTGGCAGGTAACCAACTGACATCCTTCTGATGCTACTTGCCTGCCTGCAGGCACCTAGGACCATTTCGCCAGTTTCCTCTCTAAAGACACATTTTTAAAATTTTCTGTATATGTAGGCTGGTGCCACCGAGGTTGTTGCCAAACTGGGAGGTCTCAGAGGGAATCTTTGGAGTTTTATTTATGTACGTGTCAATCTTGCACCTCTCTCTGATCATGCAACAAGAGGGCATAAAGCAGGAGGGCTGAAAAAGCATAAGCACCTTTTGCTGCTTCGGATCGTCTTCAAATTTCGTCGAATGATTTTGAGAAGTCTATGGTGTTTCCAAGTGGCAACGGCCGTGCCACAGTGGATACACCGGTTCCCGTGGGATCACCGAACTTAAGCGCTGTCGGGCGTGGTCGGCACTTGGATGGGTAACCATCCAACCGCCATGCGCTGTTGCCATTTTTCGGGTTGCACTCAGCCTCGTGATGCCAATTGAGGAGCTACTCGACAGAATAGTAGCGGCTCCGGTCAAAGAAAACCATCACAACGACCGGGAGAGCGGTGTGCTGACCACACGCCCCTCCTATCCGCATCCTCATCTTTGATACGGCGGTCGGATGGTCCCGATGGGCCACTTGTGGCCTGAAGACGGAGTGCGTGGTGTTTCCAATATACACTCCTGGAAATGGAAAAAAGAACACATTGACACCGGTGTGTCAGACCCACCATACTTGCTCCGGACACTGCGAGAGGGCTGTACAAGCAATGATCACACGCACGGCACAGCGGACACACCAGGAACCGCGGTGTTGGCCGTCGAATGGCGCTAGCTGCGCAGCATTTGTGCACCGCCGCCGTCAGTGTCAGCCAGTTTGCCGTGGCATACGGAGCTCCATCGCAGTCTTTAACACTGGTAGCATGCCGCGACAGCGTGGACGTGAACCGTATGTGCAGTTGACGGACTTTGAGCGAGGGCGTATAGTGGGCATGCGGGAGGCCAGGTGGACGTACCGCCGAATTGCTCAACACGTGGGGCGTGAGGTCTCCACAGTACATCGATGTTGTCGCCAGTGGTCGGCGGAAGGTGCATGTGCCCGTCGACCTGGGACCGGACCGCAGCGACGCACGGGTGCACGCCAAGACCGTAGGATCCTACGCAGTGCCGTAGGGGACCGCACCGCCACTTCCCAGCAAATTAGGGACACTGTTGCTCCTGGGGTATCGGCGAGGACCATTCGCAACCGTCTCCATGAAGCTGGGCTACGGTCCCGCACACCGTTAGGCCGTCTTCCGCTCACGCCCCAACATCGTGCAGCCCGCCCCCAGTGGTGTCGCGACAGGCGTGAATGGAGGGACGAATGGAGACGTGTCGTCTTCAGCGATGAGAGTCGCTTCTGCCTTGGTGCCAATGATGGTCGTATGCGTGTTTGGCGCCGTGCAGGTGAGCGCCACAATCAGGACTGCATACGACCGAGGCACACAGGGCCAACACCCGGCATCATCATGTGGGGAGCGATCTCCTACACTGGCCGTACACCACTGGTGATCGTCGAGGGGACACTGAATAGTGCACGGTACATCCAAACCATCATCGAACCCATCGTTCTACCATTCCTAGACCGGCAAGGGAACTTGCTGTTCCAACAGGACAATGCACGTCCGCATGTATCCCATGCCACCCAACGTGCTCTGGAAGGTGTAAGACAACTACCCTGGCCAGCAAGATCTCCGGATCTGTCCCCCATTGAGCATGTTTGGGACTGGATGAAGCGTCGTCTCACGCGGTCTGCACGTCCAGCACGAACGCTGGTCCAACTGAGGCGCCAGGTGGAAATGGCATGGCAAGCCGTTCCACAGGACTACATCCAGCATCTCTACGATCATCCCCATGGGAGGATAGCAGCCTGCATTGCTGCGAAAGGTGGATATACACTGTACTAGTGCCGACATTGTGCATGCTCTGTTGTCTGTGTCTATGTGCCTGTGGTTCTGTCAGTGTGATCATGTGATGTATCTGACCCCAGTAATGTGTCAATAAAGTTTCCCCTTCCTGGGACAATGAATTCACGGTGTTCTTATTTCAATTTCCAGGAGTGTATATACAAGAGGAAGTATTGTGGTCACGCTGCACTCCAAAGGGGTGCGATCACTGCAAAGAGGGCGCAGCTCCACAGTGTCTTTACAGAGGGACTGAAACGTCTGGGGATGTCGGCAGTTTCGAAGATTGTCAAGGCCTTCGTCTTATCACTCATCGCACTGAGAACTGTCGTTTTCTACCGCAAAATGTGCGGGATTCAACGCCCCACGGAAACGGGTTGTTTAACTGAACGCCCTTTATGCCACCTCCAGAGGCCTTTTCGTGTCGATTCTGTGTGGGGGTTTGTCTGAAATCTATTCCTCGACCACCCATAAGAAAATTCGACGCTGGGTATCGTCGTTCTGACCTCCATCGCAGAGGCGTCGAAAGGATGAGGGAAATGTAGGTTAGAGGTGTGACGACCTTCCCATCTAGTGACAAGTTCACGGTGGCATTGTGCATAATTGCGGTGAAATGTTGCCAATGTGACATCTTTAACGTACCTTAGTGTCATCACCTTGCTGTCTCAAGTGTCGTCGAGCCCGAGGCTGGCGACACAGGGCTCCACGCTTTTATACAATTACAGGGGAAGGTTGTAGGCAACTTTGAACCAAATTTCAAACTTACGCATAGCTATGGGAGAAAAATACAAGGTTCTGAAAAACGGGGCCTTTAAATTGAAACGCCCCGTCCCCTTAGAAAAATTATACATGACTGTGCTTAAACTGACACACAATATTTTTGGCGCAACGCAATCTGACTTTCAAAAATCCCTACAAAAGAATGGCCCTGACTAACATTAACCTATAAGTTTCACAAATCACTTACCTCACAAAAATCTTCGTTACTCGAACTACTGCAATACAGCGAGCGCCACTACTGCCAGCTAAATAAAAGATTCAAACTACTAAAGGCACTAGCCAATGATAGGTATAGCTAGCAAATGAAAGATTTTGATAGAGAACAAACAATGTATTTACCTTAATAGTGTTCAAAAGTCATAATATATATAGCAGTTCATGACATCCAGTCTTACAAATTTCAAAACTCCGCCATTTCTCTCCCCACATCCACCACTGCTGGCGGCTCACCTCCAACTGCGCAACGCTACGCGCTGTTAACAGTCAACTGCCCAACGCTACAATGGCGAGTATTACAACAATGCCAACCAGCCACAGACTGCACACAGCACAGCCAGTGGTTTTCATACAGAGCGCTACGTGGCGGCGGCGTTACCAATATAAGAACCTAAACAGCCTGCTTACAAAATGTATTGTGCAGTGAAGCCTTGCACAAAGTCTGTGTCGCATATGATGATGGCGACCAGAAAAGACTTTCACAGATATGTTTGGAATTTTATTTTATACGTATTCTACCCGTTTTGAGCCGTTTTGTGCGCTGATAACGTAGACAGTGAAAGTCGTGGTTCTTCCATTTCGTGATACAATCGTAACAGTCATCAAAGCAGTGGGTGCATTTTGGTGGCCTCGGAGCGAAGAGACTAAGTCGAATTTTGGGCAGTGGTAAAAATGAGGTATTTAAAGTATAAACTGTTGTAAAGTTCTCCCCGTTTCATCGATTTTCCATCCACCTTGCGCACTTGTGAAGAGATTTATAGCTTTGAGTCAAATAAATGTGTAGAACAATCGCGGTGCCAGGCTGAAAATTTCTTATTTTACCCTCGTAGATGTTTGAAAATAAATTAATAAGGTCCATATGATGATGGAGAATATTTTGACGTTGTATGTGTCGTCTGTCGTACATCCATTCATAAAATTCCATCGTTCTCTTATCTGCACCTGTCACGCCACAGAAATGTCAAATCATGTGGCGTATTCATTTACAATGACCTATGGTTACCTCGGACTTTTCACAGAGTGGATATCGCTAATGTCAGTACACAGGTTTCCGTCAGTTTACTGGTCGTCTGTAAACTAGTGCCCAAAAAGTAGCACCAGGTGTTGTATCTGTATATGAGGTGGCTCGACGTTACACACTCGATGTGATGCATGAACTTGATCAAAAACTGAGAAAGTGCCCTTGAAGGACCCTCTCAGAGCCAAACACCAGCACTGTACCAAATCGGAATTTGTCCTCTGATCGAGCTCTCTCCATATAAAAAAGTCAATCACTCGAAAAATATAAATTCTAGGTATTACAAACCCGACAGGAAGATCAAACAGATACACGGTACCAAAAAAGTAAATGTGTGAATTAAATACAGTAAAAACACATATACGTATCAAAATAGAGAAACTATTCCTTTGGAAGTATTCTGTGGAGAACGTGGCGGCATACAACATCCACCCATGAAATCTCTCTCTCTCTCTCTCTCTCTCTCTCTCTCTCTCTCTCTCTCTCTCCCCACTTTTTTCTCTTTTACACGTTTTAACGAGAAACAATCTACGTTACTAAAACAACCGTATCGACAAAGCTCTAAGCAGTCGTAGGCTCCTGCGATCGCTGTATTTTAATTAAAATATTTTTGGAAATATGGCCGCATCATACTGTGTACAATTAAACTTTTTCTCACAATTATCTGTAAATGTAAAAAAAATTTATATTCTTAATTATGACCTTAGTTCTTGAATGCCCCCACCCGCCCGGCATACCACGTCAATGGACATGTCTATGACCTTGGCGATCACATGACAACCGAATTGGACAAAACGAAATCACGACACCGTCACTGTTGCCACAAACTTGTGTCACAACTGTGCAACGGCACAGTAAAATGAACGCTACGAAAGGTGTCAACCAAATCGTGGTTCTGCTTTAGTACAGAGAGTGATGTTCACAGCGGAGGTTTGCACTGTTGGAGAACAGCGTTCGACCTTTGCTAATACTTACCCGGGAATACTTTAAGTAGCATTATATTGACGATGACTCCTTCCCTGGGTGCATTATTGCTGGCACCTCAAGTAGATGGGAGTCAAACAGTCAGCAAACCTAGATTCTTCCCCCTCCAGGTTCTAGTGACAACGATGAGGACTCAGTGTGCCTTAAACGTTTGAGTCCTTGCTTACATTCAACAAGAAGTCAATAAAGCGTACTGTGTACATACTCCGCATGCCACCACATGGTGCATGGAGGAAGATACCCATTAACATTGCTGGTATTTCACTTTCCTGTTCGATTCTAAAATAGAACGACCGAAAATAGATTGTTTATATGCTTCCGTATGAACCCTGATTTCTCTTGTTTTGGCGGTCGTTGGGCGAGGAGCACATTGTTGGCAGTTTAATCGTTCTGCAACCTGTCGCAAATCAGGATTTCCTAAACTTTCTCAATGATTTTTCGTGAAAAGAAAGTCTCCTGTCCTCCAGGGATTCCCATTTGAGTTCATGGAGCATTTTCTTAATACTCACGTATCGCGGATGTAAGCAGTACAAGAGACAAAAAACTAAACTAAACTCCGCCCGAACAGACCATGAAGGCCCAACGCTACCGCATGGCCGCCGTGTCATCTTCAGCCCACAGGCGTCATTGGATGTGGATATGGAGGAGTACGTGGTCAGCACATCGCTCTCCCGGCCATATGTCAGTTTACGAGTCCGGAGCCTCTCCTTCTCAGTCAAGTAGCTCCTTACTTCGCCTCAGAAGGGCTGAGTGCACCCCGCTTTCCAACAGCCCTCGGCAGACCGGATGGTCACTCATCGAAGTGCTAGCCCAGCCCGGCAGCGCTTAACTTCGGTGACCTGACGGGAACTGGTATGGCCACTGCAGCAAGGCCGGTGGCCAGTACAAGAGACAGAGAACTAAAAATGAGCAAAATGAGCCGTATTGTATTTTATGTAGCTGCAGCTTAGAGTATGAAATTAAAGAGTTCAGTGATGAAGGTATTTGATAATGGTGTTTTGCTCTTATCATGACTAATACTTCATGTTTATTCCTACTTAAAACACAGTCTTTCATGATACAATTCACGTGAACAAATTTATGGAAATTCTAGATGAATGAACACAAATATGATGAAGGGAAAAGACCTCATTTAACATGATGTATACGAGGGACGGGGCTCTCGCAGGCGATTTGGTATGGAAAAGTGTACTAATCATTTTTTCAAAGCCAACAGTGATAACCATTTATACTTCGATACGATAGCATTCCACTATGTGATCTGAATTAGGAGCAGCAGCCTCGTTGTCATAGCGAATATACACTCCTGGAAATTGAAATAAGAACACCGTGAATTCATTGTCCCAGGAAGGGGAAACTTTATTGACACATTCCTGGGGTCAGATACATCACATGATCACACTGACAGAACCACAGGCACATAGACACAGGCAACAGAGCATGCACAATGTCGGCACTAGTACAGTGTATATCCACCTTTCGCAGCAATGCAGGCTGCTATTCTCCCATGGAGACGATCGTAGAGATGCTGGATGTAGTCCTGTGGAACGGCTTGCCATGCCATTTCCACCTGGCGCCTCAGTTGGACCAGCGTTCGTGCTGGACGTGCAGACCGCGTGAGACGACGCTTCATCCAGTCCCAAACATGCTCAATGGGGGACAGATCCGGAGATCTTGCTGGCCAGGGTAGTTGACTTTCACCTTCTAGAGCACGTTGGGTGGCACGGGATACATGCGGACGTGCATTGTCCTGTTGGAACAGCAAGTTCCCTTGCCGGTCTAGGAATGGTAGAACGATGGGTTCGATGACGGTTTGGATGTACCGTGCACTATTCAGTGTCGCCTCGACGATTACCAGTGGTGTACGGCCAGTGTAGGAGATCGCTCCCCACACCATGATGCCGGGTGTTGGCCCTGTGTGCCTCGGTCGTATGCAGTCCTGATTGTGGCGCTCACCTGCACGGCGCCAAACACGCATACGACCATCATTGGCACCAAGGCAGAAGCGACTCTCATCGCTGAAGACGACACGTCTCCATTCGTCCCTCCATTCACGCCTGTCGCGACACCACTGGAGGCGGGCTGCACGATGTTGGGGCGTGAGCGGAAGACGGCCTAACGGTGTGCGGGACCGTAGCCCAGCTTCATGGAGACGGTTGCGAATGGTCCTCGCCGATACCCCAGGAGCAACAGTGTCCCTAATTTGCTGGGAAGTGGCGGTGCGGTCCCCTACGGCACTGCGTAGGATCCTACGGTCTTGGCGTGTATCCGTGCGTCGCTGCGGTCCGGTCCCAGGTCGACGGGCACGTGCACCTTCCGCCGACCACTGGCGACAACATCGATGTACTGTGGAGACCTCACGCCCCACGTGTTGAGCAATTCGGCGGTACGTCCACCCGGCCTCCCGCATGCCCACTGTACGCCCTCGCTCAAAGTCCGTCAACTGCACATACGGTTCACGTCCACGCTGTCGCGGCATGCTACCAGTGTTAAAGACTGCGATGGAGCTCCGTATGCCACGGCAAACTGGCTGACACTGACGGCGGCGGTGCACAAATGCTGCGCAGCTAGCGCCATTCGACGGCCAACACCGCGGTTCCTGGTGTGTCCGCTGTGCCGTGCGTGTGATCATTGCTTGTACAGCCCTCTCGCAGTGTCCGGAGCAAGTATGGTGGGTCTGACACACCGGTGTCAATGTGTTCTTTTTTCCATTTCCAGGAGTGTATATGCACAGTTGTACAGGATCATGTAGATAAATACATCAAAGAATAAACTTAAGCATTTATTAACTGAGAAAAGCTGATATTCAGTAGAATATTTCAAGTTGTAATCTCCCTTTGTAAAGCATTGTATATATCATAAGTTTGTTTTTGCAAGACAAAAGTGGTAATTTCTGATCTTCACGCACTATCAATGTATGCAAAAAAATGGCTCTGAGCACTATGGGACTCGACTGCTGAGGTCATTAGTCCCCTAGGACTTAGAACTAGTTAAACCTAACTAACCTAAGGACATCACACACATCCATGCCCGAGGCAGGATTCGAACCTGCGACCGTAGCGGTCTCGCGGTTCCAGACTGCAGCGCCAGAACCGCGCGGCCACTTCGGCCGGCTATCAATGTATGCATTTATATTTAAAGTTGTAAAGTTGCCCTGTAAAACAGTCTATATAGCATAAGTTTGTTTCTCCAACAAAAGATGATAATTTCTGACCTTCACTATTTATATCAATGTGTGCAAATAAACAAATTTTAGGCCAGCTGCTGTGGCTTCTCAGTACGTGATCTATGTATGTTTGGTATATTAACAATGTATACGCTGGAATCAGTAACGTATTAATAAATGGTTTTCAGTGGTAATTGCTTTTTAAATTATTCATACTAGTTCTCGTCTAGGGGAAGGTCTTTATATTACATCATTATACCTTAGAAAATAATTTTTAGCAGCTAACCTGCACGGTGCAGATCGTTATCTCACCGTAGGAGCAAGCTGTCAAAAAACACGCCAATGGCTATAGTCTTAATTACTGGACACTATGCATGAAGTGCATAGCCAAATTATACGTAAAATGTGGCAGAAGGAGTGTTCTTTCGAATATCGTTTCCAAACTGCTGAGATGGTTGTAAAACTTCGGTTCGTAATATTTGTATTGTATACCCTCATGGGCCACTACGCAGTCTGTCCGCATACAGGTGAGTGCCCCAGTGTTTTATAAACGGCTCAAGTGATAGTACGTAAATGGGCATGAACGTCTCCATATGAGCAATACTCCTAAACATTTTCTCTGTAGTCATTGAATGGAGGAGTATACTAGATGACCCTAGTTAAATTTTGAATAAAACTTTCCAAAAAAAGTAACTGTGCAAAATTTGAAGGGAAAGTTATTATTTTCCAAGTTTCGTTTTTTTCCATATTTTCCATTATTTTCTGCGAATAATTTCATTTCAAACAGTAATAAGTTTCATGTAGTTATACTCGTTTTCTTTTTCTTTTTTATCTCCTTTTTAGGGGTTGCCAATGCTAAGGAAAATGTACATATTTCAGAGTTCCATTTTAAAAATCCCGTAATGACGTCAGCGTCTCAGTCAATAAGTGTTTCTAGTATTAACCTTGGAGAGAAGTACAGGGCCCACAGATTACTTAATTTCTGGGATATGGCATGTGGTGTAAATATTTCATGAAATATTAGGTGCATACACGTTCTGTGAGACTACCTGTAAATCCTGGGTACCCCTGACTTATCATACCAGCTCATTTTCTAGAAGACGTTATGTCCTAACTTCTTCTAGGTTGGGCGAACTATTAAAGGCGAACGGAACGGCGAAACTCACATTGCGTGTAATCTGCTAAGCAACGAAGGCAATTTCATTTGAGGAACTCGAGCAATATTAGTATCGGTGAACATATATCTTAAAGCTCAAGAGCTCTTGTTCAGAAAGTGTTTTGGTATGTTATGATTTTCATAGCAGTGACTGGCTGAGAAACGCTAAAGGAAAGAAACAAATTTTATGTTTTAATAGGTGTAATTAAAAATTAGTATATAATGTATTCCAATAGTTTTTCTTTCACATATCGTACCTCTTCCCAAACGATAAAAAATTATGATCTTGTGCGCATTTGCCGGTTATCGCTAGTAAACCGACAATAAGTAAATTTGTTCTCTTTATTACATATTTTTAGTTTCAAAATAGCAAAAAATATGTCTGTTTGAAGTAGGCACTGTAAGTAAAGGTGTTGTCCTCACTGAAAAATTAAAAATGTATATTTAATCACATAACGAATATCCTAAAAATGTGTTTAGTATGCTCTTATACTTCATCCGACTCGCAGTGTCATAAAAATTGTTTCAATGTCATCGTAATGTCGGAATATGTAAAAAATATTCAGGCAAAATCATATTCAGTTTCGAGAACATTATTCAACTATACAAATTTTGGCTCGTCTTCCAATATGTAATTCTAAATATGTCCATGATTCTCCTTCTTTCCAGCGGATTTCAGGCAGTGTTAGGTTCTGCTTTTATTTGGTCGTCAACTGGTTTGCCTAAGAGGCACTTCCCGACTGAAGCGTTCGCATTGTTTTCAAGGAAATGAGTTGGTACGGTAGATGCGGGACACGTTTGAGAAAAGCTATCTCCAGAACCAGACGTTGGTTTGAAGTGTCTCTGCTCCCGTGTGGTCTATCGTTAGTTAGTCCTCTCAACTCACTGTAGTTGTTGCAACCTTTTTTCTTGTATCGGTTGGTCTGTGTACTGACGTCGATGTCGTTTCCAACTACACTTTCATTCCTTGTCCCTTATAAAATTATCATGTTTCAATAAGTTTCCAGTATATGTGCATCTTATAGTCATTAAAATGAAATTCTTTTGTGTTCCTATTGTTCACGTTTGGCTTACTTAGACCATTATACACCACAAAGGGTCTTGACAAAGTCCGTTTGCATGTCTCTTCTAAATACAGGGTGATTCAAAAAGAATACCACAACTTTTAAAATGTGTATTTAATGAAAGAAACATAATATAACCTTCTGTTATACATAATTACAAAGAGTATTTAAAAAGGTTTTTTTCACTCAAAAACAAGTTCAGAGATGTTCAATATGGCCCCCTCCAGACACTCGAGCAATATCAACCCGATACTCCAACTCGTTCCACACTCTCTGTAGCATATCAGGCGTAACAGTTTGGATAGCTGCTGTTATTTCTCGTTTCAAATCATCAATGGTGGCTGGGAGAGGTGGCCGAAACACCATATCCTTAACATACCCCCATAAGAAAAAATCGCAGGGGGTAAGATCAGGGCTTCTTGGAGGCCAGTGATGAAGTGCTCTGTCACGGGCTGCCTGGCGGCCGATCCATCGCCTCGGGTAGTTGACGTTCAGGTAGTTACGGACAGATAAGTGCCAATGTGGTGGCGCTCCATCCTGCTGAAATATGAATTGTTGTGCTTCTTGTTCGAGCTGAGGGAACAGCCAATTCTCTAACATCTCCAGATACTGTAGTCCAGTTACAGTAGCACCTTCGAAGAAAAAGGGACCAAAAACTTTATTGGCTGAAATGGCACAGAAAACGTTCACCTTAGGCGAGTCACGTTCATGCTGAGTTGTTTCCCGCCGATTCTCAGTGCCCCATATACAGACATTGTGACGGTTGACTTTCCCGTTAGTGTGGAAAGTTGCTTCATCACTAAACACAATCTTTGAAACGAAAGATTCATCTGTTCCCATTTGAGCAAGGATAAAATCACAGAAATCGATTCTTTTAATCTTATCAGCTGCAGACAGTGCTTGAACCAATTTCAGACGATAAGGTTTCATAACTAACCTTTTTCGTAGGACTCTCCATACAGTTGATTGTGGAATTTGCAGCTCTCTGCTAGCTCTGCGAGTCGATTTTCCTGGGCTGCGAACAAATGCTTGCTGGATGCGTGCTACATTTTCATCACTCGTTCTCGGCCGTCCAGAACTTTTCCCATTGCACAAACACCCATTCTCTGTAAACTGTTTATACCAACGTTTAATACACCACCTATCAGGAGGTTTAACACCATACTTCGTTCGAAATGCACGCTGAACAACTGTCGTCGATTCACTTCTGCCGTACTCAATAACACAAAAAGCTTTCTGTTGAGCGGTCGCCATCTTAGCATCAACTGACGCTGACGCCTAGTCAACAGCGCCTCAAGCGAACAAATGTACAACTAAATGAAACTTTGCAAAAACAGACATAATGTCTTATGGGATAACAACAATCAGTGATTTTATAATGGTACTTTAAATCCGTCTTGATTGCAAATTTTTTTTTTTTTTTATTCATATGACCGGTCTCGGTTCATTCAGATGTGACGTAGCATGTGAAAGTTGCTGAATTGGACGGGTTACTCCTGTAACTTAAATATCAGATCTGAAGATGGTTCTGAATGAACCGAAACCGGTCATATGAATAATAAAAATAAAAAAATTTTGCAATCAAGACGGATTTAAAGTAACATTAAATGAAACTTTGTAGCTCTCTTAATTCGCCGACAGATAGTGCTTAGCTCTGCCTTTTGTCGTTGCAGAGTTTTAAATTCCTGAAGTTGTGGTATTATTTTTGAATCACCCTGTATTTGTAAACAAATTATTTCTTTTATGTACTGCAAGCTAATTTAACTCTTTGAATTCCACGACCTGTTTCTTGTCGGTTCTGCCATCTGCTGTTGTCTTAGTAACGACCTACCTAAAATCGTCTACATTGGCTTTTATTTATTCTAGAAACAATTACAGGTATAGTATGTTAACAATCATTCCCTCTTTCGGGCATACGTTGCTGGTCTTCGGCCACTATAGCCACCTGTGACATACAGGGTGAAAAGTTTTCAAACCGACAAACTCTGGGAGGTTGTAGGGGACATCAAAACAAATATTTTTCCCTAATGTCATTTTTTCCTATGAGGATTATTTAAACCGGTGGAGGCCGTATTACGATCTTCAGTTGTCAGAGGGCGCATTACGCTCTTCAGTTGTTAGGGGGCGCATTACGCTCTTCAGTTGTAGGCAACCGCGGTCCACCAGTGTAGCATTGCATTGTCTCTGTTTACTAATGGAACGATACACCTGGAGTGAGTAAACTGATATGGTTGGTGCGTGCTACGTAGCGCACCACAACGGACGAGCTGCACAGCGTGTTTATCAACAACAATATCCTAATCACGGTGTCCCGCATCTTACGACCTTTGCTGCTGTGTACCAACGTCTGCGTGAGACCGGGTCATTTAGCAGATTACCTGGACAGGGACGCCGTCGCACGGTAAGAACGCTGCAGTTTGAGGAAGCTGTCTTGCAGCATCTGGAGCGGGATCCTTCAATCAGCACTCGTGCAATGGCACGTAACATGGGGACGAATCAGACGAATGTAAGAACAGTCCTTCGACAGCAATGTCCGTTTCACTTACAGCGTGTCTACCACCTGGAACCAGTTGATTATTCACTCAGAGCACAGTTTTCGCTGTGGTACCTGGAACAGTGTGAAATGCATCCTCTGTGTTGTTTACCGATGAAGCAATGTTCGGGAGTGATGGAGTCTTCAACATGCACAATTCGCACGTTGGAGTGAGGACAACCCACATGCCACAGTTAATAGCGCTCATCAAGTGCGGCAGTTTGAGGAAGCTGTCTTGCAGCATCTGGAGCGGTATCCTTCAATCAGCACTCGTGCAATGGCACGTAACATGGGGACGAATCAGACGAATGTAAGAACAGTCCTTCGACAGCAATGACCGTTTCACTTACAGCGTGTCTACCACCTGGAACCAGTTGATTATTCACTCAGAGCACAGTTTTCGCTGTGGTACCTGGAACAGTGTGAAATGCATCCTCTGTGTTGTTTACCGATGAAGCAATGTTCGGGAGTGATGGAGTCTTCAACATGCACAATTCGCACGTTGGAGTGAGGACAACCCACATGCCACAGTTAATAGCGCTCATCAAGTGCGGTTCTTCGTTAATGTGTGGGTCGGTGTTGTTGGAGACTGTTTAATTGGACCGTATCTGCTGCCTGGGCCATTAAATGGCAGGCATTGTTACAATTTTCTCGCCAGAGCATTGCCAGAATTGCTGGAAGACGTCCCGCTCCCTACAAAACAACGCATGTGGTTCCGACATGACGGGGCGCCGGCACATTTCAGTCGCCGTGTGCGTCGATTCCTGGACCGACGGTTCTCAGAAACGTGGATTGGCAGGGGTGGTCCTGTACCAAGGCCTGCTCGGACTTTTTTGTGTGGGGAGAGATGCGCAACCTTGTTTACATAAGTCCTGTTGCATCAGAAGAGGATCTGGTTGCCCGGATAGTAGCAGCAGCAGGAACAATTCAGGATACTCCTGGGGTTTTTGCTCGTGTTAGACAGAACATGATCCGACGATGTAACCTTTGTTTACGTGTCAATCGAGGCAATTTTTAAAACCTACTGTAATTGAAATTGGGTTGTGTTAATGTGTTGACTATTGGTCATAAAAAAATGGAAAAGTGTTTGTTGGTTTAATTAATTTGCCACCAGAGAAATCTTCCTCTACCGGTTTAAATACTCCTCATAGGAAAAAATGAAATCAGTTAAAATTACTTGTTTTGATGTCCCCTACAACCTCCCAGAGTTTGTCGGTTTAAATACTTTTCACCCTGTATAAAGTCAGAAAACGGGCAAGGTATGGCGAAAGTAGGCAATGATTGATGCCACATTCTAAATAAGACTGTGTCTACTGTGTCTATAATAAACAGAAGTGTGTGATAGGTTAATCAAACATCTTCATAATTATTGTACATTTATGGTGAAACATTGTCTAAGGCTTCCGAATCACTATTCCTTTGCCTACTTTTGGTCATATCTAATTTCAGATTGCACCCTAACCATTTATAATGGATAAAATCAGACAAATAATTTCTTTCACTTTCTGCCATACTGATATCTACATGGTGTCCCAGAAATCTTGTGTCAAACTTCGAGGGGTCGTAGAGGGTGTCTTGAGGAACAAATCGTGGATAGGAACCCATATCCAGAAACGTCATACACGACCCTACGGAGCGTCGAAGATATAGGCTTCTGGCCTGTAATTTCGACGTTCTGTAACGTCGTTGGATGACGTTTTTGGACACGGGTTCCTATCCTCCATTCGTTCCTCCTTTGATGTTTGTAGCAAAATTTATGAGACATCCTTTATATAGGCTCCTATATCCTATAAAAACCACAGAGAGAGTACTTTCTGTTGCATCACGTGTTAGGGATTATTACCACTCCATTCGCGTGTGGACGCAGGAAGAATAATTTCTTAAATGCCTCTATGTGCGCTGTCGTTAGCCTAATCTAGACCTCGTGACCCTGTGGGAGCGACGCTTTGGAAATATATTACTATATTCGCAGTTTACTCAGCTCATACTGGTTGTCGAAATTTTGTAAGTAGGCTTTTGTGGTATAATTGGTATCTGTCTTGAAGCTCCTGCCACTTAAAAGTTTTTGAGCATCTCCTCGACGTTCTCCCCCGGGTCAAACAAAACTGTGACCTTTCGTGCTGTCCTTCTGTGCTTACGTTCAATATCCCCTGTTAATCCTACGACGGTTGGAACTTAAATAGTGGCAACTACACTCCTGGAAATGGAAAAAAGAACACATTGACACCGGTGTGTCAGACCCACCATACTTGCTCCGGACACTGCGAGAGGGCTGTACAAGCAATGATCACACGCACGGCACAGCGGACACACCAGGAACCGCGGTGTTGGCCGTCGAATGGCGCTAGCTGCGCAGCATTTGTGCACCGCCGCCGTCAGTGTCAGCCAGTTTGCCGTGGCATACGGAGCTCCATCGCAGTCTTTAACACTGGTAGCATGCCGCGACAGCGTGGACGTGAACCGTATGTGCAGTTGACGGACTTTGAGCGAGGGCGTATAGTGGGCATGCGGGAGGCCGGGTGGACGTACCGCCGAATTGCTCAACACGTGGGGCGTGAGGTCTCCACAGTACATCGATGTTGTCGCCAGTGGTCGGCGGAAGGTGCACGTGCCCGTCGACCTGGGACCGGACCGCAGCGACGCACGGATGCACGCCAAGACCGTAGGATCCTACGCAGTGCCGTAGGGGACCGCACCGCCACTTCCCAGCAAATTAGGGACACTGTTGCTCCTGGGGTATCGGCGAGGACCATTCGCAACCGTCTCCATGAAGCTGGGCTACGGTCCCGCACACCGTTAGGCCGTCTTCCGCTCACGCCCCAACATCGTGCAGCCCGCCTCCAGTGGTGTCGCGACAGGCGTGAATGGAGGGACGAATGGAGACGTGTCGTCTTCAGCGATGAGAGTCGCTTCTGCCTTGGTGCCAATGATGGTCGTATGCGTGTTTGGCGCCGTGCAGGTGAGCGCCACAATCAGGACTGCATACGACCGAGGCACACAGGGCCAACACCCGACATCATGGTGTGGGGAGCGATCTCCTACACTGGCCGTACACCACTGGTGATCGTCGAGGGGACACTGAATAGTGCACGGTACATCCAAACCGTCATCGAACCCATCGTTCTACCATTCCTAGACCGGCAAGGGAACTTGCTGTTCCAACAGGACAATGCACGTCCGCATGTATCCCGTGCCACCCAACGTGCTCTAGAAGGTGTAAGTCAACTACCCTGGCCAGCAAGATCTCCGGATCTGTCCCCCATTGAGCATGTTTGGGACTGGATGAAGCGTCGTCTCACGCGGTCAGCACGCCCAGCACGAACGCTGGTCCAACTGAGGCGCCAGGTGGAAATGGCATGGCAAGCCGTTCCACAGGACTACATCCAGCATCTCTACGATCGTCTCCATGGGAGAATAGCAGCCTGCATTGCTGCGAAAGGTGGATATACACTGTACTAGTGCTGACATTGTGCATGCTCTGTTGCCTGTGTCTATGTGCCTGTGGTTCTGTCAGTGTGATCATGTGATGTATCTGACCCCAGGAGTGTGTCATTAAAGTTTCCCCTTCCTGGGACAATGAATTCACGGTGTTCTTATTTCAATTTCCAGGAGTGTATTTATCTACAACCGATACAAAAGAGTTACATGTTTGCACCTGTTACTGTCCTTCAAAGTAGTCACCAGCGTTGTGTAGAACCCGTTGCCAGAGATGTGGAAGGCGTAGTATACCGTTAGCAGAGTCTGTTCTGTTGACGGTGCGAATGGAGCGGTCTACTGCCTGTTGAATCTCTGGAACAGTTCCGAAGCGAATTCTTTATCTTCGGAATCAAATCAAAGTCACAGTGACTCAAGTCTGGGGAGTATGGTGGATGGTACAGTACTTCCCAGTCCCATCGACCGAACAGAGCAGCTACAGCTTGCGCTGTATGCGCCCGCGCATTGTCGTGCAAAATGATGGGTGGGTTGCGCAGAAAATGTCGCCGCTTCTTTCGCAAAGCTGGTCGCACGTGATGCTCCAAAAACGAACAGTAATACTGTGCACTGATGGTCTGTCGTAGAGGAACGTAATGCGTTAGGATAACACCATCACAGTCATACACGAGAATCACCATAACTTTCACCATACTGGAGCTCTAACGCACTTTCGACTTTCGCTGCGACCCATAATGACGCCATTCAGTTTAGGCTCGTACGATGTGGCCCATGTCTCATCCAGTGTTACGATACGGCGTTAAGAAAGCCTCTCCTTCGCGCTCGTAGCGCTCCAAGTGCGTCTGAGCGCGTCGTAACGCATCCATTTCTCCATTTCCGTCAAATCATGCAAACCCATCATGATGCAATTTTTCGCATGCCCAGGCGTTCCTTCAGGACGCGAAGCTCAGTCCTATGTGCTAATCCGGCTTCGTGGGCGAGCTCACGAATCGTATGGCGTCGATCACTGTCCACTAACACGGCAACAGCATGTACTTCTTTTCAGAGACGCTAGGACGACCTGCCCCGTTCCTTCAGGACGCGAAGCTCAGTCCTATGTGCTAATCCGGCTTCGTGGGCGAGCTCACGAATCGTATGGCGTCGATCACTGTCCACTAACACGGCAACAGCATGCACTTCTTCTTCAGAGACGCTAGGACGACCTGCCCGATGCATGTCTGCCACAGTTTGCCGACCTTCGCTGAAGGCTTTTACCCCAACGTGCCACTGTTCTGTACGGCAATGCCGATTCCCCGCACGCCTCTTGAAGACCTTGATTACATTGTCGTACTGTACGACCTCTGGCACATTCAATCGTGATCCAGCTCCGTTGTTCCTGTTTCGAAAACATAGTGACACCGTTACGTTACACCGCTCGCTCACAAGTGACTCCTTCGATTGTGTGTGCGCCGGTGACGTGGGACGGGCGAGTCCATTTGCTCGGAGGTAAGGTAGGTATGTCAACAACGTGTGCTATCAGCGACAAAAGTAGATTACATTGCATAGTGTCTCCACAGGAGTGTTGCCACTATTTAAGTTCCACCCTACGTATTTAGTTGGGTTCATCACACATGAGCAACATTCCAAGAAGGTTAGCGCGAGTACTTTGCAAGCAGTCTCCTTTGTAGGCTCACTGCAGTTTTCCAGTATCCTACCAACGAACTGAAGCCTGTCACCTGCTTTACCCACAACTGAGCGTATGAGATCATAACGCTTCATATCGCTACAAACAGTTAGACGCAGCTGCTTTTATGAGTTGACTAATTGCAATTGCGACACACTGGTACTGCAGTTCCAAGATGCTACTCCAGGCGGGTGTAAAATGAATGTGCGCAACGGAAAATAATAATCGCTAAATGAAGATTTGGCCCTGTCTGACTACCCTTTAAAGCAGATCTTAGGATCTCTTAATTCTATAAATTACAATCTAAACATAAATGAATAATGAAGGCAACTAATCCTACTAAATGGTAAACATTGTTCCTGCTTACATATTTACTGTAGATTAAAAAACCTTTAGATTACAAAGTTTACATTTCCTAAGTAAAACTACTAATCAATTGCCCAACTCTGCCCCTTATTATGACTGCGCGGTCTAATATCAATGACGCGAAATGACTGACATCATCTACGTACCAAACACTAGAAGACACTACTTTCAAAGATGATCTACGATGGTGTGGAACCTCAGTGGAAATAAACTAACGTGATCACAGCTGTTTAGCTTTCATAGCCGTAATAAGCCGAAGCAATTTGTGATTTCACTGTATGTGCTGTGTCCGGTGCGTCGAAGTGATGGTTTTCGTACTCGTCTGCGACAATGGAAGAACTTCAGCCACAAATAAACTCTTTCAAACACTGGGACGGCAGAAAGCGGTCCTCTGACTAATATACTCTACTACTGTCTTCTCCTCTCTGTGTTCTACAGACGAGAAACGCGGACTCCCAGCCACAAGGACAGAGTTCAGATAACGTCTCAACGTAGGTATAGGCAGAGGAAGTGCTCTGAATTACTGAACGCTGCGTACTCAACGACGACTTCCAAGCCGGAGGTGACGTCCAGAATCGTATAGGTTCGCAACAATACAGTGCCTAACTGTTCTAACTATAAACTCTCCTGAGAGCAAAGACAGCAAGTTCGTCCGTAGCAACAAAGCTGATATCGAGCGACCGTCACACACGGGCGCTCACAACGGAAGACCCCGTCTCTCCAGCGCTGGCTTTCCAGCAAGGCTTGGCTCCCCACCATCGTAATTCCGAAAACGAATCATATTCCCGAAACCACGGAATATTCTCCCTCTCTACAGATTCTTCCAAACGCCGACCAACCATATTTTAGTCTTTTGTCGCCCAGCGCGGAAAGTTTGCGAGGAAAAACCTATACTCATACAATGGTACGCTTCTGAGTAAAAATCCTTGGAAATAACCCAGCCTGCGTGGTTTCCGAGGTGCCGCTTCTTCGTTCCTCTCACCTGCGTCCAAGATTTTCAGCGTTCCGAAGTATTATCCGGTTATCCTTCCGGCCCCTACTACAATAGCGGCCGGCCGTCGTCCTATTGTGCTCCAGAGCTCAGGTGCCACGACGTCTGTCTAGCTACTTCCTGTGTTTAAGCAGGACCAACACCTGTGTGGGCCTTCCACCCAGTGCTTAGTTCTGCCTGCCGCTTCATCTCCACTTTTGTTCCAACCTCTACTAGTATAGGCAATCATTCATTACGCCGTTTTTATAATAATTTCATGCAATAAGCGTTAACAGTTATTTACAAGACGTACGTGATAATGTCAATCTCCTTTATATATTCATATATACGATGTACAACCTATCACATGATACCTAATTGTGTTTGTAGATCACGGCAAAATACGTGGATGAGTTCTTCTAAGGTGTGAAATTATAGCCACCTTACACAGTCACTAGATGGGACGTTTTACCGTTTTGTACTGTGCACAGCTTTACACTTCTCAACGGCAAAGCTACACTCTCTGATCAAAAGTGTTCGGACACCTATACGTAATACGGAATTGACCACTAGATGTCATTAGAGACAGACCATCCAATGTAAAAGGAGACAGGCTGTGATATGTAGCCAGCAGAGAGGCAGTCAGCAGAACAGTACGGTCAGGAACGCTCAGTGAATTCGAACGTGGACTAGTCATTGGATGTCACCTGAGTGACAAATCTATCAGGAACATTTCGTCCATTTTGTCGCTGCCCAGATCGACTGTTGGTGGTGTGACTGTGAAGTGGAAATGAGAAGGAACAACCACAGCTAACTCACAACCAGGCAGGCCTCGTGTACTAACGGACAGGCACCGTCGACCATTGCGGTGGATAGTTGTAAAAAATCGCATGAAATCAGCGGAAAGATTCACCAGAAGTCTAGCTACCACAATGACTGTGCGTCGAGAGCTAAAATGAATGAGTACCGTGTTCGAGGAGCTCCTCATAAGACGCGGATTTCTGTAGTCAGTGCTACGTGACGCCTGAGGTGGTGTAAAGAGCAATGCCAATAGACAGTGGATGGCTGGAAAAGAGTGATTTGGAGTGATGAATCACGGCACACCGGGTGGCAATCTTGTACAAGCGTTTGGGTTTCTCGAATCCCTGTAGAACGTTAGCTGTCATCACGTGTAGTGCCAACAGTGAAGGTAGTGGGGTTACTGTATGGGGGTTAGGTGTGGCCTTCTTACTGTGATTAAGAGAACGCTAAGTGCGGAAGGATATGAACATCTTTTACAGCATCGCGTACTGCGTACAGCAGAAGAACATTTCCCACAGAATGATTGTTAGTATCAGCATGAGAGTGCTTCTTGTCGTAAAGTAGCATCTGTAAGGTAATGGTTTGTGATCAAAAATATTCCTAAAATGGAATGGCCACCCCAGAACCCCGATATGAACCCAACTGAACACCTTTGGGATGAATTAGAACGTCATCTTCGCTTCAGACCCCCAGCGACCAGCATTACTGCCTTCTCTGCTTTCGGGTCTTGAGAAAGAAAGGGTTTCTGTTCCTCCACAGACACTGAGACACCTCATTGAAAGAGTGGCCAGCAGGCGGACGGCGGAAACATCCCATATACACTGCTGGCCACCGTAAATGCAACACCAAGAAAGACAAGAGGTAGCACAACAAAATTTATTTTGTAGGTAACATGTTGACCAAGTATCAAATGATTACGTTTACAGACGTCTGTGACATGTGCTTCCTGCCAGAATCAGTAGCCAGAGTAGCCGCCATTGTTGGAGATCACCGCTGCCACACGTCTCGGCATTGAGTCAAAGAGACGTTGGATGTGTTCCTGGGGTACAGCAGCCCTAGCAGCTTCCACACGTTGCCAAACATCATCTGGTGTGGCAGCTGGGGATGTAATCTGGGTCACTCGTTGAGCAACCATGGACCACATGTTTTCTATCGGCGAAAGATCCGGAGAGCGAGCCGGCCAGGGAAGCAATTCAATCTGGTTATTGACAAAGAACCTTTGGACAATGCGTGCCACGTGTGGTCGCGCATTATCCTGTTGAAATATGGCTGTAGCCGAGCCCTGAAGGTAAGGAAGGACAACTGGCTCCAGCACCTCGGATATGTAGCGCCGGCTATTTAAAGTACCGGCAATGCGTACTAGAGGCGTGCGAGAGTAATATCCAATACCGCCTCATACCATAATACCCGGTGCAAGACCAGTGTGGCGGTGCATAATGCAGCTGTCCAGCATCCTCTCTCCATGGTGTCTCCACACTCGAATCCGACCATCGTGGTGCTGCAGACAGAAGCGTGCCTCGTCAGTAAAGACAACGTCATTCCATTCTGCCGTCCACATCCGTCTGTCATCACACCATTGGCGACGGAGACGTCTGTGGTTCTGCATCAATGGTAGACGAAGTAATGGACGTCTTGCGGACAGACCACTCTGCTGTAAACGGCGTCGAATGGTACGCGCAGACACTGGATGATGCGTTACAGACGCAATGTGCTGTGCTATGGTTCGGGATGTCACTGAGCGATCCGTCACTGCCATGCGCACAATTTGCCTATCAGCACGTGCAGTGGTGCACCGAGGTGAATGCGATCGACCACGTCGGTCCGTCGTACCCTGCTGCATCCAACGGTCACATATCCGCATTACAGTTGTTTGATTTCGTCCAACACGACTAGCGATTTCTCTGTATGATAATCCACAATCTCGGTAAGCCACTATCCTTCCTCTGTCGAACTCGGATACTTGATCAAACGATGTTCGCTGTTGTCTACGAGGCATAACTGATCGTCTTGTGGAACAACCACAAGGTAAACACACGTGCCGAACGTACACTCGTCGAAATCGCCAAGCCTTAAATGGCGCTATGAGGTGGCGCCACAGGCGCACGTGATGTGCGTCTGCGCTGAAATTCTAATCAGTTGCATATCTCATCCCTGCAAACCCATGGTGTATATTTCACTTGATTCGGATGCTTCCTTCAGGGTGTTGCATTTACGGTGGCCAGCAGTGTACATTGATCAACCAGAACATTATGACCACCGACCTGCTATCGATATAAACACGTCCAGACGATGGCAGCGTCGCATGGCGGGGAATGAATGCTAGTCAGACATACGCACGGTGCATGCAGAATCAGCATCTCTGTAGAATGGGGAAGACGAGTTTGACCGAGGTGAGGCCCGGAGGCTCGGCACAAGCATTTTGGAAACTGCACGAGTTGTCGGGTGCTCAAGGAGAGCTGTGGTGAGTGTCTTTAAAACGTGGCAAAACCAACGAGAAATAACGCCCAGACGTCGTGGAGTTGGGCGGCCAACCCTCATTACAGATGTCGGACGTCGTAGGCTGGGCAGACTGGTAAAACAGGACAGGCTGCGAACTGTGGCGGAACTAACATCAGACTTTAATGCTGGACAGAGTACAAGTGTGTCTGAACACACAGGGCACCGAATATTCCTACTGATGGGCCTCCGCAGCCGCCGACCCGTGCATGTGCCAAACACCACAACATCGGCAGCTACTACTGAAATGGGCACGTGACCATCGGCACTGGACGTTGGCGCAGTGGCAGAGCATTGCACGGTCTGATGAATCCCGATACCTTCTTCATCGTGGCGATGGGAGGGCGTTCTTTTCCAGGAGAACATCTCCTCGGCAACCGTACTGCGGGATGGAGACAAGCTGGCAGGGGCTCCATTATGCTCTGGGGAACATTTACGAGGGCACCCATTGGTCCAGAGGAGCTCGTTCAAAATGGTTCAAATGGTTCTGAGCACTATAGGACTTAACTTCTGAGGTCATCAGTCGCCTAGAACTTAGAACTACTTAAACCTAACTAACCTAAGGACATCACACACATTCATGCCCGAGGCATGATTCGAACCTGCGACCGGAGCGGTCGCGCGGTTCCAGATTGTAGCTCCTAGAACCACTCGGCAACTTCGGCCGGCTGAGGAACTCGCGGAAGACACCCTGACGGCAAAAGAGTACCGTAGACTGTTTGCAGACCACGTACACCACTTCGTGACGATCATGTTTCCAGACAGCAGTCGCATTTTTCAGCAAGATAATGCGCCATGTCACGAGGCCAGGAGTGTGATGGAGTGGTTCGAGGAACACGGTGGCGAGTTTCCGTTGTTGAAATGGCCCACCAACGCGCCAGATCTGAACCAGATCGAACACATCTGGGATGTGATTGAACGTGAAGTCAGAGCTTATCCCCCCTCCCCGGAATTCACGGGAATTAGGTGACTTGTGTGTGCAGATGTGGTGCGAACTCCCTTCAGCGACCTACCAAGGCCCCAATGCTTTCATGTTACGACGCGTCGCCGCTGTTATCCGTGTCAAAAGTGGACATACCGGCTATTCGATTGGTTGTCATAATGTTCTGGCTGATCACTGTAGATGTCCGCTAGGTGTCCAGATACTTTTCATCAGACAATATGATTGTCACTTTTCGCACCACTTTGAAATCATATCACGACGGGATTGAATACTATGAGAATATCATCTGATAAACTTACACTACTGGCAATTAAAATTGCTACACCAAGAAGAAATGCAGATGATAAACGGGTATTTACTGGACAAATATATTATACTAGAACTGACATGTGATTAAATTTTCACTCAGTTTGGGTGCATAGATCCTGAGAAATCAGTACCCAGAACAACCACCTCTGGCCGTAATAACGACCTTGATACGCCTGGGCATTGAGTCAAACAGAGCTTGGATGGCGTGTACAGGTACAGCTGCGCATGCAGCTTCAACACGATACCACAGTTCATCAAGAGTAGTGACTGGCGTATTGTGACGAGCCAGTTGCTCGGCCACCGTTGACCAGACGTTTTCAATTGATGAAAGATCTGGAGAATGTGCTGACCAGGGCAACAGTCGAACATTTTCTGTATGCATAAAGGCCAGTACAGGACCTGCAACATGCGGTCGTGCATTATCCTGCTGAGATGTAGGGTTTCGCAGGGATCGAATGAAGGGTAAAGCCACGGGTCGTAACACATCTGAAATGTAACGTCCACTGTTCAAAGTGCCGTCAATGCGTACAAGAGGTGACCGAGACGTGTAACCAATGGCACCCCATACCATAACGCCGGGTGATACGCCAGTATGACGATGACGAATACACGCTTCCAATGTGCGTTTACCGCCATGTCGCCAAATACGGATGCTACCATCATGATGCTGTAAACAGAACCTGGATTCATCCGAAAAAATGACGTTTTGCCATTCGTGCACCCAGGTTCGTCGTTGAGTACACCATCGCAGGCGCTCCTCTCTGTGATGCAGTGTCAAAGAGTAACCGCAGCCAAGGTCTCCGAGCTGATAGCTCGTGCTGCTGCAGACGTCGTCGAACTGTTCGTGCAGATGGTTGTTGTCTTGCAAACGTCCCCATCTATTAACTCAGGGCTCGAGACGTGGCTGCACGATCCGTTACAGCCATGCGGTTAAATGCCCGTCGTCTCGACTGCTAGTCATACGAGGCCGTTGGGATCGAGCACGGCGTTCCGTATTACCCTCCTGAACCCACCGATTCCATATTCTGCTAACAGTCATCGGATCTCGACCAACGCGAGCAGCAATGTCGCGATACGATAAACCGCAATCGCGATAGGCTACAATCCGACCTTTATCAAAGTCGGAAACGGGATGGGACGCATTTCTCCTCCTTACACGAGGCATCACAACAACGTTTCACTAGGCAACGCCTGTCAACTGCTGTTTGTGTATGAGAAATCGGTTGGAAACTTTCCTCATGTCAGCACGTTGTAGGTGTCGCCACCGGCGCAGCCTTGTGTGAATGCTCTGAAAAGCTAATCAGTTGCATACCACAGCATCCTGTCGGTTAAATTTTGCGTCTGTAGCACGTCATCTTCGTGGTGTAGCAATTTTAGTGGGCAGTAGTGTAAAATATCTGTTTTCCGACCAAATATGTTGAGCCCTACTTGCACAACTTACTCTTTTTTAGTAGAAAGCTTTGTGCATGTACTCGTACATGTGGAGTAGTATAATAGATTATAAAAAGTTTCCGTCTGAGTGCGTTGCTGCAGCATATATGCATCCTAGCGCGACCCCGATGCAGGTATATAAGCACCGACATGTAGGCAAGGGATCGGTGTGGCATTCGCGTCTTTCCGACGTGCGTGCGTCAAATGTGGAAAAGTGAACTGTGGCTACGATATGATCAAATGCGTCCAAACAGGACCAACGTACTGTTATTATTTTCTCTACTACTGAAGAATAAACATATGTAGACATCGATAGGAGAATGAAGAATGTGTATGGGGCAGTGTATGTGTATGTCTGTCGAAAACCATCGTTGTGGAATGGGTCGCCACAAGGGGTGCTGCTGCTTCATTGTAATTCACGCCTCAATATCGGATATATCGTAACGCATAAGTTTCGCCAACTCAAATGGGAGACACTCCAGCAGGCTCCCTATAGTCTTTATAACACACACTGGGCGCTGATGACCACGCTGTTTAGCGCCCGTAAACCTCAAACACACACACACATAACACACACGTGAGTGTGTGCATACAGAAAACCCCAGTGCAAACAAGAGGAAAACTTCGTAGAAGATGGAATTCAGATACATCGTCAGAATAATAATACAATAAAATTCATTTCGCAGATGATATGCTGGTCTTGTACACTATATTTAGTACAGCGATATTGTTCTCAAGGTCGTATAGCAATTCCTTAAAGAGCAACAGTTTGTTTGTTTGGCCCTGTTCACTCAGACTATCGTCACGTCTAAGTGTGCGACCGTGACGAACCTCCGAATCCTTCCTCGCGTGTTTGCCGAAACGCGGACTTTTTTTCACCACGAAATCTGACCTTTGCATTTTCTGTGAGAATCTCCAACTTTCAGGGACGATTGCTAAACAGTATTACGTAAAGCTCAGTGTCCGGATCGATTACTGAAGGTGACGCAAGAAGCGCCACTTTCATTTCCTGGCCGGTGCTTGCGGGCCCGTGAACGAAGGGTTTCGATAGGGCAGTATTTATTGTAGGGGCAGGGGCCCGTGTGTTTCCGGCTATGACCTTCTGGGGGAGAAAGCGGAGGAGCTGCCGCTGCCGGTTTCACTTTCTGGCGCGGGCTCGCCGGCGCACATGATTTACGGCGCTGCTCTTCGGTCCCCAATCGTCACCCTGCCTACCGCACAACACCGCCTGTCTTCGCATTCCCCGTTCCGGTTCGGCCCACGGGGCAACCGTAAACGCCGTATTCTCCTCGGTGGAAGGTCGCTCCCCGATATCTACATTCGATTCGTACTGCGGACATGCTAATTAAATTTCCCGCCGGCATTTACAAGGCTTCCCAAGTGAATTTCCCGATGGTATCTTGCCGAAGGTGAAGGACGAGTCCTTCACGGAACGATCACAACTTAAATTTTCTTTGATTGCATTTATTCGTTACATTCATTTCATTACTTGTGTGATTCTAAAATAGCTTGTAAGTGACCTCTCCACACAAACTATTGTCACGCACGTAAGAAGGCACACTGTCTCTTTGGAGCGCTGCAAGCGGTGAATAATTGATACCAACCGGTCATTTTACCGTCCAACGCTGACGTCAGTCACGGCGTTGAAGTAGTGTGTATGTGCCAGTCGCTTACGGAACCGCCGTAGTAAGGTGGAGAGACGTGCAGACGTGACAGAAAGGTGATATCGTCTTTAGACACGTCCGTGACCACATAGTGCCCTGTTTGTTGTTGCACTGTCCACTGTGTGTACAAGCAATGTTTCATGACTCACAGCCATGTAACACGGCGGAAGAACAGTGGTCGCAAAAAGACACTTTACCAGTTTCGACAAATTAGTCATCTTCAGAAGCCTACAAAATTAGGGATATTATAAATCGTTAGACTTTGGCCATATATTTATATAAAGTATAAGAAGTATATTACAGAAATTTACTTTGTTTAGCGTATGTCAAAGTCTTCTTCATAAAAGCAAAATACCATGATAAGAAATGTACATATTGTGCGCGATAATTGTAAACACAGATTGCCAATTTACAGTAACTGAGTCACATTTGTGTACATTTCACTCTGTTGTACTAGCAGCAAGGAACATATATAAACGCATAAAAAATTATAACTAAGGTATATAAAGAAATTATGTACAGTACATTCGAAAAAACATGGCATTTAGTTCTAATATATAACTAAGGTATATAAAGGAATTATGTACAACACATTCGAAAGTACATGGCACTTAGTTCTAATATATAAAATGAGTGGGCTAATTTTCATATTTTATAAGAGATGATGTGCAATCAAAATAGAGATGATATCCAATCCAAAGAGACGCTATTTTTATTGCATATCATGTTTTATAAAATTCTAAAATCAGCCCATTCCTTTCATGTATTAGAACTAAGCGCTATATACATTTTTTTCAAACATATTACATGTAACTTTCTTATATACCTTATTTATGCTTTTTGTGTACTTTCATACATGTCCCTTGCTCCTAGCACAACAGTTTGACATGTACATAAATGTTATTAAGTTACTGTGAATCGTCAGTCTGTGTTTACAATAACCACATACAGTATGTACATTTCTCGACATATGATAGCATTTTGCTTTTACGAAGAAGATATTGGCACCTACTAAATCACTACTAAGTAATTTTCTGTAATAACATGGCACCTCTTGTCGACCCCTATTCAATAGTCTGGGAGTTCTGACATTGGCCTCACAGTATATATTTTCTTTAATGTCGTTTGTTGTTAGCAATATTAGCTTAGTCCCAAGAGTTAGCAGCTTTCACTCAGTTAATATTAGGCAGAAATCAAATCTGCATGTGGAATGCGCTTCCTTGACTCTTCTGCAGAAAGGAGTGCACTATTCTGCTGCATCCATTTTCAATAAGCTACCACAAGAACTCAAAAATCTTAGCAGTAGCCCAAACACTTTTAAGTCTAAACTGAAGAGTTTCCTCATGGCTCATTCCTTCTATTCTGTCGAGGAGCTCCTGGAAGAGCTGAAAAATTAAGCAAATTCCAGTGTTGCATTGTTGATTTTCTTTATTTAAACTTACGAATTGTCGCCTGAATATGTTTCTTACATTTCATTTTATCTATTTCTACTATCGTGTTATAATTTCATGTATTGACTCGATCCATGACCATGGAGACTTCTCCTTAATTTGGTTCCACGGAACAATAAACAAATTAAAAAAAATGTACTTCTTATACTTTACATACACGTATACCCAGAATCTAAAGACTTACAATATTCCTAACTTTTTAGGCTTGTTGTTGTTGTTGTGGTTCAAATGGTTCAAATGGCTCTGAGCACTATGGGACTTAACTGCTGTGGTCATCAGTCCCCTAGAACTGAGAACTACTTAAACCTAACTAACCTAAGGACATCACACACATCCATGCCCGAGGCAGGATTCGAACCTGCGACCGTAGCAGTCGCGCGGTTCCGGACTGAGCGCCTAGAACCGCGAGACCACCGCGGCCGGCTGTTGTTGTGGTCTTCAGTCCTGAGACTGGTTTGATGCAGCTCTCCATGCTACTCTATCCTGTGCAAGCTACTTCATCTCCCAGTACTTTCTGAATCTGCTTAGTGTATTCATCTCTTGGTCTCCCTCTACGATTTTTACCCTCCACGGTGCTCTCCAATGCTAAATTTGTGATCCCTTGATGCCTCAAAACATGTCCTACCAACCGATCTCTTCTTCTAGTCAACTTGTGCAACAAACTTCTCTTCTCCCCAATCCTATTCAATACCTCCTCATTAGTTACGTGATCTACCCACCTTATCTTCAGCATTCTTCTGTAGCACCACATTTCGAAAGCTTCTATTCTCTTCTTGTCCAAACTACTTTCACTTCCATACGTGGCTACACTCCATACAAATACTTTCAGAAACGACTTCCTGACACTTAAATCTATACTCCATGTTAACAAATTTCTCTTCTTGAGAAACGCTTTCCTTGCTATTGCCAGTCTACATTTTATATCCTCTCTACTTCGACCATTATCGGTTATTTTACTCCCTAAATAGCAAAACTCCTTTACTACTTTAAGTGTCTCATTTCCTAATCTAATTCCCTCAGCATCACCTGACTTAATTCGACTACATTCCATTATCCTCGTTTTGCGTTTGTTGATGTTCATCTTATATCCTCCTTTCAAGACACTGTCCATTCCATTCCATTTAGGCTTGTGAAGACGAAAAATAAATTTGTCGAAACCGGTAATGCGAAATAAAAATATATTTGCAAATTTATGACTGAATTTTATTCTAATATTCCCATGATTATTATGCTGTCTATACTCTCGCCTTCCAACCTGAGAACACCCATGGTCTGAGAACTGCTCGCATGCCTTCTTGGTTTGACGAACACCCTATCGCACATCGACTAGTCTGCAAAATCACTCATACTTAACTGCATTGAAAATTTCTGCAACTACGGGGGCTAAAATGTAATGCCTTCGAATGTTTCATCTGAAAATTCTTAAACCTTTTTTAATATAATAAATGTTATTAACATTCTACATCCTTATTATTCATGTCCACTTATTTGTTTCTCAGCATAGTAACCTTGGCGACGAACAAATTTCTCCCAATGAGAGACCAGTTTGTTAACACCGTCCCTGTAGAATATTCGACTTTGTTTACGGAGCTACGACTTCACATCTGCTAACTTCGCTTCATCACTGTCAAAGTGGAGTCCTCGAGGGTGTTGTTTAAGTTTTCAAAACAGACGAAAATCAGTTGGATCCAAGACGGGGCTGTATCGAGGATGACGACAGTGAACCCAAGGAGCTGGATTGTTGCGGATGTCACAGCGCTCCTGTGTGGTCTAACATTGTCATGCTGAAGGAGAGGATGCTCCTTGTGCAGCCGAACTCTTCGGATTCGAAACTCGATAACAGCACGCTGTTTCTCAAGCATCGACATAGTTACGCTACGCACCGCCATGTTACACGGTACAATTCGGAGCCCTCTAGCGGCAGAGCGCTGAAAATATGTAGTTTGTTGGTTAGTTGATTTGGGAGAGTGGACCAAAGAGTGAGGTCATCGGTCCCATCGGATTAGGTAAGGATGGGAAGGAAATCGGCCGTCTCATTTCGGAGGAAACATCCCGGCATTAACCTGAAGCGATTTAGGGACATTACGGAAAAGTGAAATCAGGATGGCCGGGCGCGGGTCTGAACCGTCGTCCTCCCGAATGCGAGTCCAGTGTGCTAACAACTGCGCCACCTCGCTCGATAAAATATGTAGACATGTAGAATAAAGAGGTAGAATGTTAATAACGTATGCTTCATTTAAAAAGCCTTAAGAGTTTTCGTAAAAGAATTCGGAGGCATTGCTTTGCACCCCACCCCTTATTTGGAACAGCAGGTAAAACGTAAAAGTGAGCATCCCCGCTCTACGGAATCTAATCATCAATGATCGGCGTAATCTGGATGTGGCATATCTGAAGAAACTTGTGCTCTCTCTTCCTCGCCGATTTGAGGCAGTTATCGAGGGTGGAAGTAGTATCACACAATATTACCTTAACGTCTCCTCGGTGTGACTAATTTTTTGTCCGATGTTCTTATGATATACACAACTACACCCAGTCTATGCGTGGCAGGGGCAATTGTCTGTTCCGTCATGGTTTCTTCCCCGTCTGTTCATAGATGCCTATTGGACAGTGGGTGTAACACAGTGACTCTGTGCCAAAAAGTCAATTTCACCTGACGTAGAGGTTATGGCTAATCATTTCTAGGATTCAAAAGATGTTCTTCTTGTTGAAACTGATGCCAAGGATAAACCAATAGCTGGTAAATTTTACGAAACCCTTCTGAATGAAAACGAAATTGACAAAAATCTTGTATTGATCAAATGTGCCTTGGAAAGTGTAAATCCAACAATCAGAACACTGAAAAATAATTATAAAACTGATGGGTATGAAACACGTACTTGTGAACAACTAGCCAATTTATCAACCTGGTAGTTATCATTAGTGGGCAGCGACTGACGGAGGTCCAGTGTTGGCTGTATTTATCGGATGGCAAAGAAACTTGGTAGATATGCTAATGCGATAATGCAATACCGATTTGCGCTGGGAAAAAAATAGTTCCAATTTTGAACACGAGGTGCAAATCTGGCGCTGTAGACTGTTCGTATGACCGTATCACGTCCATCCTTGTCATTTGACAAGCCATAACCGTTAATAATAAAATCAACATTATGCCTTCTAACTTGTTTGGCCTTTTCTGTCCACATCCCATTCCTAATCCATTACATATTTCCATACGTCTTTCTTGCATTCACCGCTCCAAATATGCAACTAGTTCCCAAAATTGGAACTAGTTTCTTCCACGCCGTAAGCCGGTTCGGCATTAACGCATTAGAATATCTACCAAGTTGCACTGCCATCCGACAGTTACAGCCCACACTGGACCTCTGTAACAAGCTGCACTTTAATTATAACCGCCTGGTATTTGTCATTACGCCATAGCTGGGTGTTTTGCAGACCTTCCAGAATCGCAGTTCACGGACGGATTATATTCACTGAGAAAGCGTCGGACAAAGTGCACTGACATTAAAGAGGACTACATGTAACATAAAAATACAGTCGTTCTTCTCCAGGCCGAGAACCTTTCATTATTTCCTAGTCCATTACTAATGTAACTGTGTCTTCTTCCGACCAACAGTATCACTTCTTACACCATAAATTGCTTACAAGATCCTTTGCGACGTGTTGTTTGTCTAACTTTATCCTCAACGCATCTAATAATTCGAAACATAGTGGCCTGAAGAACATTCTCGGAAATTTGTTTGAGATTTCCTGAGACTACAAGGCGTCTTTGCTAGAGTGCGCGGCGGTTGAATTCATTACAATTACACTCTTTCTTGATACAAACAAGCCGTTTACCAGTCTTTATTTCGATAACCACTGTTAGTTCAAACACGCCTCTGTAGCCGAGATCGCTAATGCACGCTTCTGCGGTGACAATCGACTCGGAGAGAAGCTGCCTCGAATCCAAGTGGTGAAAAGTATTTACTCCCTGAATCTGGCCGGCGAGAGGAAGAATGGGGGTGGTGGCGTCAGGTTCCTGCTCAGCAGTCTTTGCGCCAGTGTCCTAGATTAAATACCAAACGTCTCCGCAGTGTCTCATGAAGGGAGAGCAAGTGCTACTATTTAAGGTGGTCAGTCCGTCGGATGAGGGTACTGAACTCAGCAGCCCGCCTTGATGGTATTCGAGAGGAGTAGTCTATGTTCCGGGCCGGTTTTCAGTCTCTCGCTTTCATTTAATCCATAACACAAGCCCAACACTACACTGCACAAGTACTCATTACAGTCATCTCCACATGACAAACACATACACTGACAATGGTTGGAGAAAGGCGTCTATACTAGAATCTTGGGCTGTACGGCGATGGATGATTTCTGCATTTGCATTCACACACACACACACACACACACACACACACACACACACACACACATTCCCTTAGTATGTGACTCTTGTGTTGTGTTAGTTCAGTCTGACAGGTTTATGTGGCATAACTGACTTCATTTGTTACTCATAAAACAGACATCGAATGGGTACTGCCATTTTATGTTCCGTGGAGTGCACCATTTAATTTTTGTCTATAGTGAGACTTAGTTCCAAATTTTTGCAGCCGGCTAGTTTTTTTGACAGGATCTGACTGGATGTTGCTACAATTTTTAACAAACAACGAACTCCCATGGACGATTGTAACACCTACAGAAAGACTGAGATTATAGTTAACAGTTTTCCTTTTTTTTTTTGTTACGTCATGAACAGTAAAGACATTATTTCAGTTCCTTGGAGACAGAATCAAAATTGCTTCTTAATATGCGGATTACTCTCCATACTGGATAATGTGACGAGTTATGTCTGTCGATAAACCACTAATTCAATCTCAAAACGGAGTGGTGTCGGTGAGGTACTGACTGATCTGGTCACTGCTCGAAAATGTAGGAACAACAAAACCAGCTAGTCACCTCTACACACGACATCGAGGATATTATATGAAGGGCCTATTTCAGTAGTGGTACAAGTCCATTACCTCCACTTTTGTGCCTATAATGCTTCTGAAATTAATGATACAAATAAACAGAAAGAAAGGTTCATTTCTGGCAAGAAGCCATATGCTTGAATATTTCTGGTATCTCAATTGCCAATTTTTCAGCGCTCATTTAACTTTAGGACTCTGTATCTCACAATGAACAAAAATGGACTTGTACCTCTATTGAAATAAGCCTTTCATATGTGAATAGGATAAACAGAGTTTTGCAAAATTAGTTTTTTAAAGCTATCCTTGTTCCAATAAGGAATGTAATTTCATTCCAAGTAGATCGTAAAACTTGAACTTGAAATTTTCCTCTAGAGCATCAAACAATAGTAACTTTTTTCCACTCTGCAATTAGTGCATTTTCTATTAATGGCGTGAAAAAGAAACAAACTGAATGAAGATCAAATGGAAGAGATGAATAAAACCTTCTCTCTATCCAATGAAGCCAACAACTGCCTTATCCCTAAACTAAATGTCTGACCTCTAATTTCCACAATTCCGTACTATGTACTATTGCCATCTCTGCTATTATATATGTTTCTGTTTTTGTGTACTAGAGTCTGTCCGGTTGTATTCTGTTCCCAGGTATTTATCAAGACTACGTAGGCGTGAACCCAGGATTTGCCGTCACCCCAGCATTTAACGTGCCATACATACCTACGATTTTAATAATAATAAAAACAATAATATATATAAAATGTTTTAGTATAATCACAATAATTTGTTAATATCGGGGGTGATTTTAATTTTTTTGGGGAGATCATTACCCCCATGCCCCCCCCTCCCCCACCTCCATGGATCCACACCTGGTTTTACGCCTCATAGGTCGTTCTATTTCATGTCAAAGAAGATTTCCAGTTTACCTAAAACATCATTTTGGAAACAAGTACGGAAATTTACATTTGCAACATGCTCGAATCTCATCAGTATAACTACAGCATTAAATTATACTGATAGGATTCTGACGTATTGTGTCGCATCTTTCTTTATTTCTATCTACTGGTCAAAGAGCAATGACAATGAAACCATAATGAATAGTTTACATTAATATTGACAGAAATTTGTAGCTCCAGCTTTTGTGCAGCTGTTTGTAAACTGCTACAGAATTTTATGCATTTTATTTCCTCCTGAAGCAGTGTATTACAACTGACAATGAAGTACTCTTGAATTCCCACCTTTCCATATGCTCATGGTTTTTTTTCTATCACTTTTCTGTAGAGATATCGTCTACGGTCCGTGGTCTTTAAGCGCATGGACGGTACCTCGTGTAGGATATATATAATCCTGGTTGACTGTCTCTCACAAGGGGCTCGGACCTGTTCGCCGTCACTGATTTCGTCCAGATTAATAATACACTATGTGATCTGTTTTGGTTGGCAGGAGAGCCAACACCGTGTTACTAGATGGAGGCCGAAAGGCACGCGTTTTAGCTCACGCAGGCTGGCGTGAGGTCTGGAACAGGACAAGGAAATTAGAATTTAGAAAAACGGACGTAGCTGGTGGAATACTTAACTTTAATCCGTTAATGAAGAACGTGGGTCTTGACGGTACATGATTCATAATATCAATAGTAACTGATAATGGCGCCTTGCTAGGTCGTAGCAAATGACGTAGCTGAAGGCTATGTTAAACTATCGTCTCGGCAAATGAGAGCGTATTTTGTCAGTGAACCATCGCTAGCAAAGTCGGTTGTACAACTGGGGCGAGTGCTAGGAAGTCTCTCTAGACCTGCCGTGTGGCGGCGCTCGGTCTGCAATCACTGATAGTGGCAACACGCGGGTCCGACGCATACTAACGGACCGCGGCCGATTTAAAGGCTTCCACCTAGCAAGTGTGGTGTCTGGCGGTGACACCACATGATCAAAAGTATCCGGACACCTCCAAAAACATACGTTTTTGATATTAAGTGCATTGTGCTGTCTCCTACTGCCAGGTACACCATATCAGCGATCTCAGTAATCATTAGACATCGTGAGAAGGCAGAATGTGGCGCTCCCCGGAACTCGCGGATTTTGAACGTGGTCAGCTGATTGGGTGTCACTTGTGTCATACGTCTGTACGCTAGATTTCCACGCTCCTAAAACATCCCTAGGTCCACTGTTCCCGATGCGATAGTGAAGTGGAAACGTGAAGGGACACGTACAGCACAAAAGCGTACAGGCCGAACTCGTCTGTTGACTGACAGAGATCGCCGACAGTTGAAGAGGACCGTAATGAGTAATTGGCCGACATCTATCCACACCATCACACAGGAATTCCAAACTGCATCAGGATCCACTGCAAGTACTATGACAGTTAAGCGGGAGATGAGAAAACTTGAATTTCATGGTCGAGCGGCTGCTCATATGCCACACATCACGCCCGTAAATGCCAAACGACGCCTTGCTTGGTATAAGGAGCGTAAACATTGGACGATTTAACAGTGGAAAAACGTTGTGTGGACTGACGGATCACGGTACACAATGTGGTGATCCTATGGCGGGGTGTGGGTATGGCGAATGCCCGGTAAACATCATCTGCCAGCGTGTGTAGTGCCAACAGTAAAATTCGGAGGCGGTGGTGTTATGGTGTGGTCGAGCTTTCAATGGAGGGGGCTTGCACCCCTTGTTGTTTTGCGTGGCACTGCCACACCACAGGCCTACATTGATGTTTTAAGCACCTGCTTGCTTCCCACTGTTGAAGAGCAATTCGGAGATGGCGATTGCATCTTTCAACACGATCGAGCACCTGTTCATAATGCACGCCCTGTGGCGGAGTGGTTACACGACAATAACATCCCTGTAATGGACTGGCCTGCACAGAGTCCTGACCTGAATCCTATAGAACACCTTTGGGATGTTTTGGAACGCCGACTTCGTGCCAGGCCTCACCGACCGACATCGATACCTCTCCTCAGTGCAGGACTCCGTGAAGAATAGGCTGCCATTCCCCAAGAAACCTTTCAGCACCTGATTGAACGTATGCCTGCGAAAGTGGAAGCTGTCATCAAGGCTAAGGGTGGGCCAACACCATATTGAATTCTAGCATTACCGATGGAGGGCTCCACGAACTTGTAAGTCATTTTCAGCCAGGAGTATGGATACCTTTGATCACATAGTGTATATACAGGGCTTGTACAGTAACGAAAGTGAGAGAAGTGAGGGCTCCCGATGGCATAGCGTTAAGAAAAAATAGCATTTTTGGTGCGGCTCAGGTGAGGCATGATCCATTTATGTTAGTGTAGATACTGTAGCATGCAGCGGTTTGCACAGCGGAATGAGTAAAAAAAGTTAATATGAAGATCATGGGTTCGTGTCCCTACGTGAAAAAGTCTTTTCTTTTTTCATTGCCATTTTTACATTACTTACACGTTAAATAGGCCGAAATAGTTCTCAATATATTGTATTTTCAAGATAGAGGAGGACTGCCGTCGTGCAGTATTAAAGTAATTCCCCAAGTGGACTCCGCTAGCGCAAGCCTGCGATCTGTTTTCATCGTCAGGTAAAGAATTTCACGAAAAAGCTTAAAAACTGCTCTTATCTAGAGAGAAAAATAATTCGCATCCCGAGAAGACTGCATCAAAATACATTCCATTGTACGTCACCAGTTATCCTCGCCAATACTGGGCGAAATGGTACGTTACAGATGGTTTGCTGTCAAAAGTGTGCGGTTATAGAGGAGCCAAGTTTTTCTTTCCACAGAAACTTTAAAACGAACATATAATTGTAAAAATTCGTATTTCATTACAGAACTTACGAATGTAAACCAAGTTTATCTTCCCATATAAACTTTAAAACACACATGTAATTGTAAAAAAGCGTCGTTTATAACGTGTGCAAGATGCCCTGAAAATTAGTGCTTTCGCTGGTTTCACCATGACTATCAACCCAGAAAAAGAAAAAAAAGTATCAATTTCATATACGATGTTCTTGTATACGCCTAACAATCTCTTACTGGAAACTCACTTGCAATCCCAAATTTTACTTTGCCTCGTCTGTCCACGTCTTTTATAAAAATTGTAGCCGGCCAAAGTGGCCGTGCGGTTAAAGGCGCTGCAGTCTGGAACCGCAAGACCGCTACGGTCGCAGGTTCGAATCCTGCCTCGGGCATGGATGTTTGTGATGTCCTTAGGTTAGTTAGGTTTAACTAGTTCTAAGTTCTAGGGGACTAATGACCTCAGCAGTTGAGTCCCATAGTGCTCAGAGCCATTTTTTTTAAAAATTGTGATAAATTCAGTATATTGAGCATTATTTCGGTTTATCTGCAGTTGTTGTTGTTGTTGTTGTGGTCTTCAGTCCTGAGACTGGTTTGATGCAGCTCTCCATGCTACTCTATCCTGTGCAATCTTCTTCATCTCCCAGTACCTACTGCAGCCTACATCCTTCTGAATCTGCTTAGTGTATTCATCTCGTGGTCTACCTCTACGATTTTTACCCTCCACACTGCCCTCCAATGCTAAATTTGTGATCCCTTGATGCCTCAAAACATGTCCTACCAACTGATCCCTTCTTCTAGTCAAGTTGTGCCACAAACTTCTCTTCTCCCCAATCCTATTCAATACCTCCTCATTAGTTACGTGATCTACCCACCTTATCTTCAGCATTCTTCTGTAGCACCACATTTCGAAAGCTTCTATTCTCTTCTTGTCCAAACTAGTTATCATCCATGTTTCACTTCCATACATGGCTACACTCCATACAAATACTTTCAGAAACGACTTCCTGACACTTAAATCTATACCCGATGTTAACAAATTTCTCTTCTTCAGAAACGATTTCCTTGCCATTGCCAGTCTACATTTTATATCCTCTCTACTTCGACCATTCCCTTTTTAAATTTTCTAACCTACCTGCCCGATTAAGGGATCTGACATTCCACGCTCCGATCCGTAGAACGCCAGTTTTCTTTCTCCTGATAATGACGTCCCCTTGAGTAGTCCCCGCCCGGAGATCCGAATGGGGGACTATTTTACCTCCGGAATATTTTACCCAAGAGGACACCATCATCATTTAATCATACAGTAAAGATGCATGTCCTCGGGAAAAATTACGGCTGTAGTTTCCCCTTGCTTTCGGCCGTTCGCAGTACCAGCACAGCAAGGCCGTTTTGGTTAATGTTACAAGGCCAGATCATTCAATCATCCAGACTGTTGCCCCTGCAACTACTGAAAAGGCTGCTGCCCCTCTTCAGGAACCACATGTTTGTCTGGCCTCTCAACAGATACCCCTCCGTTGTGGTTGCACCCACTGTACGGCCATCTGTATCGCTGAGGCACGCAAGCCTCCCCACCGACGGCAAGGTCCATGGTTCATGGAGGGGGGGGGGGGGGTACAAGTTACGTAAAAATAAAAAAATTAAATAAAAAAGTTACCGCACAGGGGCTTGATCCCATATCCCCCTGATTACCGGTCTGTACTCTTTCCGAGGCACAAATCGGTACCTCGAAACTGTTCTAACATACGTGGTTCATGCCTGCCCCAGCCGCCCAAAAATGCTGTTTTCTCTTAATTATTTACATCTGAAGCTCTCACTTCTGCCGCTTTCATTTCCGGCCGAGCCCTGTGTACACCATAAATTTGAACGAAATCGGTGATAACGAGTAGGTGAGAACCCCTTGTCTGTCTGTCTTTCATATTCTAAATGTCAGACCTGGTGGTATAGCAGTAAATTGTATACCTGGAAACCACGAGGTTGCAGGGTCAAGTCCCGGTCGGACCACGGAAATCTTCAGTGTGCCTTGAATCTGACCTTCACCTCTCAACGGTATGAGAAGTCGCCATGAATAAGACGTGGTTCGGCTTCCGCTTTACATTGTGCGACCCCTTTTCCCGATTCGATTCCGTAAAGGTTGTTTGACAATGAGGAAACTGAAATATGGTTGAGTTGAAATATCCATCCTGCTCATCATGTTTTGCATTCACAGACTTCCACGTATTCCCGCATCTAAAGAAACTTGACAGCTGGCTAATTAGTGAGCATTACTGAGTCGCTGTTGTGGATTGTATGTGAAAGTATGTAGGCAGCATCAAAGACTAAATTGGTCTGTTGCAGTAACGACCCTGAATATCCTCAAATAAGCGTGCTTGTCTTAACAGAGCGTGACGTTCCCTGAATCGGAGGTATAAAATTAAAAATGCCCCTCAGTTCACTGTCAACAGAGATCACACAGCAGTTCAGCAGGTGTAAGCTGTACTTTTCTTCGCTGTTGGTTTATGTTTCTGATTACGTGGCAGCGTACTGGTTCGCCCATTAGCTACGGAGTAATTGGCCGTTCCGAACCGTAACGTCTTACGTAATACACAGTCTCACGCTAATAGCCCGTCACACAGAGTATTCCTGTAACGCCTGAGGTCAGATTCCACGTGGATCCCATAAACGTGAGGTACGTTATAATATTTCTCTTGTGACGTACCCTTGAGATAAATATCCCTTTCACGCACGGACGCCAGAACAAGTGTGCACTCACTGAAACGTGGAAATTTGGTGTTTGATCGCTATAATGTAAATACAAAAGAACTACTGGTATTCGCGTGCATACGTCAATATGTGGATTTCGAAAAAATTTTGGCTTCATTTTTGCACCGCGTTACACACTTCACTGTTCTGTGGAGTGTAGAAGGGTACAGATGATGTAATATGGCAACAGATTTAATTTCATTCAGTTTCTCATGAAACATATTGTAAAATTCCTGTTCTTCATTACGTCCCACTTCGCATTAATAATATCACTATACACCCGTCTTCCTGCCCTTCCTCCTTCCTCGTGATCATCAAGAACTGGACCCACAACGTGAATACGTTACATCTCCTTAACTGATTTTTCTTCTTTAAGTAACTACCACATCTAAATGTTCGTGATTTTATTAGCGAATATTAATAGTTCTTTTTTAACTTCATACGTATGTGTCGATGCTATGTACTTTTGCGTTCCAAAAAAATACTCATATCCACGTATTTTTGAATACTCTATTTTTGAGTCACTACACAATGTAGTTACAAGTGTTGTAAATGATCGTCCTTGCCATTATGAGATGCTGACTTTACAAGTAAAAAGAATTTAGTACATTGCACGTTACGCTTTCTGATGACCGTAAGAAGGAGTTCACCTTATAGAAACCGAGCAAGGTCGGGTTGTGGTTAGCACACTGGACTTTCATTTGAGAGGACAACGGGTCAAACCCGTGTCCGGTCACGTAGTTTAGGTTTTGTGTGATTTTCCTAAAACGCCTCAGACAACTACCGGGATGGTTCATTTGAAAGGATATGGCTGACTTCCTTTCCCATCCTTGACTCAGTCCGAAGTCGATGTCGACGGGACGTTAAACCCAATCTTCATTCCTTCGATCTTATCGAAGGAATCACCTGCCAGTGACTAATAACTCCAACAACGTGATATTTTGTGCCGCCATTGTTAAATCTGCAGTTTACGTTTACATCGACAATCGTGCTTTAAAACATATCCATGCTTTGATTACAGACGATAAAATTACTTCTTTGGTGTTAGTGTATTAAGCTGCCATAAGCTACTTAATCATGATCACATTATTTCACTGGTTTTCTGAACATATGTTGCACATTACAAACGTTGTCTACAGTTATTTATTATACCAAAACTTATTGAAACGAAGATGATTTCTCGAATATCTTCCACGAACCAGAGTTGCGAACTGAAACGCTTACAGAACTCAAATATAAATCATCCAAAGCCATTCGATGCAACTCTCAGAAATTCTCGAGAAAGTCAGCTTTGAAGTTTGTAGTATCGTCCAGATATGGCGGTGCCACATAAAAGTCGGCAATGCTAATCGATACTACAGACATCAGCGAGGGTTCGCTGCAATCCGCGAAGACTTATGGGAAGCCCTCCTGACGACCACGTCTCGCTCTCAGCAGCAGCAACGCACTCATGCTGAGGTCAATATAAAGACATGCGCAGAAAAACGGTCTAGCCGTCAAATTTAAAAAGTTAGAGATTACTGTTGCCATCTGCTTCTGGGTACGGGAACTATAAAAATTGAAAATGTCAATTTTTATAGTTCCCATACTCAGCAACAGATGGCAACACTTGTCTCTAAGCTTTCATATTTGAGCATTAGCCCCTTTTTTCCGCACATGTCTTCATATACTGTTGAGCATCAAAAGCTGACCCTGGTTGGAGATACACTATGTGATCAGAAGTATCCGGACACCTGGCTGAAAATTACTTACAAGTTCGTGGCGCCCTCCATCGGTAATGCTGGAATTCAGTATGGTGATGGCCCATCCTTAGCCTTGATGACAGCTCCCACTCTCACAGGCAGACGTTCAGTCAGGTGCTGGAAGGTTTCTTGAGGAATGGCAGCCCATTCTTCACGGAGTCCTGCACTGAGGAAAGGTATCGATGTCGGTCGGTGAGACGTGGCATGAATTCGGCGTTCCAAAACATCCCAAAGGTGTTCTATAGGATTCAGGTCAGGACTCTGTGCAGGCGAGTCCATTACAGGGATGTTATTGTCGTGTAACCACTCCGTCACAGGCCGTGCTTTACGAACAGGTGCTCTATCGTGTTGAACGATTCAGTCGCCATCCCCGAATTGCTCTTCAACAGTGGGAAGCAAGAAGGTGCTTAGAATACCAATGTAGTCCTGTGCTGTTAAGGTTCCACGCAAAACAACAAGGGTTGCAAGCCCCTTCTATGAAAAACACGACCACACCATAACACCATCGCCTCCGACTTTTACTGTTAGCACTACACACGCTGGCAGATGACGTTCACCGTCCTTTCGCCCTATCCACACCCTGCCATCGGATCGCCACACTGTGTAGTCCACACAACGTTCTTCCACTGTTCAATCGTCTTTTGGCTCACAGATTATTTGGGATTTCATTGGACATACATGCAGGTTCTCCTTCCTGGCTCACAACCTTGTCACTTGACATGCCATATGTACTAGATTTAGTTGTAATTAATATAAGTAATTTTGCACTTGAATTGTTATATTCTACACTTCTATGAGACTTAACGTTTGATATGTTTACTAAAGACATTTCTAGTTTTCAAGATATATTATATATATGATTTGTTCTCCAATGTGTCTTTGAACCATCTACTTCTAGATTTACTCAGTGATTTTTAACGCTGTTTCCACTTTAGTAATCCACTGTCTCAAATAAAATTTTGTATAGAGGAATTGATTATGTACAACCTTCAGCTACCTGAATATTTTTGTATTTTTATTTGTGTATGGTAGAACTTTGGCATCAGTTATGATTAATAGCCTGCAAAAGGTGAAACTGTATTGGTATATATTAATATTCATATTGTTTTATTATTCGCATGAAATTTGAAACCTTATTGGTAACCTCATATAGAGAAATCTAGTTATGTTCAACCTAAAGGCACATACACAGCCTCCGCACTCAGGAATTGCATGAGTGAGAACCTGGTTTTAGGGGACACCATACATTTTAAAATTTCATTGTTTATACTTATTTTCTTTTATACTACGTATAATTATCTTATTTTTATTAATTATCCTAACTTTGGCAAACACTTGTTTCTGGCAATTGATGATTTATAATGTTATCTCATCTTTAAATATGATTTTTAATTTTGAATACAGGAATCTTGTTATGTTCAACTACAGCTACCTGAATACTTGCTGTATCTAAGATTGTTTACGCAAGAATTTCGGCTCCACTTTTTATTAATAGAATTGAAACTTTAACTTAAACCTACACCATCATATCTTAACATTCATTATGCTCTTATGTTTCATGCGAAATTTTAACTTCATTTATAATCTCATATAGAGAAATCTAGTTCAGCTCAACTTAGGGGCACATGCACAGCCTTGCTCTCTGGAATTGCATGAGTGAGAACTTGGTTTTTGGTTGATACCGTATAGTTTAGAAATTTCTTTGTATATTTCTATTTCTATTTGTTTTATTTTATATTTACATAATTATATTGGTTTTATTGATTATTTTGAATTAAAACATCACTTACTGTATTATATAGTGTATAACACACAGAGCAACAGCCAGGGCCGAAATATTAGAAAAAGGCCCGCCTCCTCGTGGCAGGGACGGGAAACGGAATGGGTGCTTGTCAAGCTAACCTAACCTGTGAGCAGTCATTACGGCTAAGAGACCTACATGCTGCCTGGCTTGTTACTTGTCTTAAGTAGCACACGGCCCACCTTAGTAACCCAGAAGATGGGCTACTCTGTAGTGTTTAAAAAAAATGTTCAATCGTCCAATGTTTACGCTCCTTACGCCAAGCGAGGCGTCGTTTGGCATTTACGGGCGCGATGTGTGGCTTATGAGCAGCCGCTCGACCATGAAATCCAAGTTTTCTCTCCTCCCGTCTAACTGTCATAGTAGTTGCAGTGGATCCTAATGCAGTCTGGAATTCCTGTGTGATGGTCTGAATGGATGTCTGCCTGTTACACATTACGACCCTCTTCAACTGCTGTCGGTCTCTGTCACTCAACTGACGAGGTCGACCTGTACGCTTTTGTGCTTTCCTTGTCCCTTCACGTTTCCACTTCACCATCACATCGGAAACAGTGGACCTAGGGATGTTTTGAGGAGTGTGAAAATCTCTCGTACAGACATATAACGCAAGTGACACCCAATTAGCTGACCACGTTCAAAGTCCGTGAGTCCCGCTGAGCGCCCCATTCTGCTCCCTCACGAAGTCTAATGACTACTGAGGTCGCTTATATGGAGTACCTGGCAGTAGGTGGCAGCACAATGCACCTAAAATGAAAAAACGTATGTTTTTGGGGATGTCCGTATACTTTTGATCACATAGTGTAGCTGCAGCAGTCAACATCGTCTAGGACCAACGAGTAGTTCAGGTTTCAAATGAACATCTACTGCTGTTAATGTTGAACGTTGTACCACGAAAGAATAGTTGCTAATACGTGTATGAAGTGATGTTTTGTTAGTTTATGACAGCTGTAAATTATTCAGTACTCCTGTGGCAAAGAAATGTGGCAAAGTTGGGTAAATCTTTTATTCATTAATGTAATAAAGCGAGCTAATACTCGGGTGTTCTAGTTTGATGAACCTTCTCCCAGAGCAATCAGAGAACCCACAGTTGTGATCGGACGAAAACGGTTTTGCTGGTCACAACAAAGTTATTCGCATGACTTCAATTCACTAATTCCGTTTAGTTAACTGTCGCAGCATGGGAAACTTCTAAGTCGATTTTCTAGGGTTTCTTTAGAGTTGCGAAGTCCTGATTAGGAAGACTGATATTTGAGTTCTGAGCTTCAGGTAACGTACATATAAAAAAAATTACAAAAATACGATTGTCGTATCGTCCCTTTGTTAGTGATTTTTTTCAGAAGTTAGGTATCGCAGGGGCTTAGAAATGGTTCTAAATATTTCTTTGTATTTTTCGCTTATGCGAATATTGTATACATTCACCTGTGTGAATGATCTTGTTAACGAAAGAGAGATAGAACTAATTACCTTCCACTATTTTTCCATACTGTAGCCAACCACTGCTCGCACACTTTCCATTATCTTTGATTAGTTTTTGTAGATCACCCTAGAAATTTATTGTGTGTTATGATGATTATTTTGTGTAGAATGGTTCACGAAATTTCCAGATACTGAAACACCTGTTTTCTCCAGACGTGGCATCGTTTTGTCCAGATTTCCAATACCCGTTGCCGGTCGTCACTCATTCTGTTCGATGTAAACACTATCGAGACCCATGTACTGAAACACCTGTTTTCTCCGGACGTGTCATCGTTTTGTCCAGATTTCCAATACCCGTGACAGTCGTCACTTATTCTGTTCGATGTAAACACTATCGAGACTTTACACTGAACACCTGCTCGTATTTATTACGCACTGCTTCACTGACTTGTAGGGTTTATCCCGCCTGTGACGAGATCTGATATTTCATAATTTATTAATTACTTACTTTTGCTTTGTGGCCGTATGTCATTACTGCCGTCATGGTCGTCAGCGCTGAATCTTAGATTCGAGTATAATAAACGGCAGCAAGGAAACACAAGAAATGTATAATCAGGTGGCTATAGCCTCTACTTTGTCAATGAACAATACCGTAGCAAAAGTGGCAGCCTGCAGTTAGAAGTTCCCAGAGAATATTTTAAAGAAACCTGAAAGAATTTTTTATTCTATAGTTGGCATATACACCAGCGGAAAAAAATTGCAGCACCAATATATAATTAAAGTAAAGTAATGAAATTTCTGGCGTACATTTGTCTAGATAACATGTTTAAGTGATTAACATTGCAAAATCACTGGTTGATGTAAGAGCAAGATAAGTCATTGCAAATGCGAAATGCTGGAACAGTAATAACCGGTGTAACCGCCAGAATGTTGAATTCAAGCATGCAAACGTGCATGCATTGTGTTTTGCAGGTGCTGGGTGTCATTTTGTGGAATGGAGTTCCTTGCCTGTTGCACTCGGTCGGTCAATACAGGGAGGGTTAATGCTTGTTTGTGGATGACGCTGGAGTTGTCGCCCGGTGATGCCCCATATGTGCTCGATTGCAGGCAGATATGATGATTCAGCAGGCCAAGGCAACATGTCAACAGTCTGTAGGACATGTTGGGTTACAACAACGATATGTGGGCGAGCGTTATCCTGTTAGAAAACACCCTTTGGAATGCTGTTCATGAATGGCAGCACAACAGATCGAATCATCGGACTGAAGTATAAATTTGCTGTCGGGGTGCGTCGGATAACCACGAGAGTGCTCCTGATGTCATACGAAATCGCACCCCAGACCATAACTCAAGGTTTAGGTCCAGTGTGTCTAGCATACAAAGACAGGTTGTTTGCGAGCCCTCAACTGGCCTCCTTCTACCCAACACACGGCCATCACTGGCACCGAGGTAGAACTAGCTTCCAGCAGAAAACACGACAGACCTCCACCCTGCCTTCCATTAGCGCTCGCTTGACACCACTGAAGTAGCAAATGGCGGTGGTTCGGGGACAGTGGAAAGCGCACTACAGGAAGTCTGGCTTGGAGCTGTATTGGAGGAAACCGATTTGTAAGAGTTCGTTGTGGTGCAAACTGCTGCTCAGATTGCTGCTTCAGATTCAGTACGATGCGCCAGAACCATACGCCGAAAACGATGGTCTTCCGTCTCGATAGTGCCATGTGCCCATCCGGAGCTCGGTCTTCTTGTGACCGTATATTCTCGTGACCACCACTGCCAGCAATCATGTACAGTGGGCACATCCCTAAGAAGTCTTTCTACAGGATCGCAAAAGAAAAATCCAGCTTCTCATAGCCTAATTAAACGACCTCATTCAGACCCACTGAGGAGTTTATAATGGCGACTTTGTAGCCTTCAAAGCATTCTTGTCTAATATCCACTCGCCACATCCAATCTCAAAGGTAACTAACGCTCACGACAGTTACAAAGTGTGTTTAAGGAAAACCCGATTGCATCGTCATAGTGGCGTTAGTAGCGCCTCACTTACGCGACTGACGCGAAACTGGAATAGACAATATATTTCAGATGTAAAACACACCTACCAACTTCTGTTCACGTGGCACAACTCCTTGGTGTTGCGATTTTCTTTTCCGTCAATGCATATGATTCATTTTCAGTTTTAGGCTGCAGACTAACATCTATTTTTAGACGTCATTCGAAAATGCTCCCTCTGTGCAAAATTTGTCAATAAGGATGTCACTGCTATCTATGAACTCAAGACATATTAGGTTTCCAGTAAGGGTCCATAATGATGAACTGTTGACGAGAAATTTAGTTGTCGAATCGAAAAAGAAAACACAGAGACGTGGGACAGTAATTACAGAACTGGATTCGAATTCGGGAGGATGGTGGTTCCAATTCTCGATCGGCCACCCTGAGTTTGGTTTCTGCAAGTAACAGTATGATGCCTTTGAAAATTACACTGTCGATTATATTTCACAGCTCTAGCTTGTTTTTCGTCGCTAATGGTATCATCATCGACCGTGCATTAAACCTTAATGTTCATTCTTCCTTCTAAAATGAAACTAGTTACTGGAAATAACGTTGTCGGAATGCAGTGATCGAGATATTGTCAGACCTTGCCCTGGGCATTTGAGCGACAGTTCTGCATGGGGTAGCTACGACACGAGATAACGGATAACAGCGACGACGCATCGTAGCATGGAAGCAATGAGGCCCTGGTAGGTCGCTGGAGGAAGTTAGCACCACATCTCCCCGTAAATTTCGGGGAGGGGAGGGGGGCGATGAGATCTGACGCCACAGGCACATCACAAAAAAAAAAAAAAAAAAAAAAAAAAAATTGGTTCAAATGGCTCTGAGCACTATGAGACTTAACTTCTGAGGTCATCAGTCCCCTAGAACTTAAAACTACTTAAACCTAACTAACCTAAGGACATCACACACATCCATGCCCGAGGCAGGATTCGAACCTGCGACCGTAGCGGTTGCGCGGTTCCAGACTGAAGCGCCTAGAGCCGCTCGGCCAGCCCGGCCGCCGGCACATCACAAATCTGGGAGACAGCACATCAACTGGAACTCTCCACTATGTTTCTCTAACCCCACCATCACACACCTGGCCTTGTGACATGGTGCGTTATCTTGTTGAAAAATGCCACTGCTGTACGGAAAAATGATCATCATGCAGGAGATTACATGGTCTGCAACCAGTGTACGGTACTCCTTTTGCGTCATGGCGTCTTGCACGAGCTCCACTGGACCAATGTATGCCCACGTGAATGTTCCCCAGAGCGTAATGGAACCGCCGCCAGCTTGTCTCCGTCCCGCAGTACAAGTGTCAGTGAGCTGTTGCCCTGGAAGACGACGGGTTCGCACCCTCCCATCGGCATGATGAGAAAGGTGTTGGGGTTCATCAGAGCATGCAACACTCTGCCACTGCGATCGCTTCTAGTGCCGATGACCACGTGCCCGTTTCAGTATAAGTTGCCGATGTCGTGTTGTTAACATTGGCACATGCATGGGTTGTCGGTTGCGGAGGTCCATCGTTATGAGTGGTCGGCGCACTGTGTGTTCAGACACATTTGTACTCGACCCAGAATTAAAGTATGCCTATCTTGTTTCACCAGTCTGCCCAGCTTACGCTGTCCGACATCTGTAATGAGGAGTGGCTGCCCAACGTCACGACTTCTGGACGTGGTTTTACCTTGGTTTCGCCACGTGTTGAAGGCACTTACCACAACACTCATTAAACACCCGACAAGTCGTGCGGTTTCCGAAATGCTTGTGCCGAATCTACGGGCTATCACAATCTGCCCTCGATCAAACTCAGCTATTTTGGGCACTTTCCCCATTCTACAGGGTGTTACAAAAAAATGTACGGCCAAACTTTCAGGAAACATTCCTCACACACAAATAAAGAAAAGATGTTATGTGGACATGTGTCCGGAAACGCTTAATTTCCATGTTAGAGCTCATTTTAGTTTCGTCAGTATGTACTGTACTTCCTCGATTCACCGCCAGTTGGCCCAATTGAAGGAAGGTAATGTTGACTTCGGTGCTTGTGTTGACATGCGACTCATTGCTCTACAGTACTAGCATCAAGCACATCAGTACGTAGCATCAACAGGTTAGTGTTCATCACGAACGTGGTTTTGAAGTCAATGCAATGTTTACAAATGCGGAGTTGGCAGATGCCCATTTGATGTATGGATTAGCACGGGGCAATAGCCGTGGCGCGGTTCGTTTGTATCGAGACAGATTTCCAGAACGAAGGTGTCCCGACAGGAAGACGTTCGAAGCAATTGATCGGCGTCTTAGGGAGCACGGAACATTCCAGCCTATGACTCGCGACTGGGAAAGACCTAGAACGACGAGGACACCTGCAAAGGACGAAGCAATTCTTCGTGTAGTTGACGATATCCCTAATGTCAGCGTCAGAGAAGTTGCTGCTGTACAAGGTAACGTTGACCACGTCACTGTATGGAGAGTGCTACGGGAGAACCAGCTGTTTCCGTACCATGTACAGCGTGTGCAGGCACTATCAGCAGCTGATTGGCCTCCACGGGTACACTTCTGCGAATGGTTCATCCAACAATGTGTCAATCCCCATTTAAGTGAAAATGTTCTCTTTACGGATGAGGCTTCGTTCCAACGTGATCAAATTGTAAATTTTCACAATCAACATGTGTGGGCTGACGAGAATCCGCACGCAATTGTGCAATCAAGTCATCAACACAGATTTTCTGTGAACGTTTCGGCAGGCATTCTTGGTGATGTCTTGATTGGGCCCCATGTCCTTCCACCTACGCTCAATGGAGCACGTTATCATGATTTCATACGGGATACTCTACCTGTGCTGCTAGAATATGTGCCTTTACAAGTACGACACAACATGTGGTTCATGCACGATGGAGCTCCTGCACATGTCAGTCGAAGTGTTCGTACGCTTCTCAACAACAGATTCGGTGACCGATGGATTGGTAGAGGCGGACCAATTCCATGGCCTCCACGCTCTCCTGACCTCAACCCTCTTGACTTTCATTTATGGGGGCATTTGAAAGCCCTTGTCTACGCAACCCCGGTACCAAATGTAGAGACTCTTCGTGCTCGTATTGTGGACGGCTGTGATACAATACGCCATTCTCCAGCGCAGCATCAACGCATCAGGGATTCCATGCGACGGAGCGTGGCTGCATGTATCCTCGCTAACGGAGGACATTTTGAACATTTCCTGTAACAAAGTGCTTGAAGTCATGGTGGTACGTTCTGTTGCTGTGTGTTTCCATGCCATGATTAATGTGATTCGAAGAGAAGTAATAAAATGAGCTCTAACATGGAAAGTAAGCGTTTCCGGACACATGTCCACATAACACATTTTCTTTATTTGTGTGTGAGGAATGTTTCCTGAAAGTTTGGCCGTACCTTTTTGTAACACTCTGTATACACGGACAACACGCTCAGAAATATTACATGAATCGTGTGTGCGTCAAACTACTAGCCATTCCTTGCCAGGTGACACTGCTATCGTCTGGACGGGTTTATATCGATAGCAGGTCGGTGATCATAATTTTCTGGCTGATCAGGTTAAGTTCCTGGTGTGAATACTGTTAATTCTGATTTCTGCTCAGTTAGCTTTATGATTTAGGGCATCCATAACTGTTGACGACTGTGTGTCCTCGACAAGAACTATGGGATGGTAGTGAAGAAATTCCTTCTCTGACGTTTCTCTGCCGTGAATGTCTGTCTTGAAAGGACGGATATGTAGACGAGGACTGCTCCATTGCGTCAAGGACCCAGACGGCCGTGGGCTACGGGACAGCGACAGACCCTGGCATTTCACGCACCTTCAGTTTCCGCACAAGTGACGCGCTTTGCCGTGAGAGCACTTGACACGCGAAGCACTGTGTAGCCTCCGTAGTTCACGAGTTCTCTCGTGCGATTTCATAAGCTTCGAAAACAGAATGTCCTCGCAGTTGCTCAGTGGGTAAATTGTGTCTGACATTCCGATAAAGACGGAAGCGGCTGCCCGTGTGAAGGAGCGAGCTGCTACTTACCAGCGGTGTGCGTAAGTGCATTTTTGTGATCGCAGGGGTCTCTGAGACACCCATCAGCGTATCAATAGCGAAAGGAATCTGACGGCTGAAGAGCCAATTTGTTTTTATGAAGCTAATTTCGCTCCATGATTGTGAGAAATTGTTGCGAGATTGTATCTTACGCGGAGCCCGCACTTTCCTTCCGTCATTCTTCGCACGTGTTTCGACACTTGTGTGCTATCCTCATTCTGACGGCTGCTCTTAGTGCGTTGCATGATCTCTGCGCTGGATTACTCTGGCTCTTAAAGGTCTACTCGCAGAACCTTCCTTAGTACAAGCAGTAACTTGTGTCAATCATTTAAATGTGAAATAGTGAGATAAAGACAGTTCCCAGTCACGTATATACGTAATTCAGAACATTTTATTACACCGTTGCCTGTTTTACGTCGATTACCCTCAGACAATGGAATAAAACGATTTTTACAGAAATTAAGGGGACCTGGACGTCATGAGGGCCCAAAAAACGGATAGTTTGTTTTTATTTAATACAATTCTGTGGTTCTTCCTGGTTCTGAAAATGTATATTTCATGTATATTACGTCATCATTTTCGTGTTTAAATGTCTTTTTAAAACAGATGTGACGCCTGTTTTTAAATTCCTAGCTTTCACACTACTGCCAAACACAAAACCTTGGCTAAAATAGCTCGTTATTTAATTTTGGCTCCAATATGTCCATAGCAGTTCGTTTGCGTAATATCCTTCAAGAACATGTCGGCTATACAGCGAGCAGAGATTCATTACAATCGATCTTTCCGTTGATAGAAATAGTTTGCTTCAGTTTACTTATGTTGTTCGTGTGCATTTGTGTTGTAAACTCTTTGTTGTGACTGCTTTAGGGGTGTTTCAACGATTTGGCACTGCAGAATGCCAAAAACTAAAAAATTCGGTTGCAGCCGTAAATTTTACCATAATAAACACACACATGTTTTCGAAAATCTTATTAAAGATTAATAAATTTTTACACAGCACGGTAGTGGGATTAAGTCTAAAAGTTTGCCAGGCATTGCTTCAAAACTCAAGTTGAAACATCTTATCGAAACTAAGCAAGATGTTGGCGTTGTACATAGTGAAAATAACGTTATTTTAATTAGTAAGTGCAAGCTTTCAGGCATTCTTTTGTCTGTTGCTAAATGTAAATACTCTAATAGTGAAAAATTACTTGTGTTTAGTGAGGACATAAGTAAGAAAATCGGCTATCTAGCAAAATTGTGTTGGAATGCCAAATGTATAAAGTTACGAAATGTACAATGATATCTCCTTTAACATCCGCAAAATATTGTGAAATGAATAATTGGTCACCTTGTTTATGCCATGAGATGTACTGGGAAGGGAAGACAGGCAGTATAGATATTCTGGGTTGTGATGGAATTCCCATCGTCATCTGACGAATTTGAGAGATATTGTAAACGTCTGCGTAACGTAATAACAGAAATCAGTGAAGCATCTATTCAGAGGGCAGCAAAATAAACTGCAGATATCTGTCAATCTACTGATAGTGTTGCTGCATTGGATGGTTACTGGCGAGGAATGGAGTTGTCACAGTTACCTGTATAGTTCCAGGCTACGCGCTGGACTACGAATGCCTGAAAAAACACTTCCAGGGTTGTGCCAACAAGGTAAATAAACACAAATGTGAGAAAAACAGCATTTTGTTGGTGGAGACTCTAACGGATTCACTAGTGTTGTGGCTGCTAAACCGTATGGTGAAACTGAAATTTAAAAGAAAACAAAATGGAACATATAGGGTATGTGCAAAAGAGAGTAGGCGCATGACTAAGGAAATTTTACAAGGACAGGACAGGAAAAAACTTCTCCGATGGAAAGCAAGTGGTGGACGAGGCAGAATCACTAAATTAGAAGAATATTATGGTCTAGCCATCAGAAGAGCCAGTGAAAATATCAGTGAGATTAGAAAAGCCATTTGGATAACTCTGTTTCACAGAATATCCACTTATGAGCATCTACAGGATGGCATGTGCCTAGAAGGCAATACTTCGTGGTGATAGTGCAATAACTATGATGCAAATGGACAAAAACATACACATGCACACCCCATGCCAGAATCTGTTATGGTAGAACTTAAGTCTATATATAGAAATCGTTCAGATTCTAAACTGCTGGAAAAATGATTACATGACAAAACGCAGAATCCAAATGAAAGTTTCAATAGCTGCATTTGGGAGCCCTCGCCAAATCTGTTTATTTTTTGGCATGTTGTCTTTCCAGACTGGTGTATGGATACTATAAAATGTTTTAATGATAGATTAACAAGCAGATGAAAAACCATGAGTAGAATAGATATCAAAACTGGAGACATCAAAAACGGGCTTCTCCATGTGAACAATCAGTGAGTCACTGAAGCTGAAAAAGCTGCTCAAAGTATGACAAAAGATACCACAATAACAAAGAAAAGAAAGGAAACTAAAGAATATGAACAAGATAGTGAGAATCAAGATTATGGATCTTTAATGTTTTGACATGTTATTAAGAAGAAAATGAAATGCAAATCCTTAGTTTCAGTTTCCCGTAATTAATATTTTTGCCCACTTACACATCATTATATCATTCAATATTAAAGATACAAAAACATAATTTTAAAAGACTAATAATTAAGCGCATGTCTACACAGTGAACCAGATTGTTCAACAATGTATTAAATATTTTAAGCTGGAGCATGTGATCTGATCTTAAACGATTAGGAGAAAAACTTACTTCTAAAAACATTTGTTAAGCACACAAAACAATAAATTAGAAAATATTCCTGATTTATTGTATTAATAAATAAATAATTCAAAGAATAAAGTTTGTTTAGGTCTCTTATTTTGAATACTGTGGAAGTGCAGTGAATTTTAAATAAAAATTACACGTTATCGAGTTCTTGTTGTTGTGGTCTTCAGTCCTGAGACTGGTTTGATGCAGCTCTCCATGCTACCCTATCCTGTGCAAGTTTCTTCATCTCCCAGTACCTACTGCAACCTACATCCTTCTGAATCTGCTTAGTTTATTCATCTCTTGGTCTCCCTCTACGATTTTTACCCTCCACGCTGCCCTCCAATGCTAAATTTGTGATCCCTCGATGCCTCAAAACATGTCCTACCAACCGATCCCTTCTTCTAGTCAAGTTGTGCCACAAACTCCTCTTCTCCCCAATTCTATTCAGTACCTCCTCATTAGTTATGTGATCTACCCATCTAACATTCAGCATTCTTCTGTAGCACCACATTTAGAAGGCTTCTGTTCTCTTCCTGTCCAAACTATTTATTGTCCATGTTTCACTTCCATACATGGCTACACTCCATACAAATACTTTCAGAAACGACTTCCTGACACTTAAATCTGTACTCGATGTTAACAAATTTCCCTTCTTCAGAAACGCTTTCCTTGCTATTGCCAGTCTACATTTTATATCCTCTCTACTTCGACCGTCATTAATTATTTTGCTCCCCAAATAGCAAAACTCCTTTACTACTTTAAGAGTCTCATTTCTTAATCAAATTCCCTCAGCATCACCCGACTTAATTCGACTACATTCCATTATCCTCGTTTTGCTTTTGTTGATGTTCATCTTATATCCTCCTTTCAAGACACTGTCCATTCCGTTCAACTGCTCTTCCAAGTCCTTTGTTGTCTCTGACAGAATTACAATGTCATTGGCAAACCTCAAAGTTTTTATTTCTTCTCCATGGATTTTAATACCTACTCCGAATTTTTCTTTTGTTTCCTTTACTGCTTGCTCAATATACAGATTGAATAACATTGGGGACAGGCTACAACCCTGTCTCACTCCCTTCCCAACCACTGCTTCCCTTTCATGCCCCTCGACTCTTGTAACTGCCATCTGGTTTCTGTACAAATTGTAAGTAGCCTTTCGCTCCCTGTATTTTACCCCTACCACCTTTAGAATTTGAAAGAGAGTATTCCAGTCCACATTGTCAAAAGCTTTCTGTAAGTATACAAATGCTAGAAACGTAGGTTTGCCTTTCCTTAATCTTTCTTCTAAAATAAGACGTAGGGTCAGTATTGCCTCACGCGTTCCAACATTTCTGCAGAATCCAAACTGATCTTCCCCGAGGTCGGCTTCTACCAGTTTTTCCATTCGTCTGTAAAGAATTCACGTTAGTATTTTGCAGCTGTGACTTATTAAACTGATTGTTCGGTAATTTTCACATCTGTCAACACCTGATTTCTTTGGGATAGGAATTATTATATTCTTCTTGAAGTCTGAGGGTACTTCGCCTGACTCATACATCTTGCTCACCAGATGGTAGAGTTTTGTCAGGACTGGCTCTCCCAAGGCCGTCAGTAGTTCTAATGTTATGTTGTCTACTCCCGGGGCCTTGTTTCGGCTCAGGTCTTTCAGTGCTCTGTCAAACTCTTCACGCAGTATCGTATCTCCCATTTCATCTTCATCTACGTTCTCTTCCATTTGTATAATATTGTCCTCAAGTACATCGCCCTTGTATAGACCCTCTATATACTCCTTCCACCTTTCTGCTTTCCCTTCTTTGGTTAGGACTGGGTTTCCATCTGAGCTCTTGATATTCATACAAGTGGTTCTCTTTTCTCCAAAGGTCTCTTTAATTTTCGTGTAGGCAGTATCTATCTAACCCCTAGTGAGATAAGCCTCTACATCCTTACATTTGTCCTCTAGCCATCGCTGCTTAGCCATTTTGCACTTCCTGTCGATCTCGTTTTTGAGACGTTTGTATTCCTTTTTGCCTGCTTCATTTACTGCGTTTTTATGTTTCCTCCTTTCATCAATTAAATTCAATATTTCTTCTGTTACCCCAGGATTTCTACTAGCCCTCGTCTTTTTACCTACGTGATCCTCTGCTGCCTTCACTACTTCATCCCTCAAAGCTACCCATTCTTCTTCTACTGTATTTCTTTCCCCCATTCTTGTCAATCGTTCCCTTATGCTCTCCCTGAAACTCTGTACAACCTCTGGTTCTTTCAGTTTATCCAGGTCCCATCTTAAATTCCCACCTTTTTGCAGTTTCTTCAATTTTAATCTGCAGTTCATAACCAATAGATTGTGGTCAGAGTCCACATCTGCCCCTGGAAATGTCTTACAATTTAAAACCTGGTTCCTAAATCTCTGTCTTACCATTATATAATCTATCTGATACCTTTTAGTATCTCCGGGATTTTTCCATGTATACAACCCTCTTTATCCAGTATGTAAGGTAAAATCAATTTTCACCCCATTATGAATTGCGCAGTATTCCAATTTTTGTACCATAGAGATCACAGTACACTAATTATTTGATAAAAGAACCATCTCAACATCCATTAAAGTTTTCGGGTCATTGTATTTAAAAATACTAGTAAAAACTACATACCATGATGTTCATGTCCCCTTAAACGTTACGACTGCGCGGAAAATAACAGGAAACAGAATCTCGTTACTGATAGTTTTAAATGAACGAAAATTATGTTACACAGAAGTGAGACTCTAATTACATTGCCTCCAACTTCACTGTACTCCGCTCGTATCGGTACGTACATTTATGAGGTGGTACACAGTATGAAGGTGCCAGCTCGATTCATTGTGGTAAAAAAAGTTATCACAGCCATTATTTGAACAGCAAGAGGTAGAGGTGTGATGACATAAGAGTCTTCATCGCTGGGCTGTGCGCCAATGTCGTGCGTTCGGCCTTTCCAGTACGTCTCAAGTAGTGAGGCCTTCGTCACTGTTGTTGATAATACACCGCTCGAATGTGTGTTCTACGATTATCGGCACCCGGCCGGCAAACGGATTTCACCCTCCCCAATCTTGCTGGTCATGGTCGACAATATAGACACTATAACACTCTTCACAGACCTCTTCACCAAACATAACCGGCACACCAAAACACTTGAGAAGAAGGTGAAATGTTATCAACTGGGAAGTTTTTCCCGAGATCGTGTGACACGCAAATAATAAAAATTAATAAATGGCCTATACGTGTGAATATATTGAAGATTTAAAAATGTCGACGTAATACCAAAAGTATTCCACTGGCTTCTACACTACTGGTCATTAAAACTGCAACGTCATGAAACCTAGATGCAAGGAATGTCAAACTGGCATGAAGATTACTGCACTCGTTGACATGCAAATAACTAGCATTTCAGAGGAACCACGCAGAGCAGGTAGAGGACGAAGTACATAGTCCAGAATTCGAATCAAGAACCACTGACAACATGAGTAATTTAGAAGTACACTACTGGCCATTAAAATTGCTACACCAAGAAGAAATGGAAATGATAAACGGGTATTCATCGGATACATATATTATACTAGACCTGACATGTGATTACATTTTCACGCAATTTGGCTGCATAGATCCTTAGAAATCAGTACCCAGAACAACCACCTGTGGCCATAATAACGGCCTTGATACGGGCATTGAGTAAAACGAAGCTTGGGTGGCGTGTACAGGTACAGCTGCCCATGCAGCTTCAAAACGATACCACAGTTCATCAAGAGTAGTGACGCGTATTGTGACCAGCTAGTTGCTCGGCCACCATTGACCAGACGTTTTCAGTTGGTGAGGGATGTGGAGAATGTGCTGGCCAGGGCAGCAGTCGAACATTTTCTGTATCCAGAAAGGCCCGTACAAGACCTGCAACATGCGGTCGTGCATTATCCTGCTGAAATGTAGGGTTTCGCAGGGTCGTAACACATCTGAAATGTAACGCCCACTGTTCAAAGTGTCGTCAGTGCGAACAAGAGGTGACCGAGACGTGTAACCATTGGCACCCCATACCATCACACCGGATGATACGCCAGTATGGCGATGACGAATACACGCTTCCAATGTGCGTTCACCGCGATGTCGCCAAACACGGATGTGACCATCATGATGCTGTAAACAGAACCTGAATTCATCCCAAAAAACGACGTTTTGCCATTCGTGCACCCAGGTTCGTCGTTGAGTACACCATCGCAGGCGCTCCCGTCTGTGATGCAGCATCAAGGGTAACCGCAGCCATGGTCTCCGAGCTGATAGTCCATGCTGCTGCAAACGTCGTCGTTCGTGCAGATGATTGTTGTCTTGGAAACGTTCCTATCTGTTGACACAGAGATCGAGACGTGGCTGCACGATCCGTTACAGCCATGCGCATAAGATGCCTGTCATCTCGACTGCTAGTGATACGATGCCGTTGGGATCTAGCACGGCGTTCCGTATTACCCTCCTGAACCCACCGATTCCGTATTCTGCTAACAGTCATTGGATCTTGACCAACGCGAGCAGCAATGTCGCGATACGATAAACCGCAATCGCGATAGGCTACAATCCGACATTTATCAAAGTCGGAAACGTGATGGTATGCATTTCTCCTCCTTACACGAGGCATCACAACAACGTTTCACCAGGCAACGCCGGTCAACTGCTGTTTTTGTGTATGAGAAATCGGTTGGAAACTTTCCTCATGTCAGCACGTTGTAGGTGTCGCCACCGGCGCCAACCTTGTGTGAATGCTCTGAAAAGCTTATCGTTTGCATATCACAGCATCTTCTTCCTGTCGGTTAAATTTCGCGTCTGTAGCACGTCATTTCGTGGTGTAGCAAATTTAATGGCCAGAAGTGTAGATATGCTCGGTGTAGCGAAGCAGCTTAAACCACTTAATAAAGGCAAGGCCTCCGGTCCAGGCTGTATAACAGTCACGTTCCTTTCAGTGTATGCTGATACAACGGCTCCATACTTAGCATCATATACAACCACTCGCTCGTCGAAAGATCCGTCCCTGAAGACTGTAAGGTTGCGTAAATCACAACAATACCCAGCAAAGCAAATAGGCGTAATCCGCTGAATTACAGACTCATACCACTAATGTCGATTTACTGTAGGATTTTGCAACATATACTGTTCTCGTTCATTATGAATTACATCGAATTGAACGATTTATTGACAAACAGCCAACATGGATTCAGGAAACATAATTTTTGCGAAACACATCTAGCACTTTATTCTCACAAAGTAGTGAGTGATATCGACAGGGAATGTCAAATTGATTCCATATTTTTAGATTTCCAAAAGGCTTTTGCCACCGTTCCTCACAAGCGATGTATAATGGGAGTGTGTGCTCATGGAGTATCGGCTAAGTTGCGCGACTGAATACGTTGATTTCCAGACGGAAGGGTCACATTTCGTAGCAACTGACGAAAAGTCATCGAATAAAAACGTTCCCCAAGGAAGTGTTATAGGCCCTCTGTTTTTCCTGCTCTACATAAGCGATTTAGGAGACAATCTGAGTAGCCCTCTTAGATTGTTTGTAGATGATGCTGTTATTTACCGCCTTGCAGAGTCATCACATGATAAAAACCAATTGCAAAATGATTTAGACAAGATATCTGAATGGTGGAAAAAGTATTAATTGAATCTAAATAATGAGACGTGGGCAGTACTAGAGTGTGAGTACTAGAACGAATTCATTCCATTTAAGAAACAAAGGCCTGCCAATGGGAAGCCCAGTCTCATAAATACTAGTCAATATCCTCATGATCCACACTTCAAACAGAATTTTTGCAAAAATAATATAATCAAAATCATAAAGTAATATACTGGTACACATATGTAGGTGATATATGCCTCATAGATGAACCACAAAAACATATAATCATTTTACACAGATAAATAAATAACATAACGTACAAAGAATGATTACGCAGCGGGTTTCTTATTCAGCTGTCGCATTTGGATACTGGTTGTTTGTGCGAAGAGTGTTTTATTCCTCGTGCAAGAGGAAGAAATGCTTACAAGCACCTGCTGGAACTCGACAACGGCAACATGGTGGCGTATGGAGACTACAGTTAATCGTTCCATGATACTGGTGCGCGTGGTGGTTGGATTCCCACTAGTGCCATACAATATGGAACCAGTGGTTTCAGGAGGACCCTACTCAACCCTTTCCAGCATCTCAACCACCCTATGCGACTAGCACCCAATAGGGCAGAAATACTGTTCACTGGACGCTATGGGATCGTACAGCCACGTTTTCGTATCTTGAGTCAAGAAATAGGCTTGTCTGCAGTAACGCAAGCATCCACACAGACAGTGTGACAAAGTCTGGAGCACCACGCACGTTCAGCATGGCGCCCATTGTTGTGGTATCCCTGTAAGGGGCAGCCAAGAGAGACACATTGACAGTGGTTCGATCGGCGCCAATACTGAACACAGGAAAGACACCACGTCGTCTTTTCTGACGATTCCCTGTTCTGTGAAGGTCATCACGATGGATGTAGCAATTCGGACTCTCTACGAAGAACAAACATTGCCCATTTTCATTCCTCGTCGTTGTACAGTAACAGCTACTTACGTGGTTGTTTGGGATGCAATTTAGTACGATCATCTCTGGTCAACATAGCCGGTAATTTGGAGAAAAACATTCATGATTCAGGGAGATAGCTGTACTCGATATTCGAGGACTTTGTGACGTCTTCAAGAAGATAACCCAAGACTGCATGCTGTCCATGCTGTCATCACCTACTTCGTTACAGAGAATGTTCGATTGTTCCCTCGCCCAGCATTTCCTCCGTACCACTTATCCACTGAAAACATCTGGTCATGGGTTGCCAAGAGACTGACGTGCCACCACTCACTAGCCACTATGGCTGATGAACTCTGTCATAGGGCTGAAGCAGCATAGAATTATGCACCCGCATCAGTCATTCAAGTTCAGTTTGCCTTGTATACAGTGGTAAGAACATGCGGGCTACAGACTTGCGCAGCAACTGTCGTCGTAGAAAAGCTGGACAGGAGCATAAATGATTAGCGAACAAGCTAACACAACAAACAGAAGATTTACCTAACTTTCATTTCTCCAAGCATATGAAGACTCATTACAGATAATGAAGCAAGAAACAGAGCCCAACTCACCAGTGTCAACAAGTAAGAGTGTCACTGTGCTAAGCATGAAATATGGTGTCGGAGCTGTGATTAGTAGGCATGCACGTAGCATCACGTGGCGAAGTGGCTCCTAGCGCAAGTGGGATGACTGCCTGCTGCTGCCCGTCCTACATTGCGGCAGCAGGAAGCACACTTGGTACAGTGCCACTGGAGGCGTGGCTTGGCGGGCGTGCACCATTGGGTCCGAAAAAACCCCGCGTGGCTGCCATCGGCGTCTAATGGAAACTAGCAATTCCGTTGCTATGATGCCCATGGGGTGGTATCAACATGTGATACCACAATTTGTATCTAACAACCTATCTATAATCTGGATGCAAAGCGCTAACAAGAAAACACTTGAAGAATATTAATATGACACGGAGTTAATACTGAACTGATGATTTTGTAACCTCCGAAAGGAAACCACTTACCGGTGTGCGAAGAGAATATCTTAGAAGAGCTCGAAAATAGGTCTCTCCAAGATGAGTCACAAGACCCAAAGCAGTATGATGTTTCAATTTTAGAAATTCATTTTTGGCATTACGCCGCGTCTTAACACAAAAAAATTATAAAACGACGTTTCGGCCGTCTTTGCAGCAGTTCTCCTCAGGGTAATCAAACAGGAAATCGATCATCCCACGTAGGAAACTTTCTTTGATTCAGTGCAGCAACAAAAGCAGTATTCCAGAATTTCGACAAGAACCTGGATGTAAGACTAACTGCAGACCTGTACAGTAAAGCTGGTTGTGGTAAGGTGATCGGTGTGTGTTACATTAGACTTTTTAATCTGTTGAAACACTAGTAACGGTGTTCCAATTCGAGTTAGAATATTACGTCAGCATCATGATTTTATCACAGTACAGCGACGAGACTTATTATAAAGACATTTTTGTGCCTGTTTAGAAGCTACAAAATCTAGCAGTGTTTCAAACTAGATCAATATCCGGATGTAACACCGGAAGATTCGTAAGCGACATACAAAGGATTCGTTCCTGATTCGCGAAAGTTGCAGTGTTCCTAAGCAAAGGAGGCCTCAAAAATAAATCAAAAGAACTGAAATTCATACAGTTCTGCTTCCACCTTTTTTGACCACGAGACGTTAGTAACATAAATTGTAATGATGCCTTATATGCAGTATACAGTCCCATTTGCACAGCACAGTTTACTGACGACCAGTACTGCGACTGGTAATGTGCCAAATAAAATGACTTCTGAGTCAGTACAGTAAACAACCATAGCAAATACACTGCAGAGCCAAAGTAACTGGTACACCTGCCTAATATCGTATAGGGCTCTAGCGAGCACGCAGAAGTGAAACAACACGACATGGCATGGATTCGACTAATGTCAGAACAGAAGTAGTGCTGCAGGGAATTGACACCATAAAACCTTCAGGACTGTCCATAAATCCGTAATAGTACGGGGGGATGAAGATCTCTTCTGAAGAGCAGGTTGAGAGGCATCCCAGATATGCTCAATAATGTTCATGTCTGGGGAGTTTGGTGGCCAGCGGAAGTGTTTAAACTCAGAAGAGTGTTCCGTGAGCCACTATGTAGTAATTCTGGACGTGTGGGTGTCGCATTGTCCTGCTGGAATTGCCCAAGTCCGTCGGAATGCACAATGGATATGAATGGATGCAGATGATCAGACAGGATGCATACGCACGTGGCATCTGTCAGAGTCGTATCTAGACGTTTCAGGGGTCCCATATCACTCCAACTGCACACGCCCCACACGATTACAGAGCCTCCACCAGCAAGAACAGTCCCCTGCTGACATGCAGGATCCATGCCTTCCTGAGGTTGTCTCCATCCCCGTACACGTCAGTCCGCTGGATACAATTTGAAACGAGACTCGTCCGACCAGACAACATGTTTCCAGTCATCAACAGTCCAATTTCGAAGTTGACAGGCCCAGACGAGGCGTAAAGCTTTGTGTCGTCCAGCCATCAAGGGTACACAAATGACCCTTCGGCTCCGAAAGCCCATACCGATGATATTTCGTTGAAGGGCTTGCACGCTGACACTTACTGGTGGCCCAGCATTGAAATATGGAGCAATCTGCGGAAGCATTGCACTTCTGTTCTGTCACATTGACCTTTTCTCTTCAGTCGTCATTGGTCTCGTTCTTGCAGCATCTTTTTCCGGCTGTACTGATGTTGGAGATTTGATGCCTTACCGGATTCCTGATATTCACTGTACACTCGTGAAATGGTCGTACCGGAAAACCTCTCTTCATCGCTACTTCGGAGATGCTGTGTCCCATCGCTCGTGCACCGACTATAACACCACGTTCAAACTCACTTAAACCTTGACAACATGCCATTGTAGCAGCAGTAACCGATCTGACAACTGCGCTGGACACTTGTCTTATACAGGCGTTGCCAACGGCAACGCCGTATTCTGCCTGTGTACATATCTCTGTATTTGAATACGCATGCCTATACCAGTTTCTTTGGCGCTCCAGTGTATTACTATGCATAACATGAATTCCACTAATTGTAAGATCAATATCAATTCTATGTCATTTCTTAGATTATTTGATATGCAGAAGAAAATATTTACCAACAACACAAGCCAGATACGAGAAAAAAATTGGAAATACTACTTTCCGAATCTGATTGTTAGAGTTAAATATAATTTAAAATATTGAAAATAATTTTTCTCAAATGTTATTGTACAACTGAAGAACTATTACGAATTTATTTATTCTATATTTACGTATGATTATTATTTATTAGTGTTGTGTAGTCAAGTATGGTTATGAAACTGAAAGTAGAAATGGAGTGAATTCCAATATTGACATAAAGGGAGGCATCAGTTTCAACACTGCGTTCCGATTGTTAAATAATCATACTTACTTGTGACACACCCGATGAGACACTGAAGGACAATAAAATTATCACAAAATGTATACTTATGCCTCACCTTTTTAATTGCCGAACAGCAATACCTTAAGTTCATACCATCACTGATTCTCTAAATGGCCACCTTCAAGCTAGAAACCATCGCATCACCACGATATAACAACCACGTCATCTAAATCAATATGAATCATTTAAATATGAACCATATGACTTTGTATTGTTTTTATGAAGGTAAAGAGTTATTAGCATTTAATATTTTTTATCCACAACAGACGTTACGAGAATCTCTGTGATCGTATTAGGTAAACTGACTTCTGAGACAGTCCAGCAATGAATCATTTAACTAAGATCTACCTATTCCTTTATAGGTTTCAAGTGGCAAAGATTATCTCCAGATTGCGAACATTATACATTATACAACTGCAATTACTTGTCTGAGAGCGTTAGCATTGCACTTGAGATAACATTAAAAAAAACATAATAGGAAGCTGACGAAAACTCGTTGAGTTCTGTGAAAGTTATGTGAAATGTTACAGCACAATGTGCGCTGCTCTCTATATTAAATAGTACTATCAAGGCTGATGTAAATAATATGTAACTCGTAAAGATTAATTTCTATAGATCATAAGAAGTTACTGTATAAATTGTTGGTAGCGTAAATGAAACGAAACACATGTTATTTGCCTCCAGTGAAACGCACGGTGGCATCAAATTACCCGTAATTGACATTCCTAACGTTTTCTGTATGCAATATGTAGGATAAAGTGTGTTGTGAAACGTAAGGAAAACGTCGTGCATCTACTTACGGAATTCTCACCAAGCCGAACGTATAAACCGGTAGGTCAACGGCGCGGTGCTGTCATTTTCGTTTTTCCCAACTGTTCCTTAACACACTGTGAATATCCTGTACCGTATAGCTTGTAGGTATTTTGATTTTACCCCATCCTTCCCGCCTTAAGGTGATAATGTCCAATAGACGTATGTGAAGTGTCAGGTTGCGGTACACACTCAAGAATCATTACACAGCTGTAAAATGGTTTTTATACACTGAAGTGCCAAAGAAACTGGTACAGACATGCGCATTCAAATACAGAAATATATAAACAGGCAGCATAGGGCGCTGCGGTCGGCAACGCCTGTATAAGACAAGTGTCTAGCGCAGATCGGTTACTGTTGCTGCATGGCAGGTTATCAGGAGTTAAGTGAGTTTGAACGTGGTATTATAGTCGACGTACGATCAACGGGACACAGCATCTCAGAGGTAGCGATGAAGTGGGGATATTCCCGTACGACCATTTCACGAGTGCATCATCGGTATCAGGAATCCGGTAAAACATGAGATCTCCGACATCACTGCGGTCGGAAAAAGATGCTGCAAGAACGGGACCAACGACGACTGACGACAATCGTTCAACATGACAGAAGTGCGACTCTTCTGCAAATTGCTGCAGATTTAGGTGCTTGGTCATCATCAAGAGTCAGCCTGAGAGCCATTCAACGAAAAATCATTGATATGGGCTTTCGGGGCTGAAGGCCCACTCGAGTGCTCTTGATGACTGCACTCGTGTATCCATGATGACTGCACGACACGAAGCTTTACGCCCCGCCTGGGCCTATCAACACCGACATTGGACTGTTGACGACTGGAAACATACTGCCTGGTCGGACGCGTCTCATTTCATATTGCATCGAGCGGATTGACGTGTACGGGTATCTAGACAACCTCATGAAGCCATGGACCCTGCATATCAGCAGGGAACTGTTCTTGCTGATGGATGCTCTGCAGTCGTGTGGGGCGTGTGCAGTTGGAGTGATATGGGACCCCCGAAACGTCTAGATACGACTCTGACAGATGACATGTACGTAAGCATCCTGTCTGATCACCTGCATCCATTCATATCCATTGTTCATGCCGACGGACTTGGACAATTCCAGCAGGACAATGCGACACCCATACGTCCAGAATTTCTACAGAGTGGCCCCAGGAACGCTCTTCTGAATTTAAACACTCCCGTTGGTCACCAAACTCCCCAGACATGAACAGTATTGAGCATATCTGGGATGCCTCACAACGTGCTCTAAAGAAGAGATCTCCACTCTTACGGATTTATGGACAGCTCTGCAGGATTCATGGCGTCTGTTCCCTCCAGCACTGCTTCAGACGTTAGTCGAGTCCATGCCACGTCGTGTTGCGGCACTTCTGCGTGCTCGCGGGATCCTTACACCAAATTAGGCAGGTGTACATGTTTCTTTGGGTCTTCAGTGTACTTCCGCGTTACATGTTTGAATTGTCACTACTAACTCTGTAACGGCGCAAGAGTAGAGTTCGTGTAATGGTAATTTTTGTCATATTTATTAATTGTGTAGTTCAAAGGTATGCATTAACTATCACAAGTTTCTACTGAAGCATATTTCTTTGTTAAGATTTTGCAAATGAAGTATGATGCGTTACACAAACATATCGTATTACATTTCCCATCATTTTCATTTTAATGTGTGGTCATCTGATTTCGCACTGTTCATACACCAAGTTCTTCTCATATAGTCTGTGTAGTCTGTACCAAGCTTAGATTCCATATACGTGCTCTCGATAATTATTTATTCGGCATTGACGTCCCGTTAAAGTTTTCTCGTCTTTTCGAGAATATTTGACAGCTCCCTTAACACCTCATCATGGTACTGGTGTGGGCCATGCAGAGATGCTGACAGCTAACAGTGACCTTTTTGTCCCGTGGAAGCTACATTCCCGTGAGGCAATATTTGTTCTCGTGGCGCCAGCTTTCGCAGTCCTGGCGCGCAGCCTCGAATCGTTTGCGCAGCCAGACAAAAGGTGGCCTTCTCGAAGTTCCCCCTCTGCAGTCGTAAACGCCGGACGATTTAAATACGGAATTAGCACATTCTATAATAGCGATTCCAACAGAAACAGCTTCATTTAATGGTGCTGTTTGCTATTCTGGACAGGAATTTTCAGTAAGGAAGTTAGTTTCACTAAATTCATAGCAGCAACAAGCAGGACAGTTACTTAAATTTTTGTGTACTTTTTATTTAAACCACACATTGCACGGATTTATCGGCTTCCCCATGCTGAGTAACTAATCCTATCCTACGTCCACTAGGGATGACATTAAAAATACCTCATAGTTCTCCCCTAATTTCCAGTTCTAGTACGCTGTCTTGCCTTACTTCATTACTGAGTACTGTGAACTCAGTAATGAAACAAAGCAGTAGGCTCTGCCAGAAATATCGACTCTTAGACAATGTGTCTAATAGTGTAATTTACACTACTGGCCATTAAAATTGCTACACCACGAAGATGACGCGCTACAGACGCGAAATTTAACCGAAAGGAAGAAGATGCTGTGATATGCAAATGATTAGCATTTCAGAGCATTCACACAAGGTTGGCGCCGGTGGCGACACCTACAACGTGCTGACATGAGGAAAGTTTCCAACCGATTTCTCATACACAAACAGCAGTTGACCGGCGTTACCTGGTGAAACGTTGTTGTGATGCCTCGTGTAAGGAGGAGAAATGCTTACCATCACGATTCCGACTTCGATAATGGTCGGATTGTAGTCTATCGCGATTGCGGTTTATCGTATCGAGGCATTGCTGCTCGCGTTGGTCGAGATCCAATGACTGTTCGCAGAATATGGAATCGGTGAGTTCAGGAGGGTAATACGGAACGTCTTGTTGGATCCCAACGGCCTCGTATCAGTAGCAGTCGAGATGACAGGCATCTTATCAGCATGGCTGTAGCGGATCGTGCAGCCACGTCTCGATCCCTGAGTCAGCAGATGGGGACGTTTGCAAGACAACCACCATCTGCACGAACAGTTCGACGACGTTTGTAGCAGCATGGACTATCAGCTCGGAGACAATGGTTGTTGTTACCCTTGACGCTGTATCACAGGCAGGAGCGCCTGCGATGGTGTACTCAACGACCTACATTTCAGCACGATAAAGCACGACCGCATGTTGCAGGTCCTGTACGGGCCTTTCTGGATACAGAAAATGTTCGACTGCTGCCCTGGCCAGCACATTCTCCAGATCTCTCGCCAATTGAAAACGTCTGGTCAATGGTGGCCGAGCAACTGGCTCATCACAATACGCCAGCCACTACTCTAGTTGAACTGTGGTATCGTGTTGAAGCTGCATGGGCAGTTGTACCTGTACGCACCATCCAAGCTCTGTTTGACTCAATACCTAGGAGTATCAAGGCCGTTATTACAGCCAGAGGGGGCTGTTCTGTGTACTGATTTCTTAGGATCTATGCACCCAAATTGCGTGAAAGTGTAATCACATGTCAGTTCTAGTATAATATATGTGTCCAATGAATACCCGTTTATCATCTGATTTTCTTCTTGATGTAGCAGTTTTAATGGCCAGTAGCGTAATACGACAGTATGCCATCTTAGGCAATTTATAACCCTTAAAACACTTGATAATGTCACTTTGAATCCGAAATCATGATTGTGTAAGTGTAAAGGCAACACCTGTAAATAAACAAGTCTAATGGCGGTACTGACTTTCAAGAAATATATTATGACTGTGGCCCGACATTATGAGGAAAAGACCCATAAAGAGCACTAGATATTGTTATTGTTTGTGGGTTAGATAGGTTTTGGGGGTAGTATGGGTGTTAGGTGCCTACGTCTGAAGTGGAAGAGGTCTAGCGAGAAAAAAAAATTGGTAAGCCAACCGCACACAATAAGCGGGAAATCCGGGCTCGGGTCTCGGTCCGGCACAAATTTTCATTGTCTTCATTCCATTGTAAATCTGATGATTGTCCATATTCGCAATTGCGAATACATTTCATGTATTTCATAACGGATGTAGTAGCCGCAGTGCCATTTCCTTTGGACATGCATGCTGCTTGACGACATATGGAAGTTTGGGTCTAGCCATGATTAGTATTCATGTAGCCTGATGGTAAGGCGACCGCTTGCGATGCATACACGTCCAAAGAACCTTAGCATCATAATTCGGAATAACTCAGGCGCTGGAGTATCGTATAGCATTGTTTTGCCGCTCCGTCATTGCATTCAGTGAACCCACGCATAAGGTGTACAGGGACTGGACAAAAATATGGAAGCAACACAAGAAATGCATGCTTGAACATAAATCAAGATGCTAGCCAATCTTGTTGTATTTGACCACGAAGGTCACCTGTACAGTGTCCTCAGTGTTTTACTGGTGTCATTCATGGTCAGAACAGTGTTCTTCGTAGTTATGAGTGCATTGTGTCGGAGCTATGTGAATTCGAGTATGGACGAATTGTTGGTGATCGTATGGTGGGTAACCAGGTACTCGAAGTGTTTAGTATTTCAAGAGGTACAGCACAGAAGATTTGTACCACACACAGGGAAAGCAGAACAACATCATCCGCCAAGTCACAACGCGAACGAAAGTGTGTATTGTATCATCGTGACAAACTGGCCTTGAAGAAGATTGAGACGAAAACTAAAAGGACGACAGCTGCAAATGTAGCTGCAGAATTGAATCTCGCATTCGCGGATCCCGTGAGCACCAAAACAACGCGTATGGAGCTCCAGAAGCAGAGAACTGTAGGACGAGCTCGAATTCCAAAACCTCTCATCCGTTTTGCAGATGCCCTTAACAGGAAAACGTGATGCCGAAGCCATAAAACCTTACCTATGATGTAACGGAAGAAAGTCGATTGGTCGCATAAGTCTTGTTTCTTGCTGAGTTTACGTCCCAAGAGTGAAACACGCCAGTGATTCGTTAATTATGTGAGCAGCCATATCGTGGTATTCCATTGACCCCCGGTTACTATGCAACGTCGCATTACTGCCAAGGATTATATGAGCGCCGGCCGAAGTGGCCGTGCGGTTAAAGGCGCTGCAGTCTGAAACCGCAAGACCGCTACGGTCGCGGGTTCGAATCCTGCCTCGGGCATGGATGTTTGTGATGTCCTTAGGTTAGTTAGGTTTAACTAGTTCTAAGTTCTAGGGGACTAATGACCTCAGCAGTTGAGTCCCATAGTGCTCAGAGCCATTTGAACCATTTGATTATATGAGCATTTTGGCTTATCAGGTCCATCCCACGGTACAATATTTGTACACCAATGGTGATGCTCCGTTCCAGGGCGACAACACTCCTGTTCACACGGCTCTCGTCGTCCAGGTCTTGTTTTGTCAGCGCGAGGATGAACTGTCGCATCTGCCCTGCCCACCACACTCACCAGATCTCAATATTGCTGATCCTTTGTTTTCTATTTTGGAAAGAAAGGTGGGTTATTGCTATCCTCCTCCATAATCGTTACCAAAACTTGACACTGTTTTACTGGAAGAATGGAGTAAGACTCCCTTGGAAACCTTATAGAACCCATATTTATCCATTCCGAGACGACTGGAAGCTATTTTGAATTCCAACGGTTTTCACACGCCGTATTAGGCATGGTAATATTTTGTGTTTTTGGTGTTTCTATATTTTTGTCCACCCCCTGTATATCGGCCAACCTATCCACACTGCTGTGCATTACTGTTAACGTACAACTAACAACAATAACAGCAACTAACAGTGGCAGAAAACAAATCCAAAATAGTTCCCAACAGTCCTGAATGAAAACTTGAGGGCGAAGAATAAAGTAGGCATTACTATTGTCAATAACAAGTACGGTGAGAGAATGGAAAACTTTCTTTCCAAGCGTTGAATATGAAGTATACCGACGACATTTCCTCTCTCTTGCCGATATTTTCAGTTCGGTACAGAAATAATGATAAATGGAGGTAAGAAATCAAATGAAATGCTATTACTGTGTTACGAGCCTTAGGAGACCACAGCTCTGTTACACCAAAATACTCAGAAATTATCCCTCAGCCAGTTCCGAAGTTTAGTCGGCAGAGGTTCACACCACTTGAGCTCTAAGGTCTACCATATGAAGAATAGTCAAAACTAATCGCATCAAAAGGACCTTAGGGTAAAGCTGCAAACAAAGATGTCACATTGACTGTAATGTAAATCCTCCAAAAATAAAATAAAAATATACCTATTCAAAAAATCAGATAAAAATTCGCTTGACGCCTTCCTGAGAGACTCTCTCCAATCTTTCCAAATTACCAAAGTGAGAGCAGACCACATGTGGCTTTAATTCAAAGAAATATTATCGACAGCAACTGACAACTGAGAGATTTATACCAAATAAATTAACAAACGACGGAGCTGATTCACCTTGGTACACAGAAGAGGCCAAAACATTGTTGCAGAGACAACGAAAAAAGCATGCCAAATTTAAACGAACACATAATCCCTGAGATTGGCTATCTTTTACAGAAGTTCGAAATTCAGCGCGGACTTCAGTGTGAGATGCTTATAATAATTTCCACAACGAAACTTTGTCTCGAAACCTGACAAAAAATCCAAAGAGATTCTGGTCGTATCTAAAGTATGCTAGCGGCATGACACAATCAATGCCTTCTCTGCGCGATAGCAATGGAAATACTATCGATGACAGTGCTGCTAAAGCAGCCTTTCAGAATTCTTTCACCAAAGAAGATGAAGTGAATATTCCAGAATTCGAATCAAGAACAGCTGCCAACATAAGTAACTTACAAGTAGATATCCCCGGAGTAGTGAAGCAACACTTAATAATGTCCGCAGCTCGTGGTCTAGTGGCTAGGGTTGCTGCCTCTGGATCACGAGGTTCCGGGTTCAATTCCCGGCTGGGCTGCGGATTTTCTCTGCCCGGCGACTGCATGTTTGTGTTGTCCTCATCATTTGACCATCATCATCATTCGTGACAGTCGCTAAATTGGACTGAGTAAAGAAATTGGACTGTGTGAAAAATTGGGACGTATGACGACCTCGCAGTTGAGCGTCCAACAAAACCGAACATCATCATCACTTAATAAAAGCAAGTCTTCCGATCCAGGCTGTACATCAGCTAGTTTCCTTTCAGAATACGCTGATGTCATAGCTCCATACTTAACAATTATATAGAACCGATCGCTCAACGAAAGTTATGTACATGAAGACTGGAAAGTTACACAGGTCACACCATTATTCAAGAAAGACAATAGAAAAATCCATTAAATTACAGGCCCATATCATTAACGTCGATATGCAGCAGGATTTTGCAAAATATATTGTGTTCGAATATTACGAATTACCTAGAAGAGAGCGGTCCATTCACACACAGCCAAAACAAATTTAGAAAACATCGTTCTTGTGAAACACAACTAGCTCTTTGTTCACACGAAATGTAGATTGCTATCGACAAGGGATTTCAAATTGACACCACATTTTTAGATTACCAGGAGGCTTTTGATACTGTGCCTCGCAAGCGACATGTAATTAAATTGCGTGCTTTGGAATATCGTCTCAGTTATACGGCTGGATTGGCAACGGCCTTGCCGCAGTGGATACACCGGTTCCCGTGAGATCACCGACGTTAAGCACTGTCGGGCGTGGTCGGCGCTTGGGTGGGTGACCATCCAGCTGCCATGCGCTGTTGCCATTTTTCTGGGTGCCCTAAGCCTCGTGATGCCAATTGAGGAGCTACTCGGCCGAATAGTAGCGGCTCCGGTCAAAGAAAACCATCATAACGACCGGGAGAGCGGTGTGCTGACCACACGCCCCTCCTATCCGCATCCTCAACTGAGGATGATACGGCGGTCGGATGGTCCCGATGCGCCACTTGTGGCCTGAAGACGGAGTGCTTATACGACTGGATTCGTGATTTCCTGTCAGAGATTCACAGTTCGTACTAAGTGACGGAAAGTCATCGAGTAACACAGAAATAATTTCTGGCGTTACCCAAGGTAGTGTAATAGGCCCTCTGTTGTTTCTTATCTATATAAACGATTTAGGAGGCAATCTGAGCAGCCGTCTTAGGCTCTTTGCAGATGATGCTGTCGTTTTTCGTCTAATAAAGCCATCAGAAGATCAAAACAAATTTCAAGACGATTTAGAAAAGATATCTGTATGGTGCCACAATTGTCAATTAAACATAAATTATGAGAAGTGTGAGGTCATCCACGTGAGTGCTAAAAGGAATACTTTAAACTTCTGTTACCCGATAAATAAGTCAAATCTAAAGCCTGTAAATTCAACTAAATACTTAGGAATTACTATTACAGACAACTTAAACTGGAAAGAAAACGCAGAAAATGTTGTGGGGAAAGGCGAACGAAAGACTGGGTTTTATTGGCAGAACACTTAATAGATGCAACAGATCTACTAAAGAGACTGCCTACACTGCACATGTACGTCCTCTTTTGGGGTACTGCTGCACGGTGTGGGATCCTTCCTTGCCAGATGGGATTAACGGAGTACATCGAGAAAGTTCTAAGATGATCAGTACGTTCTGTGCTATCACGGACATTATACAGGATTTAGAGCGGACATAATTAAAACAAAGAAATTTCAATCACCGGCTTTCTCCTCCAAATGCAAAAATACTTTGTTGACGCCGACCTACATAGGGAGAAGATCATCGTAATAAAATAAGGTAATCAGAGCTCGCACGGAAAGATATAGGTGTTCTTTTATTTAGCGCGCTTTTCGAGAGTGGAATAATAGAGAATTGTGCTGAAGGTGGTTCGATGGCCCTCTACCAGGCACTTAAGTTTGATTTGTAGAGTATCCATGTAGCAGTATACATGAGAGGGGTTGTTGTGGATGGCGGCATACAGAAATCGAGTATGGCACTGACGTGCAATCCACGTCATCTTACCAAGAGGAAAGAGCTAGCATAAGTTAGCGAGGGAGATGGGGAGCCTGATGTGGGGTAATACATGTATGAAAGCGTTAGAGCTGATCTTTAAGACAGCTGATTGCACTGTGTGGGATTCGACTGAAGTTTCGATGAGAGAGGTTATGGAGGCTATGTAGGGACAGGTTTGGTGAGGAATACCGGTATAAGCGCAGCAGTGTACTAGGATTGGAAATTAGAGGGGAAATAACGAAGTTGTTATAGTCTGTTTTGTAGATAGTGTACGATATGCCCTGGTGTGCAGAACTTAAGGACGAAAATTACTTTCGCATGGTACGTCATGACTAAGTAACATACCTTGATGAACTTTGACCGAAGATAAATACACTCCTGGAAATTGAAATAAGAACACCGTGAATTCATTGTCCCAGGAAGGGGAAACTTTATTGACACATTCCTGGGGTCAGATACATCACATGATCACACTGACAGAACCACAGGCACATAGACACAGGCAACAGAGCATGCACAATGTCGGCACTAGTACAGTGTATATCCATCTTTCGCAGCAATGCAGGCTGCTATTCTCCCATGGAGACGATCGTAGAGATGCTGGATGTAGTCCTGTGGAACGGCTTGCCATGCCATTTCCACCTGGCGCCTCAGTTGGACCAGCGTTCGTGCTGGACGTGCAGACCGCGTGAGACGACGCTTCATCCAGTCCCAAACATGCTCAATGGGGGACAGATCCGGAGATCTTGCTGGCCAGGGTAGTTGACTTACACCTTCTAGAGCACGTTGGGTGGCACGGGATACATGCGGACGTGCATTGTCCTGTTGGAACAGCAAGTTCCCTTGCCGGTCTAGGAGTGGTAGAACGATGGGTTCGATGACGGTTTGGATGTACCGTGCACTATTCAGTGTCCCCTCGATGATCACCAGTGGTGTACGGCCAGTGTAGGAGATCGCTCCCCACACCATGATGCCGGGTGTTGGCCCTGTGTGCCTCGGTCGTATGCAGTCCTGATTGTGGCGCTCACCTGCACGGCGCCAAACACGCATACGACCATCATTCGCACCAAGGCAGAAGCGACTCTCATCGCTGAAGACGACACGTCTCCATTCGTCCCTCCATTCACGCCTGTCGCGACACCACTGGAGGCGGGCTGCACGATGTTGGGGCGTGAGCGGAAGACGGCCTAACGGTGTGCGGGACCGTAGCCCAGCTTCATGGAGACGGTTGCGAATGGTCCTCGCCGATACCCCAGGAGCAACAGTGTCCCTAATTTACTGGGAAGTGGCGGTGCGGTCCCCTACGGCACTGCGTAGGATCCTACGGTCTTGGCGTGCATCCGTGCGTCGCTGGGGTCCGGTCCCAGGTCGACGGGCACGTGCACCTTCCGCCGACCACTGGCGACAACATCGATGTACTGTGGAGACCTCACGCCCCACGTGTTGAGCAATTCGGCGGTACGTCCACCCGGCCTCCCGCATGCCCACTATACGCCCTCGCTCAAAGTCCGTCAACTGCACATACGGTTCACGTCCACGCTGTCGCGGCATGCTACCAGTGTTAAAGACTGCGATGGAGCTCCGTATGCCACGGCAAACTGGCTGACACTGACGGCGGCGGTGCACAAATGCTGCGCAGCTAGCGCCATTCGACGGCCAACACCGCGGTTCCTGGTGTGTCCGCTGTGCCGTGCGTGTGATCATTGCTTGTACAGCCCTCTCGCAGTGTCCGGAGCAAGTATGGTGGGTCTGACACACCGGTGTCAATGTGTTCTTTTTTCCATTTCCAGGAGTGTATAACTGCTACAGAATACCACAGAAGGTAACTGAAGGACGAACGGGAGTAACACTTTTATTCAAAGGCAGTTATTACACTGAAGACACCGCGATTCATGATGTTCCCCTGGATATTGCAAACTGTGCAGCATGATTCTTAGTAGGGTGTGTGAACGCAACGGGCGACAGTGTAAGCTCTGCAAAATGCTTCATGCTGGCCACGGGTTTCGTAAACATTACTTGTAGTAAGGCGTTCCATTCCTCCAGCAGTGCAGTTGACAACTTCTGAATAGGCGTTGGAGCATGTAGACGTACTACAATGAGTCTCCAACGCCTCTCACACGTAATCGATGCGATTTAAGCAGAGGGAACGCGCAAGTCAGTCCTTTCGCCGAATATCCTCTAGTTCCAAGAATACCTCACTTGCATTTTTCGATGCGATGGCGCTTTGTCATCCATAAAAATGAAGTCGTGGACGAATGCACCCCTGAAAAGATACACATGGGGAAGCGTACAGGGCCCCAATAACGCTGACTGATGAGTATACCGTGCTCAAAGATTTGTAGGTCAGTACACCCATGGGCCGCGCGTGGTAGTCGTGTGGTCTTGGGCGCCCTGTCACGGTCCGCGCGACTTCCTCCGTCGGAGGTCCGAGTCCTCCCTCGGGCATGGGTTTGTGTGTTGTCCTTAGTGTAAGTTACTTTAAGTTAGTTTAGATAGTGGGTAAGCTTAGGGACCGATGACCTCACCAGTTTGGTCCCATAAGATATTACCACAATTTTAATTTAATACGCCCATGCATCATTATGTTTCCCCACACCATAACACCTGGACCATCAAAAGGACCTTGTTCTGCAATGTTCCTAGATGCATTACGTGTTGCCACCTCTCGCCATATGAGGATATGTCCAGCATTGAACTTAAAGAAGTTAGTGGAGAGTACAGCGTTAAGACTGGTGTGTGAATGGCGTGAATCCCGACGTTTTTTAGCGTGTAATAAGATTCTGATGTGCCTCGGCATTTGCCGGTGGCGAATAAGTGTATCCTAGCTTAAATGCTGTGGAAATAAATGGTATAATGGACGAGGTTCACAGAGGGGAACAGCGTTTGAGGTTGGACAGTTAAGGCGGTTAGGACAGATGGACTTGGTAGGGATGTGAGTGGATGCAGTGTCTCATATGGTTTGCTAGACGAAGCAGACACTGTGAAGTATGTCAACTGGGTGTTGGAAGGTTAGTGTGCGTTTACCGATAAGAGGTTGTATGACTTTTCAGAAGGCATTTCAGTTGGTTTGGGAGTAGCTTAGATAACTTTTGAATGACTGTTGGAATGGAGTGCACAGAGATAAGATAGTGTAAGAAGATGGTGGATGGGCCTGGTGGGTGGTCAATTCCTGTTGTATAAAGAACTGCCGGCCGGTGTGCGGTTCTAGGCGCTTCAGTCTGGAACCGCGCGACCGCTACGGTCGCAGGTTTGAATCCTGCCTCGAACATGGATGTTTGTGATATCCTTAGGTTACTTAGGTTTAAGTAGTTCTAAGTTCTATGGGACTGATGACTTCAGATGTTGAGTTGCATAGTGCTCAGAGCCATTTTTGATAAAGAACTTTCACAGTGCCGCGTCCAAGGTGTTTAGGATACACTAAGATGACATCTGGAGTTCTGAAACTTTCAGGATGGGTGTGCTATGGAACAGAGAAATTTTTAGGTTAGAGGGAGTCAGCAAACTAAAACCACCACTTGAGTACTGCACGGAACCTGCTATGGAAGTTTATGTCAGGGGCAATAATATAGGTGGAAATGGCACAGTCTGTATGAGCAACGAAATATGGAGTGGGGAGATGGGGTAAGGTATGTAATGTGGTAGAGGTAGTAGTAAAAGTTTCGAAGAAAAGGGTAAGAAATACACTGAAGAGCCAAAGAAGCTGGTAGACGATATTATATCGTGTAGGCCCCCCTGAACACGACGTGGCATGGATTCGACGAATGTCTGAAGTAGTGCTGGAGGGAATGACACCATGAGTCCTGCAGAGCTGTCCATAAATCCGTAAAAGTACGAGGGTTGGAGATCTCTTCCGAATAGCACGTTGCAAGGCATCCCAGGTATGCTTAATAATGTTCATGTCTGGGTAGTTTTGTGGCCAGCAAAAGTGTTTAAACTCAGAAGAGAGCTCCTGGAGCCACTCTGTAGCAATTCTGAACGTGTGGGGTTTCGCATTGTCCTGCTGGAATTGTTGAAGTCCGTCGTAACGCACAATGGATATGAATGGATGCAGGTGATCAGACAGGATGCTTACGTACGTGTCACCTGCCAGAGTCGTATCTAGAGGTATCAGGGGTCCCATATCACTCCAACTGCACACGCCCCACACCACTACAGAACCTCCGCCAGGTTGAACAGTCCCCTGCTGGCATGCAGGATCCATGGATTTATGAGGCTGTCTCCATACCCATACACCCACTCGTTACAATTTGAAACGGGGCTCGTCCGACCTGGCAACATGTTTCCAGTTATCAACAGTCCAATGTCCGTGATGACGGGCCCAAGCGAGGCGTAAAGCTTTGTGTCATGCAGTTATCAAGGGTACACGTGTGGGCCTTCGGCTTCGAAAGCCCATATCGATGATGTTTCGTTGAATGGTTCGCACACTGACACTTGTTGATGGCCCAGCAGTGAAATCTGCAGCAATTGGCGGAATGGTTGCACTTCTGTTACGTTGAAAGATTCTGTTCAGTCGTCGTTGGTCCCGTTCTTGCACGATCTATTTCCGGCCGCAGCGATGTCTGAAATTTGATGTTTTAATGGATTCCTGATATTCACGGCACACTTATGAAATGGTCGTACGGGAAAATCCCCACTTTTTCGCTACCTCGGAGATGCTGTGTCCCATCGCTCGTGCGCAGACTATAACACCACGTTCAAACTCACTTAACTCTTAGTAACTGCCATTGTAGTAGCAGCAACCGATCTAACAACTTCGCCAGACACTTGTCTTATATAGGCGTTGCCGACCGCAGCGTCTTATTCTGCCTGTTTACATATCTCTGTGTCTGAATACGCATGCGTATACCAGTTTCTGGCGCTTCAGTGTAGTATTCAGTGGGAGTATTGTATAAGAATTGTGGATGGACAGTGATGCTGCTCTGACGGCCAGTTGCAGCTTGACTAAGTGTAATGGGAATGGGTTTATGTGTGTGATATAGAATGTACGGGGATGATAGAGCTAAAGAAAGGCTTCATTTAGGAAGAGCGTATGAACTTTGAGGTGAGATATAGTATGTATAAATGGGAGTTTGTTTGTTGGCACGGAGTGTATGTCATAGAAAAAAAAACGTTGCACTGCTGTTCCTCCTTGTTGGTAGTCAGAGAGACTTTTGTGTGGGTAATGACTAATGAGTACATAGACTACAGCGTCTAGACACTTGAAGAGAAAGTTCCTTTGGCTGAAGAAGTAGTTTCCTCGGTTATATTGTGAGCGTTTGGGTGCTATTCTGTCATTCTGCGCAACGGGTTAATGTGAAATGTACCCTTTTCCCTGTCGCTCCTGCAAGATACAACTCCACCTCCACACTACTACAGAAGTCAGACAGACGCTCCTAAAGTTCTAAAGAGAAATACCTGAAAAACGTTCAGCAATAAATATCTTCTGGAGTCGTCCGCTGTAAGGAAATGACACAAAAATTCACAAAATTTCTTACGTAACTAGTGGGATACTTGGGTACTGGAGTAGTGCTAGTTAGTGCAAGAAAAACATAAAACTAAAGAAAATTATTATTTATTTTGCTAAAATTCTGAGAAATCACAATGGCACCTTTAGTTATGAACTGAACAAGTTATTTCTGGGTTCTTTTCGGAATGTGAAGTTACCTCTCAAGGATAGGATTCGCTAATGAAATTTCTATACAAAGTTTAAGATTGTTATTGACTTGGCAGAATGGCTAAGAGCCGTGCCTACTCAAATGGAATAATTATCCTTCAGAATGTTGCTAGGTACAGTTGAGGCTGTCGCGTGTGAAATGCAGGGAAGTGTACTGTTGCGGAGGAATTAATGGGGCTCGCAAGAGCTGTAGCGCACAATACCGTAAGCTGCGATGACTGCTATCTGCGCCGCTCGCTGCTGACAAATAAGATAACTTTCGTTCTATCTGGATTGACCGTCGCCAATCAAACTCTCCCTACGCCTTGATGAAGCGAAGGACTCCTATACGCCCCTGGTCTAACTATTGGCGTGGTACACCGGTCAGATAACCAGTCCACCGCGATGCCACTCAAAAATTCGCAGGCAGGCGTTTGACTATAACTCTGTCCGTTGACACCGCACAATAAGTGTGCCGGTCAACACAGTGAACGACGCTTAATCGCAAGGACTCAATATAGAGTCGCACTCCAATTCGCTCTCGACAGAGGTGCTCTCCTGGGGAAGTACTGAGGAGAGATTTGTTCCTCGCTCTTTGAGTACACGTACGAGCGTGCACGCTCTCGCTACGTGTTCTCGCTCCAAGAGCGACAATGGAACGGCCCCTCTCCACGCCAGACGTGAAGGGGTATATCTTTCAGTCTCTTCCATTACTCCTTCAGCTCAAGGCGTCAGAAATATCGTCTGCCAATCAGCATTGCTCTTCTAAAATGGGAGAATGACGTTTTGTTTAAGGCGAGCAATCCAGAAATCTGTAGCATTGGCGTTTGGCGTTTGCTGTCTCCCTCTGAAAACCTCTGAAACTGCATGCTCTGTTTGTAAAGAATGCGTAGGCTGGGCGCTCCCACACAATGTAGCGGAATTTGCTTTTAAGCCGAACGCGGGGTCGTTCTTCCTTTCACTCGGGCAAACGCTGTCCGCTCCACGGGCGGTCAGGGTTGACTCGTCCTCTGAAGGGACCCACGTCCCGTTGTACAGTTTGCATCTCCCGAACTAAAAGCTCCTGTGACCGTCGTGTCTGGAATGCATGCGTGTACGTCAGCCTCAAATATTTTAGCCATGGTGCGCTTACTTGTTATTTGCATATCGTTTGCATGGATTCATACAATATTGACTTTATCTTATCGATTTTGGGTTCGAATGAAGCGTCTTGATGTGCGGAATATGATTGTAAGGGCGGAATATGTAAGCAATGAAGGTCAGAAGACCACGACGTCTTACAGTATAGGAACGACACAGAGCGGGCTGTGACGGAAGCGTGTGTGGTTGTTGGAATGAGTAGATATTTTGGAGTATGATGATAAAGGATCTTAACCTATCTTAAGCATCAGGAGATGGGCAGATAAAGCTATCGGAATGAGTGAGATTTTCAGTAGGACAGACAGGTGCTGTTAATTGTAGTTTGGTGAGAAAAGGCTTGGCTTTACGATTGATGCACTATGTGCTGTTAGAGTCGTTGCACAAGTTAAAAGTCAGAATATAGGATGGGACACAGTTTCAAGAAATGACAGGCGTAAAGGTGAGGGCAGGTGGGTCAGTTTTTGCAATTGCCAGCGAGGTAATTCTTGTAACTGGCACACTTTGGACAGTTGTAGAAGTAGGATCAGACTACGAAAGTTCAACCCAGTGGCGACAATGGTATATTAGGGATTCCATAGTTATTAGGTGATCAATTGAGGAAGTGAATTCAGTAAATGGGTGAATGAAGTAAATGGTGCTTCAGTCATTGTTTACGCAGAAGGCTTTATGGATTTCTAATTCAGAGAGAAGCTATGTTTCGATTCCACCTCGTCCTCTGTAGTCCTGTCTGATCACAATTGTGAGTGTGGGAGGTTAGCGGGTAGCGTGGAGTTGTTCGATAGAGGTGGTTGATGGTGAGAATAGTTAGCGTAGCTTTAGAACAAATAGTAATACAAGGGAGTTTGTGAAGCAGATCAGTATGGGATTTGGGGTTTAGGGACTTGATTAGAACAGGATATTTTCTGGAAAATAGCCTACTTGTTGTTTGTGGAGGTTTAGCTCTAGAGTTAGGGATTTAGGGTTTATGTGTTTTGGGTGGAGGTGGGAAAGGATGAAGGTGTGCCAGGTGAAAGAAATGCAGGAGAGTGCGTTTTGTGCATGCACACAGTATTGTCTGCTTGGGTTTGCTATATTTATGGCTGTGGAACTGGGAGCAGCTTATGTTTGGGCATTTCGATTGTTTCTTGGTGACTGTCGGAGGGAAGGATGCTTGTAGGAAATTGTATTGATTTTATTTATATATGGGTGATGCACGTTCTTCATTATGGCTTGCATCAGTGGGTGTGCTTTGGATGGTTGACGGAGATGCTGAAACTTCAAGTATTGCCACTGTTGCTCAGCAGGTCGTGATTGGCTCTGCAAAAGGTTGACACAAGGGCTGACAGTCATTGGCTGGCATAAAACTGAAGATGAAATGTTGCAACAGAGAGATACGCAATAGGCGTAGTGATTGTAGGTGAAATTACAGGCGGAAGAATATTGTCCTAAGTTGACACATGAGAACACATGCTACACGATGTAACTGTAGAAGCAGGAGACTGGGAGGTGCAGATGACTGTTATGGAGGAATGTTCCGTTCGTGCGCTTGGTGAAGATGAGCGGCAATCGATGAAGTAAACTGCCACCAAAGTGAACAAGATGATGGCGGTGACTGGTACGATGAAACTGCAGACGATGAACAGGGTGGGTGACACGATAATGTCGACTAACCGTCGAAAGAAGAATACACTCTCGATCAGTGGTTCCCACGACGGCGACGAGTATGTCACTGATTGCACGACCCCTTCCGCCGGAGTCCTCCCTCGGGCATGGGTGTGTGTGTTGTTCTTAGGATAAGTTAGTTTAAGTAGTGTGTAAGCCTAGGGAACGCTGACCTTAGCAGTTTGGTCCCTTAGGATATCACACACACATTTGAGCGGCGACAAGTAGGCGGACGTCTCGACACCCAGACGGCGATTACGGCGGCGAGAAACAGGGGACGCGACGACACCTAGGCCATAAACACTGCAGAGATGGTGGAAAGCGACGACACGCAAGCGATGAAAACGGCAGCAACGGCGGTGTGAGAGGAACGCTGACAAATAAGCAAATAACCGGAATTCTTAGCTTAATGGTAGACGCACACACAAAAGCACCATTGGTAGTGTGCGTATGACTCGCTGAGGGATTCCAGCTCACGGATGCCGGGACAGTAATTTCTTCTTTATTCTTTTTTCATACCCCCAAAGGGAGCAGTAGAATGTTGCTACTCTTTAGTCATAGGGCCACTAGTTATTAAAATACTCTTATGTAAAAAATGAAACATTATAAGACGGAAAACACATAGATGAGACAACTATAATAATATTATCTTTATTATGGCAATGACTAGTTGCTATGTGGCCATTGCGATGTCGATATCAGGCTGAACGATGATGTTGGTTGCCGGCCGCGGTGGTCTCGCGGTTCTAGGCGCTCAGTCCGGAACCGCGCGACTGCTGGGGTCGCAGGTTCGAATCCTGCCTCGGGCATGGATGTGTGTGGTGTCCTTAGGTTAGTTAGGTTTAAGTAGTTCTAAGTTCTAGGGGACTGATGACCACAGATGTTAAGTCCCATAGTCCTCAGAGCCATTTGAACCATTTTTTGATGATGTTGGTGTTTCCGTGTATTAGCTGGAGGTTGATGCTTGGTCGCCTGAAAGTCAGCTATGATTGACCAGTGAATGGAATTGAATCAGTGGAATGTAATGGGAATGGATACAGCAGGGGAGCTGATGTAGAAGGTTGAAGATGGGAATTTAACAGGTTTTATTCCAAAGGTTGAAGTAGTGATGGAATCTGATACTGATTGTGATGGAGTTTTAGTGCTGTAGGACTGGAGATGCTGCACATTATAAAGTGACATATTTCCAGGAGGAAGAAAGTGAAACAGGTTTGGTTATGGATGTATGTGACAGTGACATTCACGTCCAATATGAAATGGACAGCCAGCGAGGTTTGATAAAATATGTAGAGTGTTTCAAAGTCAGTTAACATTTCAGGAAGAACACTGTCTTGAAAAGTAGGACAATCATCGTGAAAGCAGAGGGTCTTTCGTATTTGGAGTTCAGGTTGGAAGTTAAGTTCCCACTCAAGATCTTGAGGGTGCGCCCTTCATCACAGCAGTGTGGAAGAGCGAATGACTTAGGAGTTAGCGTTGCTTGGGTTGTAGAAGATAAAGAGGAAACAAGGGATGCTTGGGTATCAAAGTTATGAAATGGACTTCGCACAGCAGTGTAGTGTGGAAGTCAAGAACTGTAGACTTGATGATTGTGGAACTTTATGGTATAAGTGAAGTGACACTGAGGATATCAACAAATATAATGATTTCGAATGATAAGGTCTTATGCTCTAGGAATTTTGGAACTTGTCAGAACAAGCTGAAGTAGAAGCTTTGGTCTTGGTGAGGGTGATTCCACTATTTCATTTTTCCGTGATGGTGTGAGGATTTTTAAAATTATTTTTCTATGGATGAACTGTGGGGACTTTTTCTTTTATAGGAAGTGATTCTTGGATAAGGATTGTAGGGAAGTTTTAAGCTTATGATGATCGCAGTGAAGATGTATGGAGTTCATGATGTAGCTTGATACAGTGCAGTTGTTGCTACTGATCACAGTGATGATAGCTGTGTTGCAGCTGATAGTGCAGGTGTTGGTGCTAGTGTCGTTGGTGTGATTTTGGTCGATGGCGGAAATGATGCCATGGTGCATCCTGGAGTTTCAGGTACTTTAAATAAGAGTAACATAAGTTTGATGAATGTGGAAACATTGATGGGAAGACCTGCACAGCATTCACCCCTTCCAACGCCCCCACACCCTCCAGCAGATTTCCCTCACCGCCCCCTCTGTTTTCCATTTGAATACCTACACCACCTACTCCCACAACCAGCAGAGACATAGGAAGAAAATATGGAAAGAATAGTAAGGGAAAGTAAATAGGCATATAAATACGTGGGAGTGGAAGTAGTATAAAGCTGCATGCATTAGTGCTGAGGTAGTGGTGGTGGGATAGTCTGTCGCTGATCATGGGAAAAAAAGCCTGTAGTATTTAATGGAAAGAATATGGCTGATGGCAACGACTAAGCAAGAGTGTCACAGAAGATCATACTGAAAATAGTCTACAGGCAGCAGTACAAAAGATGGTACAGGTGAACAGGGGCATCATCCGCAATCCACACGACGACTTCGCTGCATAGGTAAGGAATGGCGCCACTCATGCACACGTCCGCGTCATCGTTGGACGCCTAAGGTACTGACAAGTCACTAGGAGGCGTACCGGGAACGAAGAGCCTCACCAGCCGTATCCAGAGGCTGCTGCAGTACCGCCTAGCCAGGTGCCGCAGGGTCACGTGTGCGGAGAGGACAGCACATCTCTTCCAGCAGAACGGATATTTTAGCAGACGCAGCAACCCCAGCAGGCCTCTCAAGGGTTGCATCCCCTCACTTCCATATCGAAGGATTACGCTGCCTGGGCTACACTCAGGGTGCAATCGACGCTTTTGGAAGAGCCCTCTGCCATTGCCGTCTGTCTGTCTGTCTGTCTGTCTGCTGGCCGCTGCCATCCTTCCGTCTGCCCGCCGTCGCTGCTGCCAGCCGTCCGTCCGTCATCTGACGCGGCGGCATTCCACTGCCCGCCACCGACATCCCCCGTTTCAGTTCTTTTCCCACTTCGGCGACTCCAGTCATCAGTGGACAACGCCTTCCATTACGAACACCTCCACTACCACCATCATTTACACCTCCCCTTCCTCTGCCCCCACCGTTACCTCGTGGAGTGCTTCCTCTGGGCTTAACCCTTCTACTTCACCTCCCCTCCTCACAGTCTCCTCCCCTTCTATCTCCTCCTCATAACTGTATCCCCACCTGTATGTTGCTCCTGCTCCTGCCCATTCCACTGCTCCTTCCCCTGCTCCTGCCCCCCCCCCCCCCACTGCCACTGCTATCACGCACCGTGAAGATTTTACCCCTCTCCCCACCCACCCTGCTACAACTACTCCTCCTTCCCCCACCAGAGTCACCATCCGCTACACCACAGTTGCCATCACAGAGTGCCACACCTCAATTCCCGGTGCTGGGACCTTACAACAGGGGCCTCCCTCCCACTACCTCCTCATCCATCCAGTCCCTCACCTCTCCTCTCAGGCCACACCGGAAAAACCCTCCTAAGCATCCAAGTGGCAACATCACCTCCACCCTCTCTCCCAAAAAACCACCGCCCCTGTCCTCATCAATTCCCCCTCTTCCTCTTTCCATACTGATATCCTCCAATGCCTTCCCCACATCACCTTTGACCCCCATGCATCCCTCGCCCCTTTCCCTATATCCTCCTCTCCTTGTCAGCTCCAACCTCCTCGTCATCTGCCAACCCTCTCTGCCATGACCACAAAACTCAGCCTTGTGATCACGGAGCTAGAGGTTTTGGCAGAACTGAACGCCCACCCCACCCTGGAAATCCGCTCGGCCTGCCGTATTTACAACTCCGCTGGCCCTATCGTCCTTATGCGTGTCTTTACTGAGTCCACCTCCTCCATACATCACCTCCTCACTGATTTTCAGCTTCTGCCACCCCGTTGACCTGTCCCATTCCCCTCCTCAGTCCTACCCCTGCCAACCCAGTCACCTGTACAATGACTACCTCACCCAAAACTGCAAGAATCCCCCACTTGCCCCCATTGTAAAGCCTCCCTCTTCCTTAAACAGTCTCCTAACCTCACCTCTCCTCCTTCCTGCAATACCTGCAACGAGCTACACCCCACATACTCCTCCAAATGCAAAACCAAACCCCTCCCACCAACCCTGAGCTCACTGTCCCCATTCGCACCATCCACCAGCCCATCCACCCCAACAATTCCCTCTGCCCTCCCCCTACAGCTGAAGACATTATCTGGTTCCTGACCATCGCCCTGCACAACATTCACCCTTTCCAACGCCCCCACACCCTCCAGCAGATTTCCCTTGCCGCCCGCTCTGTTTTCCATTTGAATACCTACACCACCTACTCCAACAACCAAGCCCACTCTACCTTCACCCACCTAGACACTGTAATTTAAGCCCCCCACTCATCACCCCCACTTCCTTCGTCCATCCGACCTCCTGCCACGTCAGCAGTATCGTCTCCTCAACCTAAAAATTCGCTCCCTCCCTGCCATCAAATAACTCTTCATGCATACCCTATTCCGGCACCACGTCGACTCCCTCATCCTTAATGAAACCTTCCTCCAACCTCACCATGTTGTCCGCACCTCTCCCTACCTCCTTCACCACATCGAAAATCCCCTTTCTGTCGCCTGAGGTGGGGTTGCTTTTGGCCACCTCAAGCATCTCCCTGTCTGGTCACACTGAGCGAGATGGCGCAGTGGTTAGCACACTGGGCTGGCATTCGGGAGGACAACGGTTCAATCAGGCCATCCACATTTAGGTTTTCCGTGATTTCCCTAAATCGCAATAGGCAAATGCTGGGATGGTTCCTTTGAAAGGGCACTGCCGACTTCCTTCCCCGTCCTTCCCTAATCTGATGAGACCAATGACCTTGCTGTTTGGTCTCTTCCCCAAAACAACCCAACCCCCTAAGCCAACCCTGTCTGGCCACAGCCCCTCCTCAATGACCCAATTGAACACCTTCTCCTCAGCATCATTTTTTCCTCCCTCACCATCACCTGTACCACCATCTCTATCTGTCCCACAGCTCCTCTCCCCTACAACTTCATTTCCCATGTTGAGTGTACCTTCTCCAGCTATGTGATTGCCGCCACCCTTAACAGCTGTAACCCTGCCACCCATCAGTGGTTGCATCAATTCCTTGCCACCATCCATGGTGGGCTTGTTCCTCTTCCACAACACACTCGTCCTGAAAGTAACTCCACCCCAAATGTTATCCTCACTTCCCTCAACCTCCTTGGTTGCTTTCCCATGGACATCCTCGATCCCATTGGTAGTGACCATCTCCCTGTCCTTCTCACCATCTCCTCTGCCCATGACACCCCTGCAGCCACCCACCCACCTGCCCCCTTAAAGTCTGTCCATGACTACTGCTGTACCGACTGGGATGCCTACCGGGAATCCATTGCCTTACAGGTCAAAAGCCACCCCCTTACCTTTCGCTGTCCCACTGACATTACCCATGCCTCTTCCTTCCTGACACTGTGGCAGCCCACATTCCTACCAAACGCATCCATCCTCACTGCCCTATGCTTCCCTCACATGCCATCCTTTTTCATGAATCCTGTAGGCTCTACCACTCCTGCCTCTGCACCCATGACTGGAATACACTCATCCACCACCACCATGTGGGATTAACCAAACCGTCTTAGGCGCTGCAGTCATGGACTGTGCGGCTGGTCCCAGCAGAGGTTCGAGTCCTCCCTCGGGCATGGGTGTGTGTGTTTGTCCTTAGGATAATTTAGGTTAAGTAGTGTGTAAGCTTAGGGACTGATGACCTTAGCAGGTAAGTCCTATAAGATTTCACACACATTTACACATCCACCACTGGCAATTACAGCAACACATATGGAACCTCCTTACAGCAAAGAAACGCTGGGATTGGTGCCAGATATGCGCACGCCTCAACTCCACCCTCTCTGTAAACTCCTCACATTACTGGTCAGCCTTCCACTGCCTTACTGGTAGCCATTACACCCCACATTACCCAATTCTCCACAACGATCGCCCCTTCCCTGATAACCTCAGTAGGGTTAATCAATTTGCTTCCCACCGATCTGAGGTCTTCTCCATTCCTGACGATCCCCATTTTGATTACTCCTTCTTCCACACTATCCTTGAATGCACTGATAGCTCTGTCCCACCACTTGCCCCTAGTTTCCAGTACTTGGATTAGTTACCTCCTCAGACATCAACACTCCCATTACTGCACACAACATCACATTTGTCCTCTGCTCCAAACGCAACACTGTCCCTGGTCACAATGGTGTCACCTACCACCACCTCAAGGAGTCACTCCTGTCCTTCCTGGCTGCCCTTGCTACGCTGTACAACGTCCTCCTCTCCACTGGCTATTACCCTGACTTGTGGAGGACTTCCCATGTCCTGCTGTTCCCTAAACCCAACAAACCCCCCTCTGACACCTCTTACTATCATCCCATATGCCTCACCTCCATGTTCAGTAAGGTCTTCAAGTCCATCCTCTCCCGCTGTATTCATCCCCACCTTCACCAGCACCACCTCCTTCCTCTTAACCAGTGTAGCTTCCGGCCCCCTTCTCAGCCGACGACCCGCTCATTAGCCTTACCAATCTCCTATCCCTCCTACAACTTATCTCCCATCACTCTGCTATCTTTGTTTCCCTCGACCTCCAGAATGCCTATGATCATGTCTGGCATCCTGGTCTCCTTTTCAAACTTCAGACCTATGCTCTCTGTATCACTTTCGTCCATCTCGTTGCTTCCTTCCTCTCCCGTAGTCCCTCCTGTATCACTATCCACAATTCCACCTCCCACACTTTCTATCCTACTGCTGGCATGCTCCAAGTCTCCATCCTTTATCCTCTCCTCTATACTGCTGATATGCCCAAACCTCCCCACCTGTTCATCTCCTTCAATTTGCTGATGACACCACCTTCCTGGCATTTTACACTACCCTTCAACAGTCCCAACATACCCTCCAAACCCACCTTGAATAGTTCACCACTTGGTGCGACCAGTGGTTCCTCCGTATCAACCCCTCCAAGACCCAGGCAATCATCATATACTGCACCATCTGCTTCTTCTGTCTCCATAATTTCTACCTAACCATTTATGGTCATCCTATGCACCTCACTCCTACCCTAAAATACCTTGGCCTCATCCTTTACCACCACCTCAACTGGACTCCCCATCTCCTTACGATCCAACACAAAGCCCACAACAGACTCCGCCTCCTGAAACTCCTGTCTGGCTGGACATGGGGACAGCATCTTTCCACCATCCTTCACACCTACAAATCCTTGATCCACCCCATCCTTTGTTATGCCAGTGTCACTTGGATTTCCGCCCCTCCCAGATTCTATAAAGCCCTCCAAATCCTAGAATGCTATGCACTCTGCCTCACCTTCTGTATCTGCTTACCGTCCCCCACACACATCCTATACAACCGCATACCCTTCCCCCACCTTCTTCTTTACCTTGAACACATCTGTACCCTGTACATCATCTGCCGACCCGATGGTGTCCACCAATTGGATGTAATCCTGCGTCCTCTCAACCCCCATCCTGTTGCCGTGTCTTTACCATTTCATCTGACCCTCTTTTCATCTCCAGACCCTCCACCTTTTCCAACACAACTTCCAGTGCCTACCCCTCCCAGATGAAAAGCTTTGCCCTGAAATCTACCCCTCCTACTAACTCTAACCCCACGTTCCCCCTCCTCCTCCTCCTCAGGGCTCCCTCTCCCCTCCTCTTCCTTCCCTGAGTGGTTCTCCTTCCTCCTACGCCCCCTCCGTTTCCTGTGCCCCTTCTGTGTCTCTGTGTCTCTGAGCTCCCTCCATCCTTGCTGTACCTCTTCATATCCCACCCCGCCCATCTCCTGCCTCTTGTTGCGCCCCCCCACCCTTTATTTCTTTTTCTCACACCCCCTGCAGCCCCACTCCCCATTGCACATTCCTCTCTCCTCTCTTTCCCTCCTCTCAGGCCTCCTGCCCCTCGGCAGGTCCATACCAGCGGTTTTTATGTCTTTGTGTGTGCTCCAGTCACTTGCAGTGGTTTTTTAAGTGTCCCTCACTCTGTGTGTTTTTATACTGTGACCAACTTTTAACTAGTGTGTGTGACTTCAGTGTCTTTTAAGTGCCTCACACATCGCCGACGGTGTTATTTTAACTATATGTCGTTTTTTTTTTAACTGTCACCCAATGAACCTCCCCACGTTAATGTATACTTTATCTTCCATTGTCTCCATTTACTGTGTTTTTATATACCCCTATTTTTCTCCTTTATGATGTTTTAAATGTCTTCTGTTTTATACTTCATGTCTTTTGGCTGAAGAGCACAGCCTATGCTGCTGCCAGCCCGCCCCAGATGGGGAATTGAAATCCAACAAAGACAAAAAAAAAAAAAAAAAACAGCAGGCAGTTCCCAGGCGGCGAAAGTTGGTAACCTCATGTGACAGTTGTACTGTAGTCCCCACAAGCTCTCGTTGGCTTGCTAGCGAAGTAGATGGTGAGCTGAAGTGAAGCTTCATCTATAGTGATCTCTGTATAGATTGTTTATTTTCTGTCTGACTATTGGGCAGTAGCCAGCGTCCAGATTGTTAGTGTTTGTGTCATCCCACAGGAGGAGCAGAAGGTAGTACCTGTGTAATTTGTGTTCTTGGTGTACCCTACTGAAAGAAATGAAGAACTATTGTGAACTTCTACCAGGGCTGGTCGTTAAGACCCAGTCTAGGAACATTATAGGTAACAACACAGATTTAGCTGATTATGGTGAATTAGTGAAGAACTGGCAGGCAACATGAGTGCCTATGATGGCAAAGGCAAAGGCTGATGATGTCTGACCACAATTATGACAGATAGTGAAGACAATGATACGCAAGCCCTTGACTGGTGGAGGCAATGCCATTATAAACAGTGGCAAAACTATGACAGCAAAGGTGATACCAGATGGTGAAAACACTGCCAGACAGTGAAGGCAGGATAAGCAACTAAGGCGATGTTAAGTGGCATAGCAGTTATAAGCAGTGAAGATGATGACAGTTCTTTTGTCAAAACATGTTTAGTTACACTGAGTGTAGCCTACACGAGTTATTGGATGTTTTGATGAGGAGGCTCCAACCCTCTGATGGCATTTAAAATTTATTTTATTGGCACACACACAAACACACACACACACACACACACACACACACACACACACACACATCAAAAAAAGTTTTGCACCACCCCAGTTCCCAGAACTCCTGAAGATAGATGTTGACTGTTGATATTGTATCACAGACACAGGCCCTTTGGATGTTCAGAAATGTCACTAAACCCGCCCAAAGATGTGAACAATCATGCATGAGTAGCGCCGATTAGACAGAGGGGGTCTGACAGCTGATCAGTTCCAGTCATTCCACCAGGAAGGAGGTACACGGCTTGTGTTGTCTGTAGCTCAACCATGCCTAGACAGTCAATACCATAGTTCGATAGCATCCACTTGTTACTTTGTGCCAGGAAAGCCTCTCAACAAGGGATTGTCCAGGTGTCTCAGAGTGAACCAAAGTGATATTGTTTGGACATGGAAGAGGTGTAGAAAGACATGAACTGTCAATGACATGCCTCGATCAGGCCACCCAAGGGCTACTACTGAAGTGGATGACCGCTACCTATGGATTATGGCTGGGAAGAACCCTGAGAGCAACTTCACAATGTTGAATAATGCTTTTTCTGCAACCATAGGGCGTCGTGTTATGACTCAAACTGTGCGCAGTAGGCTCCATGATGCACAACTTCACTTCCGATGTCCATGGTGAGGTCCATCTTTCCAACCACGACACCATGCAACACAGTACAAATGGGCCCAGCAACATGCCAAATGGAATACTCAGGATTGGCGTCACGTTCTCTTCACTGATAAGTGTCACATATGCCTTCAACCAGACAATCGTAGGAGACGTGTTGGAGGCAACCCGGTCAGCCTGAACGCCTTAGGCACACCATACAGCAAGTGCAGCAAAATAGAGCTTCACTGCTGTTTTGGGGTGGCATTATATAGGGTCGACGTACGCCGCTGGTGGTCATGGAAGGCACTGTAATGGCTGTACAAACGTGAATGCCATCCTCCAACAGATAATGCAATCTTTCAGCACCATATTGGCAAGGCATTCGTCTTCATGGACGACAATTCGGGTCCCCTTTGTGCACATCTTGTGAATGACTTCCCTCAGGATAACGGCATCACTCGGCTAGAGTGGCCAGCATGTTCTCCAGACATGAACCCTATTAAACAAGCCTGGGATAGATCAAAAAGAGCTATTTATGGATGACGTGACACACCAAACACTCTGAGGGATCTACGCCAAATCACAGTAGAGAAGGGGGGCAATCTGGACCAACAGTGCCTTGATGAACTTGTGGGTAGTATGCCATGACAAATACAAGCATCAATGCAAGAGGATGTGCTACTGGGTATTAGAGGTACCGGTGTGTACAGCAATCTTGGCAACCGACTCTGAAGGTCACACTGAATGGTGATACACCATGCAATGTGTGATTTTCATATATATATCTGTGTGTGTGTGTGTGTGTGTGTGTGTGTGTGTGTGTGTAATTGTTTTTAAAGTCATATGTAACTTATTCATCCAGTATCTGGTAATACAGCAGTTGATACTCTGTAGCCTTTTGATAATTAACAATCAAAAACAGAGGAAAATACTTTGACAATAACAAAAAAATGATTTGAAGTCTGCTAACATGTTGCTAATGTGTGTGGTTTTGAACCTTTGGAGGATGAGGGTGCTGTTGGCTCCAGGTATCATTCTGTATAAGGAATTTGTATTCCAGTGGGATTGGAGAGCAAGTGATATGATAAAATAGTGTGGGACAAATGGGGCAATAGGCAGGATGTAGGCTGCAAGAGGCAGGTAAGACTGTTTGTGCACAAAAAGGGAGGGTTGGCCCGTTGAAATCTCCATCTGAAATGGAAGAGGTAGGGTATGATATACTTCGTACAGTGAGTAAATTTCAGAAGATACTTTATAGTGTGCTGGCTATGTAACCTAGAAAATGCTACAGCTAACATTGGTGAGGGGTAATAATGATGTCAGATTTGTGTCTAGCTGGTTGTAATATACTCATGACTTAGAACCAGGAGACAATTATTGTGGAGATATGACACACCTAGTACCCCTATTTATGTGCTTGGGAGAAGGAAAGTTGTGATATCTGAAGATGACTCTGGAATGCCAGCAGTAGTTTTGACATAACTTTGTACATAGGCCTACATGGTTTACTGTGTGGAAAAATATATTGTTTTTAGGAGATACATTTAATACTCATAGGAACAGTGTGAGGACAAGAAGAATGTAACAAGAAAAGATATCAAAAAACTGATTTTAGTAGTGTTAAATTTATGGTTTTTGACACTCTTGGTCTTATTAATGACAATAGTTATGATGGTTAGTCCATAGGGGTGTGAGCGGTGGCAGTAATGGGTATAATGTGAAGCACAGCTCTGGAATGCTTGGATCAATTTCACCCACTATATTATTGTAATACTGTATGTAAATATGATGTTGAACATTTTAATTGAAGTGACAGTCTTCACAGGAAAGTGGGAGGGAGCAACCTTTTTTATCTCCCTGTTACCACTCAGTCCTGTAGATCTCTCTTTTGCAATGAGATTAGAATTTTTTATTTCAGCCACTAAACTACAGGCAGTCTATAACTACTATGGAGTGGTTTGAGATTGCTACGTTTCTCCCATTGGCAAATTTACATTGGTTGCTCAATAGTAGAGTCATCCAAAAATTTATCTATCCTTGCACCTGGAGTAGAAACTAAAAGTATTATGTATAATTAAGTTTGTATTAAATTAATATTACAATAACATTAGAAGATTTTATTTTATAATTTGTATACTGAATTTACATTTTTTATAACAGATAAATAAACTAAATTTGTTTTTGAGCTGTACAGAGATTTCGTTACTTACAAATTAATTTGGCTTGTGCTGCTTGACATATGAATAACTGGCAACATCAGAACAATATACTAACTATAATACTGCCTAGCACTGTTTTTCCTCCTTTATTTTAGCTTCCAGTATAGATACTATCAGAAAGGACTTATAGAATGCTCCTGAGCTACATTCTCGTGGAGTGCAGGTGCCTCTGCAATAATGCTAATGTAGAAATACTGTTAACTAAATTAAATGAAGCATGCCTGCCCCTTCAAAGCTGACTCCTATACCATCAACTTTGTTTAAGTGTGATTTTAAATGCAAACTTTGCAACTCAGCTCTTTGCATATGTTTGCATAATCTGTTCTCCAACTGAGAACATAGACGAGAGCAAGTATAACTCACCATAAAATAATGATTAGTAATATTTTGTGCTTAACTTTTTGTCTTATTTTCAATACATTTTGATGTCTCTGTTGGCTCAACTAGAAGTATGATCTCTGCTTGCAAGAGAATATTCAGAGTTTTGTTTTACAATATGTACTTGGAATGTGTTGTTGCAGGCACATTCTCTTTTGCAGAAACATTTAAATCTCATCTTTTTGATACACTCGGTACAACTTTGATATTCAGACAAGTCCTTTACAGTGTGCCATGACACACATGAAATAGCAACTTCCCACCGACTCCATACAACAACAACAACAACAACACCCAACTAACTTGCCAAGAAGAACAAATTTCATATTCACATCAAAGAAATTCTTCTACATAACAAATGACTTATGAGAGTTCATAATTAACAATTCCAGTTGTCAATGACTTCATATGTAATAACAATTTTGAAACATTTCAGATATATGAAAAATATTTTTTTATTTTAAAAGTAATAAATTAATATTTGCACAAAATCTTTATTTTTACAAATTAATAAATAAAACTTTACTATTTGTTCACTCAAAAATCAACATTATTGTGATTTCAGAGGAACATCTGATTGTTTCTGTGTATCAGGCAATCTGATTGTCTGCATCATCAAGTCTAATGCATGGTGAACATGAGACGTTGATCAGTGTTACACACTAAAATACAGTATTATTAATTGCTCAAAGATTTCAGTGGTGTTAATCACATATGGGCACTGAAATGAATCAACTGTAAGAGGAGAAAATTTGCGCTATACTACAACTTGAACCCAGATTTCCTGCTTTACACGAGCAGTCACCCTAACTACATTGGCTATCTGAGCATATTTCCCTTCTGACCCAAATCCTCCACCTGTTACTCACTTCTGATGTAGCTTCACCTACCCATGAACCCCTTACTCATAGTCCCAATTCCTATGAGAGATTGGGTGTGCATCTGCACTGGCAGAAAGAATTGTTTATGTGAGTGGTTGCCTCAACTGCCTCAGCCATCTGCGCATGCTACCCTCACAAACCAAATTCCCAGCCTGTTACACATTAATGATGTAGCATCCCCTATCCATGAACACCTTACTCACAGTCCTCCATTCCCATAAGAGATTGGCATGGCATGCACCTACACTGAAAGGAAAGATCAATGATCGTCATCACCCTACTGATGTAAACACACTGAGATGACAAAAGTCATGGGATAGCCGTATGCACATACACAGATGGCCATAATATTGGGTACAGAAGGTATGAAGGGCAGTGCAGTAGCAGAGCTGATGTTTGTACTCAGGCTATTCATGTGAAATGATATCTGATGTGATTATGGCCATATGATGGTAATTAACAGACTTTGAATGCAAATGATAGTTGGAGCTAGATGTGTGGGACATTCCATTTTGTAAATCATTAGGGAATTCAACATTCTGAAATCCAGTGTCAAGAGTGTACCAAGCAAGTGGCACATGTTGTCAATAAACACGGTGCAAGCTGGTGATGGCTCCATAATGCTGTGGACTGTGTTTACATGGAATGGACTGAGTCCTTTGGCCCAGCTGAACCATTCATTGACTGGAAATGGTTACATTCAGCTACAGAGAGACTATTTGTAGCCATTCATGGATTGGGCTGTTTTGGGGAGGAGACCAGACAGCGAGGTCATCAGTCTCATCGGGTTTGGGAAGGACAAAGAAGGATGTCAGCCGTGCCCTTTCAAAGGAACCATCCCAGCATTTTCCTGGAGTAATTTAAGGAAATCTCAGAAAACCTAGATAAGGATGGCTGGACATGGGATTGAACCATCATCCTCCCGAATGCAAGTCCAGTGTGCTAGCCACTGCGCCATCTAGCTCGGTGTAGCCATTCATGGAAGTCATGTTCCCAAACAATAATGCACCATGTCACTGATCCACAATTGTTTACAATTAGTTTGAACCACATTCTGGATTATTCGAGCAAATGATCTGGCCACCCACATCACTCAGGTGAGTCCCATGAAACATTTATGTGACATAATTGAGAGGTCAGTTATCGGACAAAATGCACCAGCAACACTTACCGCAATTATGGATGGCTATAGAGGCAGCATGGCGCAATATTTCTGCAGGGGACCTTCAAAAACTTGTTGAGTCCATGCTGTATTAAATTTGGCATTTAAAAACCACGCTCAAAATTTCCACATTCTCTTGCTCACTACATGCAAATCATTAGTCCTACAGAAAAAATGAGCAACACATTTTCATAGAAAATTTGATGTATTTAAATTTTTTACTGGGATGTATTTTTGTTGGAGGTCAAGGTTTTCGAATTATTCAAGGAAAATATAGAAAAGTGACCTTTAGACCCACCTCCACCACTACATTCATCATTCACCAGTCAAGATTTCTAGTACATTGTTTGTGGTACTCCCTCCTATTTCTGTACAAAAATTTCTGACTACATGAACCATTCCTGATGTTAGATCTTTTTGATCTCTATTGATTGTGCTATTTTGTCACCAGCATAGTTGGCTTGAAAGATTGTATTTATTCAGATTCAGGTAATTCATTAATCTGTCTTTCATAATTGCTTCTATTATTTTTTGAGAATGATGACAGCCAGGAAATGGGCCAGTAATTTTCTATGTCTTCTGCATTACCTTCTTAAGCAAAGGTGCAACTCTTGCCTGTTTTAACTGCTCTGGAAATGTCCCTGATGTGAAGGATTCATTTATTATATTTGTTAAGTGGCCTTGTATAATCTCTATGTATTGTTTCAGTACACACATTGGAACTTCATCTAAGCTTACCAACTTTTTATTTTTCAGTTTTTGAACAGTTTTGTTGACTTCATTCTCTGTGGTTGGAAGTAACATCATTGTTTTTAGTGCAACATTATTTACAGGTGTTATATTATTCATTTTGGGGAATTTTTGCTGTAATGTCTCTGCAGTGCTTGCAAAATGCTCATTTATATAGTTTGCTAAATGTTGTGGATCATTTATTACCTTACCCCCTCCCTTAGCATTATGTTATTCTGGGTTTGTTTCCCTCTCCCTGTTTCCTATTTTATAACATTCCACACTGTTTTGCTTTTATTCTCTGCATTATATATTATTTTGTCATTAAATGACTTTTTTGCAGCAATCAGTACCTTCCTATAGATCTTTTTGTATCTACGATAGAAATTTAAGAATTCTGGATAATTGTGACTCTTTTTCAAGGAACTGAGGTATTTAGTGTTTGGGGGATCTTCTTAATACCTGCTGTTATCCATTGGTTCTTGTCAGATGTTGATAAGATATGCATACTTTTGGAAATGCCTTTTCAAAGTTCAATTTAAATAATGTGGAGAATTTACAGACTTTCATATTCACATTGGTTTCCCTATAAACTTCATCCCAGCTTTGTTTTGCTAGTTCCTTTGTAAAATATGTTATTTTGATTTCTGATAGATGTCATTTGTAGGCTTGTACTTTAGGGAATGATTCGAAGCCTGATTTTACTGTTGTTATTTGACAGAGATGGTCTGATAGCCTGAAATCTTTTACAGCTACATCACATTTTTCCCTGTCTATATTTGTGGCCACATGGTCAGTTACCGATGCAATCATTGTAGTAACCCTTTTTGCACTATTGACAAATAGGGACATGCCAAAACTTTGAAGGATATTTCTGAGGGTACTGTTGGATTCATTTATGATATTATTGTTCATGTTAATGTCCACACACAGAATTATGTTGACCTTTGTACTTGAGACTTTATCTAGAACTTCTGTTAATTTATTGAAAAAGTGTCAACACTACCACTGGGAGATCATACACACATAAAATGATTAATTTCTTGGTGATATCAAGCCCTGTTAATTAAATAGCTGCTATTTGAAAGTGTTCGTCTCCACTTGCTGTCCTGAGGTCATGTCTTAATTTGAACTGTGTTCCTTTTCTGATATAAATGCATGATCCTCTACCCCTTGAAGCATTTCTGCAGTAAGAGTTTGCCCTTTCATACTCTCTGCACCAATGCTCAGTAACACAAACTACTGTGCAGTTCAAAGATTGGAGCTGAACTTCTAATAGTTGTATTTTATTTTTTGTTGGTTGTATATTTTGATGAAGGATTGTTAAGTCTGTGAAATGCCCCATGTTGCTCTTTCCAATTGTTTCTTTTTCTTTGCAACATCTGGTGCGTGTGATATTTGGAGTGTAAAAATCTGCCTTGTGAGTGATTGTTTTAGTATTTTTTAAATTGCTGGAGATATTCTTTAGGCAGGGGTAGCTGTTGTTTGGATTTATGCTAAAAAAAGACTTACTTTTCCTACCCATGACAACAGGTATTTGACCATGTGTGGCCCGACATCCACCCCCTATACTTTATGAATCACCTGTATCAATCTTGCAGTACTGTTTAGATGTTGGCCATGCCTAGTGAAACCCAATCTGCTGATAGTCCCAATGGACCCCAGAGAAACATGAGCAAAGTTGGCTGCCCTCAGTGCCATCCCTAACCCCACATTGATTTGCCCCACAGCTCCATCAATGTGTGGCCGATCATGATGCCAGAACAGCTCAACAAAGTGTATGTTGGTGCCATGAGTCAGGGAAGCTATCTTGTCCAGGTCACCACCTATGTCATATGCCCCATCCCTGTCCAAACTGTCCCCCCCCCCCCACCCACTATCACTACATGGTCCTCTTTTGTGAAGTTTTTACATAAAGCTCCTAAGTCCCCCATCACATGAATCAGCCCTGCATTTGGCTTGAAGATACTGTTGGCCTGGTATGCTACCCCTAAACTTTCCTGCAACTGAGGGCCCACACCTCATCCATGGCTACAACCTAGCAGCAGTACTTTCTTCTTCCTAACACTTTCAACACTCCTAGGCTTCTTGGCCTCAGTTGAAGTGTGCTGTACATTTCCCACTCCTTGTTCTACCTGAGGCTCTTCGCCACTTAACTCTGGCAGTGGTGTTGATGATAAAACTGTCATATTGTGTTCTCTTTCTTCCTATCCTCCTACCAGCTGACAGTTCCCAACCACCCTCCTCCCCCTATCTCCCTTGATCCTTATTGGTTCTTTCCTTGCTTCCTCCAACTGCACAGATTTTCCTTTCCTGTTCCACAATCAAAATGTTCCTACTGCATACTCTGCAGTTCCAGGAGAGAGCCTCTTCTCCCCCCCCACTGCAACCCCCCCCCCCCCCCCCCAGTACGAAAATATTTCCTACAAGATTGGCAACAAATCACTCTACTCACTACCCTATAACAACTCCGACATTTCTCACTCCAGTGTCAAGCCATACAGATGACCAGTGATGTCGTTAGTTTGCACGGTGTCGTTAACATTCAGCAGCGTTTTCCTTCATCTCAACTCACCAGTATCTGTCATGAGTATGAAATGAATATGAAATACTGAAAGATGGCCAATGCAACATTGTACTTAAACATAAAATCTAATTGTGTATCTGTTTATCACTGTGTATTGTGTAAAATATGAAGGTTCCTTGATAAATTTGCTAATTGCATGATATGTCTGCAAACAAAGCTTTTATTTCTTTCTTTGTTTGTTATTGCAAATGATTACTGAGAGCCAATTACAGTGTGAATATTCACCCTATTCCAACTAGAAGGAACGTCATTGTATGTTGCGGTTGTCAGGTAACCTATGACATTATTCTAGTATTTACTATATGGGCTTCTGATATTATAGGTTTTCTGAAGCTAACATTAACTTCATTTGTGTCATTTAGTTTGAAGTCTTGTGTTACCCCATTTAACTACATATTTCAAGAGCTCTTACCAGAACTCTTCTATGTGTAACACATGGAACATTGGTATAAAAACAGGAGTGAAGATATTTTCACTTCATGGCATAATTTAGATTCCATAGCTAGAGAGCAAAACTAATAAAGTTTATTGAACCAGTGTTGTTAGAAGCGGTCAGTATAACATCATAGTCTATCTCATGATGTATTACTTATGTGACTGAAGGTACTTTATCACAATATGTACTAGTAATTTTATTTTAGAATCACAAACGTTCAAAGAGACACAGTGTCTCTTGACTCTGACAATTTCTTTGGCGCAGTTGTGTTCTACTATGTTTCTATTTTTTTGTGATGAGTAAATGAATCACAAAGAAGTTAAAAATATTTTGATTATCATTTGCTGTACTGCTTGAAAAAATTATTTTGACGAGGTATTTATTAACTGTTTAATACAGATAACAGAACCCCTTCTGAATCAGAGGCAGTATAATTTCAATTCAACTATACAATAAAAGAATACAAATAAAGGACCATTCATATAACGTTCCAGTTTTTGTGATTTTTTTCTGGCATAACTTTAGCTACACTTACTTTAGGATTTGAATCCTGATATAACTGTAATTTAACCCTCCATTACTCACTCGAAAATTCGTGACATGGTCACTTGTACGGATGACAGGTGTCATCCATAAAGCAAGTGGTCTATTTGTATACTTTTAATGGTATTTATGACTGATTTTATGATTTTTTTATTAAATCTAAATATAATATATTTAATATTCATACACAGTATAATATATTCTAACCTTTGAAACAGTTTGACCATTTGAAGAATAATATGAAGAATAATATCTTCAGCTGAATTACTGGCGTTACATGGTCCCTCTGGTTGCTTACCGATGTACGGTTCTAAATTCAAAGTGTTAGCTGTTTTTACATCAACCAAAGCAAACACTTTTAACCCATACTTTGCTCGTTTGCTACGGATATATTGCATGAATGGGATGGGCAGTTTCCTCTAAATGCCAAAAACTGTTTGTCAACAGTTAGGTATTCACTAGGTGAAAAATATTTTTGGCAATTGTTCGTAAATAGTTCAAGTACCTCTCTGATAGGAGCCAACTTGTCAGTCTCTCAGTGAACACCTCTATCGTGGATATTATCAAACCTAATACATCTCAACAGAAACCTGAATCGGTTTTCACTTATTCATAAATAACATGATTCAAGTGTGTTTCCCTTTGAGTTATCGCACAATTTCGATATACTCTTCCTAGAACATCTCAAAGATCCACACAGATATAACAAACCAATGAAAGCTCTGATATCTATCACATCTGTTTCTTTAGCATCCCTTTCCCTAGACAAGTTACCATGAACCTCACTGATGGATATATCAGTGCATGTTGCGATAACGCTTATTATGTTTTCATCCAAGAACAAATTCAGAATTTCTGTTTCTGTCTTTTTTATACGAGCTTGATTTTTTGGTCCAGGCAAATGCATAATAATACTACAAGATCTGCTTCTAAAAATGGTAGAATATTTATTTTTCCTCCATTTCATTATTCCATCTTTCCCTAAAAGAAATGCATCCTCTTGAGTTACTTCTTCCTGTGACTCATATTCATCATTCTCTGGCACTTCTTGTTCTGTTCCTGAATCATGAGCGCTTTCATGAACAAAGTCCTCAGTCTCTGAGTCATCACTATAACTGTGAGCATCTTCATCACTCAGCTCATTGAACCATTCCAACCATACATTAGGATCTCTACTAAACTCTGTCCGAGGTTTTTTTGCATTTAACATTTCTTCCACAATCTAAAAATAACAAGAATACTAGGTAACAGAGAAGGTAACTGCAGTCAGTTTCAATAAGTCCAAATTTACGCACATGAAAGATCGATTGAATCTAGGAAAACAATAAAGTAATACAGGCTTACTTTGTTTCAAATTGTGGCAGAAAAGCTCACGTGGATGTCTGGTGTCCTCCAGACTATAATAATGTTTCATAAACAATGTATCTTTTGTAACTGAAAGCCAACAATGATTGGAGCTAACTGCCGGAGAGTTAACAGGAAAGTATTGAAAATGGTGCGATCTCAGTCCTGGCCTGTCAGACAAAATTGAGCGGGAAACTCATGTGGATGACAAGTGTCATCCGTATGAGTGATGGAGGGTTAAACGTTAAATGTCTAGAAATGAAATGTTGGTTATAGATGAAATAAAGTCTTTCCAAAGCATACCCTTTCATTATATGATGTACCGTCCTGTAGCTTTTAAGACCCCTATCAGAACAACACGCATTTCCAACAGAGTGTATCATAGGCTTTTGTAAACTCTGTTAGTCACCACTCCTGAGGTCAGGAGAGGGGCCACCTGTTTGGAGAACTTTGGGAATGTAAAATTTTCTTTTGCTTCTCCCATGTTAGAAACTGTGTCTGTTCATGTGACTCTTCCCATGACTTGAGCTCTGGAAACAACTTACATTACAAGTTAAACATAGTTCACATGGTTGGATGCTGCTGGTAAGGCTCACTAGCAAGTGTCACCTGCAGCAAGCCACTGACAGGAAACAAGGGAAGGCTGTCACATGAGGCTCCAGAGGTGGCAGGCTGAGTGTGGATTCCAGAAGTGGCTCTGTCTCTGCCTTCAGCTTCAGACCCAGACAACATGCATCATTTCCTCACTCCTCCATAACTTCAATCAAGGATCCTTCTGCAAGAGATAAGAGATTCACAACAACAACACACAAAATAAGGCCAACATTGGTATTCCATGCTGTCACCTAAGTAAGACACTGGACAGTTTTCCCACAGCAGCCCTGAAGATGTTCATCTGCCTATGACCAGATGTTCAAACATTGTTACTGAGGTTATTCAGAGTTAGATTGACACATGTGCTCAAGAAAAAGCAGTATATCCTCTAAATGAATTTTTCTCTACAAGTGGAACTTCAGACTGGTCAACATGAAACCATGACATATGTCACAAACTGGAAACATTTAAGAGCTGCAGATTGTTGTTTATAACCATTGTTTACAGCACCAGTGTTGTGTAATGCTTCTTGTCTTTTATCTTAGTTTTAGCAGTGGTTTTAATATGTAATTGCTAAGATGTGATGCAAACTATCTGGTCATGGCCAGTGAATGAAATTGACTTACTTATAGCAATAGTAATATGTCCTAGTATTTGCTGTTTTATAATGTTTATTTTACAGTATCCAGTTTAGTATGATAGTTTAAACTGCAATATTGGATTCATTGTATATACACTCCTGGAAATTGAAATAAGAACACCGTGAATTCATTGTCCCAGGAAGGGGAAACTTTATTGACACATTCCTGGGGTCAGATGCATCACATGATCACACTGACAGAACCACAGGCACATAGACACAGGCAACAGAGCATGCACAATGTCGGCACTAGTACAGAGTATATCCACCTTTCGCAGCAATGCAGGCTGCTATTCTCCCATGGAGACGATCGTAGAGATGCTGGATGTAGTCCTGTGGAACGGCTTGCCATGCCATTTCCACCTGGCGCCTCAGTTGGACCAGCGTTCGTGCTGGACGTGCAGACCGCGTGAGACGACGCTTCATCCAGTCCCAAACATGCTCAATGGGGGACAGATCCGGAGATCTTGCTGGCCAGGGTAGTTGACTTACACCTTCTAGAGCACGTTGGGTGGCACGGGATACATGCGGACGTGCATTGTCCTGTTGGAACAGCAAGTTCCCTTGCCGATCTAGGGATGGTAGAACGATGGGTTCGATGACGGTTTGGATGTACCGTGCACTATTCAGTGTCCCCTCGACGATCACCAGTGGTGTACGGCCAGTGTAGGAGATCGCTCCCCACACCATGATGCCGGGTGTTGGCCCTGTGTGCCTCGGTCGTATGCAGTCCTGATTGTGGCGCTCACCTGCACGGCGCCAAACACGCATACGACCATCATTGGCACCAAGGCAGAAGCGACTCTCATCGCTGAAGACGACACGTCTCCATTCGTCCCTCCATTCACGCCTGTCGCGACACCACTGGAGGCGGGCTGCACGATGTTGGGGCGTGAGCGGAAGACGGCCTAACGGTGTGCAGGACCGTAGCCCAGCTTCATGGAGACGGTTGCGAATGGTCCTCGCCGATACCCCAGGAGCAACAGTGTCCCTAATTTGCTGGGAAGTGGCGGTGCGGTCCCCTACGGCACTGCGTAGGATCCTACGGTCTTGGCGTGCATCCGTGCGTCGCTGCGGTCCGGTCCCAGGTCGACGGGCACGTGCACCTTCCGCCGACCACTGGCGACAACATTGATGTACTGTGGAGACCTCACGTCCCACGTGTTGAGCAATTCGGCGGTACATCCACCCGGCCTCCCGCATGCCCACTGTACGCCCTCGCTCAAAGTCCGTCAACTGCACATACGGTTCACGTCCACGCTGTCGCGGCATGCTACCAGTGTTAAAGACTGCGATGGAGCTCCGTACGCCACGGCAAACTGGCTGACACTGACGGCGGCGGTGCACAAATGCTGCGCAGCTAGCGCCATTCGACGGCCAACACCGCGGTTCCTGGTGTGTCCGCTGTGCCGTGCGTGTGATCATTGCTTGTACAGCCCTCTCGCAGTGTCCGGAGCAAGTATGGTGGGTCTGACACACCGGTGTCAATGTGTTCTTTTTTCCATTTCCAGGAGTGTATTATATATTACTGGAAACTTGATTCTGTCTTCCAGCCATCCCTGGTGAACGACACAGAACTCGTAATAAAGGTAATGGCTCCTCCAAACCACTAGCAGCCTGATCAGTGTCCCAGAGTGTGTCGTATGTATTATGTGTCATGAATTACATGTTCTCTGTTTAGGAAATCCTCCTGTTCTTATTGGAAACCCACTCCTAATTCCTTTCCTCTCTCTCTCCTGTATAGCTCAGCCACTAGCCACAAAGCTGGTAATTGCAGCAAAGATAGTACTGTAAGACATCAAAACTGCTCATATAGGTAGCCAGTTTGTTGTAGAACCATCTGTTGCAAGATCGTGAATTATTTTTCTGGCTGTAAGTGGCACAGTTTTAATGTATTCAATGTAATTCCTTTTATCGTGTAGGTAAATGCTGAGGTATCTGCAGATACTCAGACAGAGCTTCCAAAAATCTTCTAAAAATGTGCCCAGTGCAGTGTTTTGATTCATTGAAATTCTTGAATGAAACAATACAGTTAGTACAAATGGCCACTGCCATCCGTGATGAATTTCTTGGGTAGATACCATCTAAAATACACCTGACACCATGTTAAATTTGAGACTGTTGTTTTAATTATCATCTTTTAAAACTTGAATCTTCACATTTTTTCCAAGTACTCTTCCTAATGCACTGTATGCAGCTACATATGTTCAAATCTATTGCTGAAACCTATATGGTAAACTGTCATACTTCTGAAAAGTGCTCTATGAAGTTTGTAGAGACAGCTGATTCTGAAGATTCAAATCAATGTCTGCAGATGGTTTATGCACTTCGTAAAATAGGAGGAACTAGATTTCAGCAGTGAGATGAATGAGAAAACATCTGTACCTGAGTCTTTAAAAGCAGAAATGTTGTTCTAACTAAGCAATGAGCAAGTATATCGTCATGATGTAGCAGAATCACAGATAGACCTGGGTTTGGATGTATCTGTGTCATGCACTGTAGTGGAATGGGCAACCAGTCTCCACAATAACAATGCAAAGTTAGCTATCTTCCCTCCATTCACAAGTACGGTAACAACACAGTCATTTGCCGCAATGAGTGTTCACACTCTTCTTTTCCCCCACACCCTTCATGCACTTTCACTTTTGATGAGTGGACCTCTTCTGAGACCATCCCCCATGTGACTGTCACATTATTTCAGTGTTAAACTAATACAACCATGTTTCATTAACAGATAAATTACAAACAAAGCTTTTCTACATCTACAACTACACTTTGCAGACCACTCTGAAGAACATTGCACCACATACACCCCACTGTATCAGTTGTTAATGTGCTTTTTCTTATTCTACTCAAATATGAAATGCATCCATACCTGCTGTAATTAATCTAAACTAGTCTTCATGATAAATATGGAAGTGATACATAGTGTGTTATAGTACACTGTGGTGACAAAAGGCATGTGGTACTTCCTAATATTACGTTGGACCTCCTTTTGCCCCTCAGAGTGCAGCAGCTTAATGTGGCGTGGGCTCAGAAAGCTATTGGAAATCACCTGCAGAAATATTGAGCCATACTGCCTCTATAACTGTCCATAATTACAAAAATGTTGCCAGTGCAGGATTTGGGGTTAAAATGGTCTCTCAATTATATCCCACAAGTATTCTACCAATAACCACAATCTGCCACCTGCTTTATCTATGACTAAGCCTATCTGATCATTTGATATCATATCTAGAAAGTGATACAACAAGGTATTAGTACAAGCTGACTGATACCGACTGTGACACATTACTATTATAGGCATAGTATACTACAGCTTTTTTGTTTTCTAAAGTCCAAAATATTACATTTCTGAATATTTAAGGCCAGTTGCCAATATTTGCACCACTCTGAAATCTCATCAAGATCTAATTGAATATCAGCATTAACATCTTTCACAAGGTCATTAATGTACAACATGAACAGCAAAAGTCCAAACACTCTCCCCAGGGCACACCTGAAGTTACTTCTACATCTGGTAATGACTCTCCATTCCACATAACTTGCTGCACCCTCTCAACAAAAAGTCCTCAGTCCTGTTACAAATTTGACTTTATAACCTATATGACTGTTTTCAAAAAAATAAACATAGATGTGGATTTGAGTCAACTGCTTTTGAGAAATCAAGGTGTACTGTCAGAAAAGTGCAGGTTGTGTCTCATATGATATCATGGAGGGTCCCTCCCATCATGAATGGCTCTGCTGGGTACATATCTATCCAGTACATGGTCAACTATTCTTTTAAATGTGAGCCACAATTCATCTGCATGCTCCTGGCTTGAAATAAAAATTTCAAGTTCATTAATGACATATGACACTACTGCTTTTTTATTTAGTTTAATAAATCTTTGTTAGTGTTTTAATTGCCTTTTGTACCTAGGTAATCATTGTTCCTACAACTACATCATGGTAACTGCTACCAGTTTTGGTGTGAATATCCTTAAAGAGATTAAGTCTATTTTTTTTCTTTGTGGCGGCGTTCGTAGCGACAAACAATTTGCTGTAGAAACAGCTTACGAAGTCACCGCCACACTTTTAATAGCGGACCGACCGGTCCACTGGAACAGTGAACAGAAAGATGAAAACCCAAACACTCTGATTAAATAAAAGTTGGTACTTATCTTTATTAACGAAGATACAGAATCACAGTAGTGAACTCCGTGTCTACAGAAATCTGTCTAGTTCGAGTCGGAGCGGCTAGGTCAGCGTCGGCTGACGACAAACAACAACTCTGCTGCGATGAACGCACAACTGACTAGCAAGTACACAATTCGGTGGCGAGTATACAACTGAGCAGCGAATACAGAACTGTCCTAGCGCTCGCGACTCCAGCGCTTAAGAAGCCAGAAGCCAGCGGCGGCACGCGCAGACTTGCGGCGATTTCCTGTCTCGCTGGCGCTGTTTATGCGGACGGCGTCCGGACTTTGATGCTGCCAACCTTTTGGCAGCAGGCTCGGGCAGCATTACTGGCTAGGATATAACATTTTTGCCTATAGATATAACATATTTTGATCATAAGTGTGGTTTAAAACCATCTACAATGTTTCATAGGATGTCTTGTCATGCCTACTGCTAACAAAACTTTAATTATCCCACATGATTGTTGGCTGATTCAAGTATCCTCCAGTGATTATTGAATGATTGGGGAGCTCATATACAAACAAAGAGAAGTCCTCTCTAAAGCATTTAATTACATCAAGAGGTGAGTTTGGTGGTTGACAGAAGGATCTAACTAGAATTTTATACTTGTTTCTGATACTGAGTCTTACCCAAACGATGTCACATTCAGCTTCTATCTCAGTTGATTTGAGTTTCTTGTCTACTGTGACAAATATGCCATCTCCATTTCCCATTAGCCTGTCTTTTTTATATGTGTTTAAATTTTCTACAAAAATCTCACTGGCGTCAACTTTCTGTATCAGGTACTATATGAGTTGCACTGCATTTTATGAGTGCTTCATACCATGGCCCATTGTTGCAAATGTTTCTGCAGTTAACTACTACGATCTTAATACTCATGACTGAGGGAGGCATTCCATTGGTTTTTACACTGATAGTTTTGGATCTCCTACAGTTATCATTATCTGGGCTTGATGGACAGTTGCCTAATCTAAAAAAATCCTTGTATGCATCCCACACACAGTCAGCTAACAGTGTAGCTAACAGCGTTATACAGCCTCTGATGTGTAGTGAAAATCTGATCCAGTCAGGGGGACCCTGCAGTTTTCAACTCTATGGTGTGTCTAGGAATTCACAGCCTAGCTTGTCACAGAACCTTCACAGTCTCTGGCTCAAGCTTTCCACTAGATGTAGAAGCAGGGGACCATGATCTGTTCTGGGCACAATACTGCAGATTGTGAGCTTCATTGAAACTCCATGGGCAAGGTTGGTATTCTCAACCTTCTCTGGCAGCCACTAGAATGAACCAAGTATGATCTCAGAGCCAAGACAACAGGCATTGTTTGACCCAACATGTGCTACAGTCTGAAATTGGTTACATCCTGTTTCCTCAATAACTGCTGAAATAATTTCTTCAACACATAGAATGAGGTTCCCAAGCATACACACTGAGTGCACATGTTGTTCCTCCCCAACCTTTGCTGCCATTATTAAAAGGGGTACCATAAGTTGCCATACTTTTGAACTGCTGACAAATAATAGATCTCAATGCTTCTGTGTTTTCCTCCCTTTGGCAGGGGACACAGTACATATCATAACAGGAGGGCTGACACTCATTGGCTCAGTTTTGGTTTCAATGGGATACAGCATCTCAAACTTGTAGGTTAGGGGGATGGGTGTAACAACCTGAGTTCTTCCTGGTTCCTGTCTCACTTTTGCAAGATGCCTATACCTACCACTGGCACACCTCACAGTCAACTGTAAGAGTAATGACAGATCCTGTATATCCTGCATAAGAGACAGTATCCAAAGGGGTGTATAGTAGTTGAGGTACCTTGCGTAGTTCTGGTACATGAGGCCAGAGGTACCTCCCAACACACTCATTCACAACAGTTTCCAATCACTTGACAGTAGTCAGAGCAATTTCCAGCAGCTTACGAACAGCAACTAAATCATCCCACACATGAGAACAACAAATATAGGGGAATTGGACTGTGCCTGGTGTAATATTCAATATATACACTCTAATAACATTTGACATTAAAATTTATACATTACATTTATATTTAACTTTAAAAATTAAACGTCAGATTTAGGGTACCACACTATTATATAATTCGGCTACTTCATAAATACAGTTGTTGATTAATAGGTTCTGTACATACCTCTTAGAGGAATTTTATGGTAGGTGTTGCTCTGCCAGGGGTACTATATTATATAGCTGTATATCAGTATACTGAAAACTATTTTGAGACTTAAATAATCTAGTATATTCTAAAGCTGTACTAATTCTGCTCGTTGTTGTGGTCTTCAGTCCTGTGACTGGTTTGATGCAGCTCTCCATGCTACTCTATCCTGTGCAAGGTTCTTCATCTCCCAGTACCTACTGCAACCTACATCCTTCTGAATCTGCTTAGCGTATTCATCTCATGGTCTCCCTCTACGATTTTTACCCTCCACGCTACCCTCCAATGCTGAATTTGTGATCCCTTGATGCCTCAAAACATGTCCTATCAACCGATCCCTTCTTCTAGTCAAGTTGTGCCACAAACTTCTCTTCTCCCCAATCCTATTCAATACCTCCTCATTAGTTACGTGATCTACCCATCTTATCTTCAGCATTCTTCTGTAGCACCACATTTCGAAAGCTTCTATTCTCTTCTTGTCCAAACTAGTTATTGTCCATGTTTCACTTCCATACATGGCTACACTCCATACAAATACTTTCAGAAACGACTTCCTGACACTTAAATCTATACTCGATGTTAACAAATTTCTCTTCTTGAGAAACGCTTTCCTTGCCATTGCCAGTCTACATTTTATATCCTCTCTACTTCGACCATCATCAGTTATTTTACTCCCTAAATAGCATAACTCCTTTACTACTTTAAGTGTCTCATTTCCTAATCTAATTCCCTCAGCATCACCAGACTTAATTTGACTACATTCCATTATCCTCGTTCTGCTTTTGTTGATGTTCACCTTATATCCTCCTTTCAAGACACTGTCCATTCTGTTCAACTGCTCTTCCAAGTCCTTCGCTGTCTCTGACAGAATTACAATGTCATTGGCGAACCCCAAAGTTTTTACTTCTTCTCCATGAATTTTAATAACTACTCCGAATTTTTCTTTTGTTTCCTTTACTGCTTGCTCAATATACAGATTGAATAACACTGGGGAGAGGCTACAACCCTGTCTCACTCCTTTCCCAACCACTGCTTCCCTTTCATGCCCCTCGACTCTTATAACTGCCATCTGGTTCCTGTACAAATTGTAAATAGCCTTTCGCTCCCTGTATTTTACCCCTGCCACCTTGAAAGAGAGTATTCCAGTTAACATTGTCAAAAGCTTTCTCTAAGTCTACAAATGCTAGAAACGTAGGTTTGCCTTTTCTTAATCTTTCTTCTAAGGTAAGTCGTAAGGTTAGTATTGCCTCACGTGTTCCAACATTTCTACGGAATCCAAACTGACCTTCCCCGAGGTCTGCTTCTACCAGTTTTTCCATTCGTCTGTAAAGAATTCGCATTAGTATTTTTGCAGCTGTGACTTATTAAACTGATAGTTTGGTAATTTTCACATCTGTCAACACCTGCTTTCTTTGAGATTGGAATTATTATATTCTTCTTGAAGTCTGAGGGTATTTCGCCTGTCTCATACATCTTGCTCACCAGATGGTAGAGTTTTGTCATGACTGGCTCTCCCAAGGCCATCAGTAGTTCTAATGGAATGTTGTCTACTCCTGGAGCCTTGTTTCAACTCAGGTCTTTCAGTGCTCTGTCAAACTCTTCATGCAGTATCTTGTCTCCCATTTTGTCTACATCTACATCCTCTTCCATTTCCATAATATTGTCCTCAAGTACATTGCCCTTGTATAAACCCTCTATATACTCCTTCCACCTTTCTGCCTTCCCTTCTTTGCTTAGAACTGGGTTGCCATCTGAGCTCTTGATATTCATACAAGTGGTTCTCTTCTCTCCAAAGGTCTCTTTAATTTTCCTTAATTCTGTTCAGTATTCCATAATTGTGAATATAACTTCTGTAAGTTAGTCTCTGGCTGTTTTATTTCTGTAAGTTAAGTGAAAATCAAAGGAAACATAATATGAAGCAAGCTTTTCTTTACTGTCAGAGGGTTTGAATTTGCATCACAAGCGAATAACTCATGACAGTTTAATACACAACTGAAGGATCTAGGAAAAGAATGAGCTAAGTCCATTTTTTTTCATTTTCTGAGTTTTCACCAGTGTATGAAAGTATGGAACAGACCCAATATTTCCTACTGTAGTAAGTAGGCAAAAACAAGCTGAGTCACAATGTAAATGAGGTTTGAAAAATGCAGTACAGGGAAAAAAGAGCTCAGTCCATATGAAACATGAAAATAAGTGCTGATCTTTAAATAATGTTACAGGTTGCAGCCCTGATAAACAGTTGTTGTCAGACATTGTTGTAAGTGTAAATTCATTCAGCCTGTAGTGCAATAGCTGCTCACTGAACAGCCAGCTACAAAGCTCATTAAATCATTGGCATCCATTGTTGACACATCAGGAGGCTGATCAAGTTGCATATTTATGATTGTCTGCTTTTATGATTCACTTCTTCAGTTAGTCTTGCTAGGATGGCTACGGTGTGTGCATGCTATGTGTGGATGCAGCAGGAGCTGGCCACAGTTCACGAACAGCTGAATGTGCTTTTGGCTATGGTCAGTCACCTTCAGGCTGCTGCCTCAGGGTGAAGCAGTGGCGGAGAACCTGGCACATCACATGGGACACCTGAGGTGTCGCTTGCTTTGGCCATGGGCTCTGCTTCCAAGGCACCTGCTAGTGCACCCAACATAGTGGATCTCCTTTCACAGCATTCTGAATGGCAGGTGGTAACGTGTTTGTGTCACTCGAGACAGGGGGCCAATATGGAGACTGGCTGCCTGGCCTCACCCATTCACCCTGTGGGTGGACAGGTGGCTGCTCCTTCACAGGGTCTCAGCAGGCACGCAGGGGGGAGAGGTTTGCTTGTTATTGGGAGCTTCAGTGTTAGGTGTGTTACGGAGCCCATTAAGCAGATAGCGTTCAGGCCTGGAAAGAAAGCCAATGTGCACTTGGTATGTCTGGTGAAGGACTTCACCTGAGATGTGGAGGCAGCCTTGCCTGTGGCTATCAAGCATGCAGGGTGCAGTTATCTGCATGTTGTGGCTCACATCGGCACCAACAATGCCTGTCGCATGGGTTCTGAGGTGATCCTCAGTTCATATAGATAGCTGGCAGAGGCAGTGAAGACTTCTGGCCTTCCATGTGGGGTGCAAGCAGAGCTCATAATTTGCAGCATTGTTCCCAGTGTTGATCAGGGTCCTTTGTTTGGAGCCAAGTGGAGGGTCTCACCAAAGGCTTTGTCAACTCTCTGATGGTCTTGGCTGCATATTTCTAGATCTGCATTATCATGTGGGGATTTGTAGGACTCCCCTTGATAGTCAAGGCTGCACTACACAAAGGAAGCAGCTGCTCAGGTAGCAGAGTACTTTTGGAGTGCACATGAGGTTTTTTTTAGGCTAGACAGCAGTGAGGTACTCTGATGAATGCTCTCCAGTTGATGTGCAGCAAGGGAAGTCAAATGGCGTTCAGAATAAAGACACCTCGACTGTCACAATTTCATCAGTAAACTGTTGAAGTATTCATAATAAATTTCCCAAATTTACTGCCCTCCAGGAAGTTTCTCCCTCTCAAATTACTCTTGGGTCCAATAGATGGCTGAAACCTGAAGTGGAAAGCTCTGAGATATTTAGCGCATCATGGAATATATATCAGAAAGACAGATTAGTAGCCATAGGAGGGGCAGTGTTCATTGCAGTAGACAAAAATATTGTCTCTATTGAGGTCAAGGTTGAGTGTGACAGTGAAGTCATCTGGTCGCATATAACAGGTGTTGGTGAAGTCAAGTCATTTGTTGGATGTTTTTACCAGCTGCATGATTCTGCTGTGAATGTTATAGAGTCATTCAAAGAATGCCTATGATCAATAGTGCGTAAATACACAGATCATGCTATACTATAGTTCAATTCTTTTATCTTGGCGGCTCGCGCATGCCCGCCCAGATGTGGGAGATCACTGCGTTGCCAGTTGCACACGACGCACGCGCCAAAAGAAGCAGCGCCATAGTATAGCATAGTTCACAAGCTTACGTTTAGGAGGGAGCATGCAGTTCATGAAGTAAAGCCACCACGGCTGCATTAACCCTTTTGCTGCTACAAAGACGTGCTCCCTGCATTCTGCACTGTGCGCGATTTTGTCACTGCAGCGCACACCTGTGAAGACACATGGTGTTCCCACTGCTTTGACACACTTATCATTCGATTCCACAAAAACTATTTGGACCAAAAATTAGATTTTTATACATGTTCTTGACTGATACCTTCCACCCATAAATGACCTAATTTTGTTTCGATGTTCAACACAGTTATTATGCAGCTTTAAATATAGTAAACCATTGCACGGAATTTTGAAGAGTTTGCAGAGGTAAAAGTCCATAGAGTATACTTTCCGTATGGTCGATTTTAGTTGCCACAATGTTGACAATGAAATGTGGACAAGATACCTAAATATCATATAAAATTTACTGTATAACAGTATCTCATTTAATGTAAGTACCACATAGGTGTCGTATGTAATATTGAGAAATATTCCATCTTTCGCAACTATAATAAAAGTTTTATTTACACTGGGCGCGTTTGGCTTTATTTTAAAGCACTTCAGTGCAGTGATGACAAAATCGCGCACAGCGCAGAATGCGGGGAGCACGTGTCTGCAGCAGCGAAAGGGTTAATGAAGAGACAAAGCACTAGAAATTTTAAAAAATTGCATTCAAATGAATATAATTCGTGAAGTAAGGCACTTCAATATTGTTTTTAAATAATGAAATAATAAAGCACTGCACAATGTTTGAACTCACAACCTTTAGCGTAGAAGCCCAACACCTTAACCATTACGCTAACGCACCTCGGCTGACTATGGATCACCAGAGGAGTATAACACGTCTCGCAAAATACTGACAAGCACTGTTGGTATGACTATGAATTACTCACGCTTCGTCGAAGTACAATAGGAAATAAACAATTACCGCTGTTCTTCATTGCGAAAAAGCGGTTCGTGAGATTGATACAAACACCTTTCCTTGCTATCGCCTGAATTAGGAGTCTTATTGCTTGTTTGGTTTAATTAATTAATAGAATATGAAGCAATTGGTATAAAGAATGCTTTTTCCAAACTTTCTACAAAAGAAAGTCTGCTATCAAGACATTGCTTTTGTTCTATTACTTTATTTATGACTGAACGTTTCTAAAACTGAAGACACTCGTCCATGCTCTGCACTGCAGTCGAGATCTGGCAACGTCGTTCTCTGTTCATTTGCTGACTGTGTTTTGTGATGTCAGATGTGCAGAACGAACCTAAACTTGGCCGCCAACACAAATGACATGCACTATAGTTGGAGGCGACTTTACCCTGCTGAGTATAGACTTGGATGTCTATGGATTCATTGTGGGGTGTACAGATGGACAGTCATGCAAAATACTTTTGAACACATTTTCTGAAAATTGTCTTGAGCAGCTAGCTTGGCAACCCACATACAACGGAAATATCTTAGACTTTGTAGCTACAAGTAGACCAGACATTATTGACAATGTCAGTATAGAAATGGGGATTAGCGCTCATTATGTCATTATAGCAACTATGATTACAAAAGTTAGTAAATCAGTGAAGAAAGCTAGGAGAGTGTTTCTGCTGGATAGATCAGATAAGCAATTATTAGCACTTCACTTAGACAGTGAATTGGTATCAATTAGTTCCTGTAAGATGGATGTAGAGGAATTATGGGCAAAGTTAAACAGATTGTAAATTGTGGTCTGGAGATCATGTTCCAAGTAAGTGGGTAAAGGATGGAAAAACCTACCATGATTTAGCAACAGAATTCATCAGATGCTGAAAAAGCAGAGGCTGTTACACTTTTGGTTCAAAAGGGAAGGCACAAATGATGACAAGCGAAGGTTAGTAGAGATTCATGCGTCTGTGAAAAGATCTATGCATGAAGCATAGATCTGGCAGAGAACTCAAGAAAATTCTGGTCTTCTGTAAAATTGCTGAGCTGATCTGAGGTTTCCATTTAGTCCCTTGTTGACCAGTCTGGTGTGGCAATTGAAGATGGCAAAACGAAAGCTGAAGTTTTAAGTTTCCCATTCTAGAAATTGTTCACACAGGAGAATTGTACAAACATACCATCATTTGACCATTGGACAGACCCCATATGGACAACAGTAATAAACATACCTGGTGTAGAGAAACAACTGACAGATTTGAAAGCAAATAAATCACCAGGTCCAGATGGAATACCAAAATGTTCAAATGTGTGTGAATTCCTAAGGGACCAAACTGCTGAGGTTATCGGTCCCTAGACTTATACACTGCATAAACTAACTTATCCTAAGAACAACACACACACCCATGTCCGAGGGAGGACTCGAACCTCCGGTGGGAAGGGCCGCGCAATCCGCGGCATGGCGCCTCGAACCATGCGACCACTCTGCACGGCGATGGAATCCCAGTTCAGTTTTACAAAGAGTACTCTATGACACTGACCCCTTACATAGCTTGCATTTATCATGAATCTCTTGCCCAGCACAAAGTCCCAAGTGACTGGGAAACAGTGCAGGTGACTCCAGGATATTAGAAGGGTAAAATAAAGGACCCGCAAAATTACAGACCAATATCCCTAACTTATGTCTGCTGCAGAATCCTTGACCATATTCTGAGGTTGAGTATAATAAACTTTCTTGAGAATGGGAAGCTTATGTCCATGAATCAACATGGTTTTATAAAACATTGCTTTTGCGAAACCCAGCTTGCGCTTTTCTCAAATGGTATACTGAGAATTATGGATGAAGGGAAATAGGTAGATTCCATATTTCTGAATTTCCTGAAACTATTCAACAGTGTCCCATTGTAGGCTGTTAATGAAGGCATGATCATATGGAATAAGTTCACAAATATGTGAGTGGCTCAAAGACTTCTTTAATAATGGAACCCAGTATGTCGTCCTCAATGGCGAGTGTTCATCAGAGACAAGGGTATCTTCAGGAGTGCCCCAGAGAAGTGTTAAAGGACCACTGTTGTTCTCTATATACATAAATGATTTGGCAAACAGGGTGGGCAGCAATCCATGGTTGTTTGCTGATGGTGCCATGGTGCATGGTAAGGTGTAGAAGTTGAGTGTTTGTAGGAAGTTACAAGATGACGTAGACAAAATTTCCAGCTAGTGTGATGAATGGCAGCTAGCCCTAAATGTGGAAAAATGTAAGTTAATACAGATGAGTAGGAAGATCAGACCTGTAATGTTCATATACAGTATTACAAGTGTCCTGCTTGAAACAGTCAAGTCATTTGAATATCTGGGCATAACGTTGCAAAGCAATATGAGGTGGAACGAGAATGTGAAAACTGTGGTAGGGAGGGTGAATGATTGACTTTGTTTATTGGGTGAATTTCAGGGAATAATGGTTCACATGTACAGGATACTGCATAGAGGACGCTGGTGCAACCTATTCTTGAGTACTGCTTGAGTGTCTGGGATCCATACCAGGTCAGACTCCAGGCAGACATTGAAGCAATTCAGAGGTGGGCTGCTAGATTTGTTACTGGAAGGTTCAAAATAAATGTAAGTGTTACAGAGATACTTTTGGAACTCAAATGGATGTCCCTGGATGGACGATGATGTTCTTTTCGAGAAATACTATTGAGAAAATTTAGAGAACTGGCTTTTGAAGCTGACTGCCAAACAACTCCACTGCTAACAACATACATTGCGTGTAAGGACCACAATGATAAGATATGAGAGATTAGGGCTCAGATGGAGGCATATAGGCAGTTATTTTCTCCTCACTCTATTTGATAGTGCAACAGGAAAGGAAATGACAATTAGTGGTACAGGGTACCCTCCACCATGCACTGTACGGTGGCTTGTGGAGTATCTATATAGATATAGATGTAGATGTAGCTGTAGCTGTAGATATAGATGTTGATACATGCATTGTTGGTACATTAAGTTGCTCTGTGCAGGTCTTCATATAGAGCACTAAAGTGTATACTATTTTGCAAACATACGGATATTGACCATGAGCCATTAAGTGATGCCTGTAGTGAACATGTGGAAGGAGGTCTGCAACTAATGAAGAAAAAAAAAAAAGCCTGGCCACTTATCTGAGGTAAAAAAGAAGATTAGTTTAATGTCTCATAGGTGGGAGAAAACTGCCATTGTAGGCTACAGTGCTTTGACAATGTGCCTGAAGAGACAAGACAAAGTATTTTAAAAGAATTCAACTTGATGCAATTTATAGATTTGCAAAATGCTTATTTATGTGGCCTCATTACTGTGCTTCCAATGCAGTGTAGAAGGCCTAGGAAAAATGAATGTGAAGCAAGATTTAACAATGCAGTCAGCAAGTACAGAGTCCGAGGACAAATAGGAGATAGGATGAAACAAGTTGCAGTTTGTTGTAAGGCATTTATGGAAATGCACAGCATACCAAAAAGTAAGATTCGATATTCTGTGTATAGTCTTTGAATGACTGGGAATGCCCCTATTGATAAGAGAGGGAAACATGGGAACAAGCCTTGGAAATTATGTGATGAAACAGTTAATACCATTAAGCAGCATATTGCCCCCTTTCCAAGTAAAAATAGTCATTATGGGTTAAGGGTTAAAAGATACAAGTAAAGTATACCTCTCTGAGGAACTAGGTATAAGTAAAATATTCAGTTTATTCAACATGGCTTACTCAACAATTAAGGCATCTTATGAAATATAGACACACATTTAATATGAATGTCAATATTTTCTTTGGATATCCCCACACAGATACATGTAATACCTGTCAGGAATATACAACCAAAGTGAAATGCCTGGGGAAAAACAAAAGTGCACTGAAGTAGTAGAAGTAAAAGATATTGGGTGTCAACTGAAGAATTTGAAAACTTCATGTGATTATCACAAAATGCAAGCCAACATATTTTATGAGATGAAGAAAAAAGCTGACAAGGAAAGTCAAAAGACCACAGAAAAGGAAGCCGTATGTATGGATTCAGGTAATAATCTGTCTCTGTGTACCATTACAACGAACTTTGTGAATTATAAAGAGCAATTGTCTATCTATGCTTTCAACATAAACTGTTTATCAAATGCAGAGAGTAAGTTTTTCCTGTACACTGAATGTGTTGCAAAAAAAGAAAAAAAAGAAAGTGAAGGCTGCTTAATTCATACATTTTGTTTTGTTACAGTTACCTCGGTATGGCCGTGCAATATCTGGACATATTTTGTGATACATGTTCTGGCCAAAATAAGAACTACACATTTATTCAATGTTTGAACAACTTAATTACAGTAGAGAGGAGATTTGACACTATAAAAGTAATGTTTCCAAAAAGAGGACATTCTTATTTGGAATGTGATAAAAACATGGGACTTATAAACAAGAAAGTTCATACAGAGGTTCCCAAAGATTGGACAGAGATGTTCATATCAGCTCAGTCAGGGCTTCACCATTTAATGTTGTTGAAGCTGCATTTGGAACTTTTCACCAATGGACAGCATTTCTGAAGCCTTTGTACAAGCAGAAGTGTCAAGACCTGTATAATTCAGAATGACTTATAATGGAGCCTCAGAGACTGCTGCTCTGAAATCAGCTCATCCAGCTGAAGGATCCAGTGGACTAGAGTTTGATTAGCCTGAGTTTTCTTGTACCGGTAAGACTGTAAGATAATCTCCAAACCTTGTTGATTTTTTTACTATGATTTAGTTTCAAATTACAAAATGTCCTACTTTATATTTTCAGACCAACTACCCATCTTTCATGAGAAATACTTGGATCTGCAGGTTTTGAAAAATTTCTGTGGGACAGAAGCACAACAATATTATGACAGTCTTCTTGTTGTTTGAAGTTCTCAGAATCAGAACAGACACTCTTGAACTGCTTCTTAAATATAGTTTGATTCTTACTCCAAGTACTAAAGGAATAAGCAATGTTTATTCTACCTTGAATTCATGGACTCAGCCCCTCCTTTCATTGAAAAAGTTACCCTTACTCAGTTTCTTAACATGGGGCAATGAAAGTTTGAATAAATATGTTATAAAATTGAAATATATGTACAGAATTACTCCAGGGGTGTAATTTTGTAAAATAAGTGTCTATTGTTACATAACTCTAAGATCATGAAAAATATAAACAGAAATATTAATGTGTTGTAAAATTCATGAAACTGGGCTGGGCTCATTCTTATTCTGGACCCTCCTGTTCTGTGTGTTTCTAAACCTCATTTCAGTTGTGGTTCCAAATGAATTTCTAGTGGTCTGACAGAGTCACTCTCATTTACCTTTTCACTTAGCTTGTGGAGACTGAAGTATATAGTTTGAGTCTCCATGCAGACATATCAACCACTGTCTGTGTTTTCCCTTTCCCTTCATCTATATTAGGGCTTGTCATTATAAGGGTTGTATCATCAGCATATATTACTCATTAGTAGGGCAAAGAACTTGGTAGATTGTTCGTGTATATTTGGAAAAGAGAAGTGCCTAGGGCACAATATTGTGACAATCCTATAGTTACCAGGTAAGGTATTTGATCTACAATTATTTACAGTGACATCTTGTTTCCTATCTAACAGATATGATTTGATTACTGACAGTTCAGAACATCTATAACCAGAGATTTTACAGTTTCAGTGGTGGATCACCCACACCCAAATCCATATAGCAAAAATAGAGATCAGCTCATAGTTCTCAAAGTATCTGCATAATTCCTCCTTCATGTAGTGTTCTATGACCTTGGATATTGTTGGTATGAGGCCTGTAACTATCAGGACAGTTTTGTCTCCCTTTTTATGAACTAGGACAACAATTGTGGATTTCAAAAGCTCAGGAAATTTTAGAGCTTGAGACATGGAGTTTATAAAATAAGTCAGAGAAAACTATACAACAGCAATGATACTGTATGTTTTAGAATGTAATTTGAGAATTCATAGATATTTTCACTAAGTGAGTTACCTAGTTTAGATACAATTCAGAGTACACTCTGACAGCTAATCTGGGTCCACTTGAAAGCAATGTTTCGGAGGTAGCACACTTTCCATGATTTGCATCATCTATGAAGAAGTTATTTAACACCTCAGATGAGCCAGGCTGCTTTGCATTTGTTGTGAGACTTTTCAGTGAGGATATAACTGGCTATCCTCTTCGCTGATTGCATTTTTGTGCACTATATCTCTGCTTTATAATAGGACTGCCAGCTTTTGTAATAGTGTGCAAGGCAAAAAGTTCATCTCTGAGTTCTTTCAGCTAAGGAGCATGCCACAGTTGTTTATTCTGTCTGCTTTGTGCATAATCAGTTTTGATCCTTTTAGTTGTTTAGGGGCAATATTTACTGAGTACAGAAAGGTAGTGAGAATATCAATAAACTTATCAGAGGCACTGTTAGATTAGTCATAATTACTCAATTTTCCCAGTCAACTTCAGATAACTTGTACATTATGTGTATAATGTGATCTCCTTTTAACATTCTAAACTTCTTAATATAGGGGGATTGCTGTATATCCTGTAATTAACACTTTCAATAGTCATCCATAAGCCTAAACAATCTGATAACACTGGACATATTGCACCACAATGTAACACATCTTTATCTAGGTTGGTAATTATATTGTCCAAGCAAAGTCTTGTCTTTTTGGATGTTCTTTAATACAATACAAATTGGAAGCTCATAAACAGCTCAAAAAGGAGACCACAGTTTGAATTTTACTCTTAATGTCAAGATTAATATCTCCAATAAACACAAGCTTGAAGCTGTCATATTTCATCTCCAGGATAGTTTCTTGACATGCTCAGTAAACACAGCAAGATTGGATTGTGGGTTACAATAGAACAGGAGTCACCTGACTATGGCCCATGAGTTGGCTCCGGCTCGTGATCTCAGTTAATCCAGCCCACCCACAGGACTTGAATTTGCTTCATTAAATGTGGGGAACACAAGATGTTAAATTTCAAGTATCATGTTCAGAGTACTATGAGATGTTCATGCACGCGGAGACCTCCTACCTGCTATGTGCCTTCCATTTACTATGTTCAATGATCGGGACTCAGATGGAAGATTTGCAAATTCCAGGGGCTCTATCCGTAAACTACATCATACATCAGCAAACACAGTGTGAGAAAGTCTTAGTTACTTCTTGTGTACTGAAAACCAGTCATTAATTTCATTTGAGGATGTGCGCTTAATCACCACCATTCATAGGCTTTTTTTGAAGAACTTAATTCTGATCTCTGTGGCCTGCCTTAGCACACAGCAGTGATGTGGTTCACCTGTGAATGAACTAAGTAACCATCCATAGTTATTCCTTTATCATCTTCTTCGTCAAAGAGCAGGAAGAATTCTGAAGCATGCTGTAGTCAGTCTTCCTAAAGGAAGGAAACCCAGATGATAAATACTGGTCCTCCAGCTTGGTGGTTGTGCAATGGGCCAGTTGATCATTTTATTGGATTTTGACAATGGAAGTGAAAATGGGCTTTGCAGTTCGGTATCTGGAATGTACAGGGCATCTGGAATGGAATAAACAACAAGAAATTTTAATGAGTATAGGACAATACCACACTGATGTAGCTGTGCTGTCCAAAACAAAAATTAAAGATATGAGTTGTGTATATCTGCTGGAGTTCATGCATTATTTTAGTAGACTGGACAAAAAAAGTGGGCAAGAACAGGTGTATCTATCATTCTAAATAAAAGGTGGTCAAAATATGTAACCTCAGGGGAGCAGTAAATGAAATGTCAATGTAGCTCAATCTAAGCACTAGGGCCACGGATATAGAGATAGTGGGAGTGTATACTACTATTGAAGACTCGCTGTCAAAAGTAAAAGAAGATTTTGAAGAGATACTGGTAGAGACTATAGAAGCTGTTCCAATTGGCGATGAACTGATACTGGCAGGAGATTTTAATAGCAGAGTAGGGGAAGAAAGGAATAGTAAGGCTATTGAGATGTATGGACAGGATGTTAGAAATGAGAATGGGAAAAGGTTGAAGTATTTATTGAAATAATAGGAATTATGAGTAAAAAATACATTTGTTGCTCACAAGGTTATACATAAATTTACATAATATAACAGTACAAAAGGGATGAAATAAATTTTTGATTATCTTACCCTGAGACAAAAGGCCAATAAAAAACTTAGGATATCAGAGTTAAAAAAAGGGAAGATTTTGGAAGTTATTATCAACTAGTGGAATGTAACATTTATATCCCTATTCTTTCAGGAGTAATGGTGAACAGAAGAGGACACATCTTGCTGGCCAGCCTGAGATCATAAGGTATAACTGGGACAGTTCAAGGGAGGATAGTTGTAAGTACTTATACTAACAGTGACTGGCAAAAAAATTGGAGAGTGCAGAGAGAACAGTAGAAGAGGAATATGAGCATATAAGGGAGGCCATGCATGAAGCAGCAAAGAAGTCCTTGGAAAATCTGAAAAGAAGAAGAAAACAGTTTGGCAGGCTGTGGAAATAGCAGAAATGATTTGAAGGAAAAAAGAAGCTTATTTGAAATTCCTTCATGTTAATGACAATCAAAGGACATTAAACAGAGAAGTAAAAAGAAGTGTTAAAAAGCAAAAACAAGGCTTGAAAAGAAAGATGTGAGTATGTAGAAAGGATGATTGGTGGGGTTCATAGTGGTGAGGCATAGAGAACAATCAAGTCAATCCAAGTGTCAGCTAGTGGCAATTTACAGCATAGTAATATTAATCATAGTCAATGGACGATGTATTTTAAGGATTAATTGCAGGAAAAACGGCCTGAATTTTCACATAGATGTGGAGTGAGGATGCTACAGGAGGACTTGCGGTGTTCAGATTAAAAAGTTATTTAACAGTCTGTGAGGAGCTTTAAGATGAAGATATGAATCAATATATCCAGAACTGGTGACATTTGGCCCACTGAAATTGTTGAAGATGCTAAGGAAGCTGTTTGAAAGAGTATGAAAGGAGAAGATGTTCCAACAGAATGGAAAATATGTTACACAAGACTGGTACAGAAGAACTGGTCTCATAACAACCCAAATAATTATAGTGGATTAACAGTGATTGCTTTCTTTGAAAGACTGTACGTGAAGGCACTGAGTGAACTGGCAGAGAAAGATACATGTCACAAACAGCAAGAAAAGCAAGCAGGTAGGTCAGTAATTGACAACATCTTTACATTGAAACTGATATCTGAAAAATGCAAAAAGTATGGACTGGAGATGGGTTTTGCATTCATTGACCCAGCGAAAGCACATGATAAAGTACCCCCAACAAACCATGGAAAAAGTTGAAAGAAATAGAGTCGGATCGAAACCGGTAATTTGTAATTTGCAATTTATTTGCATGAAACATGTAATTACATGCATAGCAATTGGTAGTACAATACAACAGTATACAATCTAAACTTACTTTATAATAGGAACTTAATAATGTAGTCCAAATTATTTGACATAATAATACTTTAGATTTTAGTTTCTACAGTAGGCTATAGAAGCACTGCTCAATGATCCATGATTTTAGATGTTTTTTAAATGTCTCTCCAGTTATTACCTTCAATTGAGGTGTTTTGCTCTATTAATATATGGACTGTTAGCTGTTTTTTATCAGTCTTCTGTTTATCATATGGTAATTTTGTACTTGTCTAGTACTGTGATGATGAATTTCTGCATTACAACATGTATATTCCTTATCTACAACAGTTAATACTGTTGTTTCAAACATATACAGAGAACAGATAGTCAGAATTTTAAATTCCATAAACAATTCCTTACATGATGCTCTAGCATCTTTTTTGCCTAATATTCTCAAGGCTCTTTTCTGGAGTTTAAATACTCAGTCTATATGAGTTTTGGAAGCCCTGCCCCACAATGAAAGACCATATGCTAAAAATGGATGTATTAACTCAAAATACATCATCCTCATTGTTTGGATATTGACTTATGGAGTTATTCTTCTTAAAACATACAGGCTAGGTGATAGCCTTCCACATACATTGTCAATTTATTGTGTCCACAGTAGTTTGCTATCTATGCATATACCTAGGAATTTACACTTACTACAGATTTTCCCTAAAATATTACAATCTTGAGAATCAAAACAATTTGCAAATCACCAACATTGAAGGGGATTATATTTGTTTTTTGTAAGTTGACTTTTAGATAGTCATTTTCAAACTTTTCCTTTGCAATATCTATAATTTTTCCCCCTCTATTCAAAGGTTAAAAATATCATTTCCCCAAAAAAGGCCTGAAGTGTCATCTGCATAAGAGTTTTTGAAATTATATGAAAATAACACAGTGAGAGTAAGGATTGGGAGGTGAATAAGAGTCTGTGGCAGGGATGTGGGCTGTTACCCACTTTAATCAGAATCAAGGCAGTACTCTGGAGACTTGATATAGGAAATGTTAGGTTCTTTGAGTGACAGTAGAGGGCAGCAAGATATTTAGCTTCTGTTTTGCAGATGAACAGATTGTACTAGCAGAAGATGAAGGTGATCTGAGCAATATGATAAGAAAGCTTAAAGAGGAATGCAATAGGGCTGGCCTGAAGATGAACATGAAGAACTGTGAATAATTAGCTGTGGGAACAGAAAAAGTAAATTATCTGGAGGTAGATGGAGAAGTAATTGTGGGTGTGGGAAAGGTAAAATACACTGGGGTATTGTTTAATAAATATGGCACAAGTAATGATGAAATGAGCCATAGAATGTAGTTTTGTATTGAGTAGAAGCCTGGGACATTAGGGAAAAAACTAAGGATGAATTGTTTGGTACTGATATGATTTACTTAAGCTGAAGCTCAAGCTGAACTAGGATGGATAGGATAATAAATGACTTAATCCATAAAAGGATGAAAATGTATAGGGACATCTGTGACAACATCGAACAAAAATGGCTGATGTGGTTTGGCTATGTGGATAGGATGAAAGAAGACAGAATACCAGATGGGGTACTCTGATGGATGCCGTTCCAGTGAAAGAAAAGGAGTTGCCCATTATGCAACTGGCAAAATGCTGCGGAGAAGGCAATGGAAGCAAGGAATACGAATGTTAAGGAAAGTCAAGGCAGAAGAAGATGGTGACTCAGAGCAGAAAAGCAGTGCCAGCTGTACATAATCTGTAAGAATAAGAATAAGAAGTAGACAGAAGCAAGTGACATTCTTCCATTATAGAATCTGTTTGATCGTAAACTTGATTAAGTCTGAGTTGAACTACAGTTGGAGCTGATTCATTTGCAAGCAAATGAGTTGCAGAAAGAGAAGCATAGAGAAGGAAAAGTTGAAATTTACCACAGCTTACCTAATTTTAAGTTTCCAAAACTGAAGAAATTTTCCACTGGTATGGCATCAGTGTTTGGAACAACTTACGTCTGTAAGCAGACATTTTGAAAATGCGGTATATTAAGTCAGCACATCAAATGAGATCCACTGATGAAGATTTGAAAACAGTTCCCTTGATTGGATCTAACAAAACCAAAAAGCAGACATTGATGATGACATCTTGATAACTAAATATAAGTTTCACAAATCTAGCCACCATGTTTTGCTACTTAGTTCTACAGGTATTTGCACACTACGTCTATTGTAACTATCTTTTTCCTTAAGTTGTCTGCTTTGATTATGTTTTTAGCAAGTAAATATCTTGTTTTTCCTTGTTTTAATTGAGTATTACCTGCCACTCACCCATGATTAACACAGAACACTACACTTAGATTTTTGTCTTTTTTTCCAGAGCTTTTGATCTGGCTTGCAAGTTTTACACAGAATAATGATGTGGCCTACACTTGTCACGTTGTAAATTATCTGGCCGGCTATGGAAAAGTTTTGTTGACATTTTCAATAGACAGAGACAAGTATTAGCTTAATATTGGAAAAAGATACAGCTCCAGTTTCAAAAACTTCATCCTGAGAAAACATTTGAACTTTTAGTCTGCCATAACTAATGTGTTAGTGTATTAAATACTTTATTTACAAAAATAGCTACTCCTCCACAGCTAATTTTAGTCCAACAGAATGTAGTTGCTAGCACATGTCTTTCAGGAATGTACAAGGTCGATTCAGTTTGTGTGAGGAAGTGCCCATTTATACATAAGATATGACAGGGATTTGTGGGTAAGAAGATGTCTATATCATTCAATTTTTTTCAAACTGGCTGCACATTTATGTGGAAGATTGTGAACTGATTGTCAGTAGCTATTGTAGGGAAGGCATATGACTGTTAGGCTCTTAATGCTTAGTATTGGTGATGAGACCCCACTCAACTGATTTTCCTCTACTATAGTCACAGTAGGCCTGTCACTGACCATCTGATTAGTTGTACTTGACTCTTGCATGTGTTGCTCTTTCTTATGCACGTCTGGTTTACACACATTGGGACTGCCAAATTGGGAACTTTGAATGTGTTTAATTGTTCTAAAAATAACATCATTGTTCATGAGAGAGGTGATGTGTGAAACATCATTTTTCATGTGATTCTCCTCGAAGTTCTTGGTTCTTGTGCTTCCTCCTTGTTTGTTTAAATAGCTCTTCCCAAACCAGTTCATGTGAAGACTTTGAGCAGTTTGGAATCTTCTCTACATACAACTTGCATCATCAAAAGTAACATTTACAAGATGTATGCATGAATTCCGTACTTACATTTTCCAGTTCTTTATTTATGACATACCATTCAGATAAACTAATGATTGCAGCTAGCAGGTAGTTAATAACTACAGCTATTTTTGATGTGACTAATATCATGAAGACCCTTATAAAGTGATACTGATATTGTCCTCAATATGTTTTTAATATGTTGACATGTGCAACAGGAATTTTCTTTCAACACTGGCTGTAGTCAAAACACATTTCCATCATTAACAGTCGTAATTTCAAAACTTGCATAAATTTCTAAAGATGGGTACTACTAACGACCATCTTTCTTTGACTTAAAAGAATCAAAAGCTACCAAGAAAACTCTAAAAAATTTCAGAGTGACACTTAAATAGCCTCCATAAAAAAACCTCAATGTTTCTTCTCTACTTAACTGAATGTCTGAGAGACAAATAAGGACAGAATCAGGGTCTATTGGCAGTTAATTTTCTTTGTCTCTCATTCATCTCAAATGTCAATGAAACAAGTTCACACTTAGCCTTCTGATCTCTTTTTAATGAAACTAATTTTTGCCATAATGTTAACCTCCATGTCACAAGGACACTTTTTAAGTTTCACCATCAAAAAAATTCTAGACTGCCTATATATTTTCATAGAAATTTGTACTTGCTACACTATCACTCATAAGCTTACCACATCATCTGTTCTTCGTCCCATTTAGGGGTGAGCTATACATGGTGCAACCAGACCCTTGCATACTCTCAAATATCAATGTCATTATCAGTGAGTGTCGAGTGTGTGCTGCTGTGAAACTTCCTGGCAGATTAAAACCATGTGCCAGACCAAGACTCAGACTGGATCACCAGAATTTCACTTATTGTTTTGCTGTTTCCCCAGAGTATTAACCCATGCCTTAAAACAGATTGAAAAAAGCAAATTATGCTGTCCTTATATATTCAGATGCCACACAGCACATCAATATCTTCAGCAGATATATAAATCTTGACAGCCTAACCACTGTGTATTCAACATGAAAGTTCCACGTTAATTTACTGTAAAGTATGATACCTAAAAATTTTGCATTCTCTTTTTCTATTCTTACGGTCTTCGATAGACTGAACCACATATTCTGGGTTTCTCTCCCATTTAATAGTAGACCATTTGCATTAAACTATGATACTGCTTTTTCTTTTACCAAATTCATACTACTAACAAGATTTACCGACAGAAAAGCTGTATCACCTGCATACATATATGCCTTTATGTCTATGTTTCCAGGCAAGTAGTTTCTATGTATATGGAATAGAAGTGGTCCTAATTTAGATCACTGTGGCACTCCATGGTGAACTTCAAGTGTGTCTGACAGATAACTTCCTGAACTCACCACTCTCTTCCTTTTATTGAGGTATGAATTGATGAGTTTTAAACTTTCATCACATATTCCATAGTACTCTAGTTTAGAGAGCAAGACAGAGTGATCAGCATGGTGAAAGGCCATGCTCAGATCACATAAGGTTACCTGTGTGTGAGCACAGTCCTCGAATGCTGCTAAAATGTCTCTCACTAAGAGTTCTATGGCATGTACAGTTGACTTATTTTTCTGTAACCAAATTGTGATATACTTAAGATAGCATTTAGTTCTAGGTTCACATACATCTGCTGATACATTATGCCTTCAAATACTTTAGCTAGTACTGGAATTTACAAAACTAGCCTGTAGTTTGCTGGATCAGATTTGCTACCCTTCTTAAATACAGGAGTCACTTTGGGTGGTTTGAGAGGATCAGGAAAAACCCCTTCGATGTGACACAAGTTCATAGAATACAATGCAATGTATTATTTCTTTCAGTAGATTGACATATTAAAAATATCTGCACTATAAGAATTTTTCATTTTTTTGACAGTTTTAAGAACTTCATATTGGCACGCCTCTTTGAAGTGTTTCAATGAAGGTCTGGCCTGATTATGATTTAGGTTTGTGCACTGTTGGGTGTGAGGTCCACCAGTTATGCAAAACACCATTTTTTCACAGTACCCAAATATGTTTTGGCACCACTGTGCCATCATCAGTGGGTTTTCGTTTTTATTTATTCTGCAATGTGAACATTTTTGTTAAATGATTATAAAATTATGTGCATCTTTAGTTCAAACAACAGATCGTTTCTTTTTGTAAATACCTTTACATTTGGTGTGCATGAATTTTCTGGATCACTTGTGTGTTGATTACTACAGGTAGTTTGCCATCTGCAACCAAATGATGTTGATGACACTAGGCTGGGACACACAACAAACCACAATCACACTGTGTTTTGGTGAGGTGAAAAGTGTTTTAGTACGTTATTTGTGGAAAATACTTGTTACAGTTACATGTGCATCACAACACCTCAGCATGATGCGCAGAATGGAAGTGCTTGGCACATGAAAACGTAAGTAAAAATGAATATAGGCGCGAAAACATTGTGAGAAACTAAATTACATTCTACAAGATAGGTTAACTCACAGCAAAAAACTTTTTCATCAACATTGTTTGGTTGCAGATGACAAGCGACCTGTAGTAATCAACACACAAGTGATCCAGAAAATTCATGCATGCCAAATGTAAAGGTATTTACAAAAAGAAATGATCTGTTGTTTGAACTAAAGATGCACATAATTTTATAATCATTTAACAAAAATGGTCACATTGCAGAATAAATAAAAATGAAAACCCACTGATGATGGCACAGTGGTGCTGGAACATGTTTGGGTACTGAGAAAAAACGGTGTTTTGCATAACTGGCAGACCTCACATCCAACAATTTTAACTGCAAACATGGCCAATACAAGGACCTGCAAATCAAAATTGTGAATATATATATTACATAGGACTTACTGATCAACTTTTTGATTTCATCAGCACAGCTAATAAAATATTTGTTGAATGTATCTGCTGGTGTTGGAACTGTCTTATCAAAATTTCTGATTTCACCTTCGACACTGTTAATTATTGACCAGGCTGTTTTGCAGCAGTTTTTACTATTTTTTATGCAATTAGTGTTGTATCTTTGTTTACCTAATTGTAGCTCTTTCTTATACAGTTTCCTAGTGGTTATTTTAAGGTCATTAATTTCATTAGAGTTATTTAATTTGCCAAGGTGCTTTAACAGTAGTAGCTTATTTTTTGAATTCTCAAACACTTTGGTGTACCACAATTTACCCTTTCTTGTTTTATGATATTTCTTTTGAATAAGATGATTTTTAACATACCTGTTAAGTAGTTGTGTAATGTTTCATAAACTGTTTGGGCATTGGACTCACATCTTTGAAATAATTTGCCCCTGTTAGTTATGCTCAGCTGGTACGCTAGTTTCTTGAGATTTTGTTTTTGTTAGTATTAAGGTACTAGAGTTTGATAACTTTTGTTCCCATCCCATTTAATGTAATGTCTGAATTCTACTGTTAAGATTGAGTAGTCTGAGAAATCAAATTCCTTGACACTGGTGGAGTACGTATCACGAGTACAGTTGACAAAAGTATTATCTAAGCATGCTTTTTAGTCTTGTCGCTTCTGAATTTACATGATAGAAGTTGTGTTGCCTTACCATATTCAGCAACTGGGTTTGTTACATGATACATCAAAGCTTGAATTAAAGTCTGCTCTAATCATAGTTACATATTTTTTCCACTTTGTTATGTATCAGAGTACACTGTCTAAATTATCTAAAAATGTTGTTACATTTGAACCAGGAGAATGGTAAATACATACTAAGATAAGTTTCATTATATCACTTATGTTTCCAGCAATTTCAAAATGTTTCTCTAAACGTGCCCAACTAAGATCTAGTGCTCTGAACTCTGCAAAAACTGTTTCTATGTTTCTAACCTTCTGGTACATAGTATTCTATTTCTCCTGGTTTAAGCCAATGTTCAGATAAACATTGGAAAGGATACTTATTTTGTGGCAGCGACTCCTCCAGTATTTCAACTTTACTTTCAACATCCTGAATGTTTAAGAATAAGATGTTACTGTGACTTATCTGAGAGATACCAGGTTGATTCTTTATATTTTTATTTTCTTCCAGGCTTCAAACCATAAAAAATTATCATTGAGTGATGCATATATTTTGCCTTTGGCTCCTCCTTAAGCTGTGCTATACTGCTGCTCCAATCATTATTAGTTCTGCTATTGCTACTGTTGTTGTTGTTGCCACAACTGTTGCTGTTGCTATTTTGATGATGATGACGACGTTGCTGCTGTTTCACTTATTTCTGGTGTTTGCTTTTCTGCATCTACTGTGGTTTTCTGTGAGCTGCTATCATTTGAGGTGTTCACTTGCATTAAGAAAATCTCACATTTGTCATTGAGGGGCGTAGCATAGCTTTTCTGACAGCAGATTTCCCATTTGAGTCTCAAGGAAATGCACACTTCTTGTTCGTGACAGGTATGACTCCTATATAATCACACTTTACATTTGAGATTTTATTTACTACATCTGACATTTCTGTTTCTATAACATTTTTTCCAAGTTAATCTAGATGAAAACCATGCATGTGAGGAATCTTTTCCCCAAATTTCTGTTGTTCAGAACTGCTACATTTTCAAAATGTCTGCAAATACTTTGCATCTCTGTATTTGCACTTCAATTTCTTTGTTTACACAGGACCATTCTCTCAAGACGCAATGATGTGCCACTGAAAAAATTATAACATTTTTTCCTCTCAGTTCATACAATTTTCTTTTCAAGGAGATTAAAAGAACCTTTTCTTCATTCCTTGCAACATCATTTGATCCCACCAGGAAGACGGAAAAGACCTTTTTGTTAAATGAGGAAATTTTTTCCTGACTCATTGATGTACCAGCCCTGAATTTCACTCTTGGCTTTATTATGCAATTAAAATTCTGATTGCTTATCCACCACAATTTAGTGGCTAAATAACAAAACACAATAAAATGTGCATTTTTAAGAGATATGGTTTAAGTGGTGTTTTAAATATTTTGGTTTTGATTATTTCAGTAAACGCCTTGGATAAATTATTGTTTCATTAGATTGCAGCCAACAGCCCTGCTATAGTGGTAACACCAGTTCCCATAAGATCATCAAAGTGAAGCATTGCCAGGCTTGGCTAACACTTGGATGGGTGACTGTGAAGCTCAGCTGAGTGCTGTTGGCAAGCAGTGCGCACTCAGCCTCTGCTCAGATGAAGTGAGAGTTCTCTCTCATTAGATCACAGATTAATGACAGCATCTGGTGTGCCAATCAGCCTAGATCCAGCTATTTTCAACATCCACCTAGGTATATACCAGGCTGGTTCTCAAATGGCACCTCAGCTACACAGTGCACAAACACTTTGAAAAACAAAGTCACACTTGACCATGCAGTTACACTAGATGCAGAAAACTGATAAATATAATATCCATTGTGACCCAGCAATGGCTGTACAAAGGGCACCAGAAAAGAAGGGAGAAATTTATTGTACCATTAAACTGCATGTCAGAAAAAAAACTAGTTTAGGTTTTACTTTTTTCTTCACATATGTGAATTAACAGAGATTTACATAGGCGATTTTCTAAAGCTGTTGAATAATTTGGAAAAAGCATATTTGTGCCATCAGCTGTACAATTTTATGCTCATTCTCTACTGGTTTTGATCATTACAATCATCTTCAAGGAGAAATATTATTAAGTGTGGAGTTATCACCAAATGTGCACTACAGTAGGGGAGAGTGGAGCACATTGAACCAAAAAAAATATTTCTCCATGTTACTCATCCAATAATTTTATTACAGAGTTGTGATTTACAGATGTTACAGTTTAATCATTCAAGTATCAAATGGCCTTATATGATTTAATTGTCATTAATTGTTTTTTAGCTGCAGTGCTTTGAAGAAAATTTGGCAAATGGTTCATTGTGCCCCATATGTGGGGTACAATGAACCACTTTAAACAGGTTCATTGAAAGAACCTTTTCAGCATACAAAGTAAGTGTAAATATACTTTAAACATAATGTGTACATATATTCCATGTGTGAATCATATAATTAAATCTGTAGACACACAATCATGTTACTTATTTTGGAATTACTGAACATCAATGGACTCGAAGCTGAGTCCAAATTTGAAATATGATTTTTGTCTCTTTGTCACACCATCAGTAGCAGGTCGTGAGAGCACATAAAGTATGTTGCTATCTGGAACAAAAGCTTCATCCTTTACCTAATTCTTTCTCCTGCTCCACAGAAAATACCTTACGATTGTCATAGTTTGGTGTCAATCTTTCTCTGGAACCACATTTAATGTCTTGAACATATCAGTGAAGAGTTGGGTAAGGTATTAAATGAGATTTAGCTGCTTGGTGAACTGTCATGCCCTTATTAAGAACATCCTGTACAGCTTCTTGCATAACGTAATGGTCAGTTTTACCTCTGTCCGTCTTCCTGCGGTATGAAAGAACCATCTTCAAACCTGATAATATAAAACAGGGTTTAAAAGCCTTAAATTCCTACACATATGTTTTACCCATGCTAAGGAAACAAAGACACACTTAAAAGATTCCTGGGGTACAATGAACCATGGCTCATTGTGCCCCCGGAGAGCTTGGTTCAATGTGCCCAACAGAACATATTTCAAACAAAGCTCATGTGAGGTTATGTATGAACATTGTTAATATTTGAAGATCTATATCATTAAAATATAGTATTGATATTGTTACAATGACTTACTTTCTCTAAAATTTGGTGACAAAAGATTGAACAAAATTCAATCTATCTATGTCCCCAAAAATTACTTCACTGTCGCGAAACTAACATATCACCAGTACAACACTAATGGCAGGAACTAAATCCTGCAGAAAACAAGTGGCTGTTGGTAGAGCAGTACTGACAACATATCCACAGGGGAAAAAATAATTTACCACCTTATACTGAAATTATGCTACCTGATTCATTGTGCCCCGTGGTTCAGAGTGCCCCACTCTCCCCTAACTGTGCCAAGGCACAGCATGTTTGTATGGACTGTATTAAGATAGATAATTATGACAATTATATATGTTCTTTATTTACATGGTTCATATATAATAGAAATCTATGGTTGATCCATTGATGTACAACGTTTTCCTCCTTGAAGATGATTGTAACAATCAAAACCAGTAGAGAATAAACATAAAATTGTACAGCTGATGGCACAAATATGCTTTTTACAAACTATGTGAATTAAAGCTGGCTCTTCTTCCTTGCATATGGATAGAGGTCTCTGCATAATAATTAGTAACATTTTATTAAATGTGCAGAAGTTATTAGTAGATGCACTCAAAATTGTAGCTAACTTTTTAAACAGATTTTTACTGTGAATCCAGTTATTATTTTAGATATTATAATTGTGGCCCTTTCTTTTCAGTTCAAAAAGGAACTTGCAGCTGTATTCTTCTAGCAGGGCTCTTAGGGCACAACATTCTGAACACTTCTTTTGTTAATATATCTGTGTGTTAATTCCACTTCAACTGCCACTCAGTTATCATCTCCAGGACAACTGAATATTTTAGTAAATCTACAAAATGTAATGTACATTTAATTTGATGGTCTTATTCTGCCCTTTATGTTCAGCATTAGTTTATTGCATATTGGCAAATTATAAAAACCACTGAAAGTTTCATTGTTTTTTTTCTGTTAGGAATTCTGATGTTATAATTTTTAGTTTCGTTTTAATTTTATCTAGTTATGTTTCATGGACAATTTCGATGGTAAATCGCAATGATGTTGAACAAGTCATTTTAAATTCACTTCACAAATTAATTTGTACATTTTTTTAAACTGTTGTGTTATTGACAGGCATACATGAAAGAGAATTAAAATTTTGATAGCTTTCAGAAGAAATCATTTGGCAAGCTAGAGTACAAATCTGTAGCTCATCAAGGATTTTCTTCCAAAAGTTTTCATTCTCTTTTTTGTGTCTATCAATGACTCAATACTTCTGCCATTTGGTGGTGGATGGTCTCCTTTACTCCTACATTATTTATACATGTTTATATTTACCATCCCATACAGCATTATCTAAGTTTTGGGAGCTGAGACTTTGTCAAGAACTTGACTTAATTTACTCAAATACGTGGCTGTTGTTAGTACTGGATGACCAATACACACAAAGAATGATTTTTTTAAAATGCCAATCTCTACAAAGTCAGTGCCAGATATTTCCATGTGTTTATCATCAGTAACATTGGTAAAGTAATGTCTGACTTTCAAATACATCCTATTGTACGGTGCAGCTCCAGCAATTTTTTGTTGACTGCACATTTCAATGAAGGATTGTTAGATTTGTATTTTTTCAGTTGTTACTTGTCATTGTGACATTTTTCTTCTGCTGCAAAATAAGGTAGCCTTTTGGTGTATTGCTATTTGCCATTGTAGGCTAGCTGTTACATAGATCCTCCTAACAAAAACTTTCCAGCCCAGTCCCAATTTGGTGCAGGCTCTGCTTTTTAAAGATCTTTCAATTGATAGGCACAGCAAGTACTAGAGCAACATGCCCAAAATCACTTTCCACCATTGCTATTGCCAACCTCGCATTAATCAGTTTTATAGCACTATTAAAGTGTGGCAAATCATAACAGATGTTTGGTTCAGTAATGTACATGTTGCCATTAAAAGTCAAGAAGTCTGTCTTGTCCAGGTCACCACCTAATTCCTTACTGCATTCACCCTAATCGAGCTACTAACTACAAAACTCATACCATGATCCATTGTGCATGAACCACATACAGTCCCACATTTATCACTCATAATCAAATTTAACAATTAATAGTCAAACACAATGTAATTAAAGAAGGTAAACAAAAAATTGCAAGCTATCACCTTCAGAGAGTTACTTTTAGAGATGCTATTAGTTATGTGTCCTTACCTGTCATTTAATTTTGTTCAACTTTTTAGTCAAATGAAGAATGTAACTGAATTAACAGAAGTCACACTGAGGAAGATATAACATTTTGGACTGCATCAGGAGCACTCCTTGATAATTATAGGTCTACAAAAGAAACAAAGTTAAGAGGGGAGATTTTAATATTGAAATCTTCTGACATGTAGAACGAAAGATCATTTCTGTTTTCATTATTTACTATTCACATTATTCATAACCTGTGCCTAACCCTTTGATTGAAGATCACTCAGAGGTTAATTTTTTGACTTCTCATATGAGTAGATGTAATTTTTTGTGGGTGCTTTCTTATGTTTAATGTGGTGTGCCTGTTTTATGTAATTCTCTGTCAGTGTTGTTAGTGATCAAACATGGAGAGTGAAGAAATTATATGTGAACTTTGTGCTCTTCCACAGGTATAAAGTGTTCAAAAAGTTCATAGCAATGTGGACAGGAAAAGTCAACAAATATAGCCACTGTTGTGATATGCAACCTCTCTATAACACTTCCTTCAACTTTAGAGTGAGGGAGAAATTCTTTTTCAAAATATCATGTGTAGTTGGCAGTTGTACTATATCATATCCCAGTGAACAATACTGTCTACCTTCGAAAAAATGTAGAATTCATATTGCTCACCTGTATGAAGAAGAAATCTATTAGTATAGGCAAGCAGAGGGTGTGTAACGTCTGTAGTAGAAGAGTGAGCCTGCAAAATGTTCTTTCAATATTCAGTGTTGGTAACAAGAAAGATGGACTGCAGTTCATGCCTACAATATGATCTACATCTACATCCATACACAGCATGCCACCATATAATGTAGGCAGGAGAGACCTTATATCACTGCTAGTCATTCCCTTTCCTTTTCCACTCACAAGTGAAGTAAGGAAAGATGAACTGTCTATGTGCCTCTGTACAACTCCTAATTTCTATTGTCTTATCTTCATGGTCTTTACATGAGATGTGTGTTGGTTGTAGTAGAATCATTAAGCCGTCTATCACAAATTCAGAGTCTATAAACTTTCTCAATAGTGTTTAAAAAAAATAAAAATATCTTCCTCCCTGCAGGGATTCCCATTTCCCATCTGTGTACATGGAGCAGTTCTGTAACACTCGTGTGTTAATTGAACGAACCAGTAGCAAATCTAGCGGCATGCCTCTGAACTGCTTCAATATCTCACTTTAATTCAAGCTGTTGGAGGACCCCAAATACTCTAACAGTGCTCAAGAATGGATTGCACACTGCTGCTCGCCCTGTCTGTCACAATGGACATTGCTTATGTGAATAGAGGACAAAAGCAGTCATATCACACTTCCCTGGGGCACTCCTGATGATATCCATGTCTCTGATGAACATTTGCCATCCAGGACAATGTACTGCATTCTATTACTTAAAAGACCATTGAGCCATTCACATATCTGAGAACCTGGTCCATATACTCAAACTTCTGTTAATGGTCTGTTGTGGGGCACTGTGTCAAACATTTTCTAGAAAGCTAGGAGTATGGATTCTCCCTGTTTCTCTTCATCCATGGTTCACATGATATCATGTGAGGAAAGGAGAATCTCAGTTATTTAAAATTTCAGCTTTCCTTTTGGTGTCTTCTATTTGAACACCAGACTGGCCAATGAGTGACTGAATAGAAGACTTTGATTCAATCAACAGATTTATGTAGGATCAGAATTTTCTTGGGTTCTCAGCAATGTCTTTCATTAATGGATGATATTGTAAGGTGTTGTACAGTGGTGGTAAGCTCCAATGGGACCAAACTGCTGAGGTCATCGGGCCCTGGTGTTGTATGCTTTGTGCACTGATCTCTTAATAGCCACACAAGTTTGTTCTGAATTATACCTATGGACATTTCTGCATTCTTTTTAGAACTGAGAGTGCAACAACCTCCATTCCCTCAGCATTTTCTAAATGTTGTTGTTAAACCGCAGTTGGTGTTTTCCACATTTAATTCACTTACTCAGCACACACTTCTTCAGAGCATGATTTACAATCAGTTTAAAATCTGTCCATATTTCCTCTGAGTCTGTCTTATTGGAACTAAATGGTATGTATGCTTTCTTTGAATGATGCTACAGCTGTTACAGCCAAATCAGGTGGCTGATAAAAATATGCAGTGCTTAACTTGGGTTCAGGTCCTGCAAAATATCAGCTATTTGCAATGACTTTTACCTGGCTGCATCCTAACATTGTGTCATTTGCTCTCAACCCTTGACACAGTACAGAAAGGTTTTGATTCTTAACTCGGGACACAAATGCACAGTCTAACAAAATTTTCTTCCATTACTAGCAGTGAAATTGTAAGTTTGTGGGTGTAGTGTTCACACTGAAATGTTAGTGGGAGCATGAACATTTGTGCAGGCATGTGCGCGTGCACGCGCGCGCGCCCGCACACACACACACACACACACACACACACACACACACACACACACACACACACACACACACAAATATTTTTATTTATTTTCAAAAGGTTTCCCTTCCTGACCTCAAGAAATTTGCATGATAAATATGGTATCAGAATAACTGTTTGTATAATTTAGTACAGTGTCTCAGTTTATATATTTTACATAACTTACAATTGTGCTAAGCACAATAAAATTATACAATAATTTATTTATTGTTGAAAATTGTACTCAGTTGTCAATCAGTTCAACACTCATTTCACTCCTCACAGATATGATTATCAATGAAAATAAATAGATGATGGTGAACTGAAGAATATGTAATCTTTTTGGTATTCCCTTCATTGCAAGTCATTAAAATAGTAAAAAAAAAAAACACAAGTAAACTTCAAACAGTATATCTGATGTAGTGATTGCCTATAAAGTTCTCATGTTATCCATGATGGAACACTGTTGGTTGATGGGGAATCCACTTCTGTTTCTGTTCATTTGCATACCCATAATTTTTGTAAACCACATGCGGTCCAGGGCGCCTTCCAAAAACCACATTTCTTATTGTCGTCATGATGGCTGACATAAGTGCCATGTTGCTAAGCATCATGGCCATCATCACCATGCCTTTCAAATTAGCCAGTTGAAATGGTAGGAAGCCAAGCATCATCATTGGACCTAGCAACATCATTGGCATCATCATACTCATCTTCATTGTTCTTGGTATTGTCTCTGGAAATAATAAAATTAATTAGTTTACATGGTCTTTTTCACATTGTCTATGGATAATATAGTAGACAAAGTGGAATATCGGCTGGTGGAAGGTTTTTACTAATACTGGCTCAAAGCAATAAAATACAAAATTGCCAACAGTTCTAACAAAACACCCAAGGTCTTTTCCCACATTTCTGTGCTAATGACAAACAGCTTCACTTCAGTTTCATTGCAGATCTATATTCTGACTGCTGTTCCCATGATGCTGTATTCAGGGTATACGGAAAGTATTTCTAAGACAGGAGATATTATGGTTAATTATTCTTATACCTACTTTGATTTTTCCTTTCAAAAGGATCAAGATTCAGAAAAAATCTTGGAAAATTGTAGGCTCATAATATGAATATCAATGTATTGTCAGTATTGCATTATGTAAAGATGAAATCTAAATAGCGGTAATTTTACCACATGACACAATTTTTAAAAAAATCACTGAAGAACCAATGTGAAATTCTAGACAAAGAAGAGCAAGCCTATCTCTTGTGATGTGTGTGTTATCATGGTGATCAGTCAGGTGTGATGTGTGATTATATGTTGTGACCCGAACAGTGACATATAGCTACATTCCATGCCCATTTTAAATGTTCTATAAAATGTGTAGGACCTACAGTCAATCAATTTTTTGCTATGTAGTAACTGTTTACGAAATTTGTGTATTTTTTATTGTTGTTTCAAACTTACTTTTCATGATGTACAAACTGCATGTAGACTGAAAATTTTGTAGATATTTTTAATTCTTGTTTTAGTATAAAACTCACAAATTATATAACAGTTATTTGGTGATACAACAAAATTTTCATCAAGGGATGAATGTTTTATTTTTGAAAATTGTTCATATAAGGTGAATATGCTCATGGCACAGGTGATAAGTACATTGAGATTTATAACAAGAAGACTTCTGTAACATATTCTTTTCTGCAGTTGCTAGCAATGTGATGGTACACGACACAGATCTGAGTTTTCTCCTGCACCATTTCTATACATATTGTATCCTATTTGAATATATAGAATGAAGATAATATAACTTTAAAAATTAGAAAAGCCTCAAAATTTTATAAATGGGGTAATGGAAAGTAGTCAGGAACCATGGCAAGTTCTCCAAACATATTTCAGTAGTTGCTGAAACTGTCAGATATTTAAGATAATTATAGGACATGTGAAATGGCCAGAGGACTTTGGCAAAAACAGGTCTCCAGGATGATCCTATGCGCAAAAAAAAAAAGTTGTATTCCATCTGTCAGTAAGTCCCTGATGGCGAATAATGATTGCATACACTGAGATGACAGAAGTCAGGGGATACTTCTTAATATCATGTCTGATCTCGTTTTGCCTGGTGCAGTGCAGCAACTTGAGGTGATATGGTTTCAAAAAGTCTCTGGAAGCCAGTGCAGAAATACTGAGTCATGCTGGCTCCATAGCCATCCATAATTCTCAAGATGTTGCCATTGCTGGATTTCTTCCATGACCTGACCTCTCGATTATGTCCCATAAATGTTTGATGGAATTTATGGTAGGCAATCTGGGTGGCCAAACCATTCACTTGAATTGTCCAGAGTGTTCTTTAAATCAGTCGTGAATAGTTACGGCCCAATGATATGGTGCATTGCTATTCACAAAGATTCCATTTTTGTTTGGGAACTTGAATGACTGCAAATGGTCTACAAAGCCCGCACCACTATGGAGCTACCACCAGCTTGCTCTGTGCCTTGTTGTCAAATTGGGCCCATGGCTTCATGGGGTCTGCACCACATTTGAAACCTACCATCAGCTCTTACCAACCAAAATCAGGACTCATCTGATCAGACCATAGTTTTACAGTCATCTAGGGTCCAACTAATATGGTCACGAGCCCAGGAGAGGCAATGCAGGTGATATCACAGTGTTTGAAAAGCCACTCACATCGGTCAACTGCTGATAAAGTCCATTAATGCCAAATTTTGCTCCACTGTCCTGATGGATATGTTTGTCATGTGTCCCACATTGATTTCTGTGGTTATTTCACACAGTGCTGCTTGCCTATTACCAATGACTATATTACAGGGTAAATTCAAGTGCTGGCATGCCAGTTGGGAACAGCAGGGAAGAGAAGGTTATGAGAAGAAGTCAGCCAATCACACACTCACTGACCTCCCTTCCAGGATGACAATGCAACAGCAGTGGCCCCTAGTGGATGAGTACATAACCACCACATCCGACTGGTTGACCCACTTGGATAGCAGCGTCAATGTTAGGCACTTTGATAGCAGTTCAGGAGAGACTTTAGTCAGTTAGAGATCAGCAGTCACTGCAAAGATTGATTATTTCATATGTTGCCCTTTGCTTGCAACACATCTGTGCAATTGCCAGAGTTAAGTGTCTGTAATTGTCTTTTTCTAATAAAACTCATTAATATAAATTGTTTGATTGTTTGTCTGGCGAACTGAGTATCCAGGATTCCTAGACACAACAGACTAAGATATGCAAATGCCACTGCTTTAGGTCATTAAGTGTAAGCCGTTGGCAACTGCATTGTTTGAGGTGAGAGACAATGCCTGAAGTGTGGTATTCTTGGCACACTCTTGACACTGTGAATTGTGGAATATTTAATTCCCTAAAGATTTCCAAACGGAATGTCTCATGCATCTAGCGCCAACTATTGTTCTGTATTCAAAGTTTGTTGAGTCCTGTCGTGTACCCATAATCACATTGGAAACCTTTCCCCATGAACCACCTGAGTACAAATGACAGCTCCACCATTGCAGTGCCCTTTTATACCTTGTACATGGAATACTAACATGAACTATATATGTGTCTATCACTACTGCATGACTTTTGTCATCTTAGTGATTTACCAGGAGTTCTCTTTCATGTTACATAAAAAGTTCCCATTATTCTGAACAATATTTTCTGGATAAGAAGAGCACATTTCAAACTATGGTTTTTGGTACAGCTATTCTGGTCATACCAGCCATCTTCTTCCCTGGCTTCAAGTGTCAAACAGTTGAGCTGTTGTATCTCACCTGAAAGTGGAGGGAAATAGTCCATGTGACATGCCATTATTGAAATGTTCCACAGTGATAAATATGCTCCAAAATAGTTTACTTTTCACAAGTGGGCATAGTGAGCATAGACTTTGCAAGTTACTATTGCACCGAGGTTCATCCTCTGCTGTAACAATCTCAACTAAGCAACATTTATTGCAACAGTGTTGTATAAAACAATTGAGCCTTGTAGCCATTTTTAAGTACTGAAATAGTCTGTTATTCATGAAATTAGGGAAACATCTGATGAGATTAAGTTACATATCACATAAAGTAATACATTTATCAAAATAACAGGATCATTATGTCCAAAACAAATTAAATTTGTTTTCTCTTCTTCTTGTTTCTCCTAGACCAGATTAAGAATAAAAAACTAAACTGTTATCTGAGGAAGATGACACATCAGTCACTATGGGCCACACTTTACAAATAGCGATACCAAAGTTTTTTCAAGGGAAAAAAGTTACATTTCAATGGTGAAAATAAAGCAACTATCATGAAAATGGGGACAGAATTAAATAGTAGTCATAGTCTTCTTTTCTTATGTGTATTATATACATATTTATCAACCAGGTCCCAGATGCCCCCTCTGACACATCAGCAGCGAAGCAAGTTACATATTCACCTTTTTCTGTGTTTTTTCTTACTTTAGTTCTTCAATTCCTTGCACATTTTTGTATTTAAGAGTCGTAATCTTGGGTTTTAGTAGCTGTAAAGTGTAGATAGGTAGCCTGTAGCATAGTTGTCATTTATTTTGAATGATCAGCTACACAGCTCAGTGAACATCTAAATGGCTTCTCAGTTCGGAACAAACAAATATGTGTTTCAGTGCTTTTGGAAATTCTATCCCTATGGGGGTGAAATAGGGGATGGAAATTTTATGGAAAGAGAATGAAATTTTCACTCTACAGTGGAGTGTGCGCTGATATGAAACTTCCTGGCAGATTAAAACTGTGTGCCAGACCGAGACTCGAACTCGGGACCTTTGCCTTTCGCAGGCAAGTGCTCTACCAACTGAGCTACCCAAGCACGACTCACGCCCCATCCTCACAGCTCTGCCAGGAAGTTTTATGGAAAGAGTTGGTATAAGAGTATTTTTAAGCTAAATCTATGAAAAATTGTATTTCGCTTGTCGATTAGAAATAAAAAAATAAATGTTTCAGTGTTTCTGGAAATTCGACACCTAAGGGGGCCAAATACTGGATGAAAATATTTTATTACATCAAAACATTTTTAAGCCAAATCTTAAAATTTGTGTTTGACTTCTCAGTGGGAAATAAAGTTGCTGTTGAAATATCACCACAAGACCTCCAAAGGCAGGATTAACAAAAACCTCCGACTCGACCTACCAGATTCGCTTTATGATTAGAAACACATTTGGAAACGACTATGCTTCTATGCAAGGGTGCCCATGTGATAGTTTGTGGGAGGGTGGGGGGACTAGACGTGGGGGAATGAAGTATTTTTAATATTTTGGAAGACCAATGGCGACCTGCAAGTAGCCACACAAAAACGTTCCAGTCCGGACACTGTTAAGAACATGACTAATACTGACTTTTAAATCATTTTATTGAAATTATTCCCTTGTTTGTATGGCTTTCATTAGCGTGAATAGCTTGGAATGTGTTGCAATTTCTGAACTAAATCAAAGAAAGATATTTAACCAAGTGCGTACCCAGGATCTGAACTGGAAGGGGGGAGGGGGGGGGGGGGGGCAGGTCATACTAGTCTCAGGAAACAAGGAGTTGAGACAACATACAGCACTTCTCACTTCTTATTAAATAAAACAGTAAACCAGTGAAAAACTGCTTTTAATAAACATTTTAAATACAAGAATGCACTTGTACAATCCGAGAAAACATGCAGCATTTCTTATTAAATAAAACACTAAACTAGTGAAAAACTGCGAATATCTTCTAGAGGGGAGGGGAGGGGGGGGGCTGCCCCTTGCTGGGTACGCCCATGTATTTAACTGTCATCAAGGCAAATCGGCCTTATCAAAACTGCGTAGAAAAACAAACGTATCTTTAACACATTACTTTTCACTAGGTCTAATATACACTCCTGGAAATTGAAATAAGAACACCGTGAATTCATTGTCCCAGGAAGGGGAAACTTTATTGACACATTCCTGGGGTCAGATACACCACATGATCACACTGACAGAACCACAGGCACATAGACACAGGCAACAGAGCATGCACAATGTCGGCACTAGTACAGTGTATATCCACCTTTCGCAGCAATGCAGGCTGCTATTCTCCCATGGAGACGATCGTAGAGATGTTGGATGTAGTCCTGTGGAACGGCTTGCCATGCCATTTCCACCTGGCGCCTCAGTTGGACCAACGTTCGTGCTGGACGTGCAGACCGTGTGAGACGACGCTTCATCCAGTCCCAAACATGCTCAATGGGGGACAGATCCGGAGATCTTGCTGGCCAGGGTAGTTGACTTACACCTTCTAGAGCACGTTGGGTGGCACGGGATACATGCGGACGTGCATTGTCCTGTTGGAACAGCAAGTTCCCTTGCCGGTCTAGGAATGGTAGAACGATGGGTTCGATGACGGTTTGGATGTACCGTGCACTATTCAGTGTCCCCCCGACAATCACCAGTGGTGTACGGCCAGTGTAGGAGATCGCTCCCCACACCATGATGCCGGGTGTTGGCCCTGTGTGCCTCGGTCGTATGCAGTCCTGATTGTGGCGCTCACCTGCACGGCGCCAAACACGCATACGACCATCATTGGCACCAAGGCAGAAGCGACTCTCATCGCTGAAGACGACACGTCTCCATTCGTCCCTCCATTCACGCCTGTCGCGACACCACTGGAGGCGGGCTGCACTATGTTGGGGCGTGAGCGGAAGACGGCCTAACGGTGTGCGGGACCGTAGCCCAGCTTCATGGAGACGGTTGCGAATGGTCCTCGCCGATACCCCAGGAGCAACAGTGTCCCTAATTTGCTGGGAAGTGGCGGTGCGGTCCCCTACGGCACTGCGTAGGATCCTACGGTCTTGGCGTGCATCCGTGCGTCGCTGCGGTCCGGTCCCAGGTCGACGGGCACGTGCACCTTCCGCCGACCACTGGCGACAACATCGATGTACTGTGGAGACCTCACGCCCCACGTGTTGAGCAATTCGGCGGTACGTCCACCCGGCCTCCCGCATGCCCACTATACGCCCTCGCTCAAAGTCCGTCAACTGCACATACGGTTCACGTCCGCGCTGTCGCGGCATGCTACCAGTGTTAAAGACTGCGATGGAGCTCCGTATGCCACGGCAAACTGGCTGACACTGACGGCGGCGGTGCACAAATGCTGCGCAGCTAGCGCCATTCGACGGCCAACACCGCGGTTCCTGGTGTGTCCGCTGTGCCGTGCGTGTGATCATTGCTTGTACAGCCCTCTCGCAGTGTCCGGAGCAAGTATGGTGGGTCTGACACACCGGTGTCAATGTGTTCTTTTTTCCATTTCCAGGAGTGTATGTTTATTAAATTATTTTTGATAATTATTACGCAAATGTGAGCGGGTGCTGAGCTAGTTCTGTTATAAGTAAAGATTACGCATATGCGTTCGATGAGCCGGCCTTTATGACCGAGTGGTTCTAGGCACTTCAGACTGGAACCGCGCAACCGCTACGGTCGCAGGTTCGAATCCTGCCTCGGGCATGGATGTGTGTGATGTCATTAGGTTAGTTAGATTTAAGTAGTTCTAAGTTCTGGGGGACTCATGACCTCAGCAGCTAAGTCCCATAGTGCTCAGAGCCATTTTTTATGGTGCCGACGACTTGTCCAGGGTAATATTCAACGCCAGGCAGAATCTCAACGGCCACGCACGCCTAGCACGCGAGAGGACATACACATTGTTTGCTTGACTGTGCATGATCGTACACCCACACTACACTACGTACACTGAACCGAGAAATGGCAGCAGACAGATGCACACCAACACTGGTGCAGGCAGTGAAAACACTGGCCATTGGAGCTTTACCACGTTGTCTTTTCAAGATAGCTATGGTTTTACATACAGCACCAGGGTGGACATGTTTGTATGTGGAACCTCCGAAGTGAACAACTGTTCAAAAAATGTGTGTGAAGTCGTATGGACTAAACTGCTAAGGTCATCAGTCCCTAAGCTTACACACTACTTAACCTAAATCATCCTAAGGGAAAACACACGAACCCATGCCCGAGGGACGACTCGAACCTCCGCCGGGACTAGCCACTGAACAACTGTAATCAGATTACATTTGTCATAATCATATGGACTCAGCACCTTACGCGATCATATGACTTTCCACTGGGTACATAATGCGATCATATCTGGTTCACAACACGGGTAATTTGGACATCAGCCTTTCGTTTCTGACTTGTTAACACTGGTGCCTGTGCCCCGTCTTCGATGTCCCCATGACGTCCTCTTTTAATAAGATAACTGAAGACCGATTGTTGCCCGTGTTGTCTCGACACGGAAAGTGTTCGTTTTTTGGCCTGGGAAGCACCTCTTGCAAATCTCTCACTCACTGAGATTGATGAACTGTGTCATACAGCTGAAGCAGCATGGAATGACGTACCTGTATCTGTCATCAAAGCTCAGTTCGACTCGATGCCCAGCATGATTAAAATATTTAAATTTCACACCCTCCAAACCCTCATATAATCTTTGTTATACACTGAGCTGACAAAAGTTATGGAATAGCGATTGCACATATACAGATGGCGGTAGTATCGCGTAAACAAGGTGTAAAAGGGCAGTGCATTGACAGAGCTGTCTTTTGTACTCAGGCAATTCATGTGAAAAGGTTTCCAGCTCGATTATGGCCGCACGGCGGGAATTAACAGACTTTGAACATGGAATGGTAATTGGAACTAGACGCTTGGGACATTACATTTCGGAAATCGTTAGCGAATTCAGTATTCCGAGATCCACAGTGCCAAGACTATACCGCGAATACCAAATTTCAGCCATTACCTCTCACCACGGATAACGCAGTGGCCGACGGCTTTCACCTAACAACCGAGAGCAGCGGCGTTTGCGTAGAGTTGTCAGTGCTAACAGATAAGTAACACTGGGTGAAATAAGCGCGGAAATCAATGTGGGACGTACGAGAACGTATCAGTGAGGACAGTCCGACGAAATGACGCGGTATGGGCTATGGCAGAAGACGATCGACGCGAGTGCCTTCGCTGACAGAACGACATCGCCTGCAGCGCAACTCCTGAGGTCGTGATCATGTCAGTTGGACCCTAGATGACTGCAAAACCATGGCCTGGTCAGGTAAGTCCTGATTTCTGTTGGTAAAAGCTGAAAGTAGGGTTCGACTGTGGTGCAGACCCCACGAAGCCATGAACCCAAGTTGTCAACAAGGCACTGTGCAGGCTGGTGATGGCTTCATAATGGTGTGTCCTGTGTTTACATGGAATCGACTCGATCTTCTGGTCCAACTGAACCGATCATTGACTAAAAATGATTACGTTCAGGTACTTGGAAACCATTTGCAGACATTGATGGACTTCATGTTCCTAAAAATCGATGGAATTTTTATGGATGACAATGCGCCATGTCATCAGGCCACAACTGTTAGCGACTGGTTTGGAGAACATTCTGGACAATTCGAGCCAATTATTTGGCCACCCAGATCGCGCGATATGAATCTCATCAAGCATTTATCAGACATAAGAGGGAGATCAATTTGTACACAAAAGCCTGCGCCAGCAACACTTTCACAATTATGAACGGCTGTAGAGGCAGCTTGGCTCAGTATCTCATTAGGGGACTTCCAACGACCTGTTCAGTCCATGCCATGTCGAGTTGCTGCACTACGCCGATCAAAAGGATGTCCGACACGACATGAGGAGGTGTACCACGACATTCATCACCTCAGTGTGGAGTGACTACCCACGATAAGTACGAAGGACGTTCAGTTAGTAATACAACACTTTTTTTCTGAAAGCAGGTTCGTTTTATTCAGGATTGCAGTACATAATATTATAATACTATGCCTCACTCTTTTGGCTATGAAACCCTATATTTCAACATGATCGCCGTTCAATCTGACGGCCTGACGCCACCTTACTGGGAGGGCCTTGTATGCCTGCATGGTACCACTCTACTGGACGAAGTCGGAGCCAACGTCTTGTTGTAGCAATAACGTCCCCATCATCCACGTACTGCTCCCAGCAGGGTGCATCCTTCATTAAGTCAAACATCTGGAAGTCTTCCGTTAGGCGGCGAGGAACACAGCAGACAAACACCTTTGAGGACCCCATCTGGTGGACGAGTATGTCACCACTACCAACAGAAACGTCCAGTTGAGCAGCGAGGTGTTTGTGATAAGTCGATAACCTCGAATGAGAGCTCCGCACGTTCCAACACTGCAGGAGTCACAGCTGTGTGCGGCCGGGCGACACGCGGGAGGCGGGACACGTTTGGCGAAGTTGTTGCGATGACAGACGCCTTGCTCAACGACTCACTGTGCTTTTGTTCACTATCAGATCTCGGTAGGCATTCTGCAAGCGCCTGGTTTGGTCCAAAAGAAATGCAACGATAGCTCTGTGCTTGGAACATACCTCCGTTACAGACGCCATTCTAAAGTCTACGTATAGCGCTGCCACCTATCGGAACTTCGTAGAACTATAAGGAGCTGAAGCAGAAATTTTCCAACATGTCCCACAACTAATTCTGCATTTTTTCAGCCGAAATTGGCTTAAAAATGTGTTGCATTACTTATTGGATGCCCTTCATAAAATTTCAATATGTGCTAGCCATCCTGGTGTTGCAGTTTTAATCGCTAACAGTTTATATTCTGTAACCATATGATAATCGTCTCCTTTTCTGGTCAATAACGGTACACCCATTCATCACAGCCACTTATACCAAAAATTTATTTTTGAGACACAACACCACAAGTGTGTGTAGCTAAAATGCACGAAGGAATAAATCAATTCTAGCTACGTGACAAAATTCAACGACGAAGTATCGACACCATCAGTATCACGGCTTTCGTGTTTTAGAGTGTTTGTGTACTGCCTTGGTCAGAGAAAATGGTGGTAATTTGCACCAAACACTATTTGTCCGAAGAAATGCAGCAGAGTGCAGTCTCTGGCTGGTGCTGTAATATGGCACGGTGTTCATCCATTCGTATTTCTTAATCTGATGGTGAAAACGAGTTAAATTGGTCATTATTGATCATAGATTTTTGCTAAGGTGAGTGCTCGAAGAAACAAAAGTGGCCCGCGCAACTGAGTGTGAGCTGTTTTTGTAACTTGTAACAAGCACGACTCATAGACTTTTTAACGGAAGTGACGCGTATGCCCAGAGAGAATGGCATGAGTATCGTTGCTTCTTATCCAGCCGCGCGGTCTGAGGGGGGCCTTGCCACTGTTCGCGAGGTTCCCCCCGTCGGAGTTTCGAGTCCTCACTCGGGCATGGGTGTGTGTGTGTGTGTGTGTGTTGTCCTTAGCATAAGTTAGTTTAAGTTAGATTAAGGAGTGTGTAAGCCTAGGGACAGATGATCTCAGCACTTTGGTCCCATAGGCACTTATCACAAATTTCCAAAAAATTTCTTATCCAAAATCACAAAGTAGAGCGTCTGTAGTGGTTACCTACATTTACTAGCAGTCATACCTCTGAAATGATGAGCCATAGTTTTAGCTAGATAGTCACTCCCAAAGCGAAATAACCATGGATATGCTTTCATATATCTGGAATAGTTACAATGGAGCGGTTATTGGTTGCATGTGTTTTTACCTTCTTTGTGCGAGAAACAGGACTCCGCCCGCGCGGGATGATGACTGCTCCGAGAAATGGGAATGACGCCTTGGATTGTCGCCCTAGGTAATTTAGATGAGAGCACGGAGAAAAAATTATTCTCTATGGTGACAGTTCCGGTCAACACTGAGTGCATCACAACTGTCAATAGAGGAACAAATCAAGCGGGGAGCAACATCGCTGCACCGTTAAACGAATCCAGTCAATGACCAGCCCCCCTTCTCCTTCCTGCACGAACACTACAAGCTTTGCAAATTGCTCGACGGAGCTACGGCTGCAGCAGCATTGTAGAACCACAAACTAATTAATAGGTCGCGAAGTTCACTGTGTTGCCTTGGTTGATGTTTGGAGGGATTTTGTTTCATTTTACAGTGCGACAGCAACCATTTTGTCATTTTTTAAATAAACTATGTCGGATTTCAGGTTAAAAATGCAAAAAAGTCAAGTTTTCTTAGAACTGTTATTGACGTCACTTGTTTTTCCGTAATTTATGACGGTTTCTTTGAGATATATGCAACTGCGGTTTCTTATGAATATGAAGAAAGTGAGCAGTTTTACAGATAACAGTGCTTTTGTACATCCGGTTCTACAGTACGTACTATGACTATGACTTCTCCCACCTTCGTGTGAACAGTTTAGGTCGGGATGGAAGTAAGAACTTACACTTCAGCAGACATAAAGGTATTTAGGGGTTCTAAGTCATGTTAAATACAAGAAAAATATCAGAAAAATCAGACTCTGAATTGTCGACGTCGGTATACTAACTCGGTTATAGATTAAGGCAAACTTATTCTCCTATTATAGTTTTGCAGTTATAATTTTTATATTACTATAAATGATTTTTGGCATCAACGTTATACACATAGTTCAAGATATTGAGGTGCCGTATTTCTTAGAAGGCGTGAACTGAGAGAAAAGGACGGCAAAATAGTTGCGGAAAACCGAGTAAGGAAGGATTCGAGGTAAAATTATTATCTCGAATTTCCCCCTTTGTGAAAACATAAGTACATGAAAGCAATTGCTTTGTTCTGCTACGACTGTTTCGCAGCAGTTATATTGGACTAACGGAAGGTAAATAAGGTAATTTTGAAACAAATATCCATGCGGTTACACGAGTACAACTCATGCATTTTACGTAACGGATTAGCTCTGTCTTCTGTAGCTCTTTTTAGAGAACTGGCCGGGTAGGTAACACATATTAATAATTCGTCGATACACTAGTTGCTGTTATATCTCTGTTTGCTTGCAGAGCCAGATATTAGACACTAATCAGAACGGAAAATTACTGTTTAGCGTGCCGTTGGCCACGATGTTATAAGGGACGGGACGGAATCTCGAATTGGGGAAGGATGAGAAAGAAAGTCGGCCATGGTTCTCCAAAGGCACCATCCTGGAATTTGCTTTAATAGTTTCAGTGGAATTAAAGAAAAGCTTAATCTGGATAGCCAGACGGAAATTTGAACCCCTCTGCTCCCGAACGCGATCCCAGTGTGTTAACCACTGCGCTACCTCGCTCGCTCAACATTGTTAAGTCAATCGCAGTCACCACTATCTGCAGACGAACCAAACACTGATCGAAGAGAAGTACCTTAATGTAGGCTACTTACTGCTGCAATGAGGAAGACTTAAATGTAACATTAAGAGATCGCTTGTCAATATGGGAGGAGTGCTACAAAAAGTAAGACACATCATATCCAACGTGATCGTTGGATTAAGAGGTTGACCCTACTGCACATAACCGCCTTCGTGTTACGGACTATTTGCCCATGAAAGCGAAAACTTCATATAAAGTAAGATATCTTAACACCAGGTTGTATCATTGATATAACGAAACTATCAATGGAGATATCCGTTAATAAGAATGTAAATATGATGTATCAGTTACATTTCATGTCTTTTGCAACAGAAAACTGGCAATATACAATAATGTAAAGTGAATTGTAATACTCTCCCACAGTTAGATTAAACATTATGTACCTTGTTTATACCGTTGCGGATTTGAACGCAATTACCACGCCTTAATTTCGACTTTTTTTCTGCCAAAATAATCAGTTTCTACCATAAACACGCACTTGCCTCTCAAACTCTCTAATATCTGCTTTGTTAAGCGTAAGACACAATTTTTAAATTTAAAAAGAATTAATTTATTCCTTACTTATTTCAGTAGTCAGGTTACCACGTAAGAAACAGGTAGTCGATAAACCAGAGAGTAGTCTACGAAATTACTAAATGCTCTCATGATTACGTATTTCGTTATTAGTTCCTCGAACCATATTTTCAATGCTGTACATCTGAACAATTGATAACTCGTAAATTTCATTTAGGAAAGGAACATCAGTTGTAATAGATACGGACACTAACAGAAGTACTGTGCCAACAAAAACTCCTGTCCGTTATCTGTTTGTGATTACTGATTATCACAAGTTGCTTCTCTTTCTTTGAGCGAATGAAATTAATGGCCAGCCGCAGTGATCGTATCGCGTCTTTAACGATGACCGCATGTTGAACCCAGAGAGCCTCTATACAGACTCTCTAGTTGAACCGTACTGCTTGCAGTCGACGAATTTGGTGACAATTTTTTTATCAGCAGCCATTCAGTAACAACAAACATTATTTTCTTAATGCAACAGGTGGAGTAACAGGGGTGCTGATACGTAAATAATATTTAATCCCCGTTTGTAAACATGAATGAAGACAGCAAATCTCGTTACCAAGGGATTTTCTTAACTGTGCGTAACACTGTGGAACAACAACTTGTCTTTGGAGATACCGAAGGAAATTTCTGGAGGTTCAAATGGCTCTGAGCACTATGGGACTCAACTGCTGTGGTCATAAGTCCCCTAGAACTTAGAACTACTTAAACCTAACTAACCTAAGGACATCACTCACATCCATGCCCGAGGCAGGAGTCGAACCTGCGACCGTAGCGGTCGTGCGGTTCTAGACTGTAGCGCCTTTAACCGCTCGGCCACTCTTCAACTGCAGATGTTGGCTTCTATGTAATTACAGTGAGGTGATGATTATGCGGCTTGTAGATTATCAGCGCGCAGTTCGGCAATTTGTGAAAAAGTAGAAAAACGAAGTCTGAGGTATTCTGTTTTATTTATAGCCAATATTTTCGTTTAGAATACAAATTTCTGCTTGTGATGATATAGGTAACGAAAACATCCACGAGTGGTTAAAAAATGGTTCAAATGGCTCTGAGCACTATGGGACTTAACATCTGTGGTCATCAGTCCCCTAGAACTTAGAACTACTTAAACCTAACTAACCTTAGGACACTACACACATCCATGCCATAGGCAGGATTCGAACCTGCCACCGTAGCGGTCGCGCGGTTCCAGACTGTAGCGCCTAGAACCGCTCGGCCACACCGGCCGGCAAGACGTAATGACGCTCACCGAGACACTGGAATGAGTAATCGATTGCAAGAATAGGCAGAATACAATTCGTTTGACTATGTGATGCTTTGCCTCTCCGGAAAATGATGACCATCGTCATGCATATCAGAAACATAAAAGAACAGACGACTGTTTTCCGAAAGTGAACTGAAAAAAAAGTGATACGAAATATATTTTATTTTAAGTGTAATTTCTTAAATTTTCAGTTTAGAGCGAGTAATTAGTAAGCAATGAAGTGGCCTTTCATATGTGATATACAGTAAATGGCAGTTACAGGTATAAAAATTGGTTTATTTTGGATCATCCGTGTCTTTCGGCCCTCGGTGATGTTCGACTATCCGTGCAGTCTTGGGTATACACTAATCCATATCATGGAAAGCTTGCTACAGTTATCCACACTTTCCAAGAAGTCTGTAAAGAAACTTAGATGAAATGAGGTCGTAGATGCAAGAGATCAACAAATGAGCAGTAACAAACCGTGCACGGTTGCCATACTATACGTGTAAAGTAACTCGGTACTTCTCGGGCAGGCTGGTGGTGGCCATGTTACCGGAAGTACTATTTACTTTTTCCAATGGGTAACAACTTCGTTGAACACTGATGATTTGCCCTGCGAGAATAATGTTTGTTGTACACACGGTAGGGATGGCGGTTATCGCTGTAACACCGATTTTCGGTTATATTGGGTGTTTTTTCAACGCCACTTTAACCTGAGTATTCAAACCGCTTCTGAAATAATCGATTTTCGGTTTTTATTCCTATTATTTCTAGTAATGTACGAAGAAATCGAAAAAAGATTGAAACAATTTTGGCTTCCTCAGTTTCAAGATACATGGACTCAAAATACTTAATTAAATAGCCAAATAAAAGAAGACAACCCGTTCACCGTTCGCTCGTTTCCTCGAGAAGTGATGAGTGGCTGAATACTACTAAAAATCTCCAGCTGTTTCCTACTGATTCTAATTTTTTTTTAAACTTTGGTCAAAATCGTGCTGTAATCGAGGAACATACCACTATTTGGGCATTAGGAATATTCAGTGCTGAATGGTGAATACTGAGGCTGAGGTACTCCATTTTTCATGTTAATTCGTCCGTTTTCAAAAGCAACAACCAGATAAAGACGTATTATGTGGACGTAAGAAACAGATCGGCTACTTTCTATTTTTATGGTAAGTTATGAATTAATTGTTAAGTTTTAAGTTTTGTCCCTATATTGTGTCTCAAATTCGTTGTCTCTACCCGTTCTTAATCTTTTCAAGCAAATGAGATAATGTACTTAATTGATATCGCACTCTCTAAAATACTTCCAGACTAGGGATATTGCCATTCTGCAATACAACTAATGTCCGACGACAACAGCGAGAAACTACCATATAGACCAGACCGGGAAAGTCTCGCACGCTGCATGTTCCAATACGCTACGCTACATGGTATAAAGTACATTATTGTCTCAGCAATGCAGTACCAATTCTGATGCTACGTATTTGTTGGTCGTTTCTGTCGATATTGTTGTTGATATAGCACTGAACCCTTTCCCCATTCTCTATAATAACGCAGTACTTTAAAGCAATGGAAATATTACGAATCAAAATTACTCGTTTTTTAAAAAAAGTTTATTCAAAAAGCAAAAAAATTAACATTGGTGCTAAGGCTAATTTTTACCCGGTTATTAGTAAAAAAATAAAAAAACACATATAACCGAGACCAAATAAATACCGAAAATACCGGTTATTCAGAATTAAAATACCGGTATCGTTTTTAACCGGTCGGCTTTACCCATCCTCCCGCGTCCGGCCATCCTGATTTAGGTTTTCCGTGATTTTCCTAAATCGCTTCGGGCAAATGCCGGTATGGTTTCTTTCAAAGGGAACGGCCGACTTCCTTCCCCGTCCTTCCCTAATCCGAAGAGACCGATGACCTTGCTGTTTGGTCTCTTCCCTCAAAACAACCCAATCCTTTTACCCATCCCTAATACAAGGATCGCTTACATCTACTCCCAGCATCTGCGCAGCTAAGTTTATTTCAAGTATACGGTATAAAAAACATTGAGCGTTTGGCGTCATTGGCCGGGAGACCCCTTGCGGGTCAGGTCCGGCCGCCTTGGTGCAGGTATTACTACATTCAACGCCACAGTGGGCGAACTGCGCGCCGGATGGGGATGAAATAATGATGAAGACAACACAACACCCAGTTCCTGGGCGGAGATAATCTCCTATAGCAATTATAAAAACGAGGGTAAATTATACGAGAAAAGTATGCCACCTCCTGCAAATAAGCTTATACCCGAAATTAGCTGCGGGTAAATAAATAATTCATTCGATGGAATTGTGGTTGGTTGTAGTATTTTTCTCATTGCAATGATTCTAAGTAGACCTCATGATGAATGATTACAAAAATCTATGGTTTTCATTATTCTATACACCATACAGGATGTTTCTGTACTGATTGTTCAAATTTTAAGGGATGATGCAGAAGGATTTCAATGAGACAGAGAACCCTGGTCTGGAAACAACTGACAAGGGGTGGCCACGACGTTGGGATCACAGATTTACTTCAAACTTTGTACACCTTTAGTAGGCCATTAAAACAACATAATGTGCGAGTAGTAAGGTGCACTACTCTGGCAATTCCGAGAAAATCGCAAGAGAAGTTTTTCGAGTCTATTATGTAAGTGATGTATCTGTGCGAAGTTGCTGATTGCAAGAAGTAACTGCCGGCACGGTAGCTCAGCGTGTTCGGTCGGAGGGTTAGCTGCCCTTAGTAATAAAAAAGCTGAGAGAATGAATCAACGATTAACTTGAAGGGGTGTCACGTGACATCCACCCCGAACAACTGCAACGAACAAAATGAGATTTAAAAAAAGCGGTTAGCGTAAGAGCTACGCAGATGAGTCGTAGACGAGACCGGATCCAGCAAACATTAACTCCATCATCTATATTTTTTTCATCACTGGTCACATTACTTATTTTATATGACATTTTAGAGGTAATGTAATTAAGAAAACCCACGTGTCTTTTCTTGAAATTGTAGTGAATTTCATATTATTTGACTATTTACTACCTTTAATTAAATTGTCAAGGATAAGGGACAGGATTGGAAAGCCCATGTGAAACAGGTAGTCAACTTCATTTTTGTAGTACAAATGTAAATTCTGTGATATTCAAAAAAATTGCATCTATACTATTCGTTCTTCCGATATTAGCAACGTCTCGCCGCTACGCAGGTTAACTGCCAAATGGCACCCACCTATGTGTCTGCAGCTCGAAGCGTTAAGGTGCAAAGTAGTTCCGGGTGCCTTTCCAGACTACATGTTATTTCGCAAATCACGACAGGCACAAATTTTCAGGAAACCTCTATGCGTTTCTTCATTTACTTGTCGATAGATACAAATATGCTTGTTCCAATAATTAAGTTTAATTAAAAATAGTAAGTAATCTAATAACATGAAATTCTCTAAAACTTCAAGCAAGTACAAGTGGTTCTTTTTAATTATATTACCTCTCAAATGTTATATAAAATAAACAATATGACCAGTTATGAAAAAAATAGATTAATAATCAAGTTTGAGCAGGAGTCGAACCGTCGCCTCAAACACGTTCGTCTTACGTAGCTCGAACACTAATCGTCTAACCACCATTGAACCCTAACGTCCGGCATCTACGCACAGATACATTAGCCAAATAATAGACGCGTAAAACGTCTCTTGCGATTTTCTCCGAATTGCCAGAGTAGTGCACCTCTACTTGCACATTATGTTGTTTTAATGGCCTGCTAAAGATGTACAAAGTTTAAAGTAAATCTATGATACCAACGTCGTGGCCTCCCTTTGTGAGTTGAAAGTGGGGTAGGAAACGTGATAACGTCAATTTCACTTATAATCTGCGGAAGACGATAAAGAGCCAGGTAGGTATATTTTCTTTAATAATTTATATTTACCTCCACAATTTTCGCAAAGTACTACACTCACTACAGTTGTACAAACTGAAGTTGTCAAGCTCGTATGCAGGAGTGATATCGCGCTAACTTCATTGCGTTAGAGGATCCGTGGAATTTCCTATCTCCCCGCTGCTCTCCACAATGTAAATCTTTATGCTAGTTGCACTTGCCTACTCTACAAAGTCAAAACCTAAGTACGTGATAAATTGATCTATTTCATTATTCAAGCACTTATCCGTTGTTTCTCTCAATCCTCTGGAAAAGTTGTGCCACAACGCGTTTTTTGGTAACCTTCGACTTACATTCGACTGTAGAATTTAACAGACATCGCACACACATATTCATCTTGCTGAGATTGGAAGCTCCTTGATTCACACACACACACACACACACACACACACACAAACACACATACATACATACACGGTCAAATAAGTCAGCACACCCACCATAAAACGTTTACACCAAACATTCAAAATTAGTGCCACACTGAACAGAAACAAACGATGAATAATTAAGCGGCCACATAATATTGGGTCTCTCAGTGATTTAGGCGGCACAAGTTTTTTCTCAAATCTCGTTTTTGTGCAAACATAGTGCGAAAATAGGCAAGACTGAAGTAAAAAAGGGTGTAAAATGGGCATGTGGGCATATATAATTGCTGCTGAAAAAGAACATACACCAAAAGTGCACAACTGGACGAAAAACCTAAGTACAGACGAACACCATTTACGAAAAAGTATTTTCAAAACTAAATGGCTCTGAGCACTATGGGACTTAAATCTGAGGTCATCAGTCCCCTAGAACTTAGAACTACTTAAACCTACCTAACCCAAGGACATCACACACATCCATGCCCGAGGTAGGATTCGAACCTGCGACCGTAGCGGTCACGCGGTTCCAGACTGAAGCGCCTATAACCGCTCGGCCACTCCGGCCGGCTTTCAAAAATAAGCAAATTTTTTACGTCTACTTTACCGATGACGTGCTTTCAAACAATAAAAGGGATAAAAAACGCCGACCTGCAGAAATCCACTTTCACAAGTACAGTAGTTTCAGGCGAGCAATCGAAACAAAAGAAGTAAATTGCACATGTTACAGGTTTTAGGTCTAAAGTAGAAAAAACAACCATGAACATTGTATGATATTTTACAGAAATAAATTAAGACCCAGAAAAGATGACACATAGGTGTCAAAAAATGTTTGGGTAAATAGAAAAAGAAATACATTGCGTTTTGCAAAAGGCGGAGTTTAGAAACCCAGACATAAATCGTTTGTTGGCTAGACCAGCTTCGAAATTCGCGTCATTATCAATTAGCTATATTGCACCTTATCCGACGGCTGAATCACTGTGTAGGAGGATCATTCAACTCGTCAGACCTCCTACTCTCCTCTAGCTACTGAAAATGACATAATTGTCGAATCGAATCTAGCCAAGAAACAAGATATGTGAGTATTGACTGTCAACCTCTGTAGTCTAGTTTAATGTGCTCAGAGCTGCTATACACGAACAATATGGCAGATGTGAACAAGTTCCGACTCACACGTCCTTATCTCAGATTGACACATTATCACTTCCCGTCGTTTCTGAAAGTTTGCACTACCATCGTGGAAACATGTGGTACAAGAGGACCACTTCAAAATTACAACTCACCTGTGGTATAACCTTCTGACGAGTTGTGCGGGACATCCTGGGAGCTTGCAGCTGTATCACTCGGGATTCCAGTGTCGTTTTTATTTACGACAGACTCGCTCGTGCCCCTGGCAGACGTGAGTGCACCCTGTTCTTGTGATTCGGGATCACAACCGTCACCATCCGAGGTATTTTTGTCAGAAATGTTCTCTTCGACATATTTCAACCAGGGATGAGCGTCACTGAAGTTACTGAGTTTTCGAACGGTGCTCTTCAGCTCACACACCACCCGACGCTCGACGCAGGACAGGAAATTGGCGTCCAGTGGACAGAGAACTCCTCGGAGGGCGTCGGCGTATTCGCGCCAGTCGACGCCTCCTTCCCCGCCTGCGGCGTCACCGGCCGACGTCGCAGCCAGTCGGGACGCCTCGGCGGGTGGTGCGTCCTCCGACGGCGAAGCGGAGTGCGACGGATGGGGAGCGACCGAGACGCCGCCGGCCAGGACAAAGGCGGCGACGAGCAGGACAATGCGTGCTGACGCAGCGCGAACGTCGGGCGCAGCCATCGCGCTCGGAGGCTGGCTCGAGATTCCCGGCTCTTTTTCCGGGGACTGCCGTGACCCTGTTGTGGACGCGATGTGGAACACGCAACCGGTTCACGGGCTGCCGAACAAGTGGGAAACGACGGTCCGTCGCCGTCGCCGACGTCCGGCCGACTTCACTTGCCCGTGGGCGATGACTGCCGCCGTGCGTCCGGACTAACTGCCGGAACGGTTAAAACGCCCGGACTGTACAGTGGGGAGCGAGCTAAACAGAGGAAACTACGCTATTAACCCATTAAGTCCCAAATTAATTTTTCTTTAAAATTGAATTTTTTATTCCTTAATTATAATGTAGACAGTGTATGAACCACAATAAGTACAAAAACAGCCAAAGAATATTTATACATGCTGATATAATGCCGTCCTCAAAATAGGACAGTGGGATCTAAAAGTATCGTATAGCATACTAAACTGTATTCTAGTCTCAACTATTTATTTCTTGTGAAATGGTACAATCCACTTCACACACAGTATTACACGGCATTTAACACAATATGTTTTTGGTTTCCCGTTGCAATTAGCTCTTACACATCTTTGCGTGCTTCTTTTTTTCAATCATATGACCAATTCCATCAAACCTGATGTCTGGTATCACTCTCAACTGACTTGATGGGTATTCCATTGGAGTCCAATATTCGGTCTTCCAGTGTCCAATTTCAGGTATGTAACTGTAACATCACGTCTGAAATCCAGTAAATCCTGTGCATTTTTCCCATGTACTAGTCTGTAGAAGAGTCAGGCATTTACGAGGGCCATTTCCAGCAGACGTGTAATAAGACCCAGTATCATTTTTTCCCTCTAATAACCGTCGCATATTTTCCAACTAACCACTCATGGTGGTCAACACATCCCATGTACGCGTTATACGACTTCAAAACGGCAGGTTGTTGCACTTGTGTCTTCTTACTTGCTTGTCTACTGTACCGCATAGCTTCTCCCAAAGGCTCAACTTGGTCAAAATTTGTATCAGTTGTAACGCATCTGTTGTCGTTCCATCGAACAAATAAGACTTCACCATTCCTGTAGAACTGGTAGTCATAGTTTCCTCGAACTGTCTTTTTCAGTTCGTTGCTGCTCAGTAGTGGACAGTCACCGACTCGATTCTCTCTGACAGTCCCAGTTGCTCGAAAACCCAAATTTCTCAGATGAATCAGAAGATCTCTACTAGTGAAGAAATTGTCAAAGTACACACAATGATTCTCGGGTTTTTCAGTGCAGTCCAACATGTTTAGGACTACTCTTGATCCCAATAGTAGGTCATCCCTTGCAGTATCTTCTGGATCCTTTCCACAGTATAAATCAAATTTGAAACAGTAGCCACTTGCTCCATAAAGAGACCAGAACTTATAGCTAAATCTAATAGGCTTGCCTCGGATAAACTGTCCATCTGGAACTGTATTATTTACTAATGGGTAAGATATTCATAAATATACTTGCATAAAACACTGCAAATTTCAAAGTAACTTCATATCCTGTAATTTATATATAAAAGAAGGATCATTACTTACCTCAGCAACAAAATCTGGTAAAATTACCACGTTCTAAAAAGAAAATACATCAGCAGTAGCAGAGTTGCATATTGGAACGTGCAGCAATACAAATAACTGAAATGATAACACCAAGTCCCAGTGTTCTATTTCGAGTACACCAAATTTTGTAACAATGGAAAACAATGAATATAACTCCAATTGAGCTAACAATGAAAGTAGTTTAAAAGACACATTGTTGAAAAGATCTTTGCCACATATTACAAATATTACTAAATTGTCGAAAAGTGTGCCTTAGTATTTAATAATTAATTAATGGTAGGATTTATTGCTTTTAATTTCCTCTAAGCATACATTTGTCATAAAAATCATCAACAAATGATGTTGAACAATAACAGATGCAAATTAATAATTTATTGTGTATTTATAAATAAATATGTGCTCTGTCCTCAAAATAGGACACTGGTACTTAATGGGTTAATCGCGCCTATCGACCAGGTCCCGTATGTCGACTGATGGTTATGAGCTGATACAATGATACTGAGAGAATTCCTGGAGTGGTTTATCAGATAATGAGGCCGGTTCACGCTTTCCACGGCAAGGTGGTATGGATATTATGATGTAGGTTGGGCTCGTTTTGCGAATGAGAGCTGCATTGTAGCGGTTCGTACGTTTCGCTCAACCACAGTGGAAAGGCAAGTGGACAGACTGAGATGCCTGTGAGCAGGGACAGCAAAACCGACCGCGTAAAATCGTTATCAGTATTTTAGCTCAAAATTACCGGTATTTTGCGGTATTTGTTTGGTCTCGGCTATTAGAGGTGTTTTTCAAACCGGGTAAAAAAAAACATAAATTTCACTTACCCATAATAGGAGCAGTGCTAAAATTTTTGGTTTTTACATGAACCTTTTTTTAAAGAAACGAGTAAATATTTTCGTAAAGTTGCGTTATTATAGAAAGTAGGAAAAGAGCTCAGTGCTGTGTTAATAACGATACCGACAAATGGGCAGCAAACACATGGCATAAGAATTGGCAGAGCATTGGTGAGACAATAATGTACCTTTATTTGATATTAATGTCATGATTTCGCCCTTAAGGGGGGTAGGACATCAAACGGGCCGACTTGGAGCAGGAGAGGCACCACAGGACATTTTAATTTCCACTGTCTACACTTTTACAGATAAATTCATAAAATTTTGTCAGCATGACCAGGAAGGATTCGGGATTCACACTCATAGCAGTGGAAGTTCAGAAACATAACAAAATAAATTGCATGTGAAATTTCATCGTTTTTTCGCTTACTATTGGCTGCGTTTGTTGCTATAGATACATTTTTCTTCACAAGTAAGAGAGATTCTTTGATGAATTTTGCACAGCATACAAACCATACTTACAGGTGTATGAAACTCTAGAATTTTCCAAATCTATTAAAAACTGTGGTAAAAATTGAGATAATTAACTACAAAATTTGATTTTTTTCTAAACATAAAGTTTAAAACGTAACAGCTCATTCATTTTTTCATAAATTAAATAGACTCTACAGTTTCAGACACCTGTAAGTATGGTTTTTATGCTGTGCAAAATTGATCGCACAGTCTCTCTTACTTATGAAGAAAAGTGTACCTATAGCAACAAATTCAGCCAATAGTAAGTGAAAAAATGATGTAATTTCGCATGTAAAAAAAAATATTTTGTTTTGTTTTTGAACTTCCGCTGCTACGCGTGTGAATCCTGAATTCTTCCTGTTCATGCTGACAAAGTTTTATGAATATCCTTGTAAAAGTATAGACCGTGAAAATTAAAATGTCCTGTGGTGCCTCTCCTGCTCTAAGGCGGCCCGTTTGACGACCTACCCCCCCCCCCCCCCTTAAGTCACTATCAAGTACAACACCGAAAAAAAATTTGTTCAGGTGCACAGAAAGTGAGAAGGAGCAAAATTTAATATCAGTATGCCACTCCAATGCCAGATTAAAAGTAATCGAAATAATAATATAATAATAATATTTAGATTATTTTTTTATCTGACGAGTGGCAGATTGACGTTATATTTGGTTCTCCTCACTTTCTATGCATTTGTACAAAAAGTTTTTTCAGTGTTGCACTTGAGAATGACTTAAGGCCGAAATCACGATAGTAATATAAAGTGAAGAAGTTTGTACAGTCAAATGGCGGAAATACCATTCAAACATTATTACATGACTGTGACCCAAAAATATGAAAAGATTATCAATAATTTACCTGTTACCATGTGGTGTGGGCTGTTAAATGGTACACGTGTTAGCCGGCCGATGTGGCCGAGCGGTTCTAGGCGCTTCAGTCTGGAGCCGCGTGACCGCTACGGTCGCAGGTTCGAATCCTGCCTCGGGCATTGATGTGTGTAATGTCCTTAGGTTAGTTAGGTTTAAGTAGTTCTAAGTTCTAGGGGACTGATGACCTCAGCAGTTAAGTCCCATAGTGCTCAGAGCCATTTGAACCATTTTGGTACACGTGTTAAACCCCTGTGCAAGACTTGCCCCATCTGGTCTGTATGGTAGTTTCTCTCTGTCTTCGTCGGACATCAGTTTACTAAAGAATGGAACCATTCCTAGTCTGGAAGATTTTACAAAGTACGGTATTTATAAAGTACAATGCTCCATTTGCTTCAAAAGATTAAATATGTGAGGAGCCAGAACAAACTTGCGACATCATATAAGAAGAAGACTTAAAATTTAACAATTTATTCATAGTTTACAATAAAAATAAAAATAGCTGATATGCTGATTGTGTCTGCATAATATGTCTTTACCTGCTTGTATACCTTGAAAACGGACAAATTAACACGAAAAACTAAGCTCTTCACCTTGTAGCACCGACTGTTCGTAGTGCCCAAATAGTGGTGCGATCCTCAACTACAATATGATTTTTGAGCAGAGTAAAAAAAAAAAAAAAATAGAATCAGTAGAAGAATACTGGAGTTTTCTTTGTAGTATTCAACCACTTATCACTTTCGAAAAAAGAAGCAAACGGGATGTACTAAGTTTTCTTTTCTTTATCTGTTTAATTTGATACTGTATTTTGTTTCTATGTATCTCGAAATTTTTCAGTCTTTGTTTCTTACAGAAGTAATAGGAATGAAAACCCGGAAACTGGTCACTTCAGAAACCGGATATTTTGAGCGGTTTCAATAACAGGTAAAACTGGCAGTGAAATAAACCGATATAACTGAAAACAGGTTGTTTCAGCTATAGCCGCCGTCCCTACCTGTTAGGCTTTACAAAGATTATGCGAAACAACTTTCTCCCCTTCTTGCAGCAGTTTATCGCAGTTCGCTGGAGCAACGAAGGGTACCTAACGATAGAGAGAATCGCGGGTCATACCCGTTTACAACAAGGGAAATCGGAGAGATACGAGTAATTACAGGCGTATACCGCTGACGTCGATCTGTTGTAGAATTATGGAGAATATTTTAGGCTCGCGCATTATGAGGATGAAAATCTCATCCACAAAAATGAACATGGCTACTGCAAAAGGACATCATACGAAACCCAGCTCATTCTAATAGCCCATGAGATTCAGAGCGCCGTAGACAAAGCGACCAGGTTTATGCCGTATTCCTCGATTTCCGGAAGGCATTCGATAAGTTCTTCATTGCCGTTTAGTGAACGAGGTAAGAGCTTAGCGAGTAGGGTACCAGATTTGAGACTGGGTTGAGGGCTTCCTTGCATATGTGACTCAACATGTTCTTAAAGGAATAAAATTGCAGATGTAAAGGTAATTTCGGGAGTTCCTCAGGAGATTGTTGTAGCGTCATTACTGTTTACAATCTATATTCACGGTCTTAATGGGTAACAGCGGAAGCTCTGTCAGGCCATTTCCGGACGATTCTGTTGTCTACAGGAAATATCCGACAACAGAAATATGTAGCGAAATTCAAGAAGACCTGCAGAGAATCGACGATTCGTGTAGGGTCTGACAGTTGACCCTGAACGTAAATAAATGTGATGGATTGGTATTTAGGCGGAGAGATCCACTGCTGTCAGGTTACACTAATGCAAAAATAGTGACTACCTTAAAATATCTGGGAATAACCACGAGGAGCGATCTAAAGTAGAATGACCGCAAAAACAATTACTAGGTATGATAGATGCCACTCTGAGAGTCATTAGGAGAATCTTAAGGAAATGTAATTCATCCGCGAAACAAATGGCTCACAAAACACTTGTTCGGTGGATTCTGGACAAATGTTCATTAGTCTGGGATCCTTACCAAGTAGACTTACAATGCAAGAAGAGTCGCGAAATATACAGTTTGTTTCAAAAAGTGTCATATATTCCTACAGGAGGTAGTGTTGATCGTAACTAGAACAGTTTGTATGATGATATATCTGGAAACCAAAACCTGTTGAGATATGGGCTAATCTGTCCTCTAATTCCCATCGGACTGTTACGCAGAAGTATACATTATAGGCTGTGCTGCCTGTGGTTACCACCAATCCTGACACTTCGATCAGCCCTTCTTCGCAATGAACCACGCGCTCTTTCAAATACAGCTGGCTCCATTTGGACTGAATCACATGCAATGATCACACACTAACAACAACGGCACATTGTCGATAGGTTGGGAATACGCCAATGCCCGTCAGTGCCCCCATAGTCAGAAATTCATTGGATTCGCTTCCGATGAACGGGGAGAATCTGCTACTGGACTTCTAGATCAATCCATAGCCCATAAAACGTTGCGATGAGGTGCTATTGCATGATCCATAGAAAATGAGGTGATGCCCCGTCATGCATAAACCACAGTCGTGATATTTCTGCAAGTATAACATTCTCGAATGGTGGTGGTAATTCATCACGCCGAAATCAGTGATTCAAGGTACCAATCTGTTCGGTAAATTCTATGGTTCTATTAGTCTGTCATTGACATTTCTTGCCCATATACTGCTACTGAAGCCATCCTGATGGTTGCTTGAGAATTTTCCATCTGCCCACACATGCATACTGTGATAATTTACTATACCAATGCCAAATTAACTCCAATGGAAAGACAGTCAACATCATCCAATACTACACATTGCTCGTCACAAGTAAAATGGCCCATAGCTAAACAGTTATTGATTCCTGGACATATAATTATAAGGATTTTTCTTCTAGTTTTGACCAATATGACCTCCTATAGCACACTGGCCGCGCTTTCCGGAGCACGACGGTTCAAACCCGCGTCCGGCCATCCTAATTTAGATATTCCGTGATTTCCTTAAAGCACTTCAGGCAAATGCCGGAATGGTTCTTTTGAAAGGGCATGGCTGACTTCCTTCCCCATCCTTCCCTAATCTAATGGGACCAAAGACCTCGCTGTTTGGTCCCCTTAGCAAATTAACTTTTGGTTTAGTAACAATTTCTGCAATACATTTTTCACACTATTTTTTAAAAATTTTTCACTGCAAATTTTACATATCTTTTTCAGTGTGTACATACAGTATTTACGTTTTAATCATTTCTTTCTGATCATTTTTTTCTATTTACAATATGTGGGAAACAGGACTACAGTAGCGGGTGAAGATAAACGCCACACACACACACTCACGCAACTACAGGGTGCCCTTAGTTAAAATGCCAGTTTTAAAACACTGGTGATAAAGAACCACTGCTCAGAATGACATCAAATGTGAACAACATATTACTGACGCAGGGGGAAACGGCATGGAAAAAAAAATATTTAATGAAAATTTGACCTGCACATGTCGCTGTAAGCTTAGGGATATGCACGCAAACAGACGCCCGGCACACGGCTGTTTCTCAATTTGCGTATGAGATGCCCAGCATGACAGTCATTATGAAGGAACGTGCACTGCTAGTAAATTTTTTTACAAAATTGGCGACTGTGCACCAGTAGCCCTGTATAAATTCTGGACACTGAAGGGCATGAAGAAAGGTCTGTGTTTGCTAAGGGTCTGGAGAAAATGATTACGAAATTCGGAAAAACAGATTCTTTTGAAGTGCAATGTGGCAGAGGGAGTCATGTTGTTGATCCGACGGCTGCCGAAGATGTGGGCACGGCATTGTTGGAGGGGACATTGCCTCAAAGGTAGACAAGCCTGCGAGCATGGTGCGTAAAATCCAACGAATGATCCTGCGTTGCTATCCATACAAAATCACCCACGTGCAGGAGTTACTTCCTGCTGACCTGCCCACAAGTCTGAAATTTCTTGTTCGCATGGAAGTGAACAATGCATGTTGATCGAACATTTCTGTGGACAGACGAAGCCCATTTCCATTTCCAAGGATAAGTCAATACGGAGAATTGCAGAATATGAGCAACGGAAAATCTGCTCTCACATCAACCGGTATCACTTCATTCTGCAAATGCGACAGTATGTTGTGAGTTGCCAGCATCGTTTATCGTAGGGCCGTATTTTTTTCGAGGATATGAGTCCAGCAGGTCCTATTAGCTGTACCGTCACTGGTAAACGCTATGCGAGTTTTTACGCATCATTGTCATTCCAACCGCGGGCCGGGGTGGCCGAATGGTTCTAGGCACTACAGTCTGCAACCGCACGACCGCTACGGTCGCAGGTTCGAATCCTGCCTCGGGCATGGATGTGTGTGCTCTCCTTAGGTTAGTTAGGTTTCAGTAGTTCTAAGTTCTAAGGGACTGATGACCTCAGAAGTTAAGTCCCATAGTGCTCAGAGTCATTTGAACCATTTTTTGTCATTCCAACCCGTCAAAAACATGGATATGTAAGTAGAATCATTTTTATGCAAGATGGCGCTCCTCTCCACATTACACACGCAGTGAAGCGGCTGCCGCAGGGGCATTTTGGAAATCCTAGATTTATCAGCCGTCATTTCTCTATAGCCTGGCAGTCCAGAATCACCTGATCTTAATCCGTGTGTCTTCTGGTTGTGAAACGTGTTGTGTTCAGTGTTCCAGTTACAAACGCAGTTGAACTGAAGGCAGGCATTGGGCAACTCATTGTGAACATGACACATGACCCCCAAGATACACTTATTTGTTGTGAACATTTCGTTTTTCGACTTCAACTTATGGCAGAAAGCGGTAGACAGCATTTGGAACAAGTCTTTCTCCAGTCTCACGACAGCTAGAAACCAATGTCATTTTGATTTTTATCCTGTTTTTGACACCAGAACAATTAAAAACCGAAGTCATTTGGCTTTTTACGCAGTTTTTGTCCTCGTTGTTGTTGTTGTCTTCAGTCCTGAGACTGGTTTGATGCAGCTCTCCATGCTACTCTATCCTGTGCAAGATTCTTCATCTCCCAGTACTTACTGCAACCTACATCCTTCTGAATCTGCATAGTGTATTCATCTCTTGGTCTCCCTCTACGACTTTTACCCTCCACGCTGCCCTCCAGTGCTAAATTTGTGATCCCTTGATGCCTCAGAACGTGTCCTACCAAACAGTCCCTTCTTCTTGTCAAGTTGTGCCACAAACTCTTCTTCTCCCCAATTCTATTCAATACCTCCTCATCAGTTATGTGATCTACCCATCTAATTTTCAGCATTCTTCTGTAGCACCACATTTCGAAAGCTTCTATTCTCTTCTTGTCCAAACTATTTATTGTCCATGTTTCACTTCCATACATGGCTACACTCCATACAAATACTTTCAGAAACGACTTCCTCTCACTTAAATCTATACCCGATGTTAACAAATTTCTCTTCTTCGGAAACGCTTTCCTTGGCATTGCCAGTCTACATTTTATATCCTCTCTACTTCGACCATCATCAGTTATTTTGCTCCCCAAATAGCAAAACTCCTTTACTACTTTAAGTGTCTCATTTCCTAATCTAATCCCCTCAGCATCACCCGACTTAATTCGACTACATTCCATTATCCCCGTTTTGCTTTTGTTGATGTTCATCTTATATCCTCCTTTCAAGATACTGTCCATTCCGTTCAACAGCTCTTCCAAGTCCTTTGCTGTCTCTGACAGAATTACAATGTCATCGGCGAACCTCAACGTTTTTATTTCTGCTCCATGGACTTTAATACCTACTCCGAATTTTTCTTTTGCTTCCTTTACTACTTGCTCAATATACAGATTGAATAACATCGGGGAGAGGCTACAACCCTGTCTTACTCCCGTTCCAACCGCTGCTTCCCTTTCATGCCCATCGACTCTTATAACTGCCATCTGGTTTCTGTACAAATTGTAAATAGCCTTTCGCTCCCTGTATTTTACCCCTGCCACCTTTAGAATTTGAAAGAGAGTATTCCATTCAACATTGTCAAAAGCTTTCTCTATGTCTACAAATGCCAGAAATGTAGGTTTGCCTTTCCTTAATCTAGCTTCTAAGATAAGTCGTATGGTCAGTATTGCCTCACGTGTTCCAACATTTCTGCGGAATCCAAACTTATCTTCGCCGAGGTCGGCTTCTACCAGTTTTTCCATTCGTCTGTGAAGAATTCGCGTTAGTATTTTGCAGCTGTGACTTATTAAACTGATAGTTCGGTAATTTTCACATCTGTCAACACCTGCTTTCTTTGGGATTGGAATTATTATATTCTTCTTGAAGTCTGAAGGTATTTCGCCTGTCTTTTACATCTTGCTCACCAGATGTTAGAGTTTCGTCAGGACTGGCTCTCCCAAGGCTGTCAGTAGTTCTAATGGAATGTTGTCTACTCCCGGGACTTTGTTTCGACTCAGGTCTTTCAGTGCTCTGTCAAACTCTTCACGCAGTATCGTATCTCCCATTTCATCTTCATCTACATCCTCTTCCATTTCCATAATATTGTCCACAAGTACATCGCCCTTGTATAGACCCTCTATATACTCCTTCCACCTTTCTGCTTTCCCTTCTTTGCTTAGAACTGGGTTTCCATCTGAGCTCTTGATATTCATACAAGTGACTCTCTTTTCTCCAAATGTATCTTTAATTTTCCTGTAGGCAGTATCTATCTTACCCCTAGTGAGATAAGCCTCTACATCCTTACATTTATCCTCTAGCCATCCCTGCTTAGCCATTTTACACTTTCTGTCGATCTCATTTTTGAGACGTTTGTATTCCTTTTTGCCTGCTCCATTTACTGCGTTTTTATATTTTCTCCTTTGATCAATTAAATTCAATATTTCTTCTGTTACCCAAGGATTTCTACTAGCCCTCGTCTTTTTACCTACTTGATCCTCTGCTGCCTTCACTACTTCATCCCTCAGAGCTACCTATTCTTCTTCTACTGTATTTCTTTCCCCCATTCCTGTCAATTGTTCCCTTATGCTCTCCCTGAAACTCTGTACAACCTCTGGTTTAGTCAGTTTATCCAGGTCCCATCTCCTTAAATTCCCACCTTTCTGCAGTTTCTTCAGTTTTAATCTACAGTTCATAACCAATAGATTGTGGTCAGAGTCGACATCTGCCCCTGGAAATGTCTTACAATTTAAAACCTGGTTCCTAAATCTCTGTCTTAACCATTATATAATCTATCTGATACCTTTTAGTATCTCCAGGGTTCTTCCATGTATACAACCTTCTTTCATGATTCTTAAACCAAGTGTTAGCTATGATTATGTTGTGCTCTGTGCAAAATTCTACCAGGCGGCTTCCTCTTTCATTTCTTAGCCCCAATCCATATTCATCCACTATGTTTCCTTCTCTCCCTTTTCCTACACTTGAATTCCAGTCACACATGACTATTAAATTTTCGTCTCCCTTCACTACCTGAATAATTTCTTTTATCTCATCATACATTTCATCAATTTCTTCATCATCTGCAGAGCTAGTTGGCATATCAACTTGTACTACTGTAGTATGCATGGGCTTCGTGTCTATCTTGGCCACAATAATGTGTTCATTATGCTGTTGGTAGTAGCTTATCCGCAGTCCTATTTTTTTATTCATTGTAACACCCCACCCGTCACTTATCTGGATTTGGTGTGTGTTCACCCCAGGTAATTCACTAACAGATCAACAGAGAGTGCAAAACTGCCGCAATGTCGGATAACGCAAAGAAAGTAATAAGGCCCTGTGACTCCTGATTGAAATACGGTGGCAGTGTTGACATTAATTGGTTCAGAATTGATTCCTTTTAATTAAAAAGGAGTGCACATTGATGTTATATTCAGCTATTGGACACAGACGCAAATGTTGAACATAAAATTAATTAAGAAAGTGACTTGGGATTTCAACTACTTGATTGAAAACAGATGCAGTCGATTAGCACAGATTTATTTTAACTCACGACCTTCAATCATCACATTACATGACACTCCTAACAGGCAGTGGTAATAAATTGCGTTTGTGTGGAGTAAAGCGCGATAAATTAAAGTAATTCCTACCGACTGACCCAGGTGTAATGCGAAGTGCGAGAAGAATTCTACAATACACGGCCCATGAAACCCTCGTGGAAACTTTGCCGACGTGATCCAGCAAATTAATCAATGGCCCGAGCAGGCGCAATATCACCGAATGCAGCGTGGCAGAGCGGTGGCGTTGTGCGGACATCGGCCGACCTCGTGGTGCTGCAAGGCTGCGCTCGTCTTCTCACTCCTAGCTATCTTGCTCAGTACATAGCTGAACCAAAACTTCCTATCTCCAAGCTCATTCGTTCCGTTTGCTAAGTCCTAAACTGCAGAGATGCTCACTCTTTCTCAGGCAAGCTGAGTAAAGAACGCCACGTGCGCACTCTAGGCAAGCTGGGAACGGAAGACCTCTACGGAGGCTTCTCACAGTCCGCTCTTCGCCTCGGTTTCCCCTCCAGCAAAATCACTTACGCCAATTGCAGCGCAAGTCGCGTTAATTATGCGTCGCTTCCCAGTGTTGACCAATGCCTGCTCTGGGAAGTGAACAAATTCCCACAAAATTTCCCTTCCTCTAAACTTCTGCTATTTCGCTCCCCCCAGGCCTCTCAACAAGGTTAGCGTCTGCACAAACACCGATTTTTCCGGAATTCTGACTCTCAGGAGAGTACTTCAAATTCCTTGGTCCTACGTTCCCATCAGTGGCCGGCGTATTTCATGCTGTCACTCTTCACCTGATTTACTTCAGGCTCTGTGGACCGTGAACTCACTGTGAAGTTGCTATAGTCACGAACACACATATTTTGACCTCTCTTGGCCGCTCCACCGTAGCTTTGCGCGGCTTTCTCGCATGTTTCACAGAAAACGGGACGACGGACATTTATCAACAGGCGTAAAGTTCTCCGTCTGTTTTCCGGTACACCAGCACGGAGTCGGAGTCAACCACCCACTCACTGTCACTCATCTTAAGGCGGCTGGAGGCCGCACCGCGTTACCGCTTTCTCAGAGCTTGAGCCGCCTTAAGCTGCCCATTGTCGCTTCCCTTAGCCGCTCCCCCAGCGGCCACGGTCAATTCTGAGTACTTCCCTGGGGTAAACTAGCCTCCAGTAAATCGACGCGTTTCCACAAAGTTTTCATGTCGTGTGAATTACTTTAAAACCATCACCCGACATTAATTATTCCAATATGTCCATACTATACCCTCTACAAGATGCATTGTGCCTTGTCAGTCATTTTTGTTCAGCCCTACTGTTCGCTCAACGGGAGTTGGGTGATCTTTAATGACTTCATGTAAGGGGCATAGTTCTTGCCATCATACATCATTATTAAACCTGCTCCTGCATTACCCCTATTTGATTTTGTATTTATAACCCTGTATTCACCTGACCAAAAGTCTTGTTCCTCCTGCCACCGAACTTCACTAATTCCCACTATATCTAACTTCAACCTATCCATTTCCCTTTTGAAATTTTCTAACCTACCTGCCCGATTAAGGGATCTGACATTCCACACTCCGATCCGTAGATCGCCAGTTTTCTTTCTCCTGATAACGACATCCTTTTGAGTAGTCCCCGCCTGGGGATCCGAATGGGGGACTATTTTACCTCCGGAATATTTTACCCAAGAGGACGCCATCATCATTTAACCATACAGTAAAGCTGCATGCCCTCGGGAAAAATTACGGCTGTAGTTTCCACTTGCTTTCAGCCGTTCGCAGTACCAGCACAGCAAGGCCGTTTTGGTTAGTGTTGCAAGGCAGATGCATTGTGCCTTGTCAGTCATCATCCAGACTGTTGCCCCTGCAACTGCTGAAAAGACTGCTGCCCCTCTTCAGGAACCACACGTTTGTCTGGCCTCTCAACAGATACCCCTCCATTGTGGTTGCACCTACGGTACGGCCATCTGAATTGCTGAGGCACGCAAGCCTCCCCACCAACGGCGAGGTCCATGGTTTATGGGGGTCCTCAGGACACTTAAAAACCGATCATTCCCATCCTATGTGCTACGACCTTTCTGTGATGGAATGGATTACTTATCTAACAAGTGTCACAACTGTTGACTGCTGAACTTGTGCAGTCATGCACATTGCACAGTACGGACTGTGTAATGTTCAACTCAAACAATTGACGTCGTATTGCGATTCATCTGTCATTTGTAGCCGACCCCATTTACACCAAGACGCTTACAGCGCCATGTATTGGTAAAATTTTCGTTAAATATTTTTGTTCCATATCGTTTCCCCCTACGTCAATAGTATGTTGTCCAAATTTGACGTCGTACTGAGCAATGGGTCTCTTTCTAAAGCACACTGTATATGGACACACTGTATATAGAAAATGTACATCATGGATACTCACACACACACACACACACACACACACATACACACACACACACACACACACACACACACACACACAGATAGACATACATGTGCGCACTATATAAACAACCAACCACATACTCAATCACTTAAATTAATAGTGTGATTACGAGAGGGTCCCGATCCCGTCCCTACTGATGAACCATTTGTCGTCATGACTCGAGAGCCCGACTTTTAGCACCTCCAGCCCTCTCGATTTACGGATTAATTGACGCACCACATACGAAACAGCGCCAATGCTCTCGAGCAAACGCCTTATGTAATCCTCTATCGCGCTAGACTTTGAAGCTGCACGATGCACATCATTAGAACGCTTTTGTGTGGCACCTGCATCTATGCGGTACACTTACGTCTTTGACCTCGGCCCCACAAACTCCACAATCTGCCTCGTCTTTCAGTAAGTCGATAACCTTCTTGTTTCACGGTGTTATTCAGCGAGGATTATCAGCTGCATAGTCAGACATGTTGAATGTATTGGGATTGTACCTATTTACTTCATATGGACCGCAGTTTTCTCCCAGTGGAGAAAACTGCCTGCTTCAGTATCAAGTAACTCTGGATTAGCGAAGTCTGGCTTCACAAACTCTTGGTGAAAGGTGTACTTGTGAAGTTTGGAGAGGTCAAGAATACACATACTGATAGAGATAGGGTTCATGACCTCCACAGCGACTAGCCCTTGATTGAAGATAGTGGCCACTGGAAATTTGGCCTCGTGATATAATCTCTTGCGCCACAACGCCTTCCCCGACGGTGAGCTAAATGAATTTCGCGATATTCCTTACCTTTTTCCATTGTTTCCCTGAAAACTGAGTTGTTCATTAACTTATTAAAATCTTTTTAGAAATCACACATCTCAATGGCCTCTTTTGGAGTTTGAGTCAATTTACTCCTTCAGCCAGCTTGAATTGTCGATGGAGATGGCACAAGTTTCGTCCCCAACCTGACACATTTCTGGAGATTTCTGTGGTGCGGAATTTTCTGGGGTGCAGAATGTATCTCTGCTTGTACCACAGCATGGTTTTCAACTTGGGAATGGAATCTTTTCATAGCACTAGCCGCTCTGGACACAGTGGTAAGTGGCAGTGCACTCGATGCAAATACGTGCGATATTTCAGGTCTGCTACCGGGATATATCCCTCACCAGAATCCCCAGTCCCGTCTGGACATCCATTGGAACCATCCTGTCGACAGAGACTGCTGCATGGCTTTCCCCTAGAGGTTTCTTGCATCTAATGTAACTTAAATCGTCAGATAGCCTGTACTTCACCTTGATAATTCGTGAGTTATTCGCCTAGGCGAACCTATGCACACCCTGGCAAAGTCCCCTGCGAATCCTGCGTTCACAGAAGAGCAACACGCCCACATAGGTCAACAGTTCGATATCAACACTCATCTTCCTTAAAACAGCGTCCCACGAAAGCCATGGCATGGTGAAATAGAAGGCTGGATCCAAAAGGTGTATGTGCCCAGGCATAAAGTCCAGAACTTCTACCGAGTGAGGTGGTGCAGTGGTTAGCACATTGGACTCGCATTCGGAAGGACGGCGATTCAAATCCGGGTCCAGCCATCCTGATTTAGGTTTTCCGTGATTTCCCTAAATCGCTTCAGCCAAATGCTGGGGTTCTTCCTTTGAAAGAGCATGGCCCACTTCCTTTCCCATCCCCCCTCCCCCCCCCCCCAACCAACCAACCAACCAGAGCTTCTCAGATATGTTTCAAAGCAGGTGTTCATTGGTATTCATGTATCATCTTACATATTCTCCTAATTCAGGGATGTTGAACTACTGCCAAATATTCACTGCATGCTCATACTCCACATCCATTAAGGCAGAACCCGTTAGTTTACTGCAGAGTGCAGTTATGTCAAGCAATGTGGTTTCCTGGAGTCTCTCATCTGAATCCAGGTATTCATAAGAAATACCACCTTCTATGTCACTAGAGGAAACTTTGCATCATTGGCATATGCGGTGTTGGTGAGACACTTATCCTCCTAACACATCGTCTCAGCAAGTTTCTGAAAACACACGTGTGTGAAACAGAGCAGATTCAGTAAGCAGAGCGTTAGTTTGATGGGGGTTATCGTATAGAATGAAATGTACTTTCCCGCGGTTTCAAGAACGACACTAACCATATCACCCTTCAAACCGAAATCGCTGAAATGTTCAACAAGAAAGTGAGCATCGTGTCCACTCAAATTACAGAAGACAGGTATGTGTCATGGCTGTTATTACTTCAAATCACATGTGTTATGGGCTGTGCCATGGAACCTCCCTGTCAGATGACAATGGTCTCTATGTAGAGTTTCCGCTTTTTTATGCGATGACAACCCACAAATATGGATATCAACTGCCTGCTCATGTAAGGCAGCATTCTCGTGCGCGTTGCTCACGGGACATTGTGTACGGCCCCAGCGAGCACGCAGAAGTGCCGCAACACGACGTGGCATGGACTCGACTAAAGTCTGAAGTAGTGCTGGAGGGAACTGATTCGTAAGAGTACGAGGGGGTGGAGATCTCTTTTGGACAGTAGGTTGCAAGGCATCCCAGATATGCTCAATAATGTTCGTGTCTGGGGAGTCTGGTGGGCAGCGGAAGTGTTTAAACGCAGAAAAGTGTTCCTGGAGCCACTCTGCAGCAATTCTGGACGTGTGGTGTGTCGCATTGTCCTGCTGGAACTGCTGAAGTCCGTCGCAATACGTAATAGATATGAATGGATGCAAGTGCTCAGACAGGATGCTTACTTACGTATGTGTCACCTGTAAGAGTCGTATCTAGATGTATCAGGGGTCCCATATCACTTCAATTGCACACGCCCCACACCATTACAGAGCCTCCACCATCTTGAGAACTCCCCTGCTGACTCGCAGGGTCCATGGATTCATGATGTAGTCTCCATACCCGTACACGTCTATCCACTCGATACAATTTGAAGCGAGACTCGTCCGAACAGGCAATATATTTCCAGTCATCAACAGTCCAATGTCGGTGTTGACGGATGTTACGAGGCGTAAAGCTTTGTGTCGTGCAGTCATCAAGGGTACAAGAGTGGGCCTTCGGCTCTGAAAGTCCATATCGATGATGTTTCGTTGAATGGTTCACACGCTGACACTTTTTGATGGCCCAGCACTGAAATCTGCAGCAATTTGTGGAAGGGTTGCACTTCCGTCACGTTGAACGATTCTCTTCAGTTGTCGTTGATCCCGTTCTTTCTTTATCTTTTTCCGGCCGCACCGATGTCGGAGACTTGATGTTTTACCGGATTCCTGATATTCACGGTACACTCGTGAAATGGTCGTGCGGGAATGTCCCCACTTCATCGCTACCTCGGAGATGCTGTGTCCCACCGCTCGTGCGCCGACTGTAACACCACATTAAAACTCAACTAAAATCTTGATAATCTGCCACTGTAGCAGCAGTAACCGACTTAACACCTGCGCCAGACATTTGTTGTCATTTGTAAGCGTTGCCGGCCGCAGCGCCGTATTCTGCCTGTTCACATAAATCTCTGTAGTTGAATACAGATACATAAACCATTTTCTTTGGCGCTTCAGTATACAACCTCTCTTGCATTTCAGTGGAAGCAGAGGTGAGGTTGTAGCTTGGTTAGTTCTTGATTAGTATTTAGTTGCTTAATTAGTTGTTGTTGGCACTTTTTTGTTTAAAGCAATCTGCCTGACTCAGTAAAATTTCCTTATTTTTAGTTTTGGAGTACTATCTGGAACGATCTGCTATTTATAGACAATGCTGTGAATTTGTAACAGCGTTTACTTGCTTTTTTTCGTACTGATTGGTAAATTCTGTCTGTCTTTTGTCTATTGTCATTTACACGAATTTTTCACTGCACTTTTATGTTACAGACACGATGCTGGTAGTCATTTGTTTCTCCGTTTTCCTTACGACTTACCACCGAACCGAAAAGTATGAATTTGTTCAGTTGTGTTTTCAGTTTATTTGTGTGTGTGTGTGTGTGTGTGTGTTTATTGTATGTTGTTTGACAGCTCGCTTAGAGTGATAAATAATGTTCTGTTGCAGAGCACTGTTTGATCATTGATGAAAATTTTTGCTGTTGTTGTTGTTGTGGTCTTCAGTCCTGAGACTGGTTTGATGCAGCTCTCCATGCTGCTCTATCCTGTGCAAGGTTCTTCATCTCCCAGTACCTACTGCAACCTACATCCTTCTGAATCTGCTTAGTGTTTTCATCTCTTGGCCTCCCTCGACGATTTTTACCCTCCACGCTGCCCTCCTATATGTTATAATATTTTGGCTGTGATAATTTTCGTTTATTTTTAATAAATGGTACAGACGTTTGCTGTGCTTTATGATGGAGGTCTGTTTCTATGTCATTAGGGTGCTGGCACTTTTCAATGAAGCGATCTGCAGGTATGGAGCGTGTACTGTCACTTTGCAGTGCTCTTATATGTTGGGAATATCTTATTCTGGAGCTTCAACACGACTGTCCACATACACTGATTCAGAATATTCGCAGGTTAACTAGTATGTGTCTGCTGTGCTGAATTTATCTGAGGTTCTGTTGGGTGTTTGTAATCTTTTCTGTATTGTTCTGTTAGGTGTTTGTAATCTTTTCTATATTGTTTGCCCTATACGCCATTTGTATTCCTTGTTTTCTCACAATGTTTCCTGTCCTATGAGTTTTTGTTGCTAATTGTCAATGTGCCATATGTCCCTGTTGTTTGTAGTTTCCCCATCTTGTGTTCTTTGTATGCTGTTTGCTATATGATCATTACCGCTGTCTGGTGCTGTAATATTGTTACATGTATCTTGCATGTCACATTTTTATTTTATGGACCAATTGGTCTACTCTGTTTAGTTGTTTTCATTTCCATTGAATTTTACACAACTATTCCCGCAAAACAGTGGCAAGTTCAGGAAACTATGACAGAGGTGAATCACGTTCACGTGCCCTTCTCACCAAAGTAGACCATAAAGGCTCAATAACATGGAGGTCTAGTGGCTGTGGTAGGCAGGGCACACGCGACAATTCATCCTGGTGCTCAAAAACCAGTTCCTGGCGATGCGAGCCGTGTGAAGTGAACATGAACTCTGTCGTCTTGGAACACAATACCACCACTGGCAAGGGAAACTCCCCAATGCACCCCGTCAGACTTAGTGGTAAAATGTCACTGCAGATAGCGCATCAAAAACTGAACACAGATCAAGCATGAAAACAGGAGCAAGGTGTACTGAACCGTGTAAAGAAAGCAAAACAGAAAGATAAAGATGTGCAACATCGAGCTAACTTCAACAGCAACGGCATCGTCGTTGTGTGGTCAAGATGTTGGACCTCAAAGTGGGTTCCCGTCCCATTTTTTTCACAAAATTATGAACTTTCCATCCGGTCATTGATGTTGTCTGTGAGGCTTCTGTACTCTTGGCAGTTGTCATACTATACGTTGGTTATAGAATATGAGTCATGTGGTAAAAACGTATTACCGTTGCAAGTAAATATGATGAACAGCGAGAGCAGGCGAGATGCCGCGTAGACCTTTCACAGAAATGAAAACCATAAATAAACAGGTGTGAACAATGTTGCAACTAAGGAATTCAACGGTCAAAACTACCAAAAGCGGAACGCAAGTCTTAACATCTACAACATGTCGAACAAATAGGAGGTACGTACGTCTGGAGGTCTCTTTCTTACACCTCGCTATTGCAAACGGACGTTACACCACGACACAGACACAAATCTGAATACCGAACAGACATGTCGATGACCGAATGGGTAGTCCATAATTTCGTGAAAGAAAAGGGCACGACGGAGATTTGAACACGGGTCCCCTACTTCGCCATCCAACACCATGACCACATAACCACGACGCCCTGACTGTTGAAACTCACTAGATTTTGCCCTGGCCGGCGGGATTAGCCGAGCGGTCTTAGGTGCTGCAGTCGTGGGCTGTGCGGCTGGTCCCGGCGGAAGTTCGAGCCTCCCTCGGGCATGGGTGTGTGTGTGTTTGCCCCTAGGCTAATTTAGGTTAAGTGGTGTGTAAGCTTAGGGACTGATGACCTTAGCAGTTAAGTCCCATAAGATTTCACACACATTTGAACATTTTTGATTTGGCCCTTCGTAAGTGTGGTCCATTCACTGTTTCTGTTTTCCTTCTTTTTTCACAGTTTAGAACACCTTCTTCCTGTTTTCATGCTTGATATGTTTTCAGTTTTTGACGGACTATCCACTGGGCTGTCTTACCACTACATCTGAGGAGGATCTGATGGAAAGTTTCAAAATGGTTCAAATGGCTCTGAGCACTATGGGACTTAACATCTGAGGTCAGCAGTCCCCTAGAAGTTAGAACTACTTAAACCCAACTAACCTAAGGACATCACAGACATCCATGCCCGAGGCAGGATTCGAACCTGCGAAGCGGTCGCGTGGTTGCAGACTGAAGCGCCTAGAACCGCTCGGCCACACCCGCCGGCTGGAGAGTTTCCCTTGTGAAAAACATACATTGTACTATGCGATGGATCTGATATGCAAAAATGGTCACATGATCCTTGGCAATAATGCGACCTTGCTGAGTGACCATGGGGTCCATGGAACACCACGATATGGCTACCCAAATCAACACCGAACCCCTGACAATTTTCAATCTTTGGACATTAACTCGACCAAAAGTTGGAAACAATGTGAAGTAAGCCTCGTCCGACTAAATGACTTTCGTCCGTTGCTCCATAGTCCAGGTCTTATGGCTTAGGCACAACGTTTTCCTGTTACGGACATTTGCATCGCTGACTAGTGGTTTCAGAATTCCAGCTCGCCTTACATTTCCTTGTTTAGTGTTGTTTGTGTGCTGGAGTGTTTGTGCATGTGACATACAGTTCTCTAGTAACTTTTGCAGCTGTCGTCGTCTTACTTTTCGTCACAGTCCTCTTTACTGGCCTTCTATTGCGATCACCCAATACACTTTCGTCCGTGTTGTGACTTACCGGATGATGTTTTCCGCTATCTCTGTATTCGGTATAAATCTTCGATACGGTGCCACTTGAAATTCCAAACGTTTCTGTTCCCATGGTTACGGAAGCACTAGCCATGTGAGTAGCGACAATTTGCCCACGTTCGAATTCACTTAGCACTGACATAGTTCACTAAAACTACACAGAACGCTGTTCTCAACGCGACTTACACTTGCAACTTATTAAGTGTATGACACAGATACCGTTCGCGGTCAGATACAACAGCGCAAGTTGCAGGCTTGGCTAGCATCTATATTTATGTTCAAGAATATATTTCTCGCGGTTTTCCCATATTTTTGACCAACGCCTGTATGTGAGGTCTGTTTTGCACTTAAATTATTGTCCTGTCAAGTACTTCGAAGATCTCTAACTCTAACAGCGAAACTCAGAAGAGTTCGGTCAAACAGCGTATCTACTTCAGCACGTGCTCGTCGATCTTCGAGCTCCTACAATCCCGTAATGAAGCTGCAGCGAGAACCGCGTTGTTGAACAAGGGTGAGCGCTGCGGATGGTAGCTGTGTCAACGAAGCGTACCTTTGGCACATAAATCGTGTTAGCGTTTTGTTCTTTATGACGCTACTTGGAACAAACGGCACTGTAGAAATGGCTCTGAGACAACAGCGTGCGTTTACAGACGCGGGACGAGGTAGAGACAGCTTCTTATGGGCAGAAGATAGGAACACACGCGGTAGGAGTACTCAAGTACCTCTCCCGATGAATTTTTCAACCATCTATTTTTCTTGGTATTTTCTGTTCAGTTTTTGGCCCCCTCTATACCTGTACTATTTGCAGGGGCCTACTTCGTTACCCCTACGGTACGGCTCCAAATGAGACCCCAGAAAAAGTGCTGAGCAAACATCGTGTTTTCTTGGAGGTCTTCTAGACGCCAGTAAAGTATAGTTCTCTGTTTCAGCTGCTCCGTGGCAACAAGTCCTTCAGGTCCAATGAGGAGTAGAAATAACACGAGTTCCTGCCTTAGATAAAAATGCAACCTATAATATTTTGTAATATTCGTTTCACGTCCTTTTGGAGTACGTTAGGTTAATAATATGCCTCAGATTATGTTATATTGTGTCGAATCGATGCAGTGACAGATTTCCGTCGGTTAATGAAAGGTATCACTACAGAATTTCAGAAATCACTAACGGAGCTAATTTCTTTTACGAGGACACGCTGACAAGGGAAACTCCTCATCGCATTCCCCACAGATTTAGTGGTAAAATGCCCCTGTAGACATCCCACCAAAACCTAAACACAGGTCAAGCATGAAAACAGGAAGAAGGTGTACTGAACTGTGAAGAAAGAAGCAAAATAGGAACAGGGAACGGTCCAAGCTCAAGATGTGCAACATCGAAAAGATTCCAAGAACCAAGGGTGTCGTTGTTGTGTGGGCACAATGTTGGACTGCAAAGGGGAAGATCCATGTTCAAATCTCCCTCGTACTGCTTTTTTCACCAAATTATGAACTTTCCGTTCGGTCACTGACAGTGACTGTTCTCCTTCTGTAGTCTTGGCATTTGTCATACTGTACATTGGTTATGGAATATGAGTCATGTGATAAGTATACATTATTGCCGCAAGTAAAACTGATGAATAGTGAGAGCAGGTGGGATGCTGCATAAACCTCACACAAAAATGAAAACAACAAATAAATGGGTGTGAACTATGTTACAACATTCAAGAGTCAAAACATCCAAAATGAAATCCAAGAGTCATAACATATGTTACTTGTGTAGAACAAATAGGTCTGTATGTCTGGAGGTCTCTTTCTAACATCTCACTGTTGCAAATGGACGTTACACCATACACGTCAATGATCCGACAGGCAGTGCATAGATTTGAAGGGAAAAAAAGGGAAGTTTGAACATGGCTCTTTCCCTTTGCAGTACAACATGGTGACCACACAACCACAATGCTGGGATAGCTAGATGTTGCACATCTTAAGTTTGAACTGTTCACTGATTCTATTTTGCTTCTTTTTTCACACTTCAGTACACCTTCTTCCTGTTTTCATGCTTAATCTGAATATTTCATTTTGATGAAATTTTGGGTCCCTACTAGGGTTATGTTTGGTAATTCAAATCGTTACTGGACTATTTTTAGCTATACATTATACATCAAATATTGAAATAGCATTTAGTAGTGTAGTACAAACCTGCCGAGACGTAAATAATGGTTGAATTATTCGAACCTTACATGCAAATGGAGCTTCTATATTTTTTATTTGTATTTATTTGCATGTAGGATAAGGAATTTACTATGGATCTTACATATACATACACACCTGCATAATTGGTACAGTAATTCTATTCTTAGTTATAGCAACTGCATTTATAGGATACGTTTTACCTTGAGGTCAAATATCATTTTGAGGTGCGACGGTAATTACTAATTTATTATCAGCAATTCCGTATTTAGGAACAGATTTAGTTCAATGAGTGTCAGGAGGATTTGCTGTTGATAACGCAAAATTAAATCGATTTTTTACATTCCATTTTGTACTACCATTTATTATTGCTGCCATGGCAGCAATTCATTTATTCTTTCTTCACCAAACAGGGTCTAATAATCCCTTAGGTCTAAATGGAGATATCGAAAAAATTCCATTTCACCCATACTTTACTTTCAAGGATTCTATTACATTTGTATTAATAACATCATTATTAATTATACTGTGCTTGATTAATCCTTACCTCCTAGGAGATCCAGATAATTTTGTACCTGCTAACCCATCAGTAACCCCAGTTCATATTCAACCAGAATGATATTTCTTATTTGCATACGCAATTCTATGATCACTTCCTAATAAGCTAGGAGGTGTTATTGCATTATTCTTATCAATTAGAATCTTAATAATTTTACCATTTTATAATAAAAACACCATTTTGAGGTATTCAATTCTATCCTATTAATCAGATTTTATTCTGAATTATAGTAGTTGTTGTATGCTTATTAACATGAATTGGTAAACGACCTGTAGAAGAACCTTATATTATAACAGGACAAATCTTAACAATTATCGACTTTACATACTTCTTAATTAATGTCCATGTTGCAAACGCATGAGATAAACTAATTAAGGAATAATAAGTTAATTAGCTTAGGAAAAGCATATGTTTTGAAAACATAAAACTAGAAGTTTAATTCTTCTATTACCTTTTCTTAAAAAGTTTCACTAAATAAATGAGATAAATAAAATCTTTAAACCAACAAAGAAAATAAAAAAATTCAAAGATAAAGGTAAAAAACTTTTTCAAGCTAAGTATATTAACTTATCATAACGAAAACGTGGTAATGTACCCCGAACTCAAATAAAGCCAAAGGATATAACAGCAAGCATAATAAAAACTATAAAAGAATAAAAATCACCACCTACAAAAATTAAAGCTAATAATATTCTCATAAAAACAATTCTAGTATACTCAGCTAAAAAAATTAAAGTAAATCCTCCCGCACCATACTCAATATTAAAAGCTGAAACTAATTCAGATTCACCCTCGGCAAAGTCAAAAGGAGTACAGTTAGTTTCAGCTAAACAAGAAGCAAAACAAGCTAAAGCTAAAGGAAAAGAAATAATAATAAATCAACAATAAAGCTGATAATTTATAAAATCAAACGTGTTAAATCTGCCAATTAAAATAATTAAAGATAATAAAATTGAAGCAAAACTAACCTCATATGAAATTGTTTGAGCAACAGACCGAAGAGAACCTAATAAAGAATAATTTGAATTAGTAGACCAACCAGCAATTATAACGGTATAAACACCTCATCTAGTACAACATAAAAAAACAAAAATCCATAAAAAAAGAAAATATATATAGGTTGAGTAGGGGAAAATTACTCAAACAGCCAAAGAAATTATTAAATTAAAAACAGGAGAAAAATAATAAAGTAAATAATTAGATATAATAGGAATTGGCTGCTCCTTACAATTTAACTTAATAGCATCACTAAAGGGTTGTGGAATTCCTACAAATCCTACTTTATTTGGACCCTTTCGAATTTGGATATAACCTAAAACCTTACACTCCAATAAAATTAAAAAAGCAACACTAATTAAAACACAAATAACTAATAAAAGAAAATTCAAAATAGACATAAATAAATCATAAAGTATCAATATTATTTGTAGAAAAAATCTACATAAATGAATTCTAAATTCACACATTAATCTGTCAAAATAGTAAATTAATTAATATTAATCAATATAATAAAAAATATTTCAACCATATGGTCTTTTCGTACTGATATGGATTAATAATCTTAGAATAGAAACCGACCTGGCTCACGCCGGTCTGAACACAGATCATGTAAGAATTTAAAGGTCGAACAGACCTAATCACTGGGCTCCTGCACCCAAAATTTTTCTTAATCCAACATCGAGGTCGCAATCTGCTTTGTCAATATGAGCTCTCAAAAACAATTACGCAGTTATCCCTAAGGTAACTTAATCTTACGATCATAAATTATGGATCAAAACAACAAACATAAATAAATGATATAATAATGAAGAGTTTATTTATTCTTCATCTCATCCCAACAAAACATCATCATTAAATGAAGAAAGACAAACAAAAAACTATATAAAAGTAAAATATTAAGCTCTATAGGGTCTTCTCGTCCGAAAGAAGAATTTAATCCTTTTGACTCAAAAGTTAAATTCAAAAATTTATTAAGAGACAGTTGATTTCTCGTCAAGCCATTCATTCCAGCCACTAATTAAGAGACTAATGATTATGCTACCTTTGCACGGTCAAAATACCGCGGCTCTTTAAAAATCCACTCAGTGAGCAGGCCAGACCTCAAAGTATTTTCAAGAGGACATGTTTTTGATAAACAGGCGGAAATCAATTTTAACTAGTTCCTTATAATAAATTTACAAGGTAAAAATTATATACAAATAAATATACTAATTCTATCATTATTACAAAAATTTTAAAATTAAATTAATAATCTTAATAAAAAACCTAAAATATTTATAAAATCAAAATAAAAATAATGAACTAAAACGTAATCTTAAAGATAGCTGGTGTAAAGCTTACTATTATATTTTTATAAAACAAATTATCGGCTATTAACTTCAAAGCTTATCCCTTAAACAATAAATAAGTTAATATTTATACTTAAAAAATTAAATAAAAACAATTAACTTCAAAAAATTAAGTTTTTTTTAAGAAACTAGATATCTTAGGAAATGACTAACATCTCATTTCTATAAATAATTTAATAATAATTATGATACATTAACTATAAATTATTTATAACTCAACCCAAATTGAGACAAGTAAAATAAATACCAAAATTTTGATAAACCCTGATACAAAAGGTACAACGAATAAAATCAACTTTTAAAAATTTTAAATAATATTTCATAAAATACTTACATTACCAATAAACTATAATTTAAAAAATCAATTCTACAAAACATACTAAGACAAAAGTCAACAAAATTATTTATGTTAAATAATTAAATAAACAAAAAATAAATATAATAAAATAAATAATCGAGGTATCCTGATTTGCACAGAAAAACTTTCAGTATAAGTGAAACACTTTACTAATAACTTATATCTTGAAACTCTTCCTAGATACACTTTCCAGTACATCTACTATGTTACGACTTATCTCATCTAAATTGAAGCTACTTTAAAATAATAAAATAGAATAAACAATAATGAGAGCAACGGGCGATGTGTACACACCTCAGAGCCAATATCAGTTAAATAAAATAATTTAAATTACTATCAAATCCACATTCATTAACAGTATTTCACCATCAAATCCGTTATAAACAAAAATCTATTGTAACCCACCTCCTCTTAACTGTAAGCTGCACCTTGTCCTGAAATACTCTATAATTATAAATCTTGAGAATTATAACTCTAAAAAGATTCTCTGATAACGGAGATATACAAACAACTAAATTAAGTAGAGTAAATCGTGTATTAACAACCACGGGGTAGGTTCCTCTGAATGGAATGAGATACTGCCAAATTCTTTGGGTTTAAAGACCTTAACTAATAGTACCCTGGTAAATATAATTAACATTTAACATAATAGGGTATCTAATCCTAGTTTATTATTTAAATTTCACAGATTCATCAAAAGAGCTACAAATAAATTTTAACATTTCACCTTACAAATTTATATTTTAACCCTAAAAATATAAACAACTGTTTTAACCAATAATATTCACTTGTATCAATTGTAAAACGGCGGCTGCTGGCACGAATTGTGCCATCACTAAATCAATTGTTAAATCCAAAATCACTTGATAATTAAATCAAATTACTGCAGAAAGAACATTTAGTGTAAAAAAACTTACATATAATACAAAGAAAAATTGAATAAACAAGCAAGAATAAAACTTTTAAAAACAAAAAATAAGAAATTTGAAAATTTATAAAATTAAGAAAAAATGAAAGATTCAAATATTTAAAGAAAAAAAAAGAAAAAATCACAAACACTAACAAAAAAAAAAAAGAAACATGCCCACGTATGACCACAACAACTTCTCTATTATATATAAATAAAGATTAATATGGAACATGTATACTGAAAAATGTATTATATTCTTTCTTATTTAATCTTTCTTTTCACTAATAATAAAAAAAGATTAAATAATATAATAAATATATTTTATACAATTATGTAAATTAATGTAATATGTTATTAATATAAAATTAAGTTTATATTAAATCAATTTAAATACTTATTACTTAAATAATTTAATTATAAATAATTATATAATTATATTATTATAATTAATATAATATTTTATATTTAAGATTATTTATTTTATTTATTATATCCAATTATAATAATATCTAATATTAAATTACATATTATTATATATATTATTATACAATAATCTATTTTAAGCTAAAAACATAAGTAGCTATAATCCTAGGTAAATAAATGTATTAAAAGAATCGTTTAATAATAATAAAATAGCATTATAAGTATTTAAATTTAATTAAATGTAATATATTAATGTAAATTATTTCTTATATATATATATACAAATTAACTGATCGAGATAAATTAATTAGGAATAACCAAAATAATACATAAACAAAATTTAAATTTTTTTTTTTAATTTGTATGTTAAATAAATGAAGTGCCTGATTCAAGGATTACCTTGATAGGGTAAATCAAGTAAATAAAAATTACCTTCATTAAAAATTACATAAGACAGAATTAAACTACCTCCTTTACTACCAAAAACTATTGTGCATCATACACCTTAATATAAAAAGGTAAGCTAAACAAGCTAATGAGTTCAAACCCCATTTCTAGAGGTATCAATCCTCTCCTTTTTAATGACCAACAACTCTACAAAACTTCTCTTCCTATCAACATTGATGATAGGAACGATCCTGTCCATTTCATCAAATTTCTGATTTGGAGTTTGAATAGGACTTGAGATCAACTTACTTTCATTTATTCCGCTCCTAACAAGAAATAAAAATATAATAATAAATGAGTTGTCAATTAAATATTTTACTCTCCAAGCAATAGCATCGACAATACTGTTATTTTCAATTTTGTTGATTCAAATAAAGTATCCAATAGGGTGAGAAACAGAATTTATTCCATCAATAATAATCAGTTGTAGATTATTGTTAATGATTGGGGCTGCACCTTTTCATTTCTGATTTCCAGAAGTAATAGGAGCTTCGAGACGAAATAATTGTTTAACACTAATAACATGACAAAAAATTGCCCCAATAATGGTATTACCTTATTGTATTCAACTTACAACTTTCATTTGAACAATTATCATTTTAAGGATTATTATTGGGGCAATAGGAGGTTTAAATCAATCATCTCTAACCCAGCTTCTAGCATATTCTTCAATTAGACATTTAGGGTGAATAATTAGATCCCTAACAGTCAGAGAAACCATCTGAGAACTATATATTATTATTTACTCACTATTAAGATTAATCATGGTTTTATTATTTAAGCAAATAAACCTATTTTTTATAAACCAAATTTATTCAGCCAGAAATATAAAAACTGAAATTAAATTCATAATATTCCTATCTCTCCTATCCCTAGGTGGTTTAACGCCATTTCTTGGATTTCTACCAAAATGAATTGTAATACAATCCATAATAGAAAACAACATAACAACTATTATAACCATTATAGTTGTATTAACTGCAATTACACTTTATTATTACATACGTATTAGATTCTCAGCCCTAATTATATCATATACAGAAAATTCATGATCTATAAAGATAAAGTCTCAAAAATCAAGAATTATTCTTCCTATAACAGTACTAATTTCAACAATAGGATTGATCTCAACATCAACCTTAATTTCATTATACTAAGGACTTAAGGTAATTAAACTAATAACCTTCAAAGTTATAATTAAAAGAATAATATTTTAGGCCTTAGTAAAATTTTACACCTCTAGAATTGCAGCTGAGAATCATAACTGAATATAAGACCTGGTAAGAGAGAAAACATCTCATAAGTAGATTTACAGTCCACCACCTAAAATTCAGCCATCTTACCACAAAAATTATTATTCTCAACAAACCATAAGGACATTGGTACTTTATACTTCCTATTTGGAGCATGAGCAGGAATAGTAGGAACATCAATAAGAATACTTATTCGTGCTGAACTTGGTCAACCAGGATCTCTAATTGGAGATGACCAAATTTATAATGTTACAATTACAGCCCACACATTTGTAATAATTTTTTTTATAGTAATACCTATTATAATTGGTGGATTTGGTAACTGACTTGTACCATTAATAATTGGTGCACCAGATATAGCATTCCCACGAATAAATAATATAAGTTTTTGATTACTACCACCTTCATTAACCCTTCTTCTTACATCTTCTATAGTAGATAATGGTGCTGGTACAGGATGAACAGTTTACCCCCTCTAGCAGGAGCTATCACACACGGGGGTGCATCTGTAGACCTAGCTATTTTCTCGCTCCACTTAGCAGGTGTATCATCTATTCTTGGTGCAGTAAACTTCATTACAACAGCAATTAATATACGATCAGAAAGTATAACTTTAGATCAAACACCTTTATTTGTATGATCTGTTGCTATTACAGCCCTTCTCCTCCTTCTTTCACTTCCAGCAGGAGCTATTACTATACTATTAACAGATCGAAATTTAAATACATCATTCTTTGACCCTGCGGGAGGGGGTGATCCAATTTTATATCAACACCTATTTTGGTTCTTTGGACACCCAGAAGTTTACATTTTAATTCCACCCAGATTTGGGATTATCTCTCACATTGTATGTCAAGAAAGAGGAAAAATTGAATCATTGGGAACATTAGGTATAATCGATGCTATGTTATCAATTGGACTAATAGGATTTATTGTGTGAGCACATCACATATTCACAGTAGGAATGGATGTTGACACATGAGAATATTTTACATCAGCAACAATAATTATTGCCGTACCTACAGGAATTAAGGTATTCAGATGATTAGCTATACTATACGGAACTAAATTCAAGTTCAATCCACCATTATTATGAGCTTTAGGATATATTTTCCTATTCACAATTGGTGGATTAACAGGATTAGTATTAACAAATTCATCACTTGATATTGTATTACATGATACATATTATGTAGTAGCCCACTTCCATTATGTATTATCTATAGCTGCAGTATTTGCAATTATAGGAGGTGTTATTAAATGATACCCACTATTTACAGGATTAACTATAAATAATACATGATTAAAAATCCAATTTACAATTATATTCATCGAACTAAACTTAACATTCTTCCCTCAACACTTCTTAGGGTTAGCAGGAATACCACGACGATATTCGGACTACCCAGATGCATATACATCGTGAAATGTAGTATCAAGAATTGGGTCTACAATTTCTGTTGTAGGAATCATTATATTCATTGTAATTATATGAGAAAGAATGGTTACAAACCAAGCAATCACATTTAGAGCTAATATAAGAAGATCAACAGAATGGCTACAAAATAACCCGCCTGCAGAACACAGTTACTCGGAATTACCATTAATTTCTAGATTCTAATATGGCAGATTAGTGCAGTAGATTTAAGCTCTACAAATAAAGGTTTGACCTTTTATTAGAAAAATTCATTAATGGCAACATGATCAAATTTATCCCTTCAAGATGGAGCTTCACCATTAATGGAACAACTATCATTCTTCCATGATCATACTATGGTCATATTATTATTAATTACAGTAATTGTAGGTTATGCCCTAAGTTATATATTATTTATTGCCTATACAAACCGAAACATACTTCATGGACACTTAATTGAAACAATCTGAACAGCATTACCAGCAATTACCCTAATTTTTTTTGCACTTCCATCATTACGACTATTATATTTACTTGATGATTCAGTAAATGCAATAATCACAATTAAAACCATTGGACGACAATGATACTGAAGATATGAATAGTCAGACTTTATAGATGTAGAATTTGACACTTATATAACACCAGAACAAGACCTAGAAAACGACGGATTTCGACTTCTAGATGTAGATAACCGAACAATTCTACCAATAAATACAGAAGTACGAGTATTAACAAGAACATCAGACGTTCTCCACTCATGAGCAGTTCCTGCATTAGGAGTTAAAATTGATGCAGCGCCAGGTCGACTAAACCAAGGAACATTTACAATAAACCGACCTGGATTATTCTTTGGACAATGCTCAGAAATCTATGGAGCAAACCACAGATTCACACCAATTGTCACTGAAAGAACTTCAGTAAACTTATTTATCAAGTGATTATCTAAGATAATCTAAGGAGTTAGTTAAAACATATAACATTAGAGTGTCAATCTAAAATAACTAAACAATTAGTACACCTTGAAATGCATCAGATGGCTGAAAGTAAGTAATGGTCTCTTAAACCAAACAATAGTAAATTAACGACTACTTCTGAAGGGGAAATTTAATACAAATCCCTCAAATATCCCCTCTCATATCATTCTCCCTATTCATTATATTTTCGGCTACATTAATTCTATTTAATCAAATAAACTTTTTCTCATTTAAGCCAAATCTTATTAAAAGAGCAGAAAAAAGAGCAATTGAGATAAAAAACTTAAACTGAAAATGGTAACAAACTTATTCTCAACATTTGACCCATCAACTAATATCTTCAATTTATCATTACATTGAAGTAGAACATTCTTAGGATTATTATTAATCCCATCAATGTTTTAACTTACACCATCACAAATTAATATTATTTGAAATAAACTAAACTTAACCCCTACACAATGAATTTAAAACACTACTAGGACCAAAATCATTTAATGGAACAACATTCATCATTATCTCAATTTTCATTATAATACTATTTAATAATTTTATAGGATTATTCCCTTACATCTTTACTAGAACAAGACATTTAGCATTAACATTTGCAATCACTCTACCTATATGATTATGATTCATGTTATTTGGATGAATTAACCATACCAATCACATATTTACACACCTTGTTCCACAAGGAACACCTCCTACATTAATATCATTTATAGTATTAATTGAAACAATTAGAAATGTCATTCGACCAGGTACACTAGCAGTACAACTAGCAGCAAATATAATTGCAGGACACTTACTATTAACATTACTAGGAAATACAGGACCATCTATAGCAATAAACTTAATTTCACTATTAATTAGTGGACAAATACTTCTGTTAATTCTAGAATCAGCAGTGGCAATAATTCAAGCTTATGTTTTCTCAATTTTAAGAACTTTATATTCTAGAGACGTATACTAAACCTATGTTAACATTTCACTCAAATCACCCATTCCACTTAGTATATTAAGGCCTTGACCATTAACAGGAGCAGTTGGAGCAATAGTTCTAGTATCAGGATTAGCAAAATGATTTCACCTATTTAACATTAACTTAATTATAATTGGATTCGAAATTACCCTACTAACTATAATCCAATGATGACGAGATGTACTACGAGAAGGGACATATCAAGGGCTACATACAGGATTTGTATCAATTGGATTACGATGAGCATAATTTTATTTATTGCATCAGATGTATTATTCTATGTTTCATTTTTCTGAGCATTTTTTAGAAGAAGACTAGCACCAACTATTGAAATAGGAATACTATGACATCCAATAGGAATTCAACCTTTCAATCCTATACAAATTCCATTACTTAATACAGCCAATCTTTTGGCCTCAGAGGTAACAGTAACATGAGCACATCATAGTTTAATAGAATCTAATCATACTCAAGCATTACAAGGACTATTCTTCACAGTATTACTAGGACTATATTTCACTATACTTCAAGTATACGAATATTGAGAAGCACCTTTCACTATTGCAGACGCAACTTATGGATCAACATTCTTTGTTGCAACAGGATTCCATGGTCTACATGTAATTATTGGAACAATCTTCTTATCAACATGTCTGCTTCAACATTCAATAAACCAATTCTCACCAAGACACCACTTTGGATTTGAAGCAGCAGCATGATACTGACACTTTGTAAACGTAGTATGATTATTCCTATACATCTCTATTTATTGATGAGGTATATAATTGTTTTTCTAGTATAAATAGTACATTTGACTTCCAATCAGAGAGATTGATATAAATCAAGAAAAACTATCCTAATTCTATCTACAAGAATTTTTATTAGATTTATTATCCCAATAATTGTTATAATCCTTGCAACAACATTATCAAAGAAATTAATTAATGATCGAGAAAAAAGATCCCCATTTGAGTGTGGGTTTGACTCAAAAAGATCAGCACGAATACCATTCTCATTGCGATTCTTCTTAATCGCAGTAATTTTTCTAATTTTTGATGTAGAAATCGCACTAATCCTTCCAATTGTAATTATTTTCAAAACCTCAGACATTATAATCTGAACAGTATCAACAATATTTTTTATCCTAGTATTATTAGGTGGACTATACCATGAATGAAATCAAGGAGCCTTACAATGAGCAGAATAAAGGGTTGTAGTTAACTATAACATTTGGGTTGCATTCAAAAAGTATTGATATAATCAATCAACCTTAAATAGAATAAGAAGCGAAATATTGCAGTCAGCTTCGACCTGTAAGATTGGTAAATAAAATACCCTTATTCTTATTAATTGAAGCCAGAAAGATGCGTATTACTGTTAATAATATAATTGAACTATAAAGTTCCAATTAAGGAAATGTAAAGCCAATATGAAAGCTGCTAACGTTTTATATTAGTGGTTAAACTCCATTAACATTTCTAAAATTTATATAGTTTAAATAAAACATTACATTTTCACTGTAAAAATAATATATCTATATTTATAAATACCTAAAAGTAAAAATACTTCCTTAACATCTTCAGTGTCATGCTCTAATTATAAGCTATTTAAGTAAACTTAAAATAATATTACCAAAATAAATATTCAAAAAATAAAAGTTAAAAAATAAATCTTAAAATTAGAATCATATCAACCCTGGATATAACCAATTAAATAAATAAATAGTCTATATAAACCTTGACCACCAAATAACTCACCTCAACCATAATCAAATGATTTAGATGAATAATAACCTAATTTTAAAGGAATATAGCTGAAACTCTATAATCAATTATTAAATAATAAATACCCAAAATAAAAATTATAGTTCTTGGAAAAAAATAAAGTAAAATAACTCAAAGAACAAATAGAAAATAAATTCACGGCCTAAGATGAAAAAATTCATATCATTGATTCCACGAAACCACATTTTTAATTAAAATACTAGTCAACCTAAACAAAAAATATTCGCCCTTTAAACAAAGAATAGTTAAAGGCATTCAATGTAAAAGTAAAAGATGATATTCACGAAAATAACCAAGAGAACAAGTATAAACACCAGAATAATAATTACCATGCTGAGAATAAGAATACATACATAAAGTATAAACAGCTCTAAAAAAAGACATAAAAATTAAAGCAAAAAATCTAAAAGAAGATCAAGACATAATTCTATTTAATAATCTAAGTTCGCCTACCAAATTTAGTGAAGGAGGAGCAGCTATATTTGATTATCTTAAAAGGAATCACCATAAAGCCATTCTTGGTATCAAGTTAATTATACCCTTGTTAATTAATAATCTTCGTCTACCTAAATGTTCATAAATAATATTAGATAAACAAAATAACCCAGAAGAACATAAACCATGACCACCCATTAAAGAAAGAGAACCTATACAACCCCACCAATTCATAGTTATCAATCCTCCAATAACCATTCTTATATGAGCAACAGAAGAATATGCAATTAAAGATTTTAAATCAGCCTGACGAAATCAAATAAATCTAACAATAACCCCACCAGATAAACCTAAAGATAATCAAAAATAATTAAACTTTAAACCCAGATAAGGAATAACCTATATAGCACGAAAAATACCATAACCACCTAACTTTAATAAAACACCAGCAAGAATCATTCTACCTGAAATAGGGGCCTCAACATGAGCCTTAGGAAGCCATAAATGAACCAAAAATATTGGCATCTTAACGAAAAAAGCAAGAATTATAAATACATAAAATATAAAATAATAAGAACCAAAATCAACCAATAGAGGAAAATATAAAGTATTAGAAAAATCATAAACTTTAAATAAAACCAATAATAAAGGTAATCTAGCAACCAAAGTATAAAAAATTAAATAAACACCAGCCTGTAAACGTTCAGGTTGATAACCTCAACCCAAAATCAAAAGTAAAGTAGGAACTAATCTAGCCTCAAAAAAATATAAAAAGAAAGAAGACTCAATCTAGCAAATGAACAATAAAGCATAATCATTAAAATTAAAACCATAAAGACAAAAAAATTAGACTGATAAGAACTTAAATAAACTGAAACTCTAGCAGTAATTATTAAAGAACAAATTCAAAAACTAAGCAAAATCAAACTAAAAGAAAAATAATCAATACCAAAATAATATCTAATTATATTTAAATCTGCGTACGAATAAACACAAATTATAAAAACAAAACTCGACAGAAACATTAAAGAATCAACCAACCATCAACAATTATTAACCAAACAAAGAGGGATCAAAAATATAGTTATAAATAAATACTTTAACATAAGGATAAACCAAAAGAATTTAAAAAATCATTACCATGAGAACGAATTATTGAAACTAAAATAGAAAGACCTAAAGCACCTTCACAAACAGAAAAAATCTAAAAAAATAACAGGAAAAAAATAATCATAGCCAAACTCAATAAGAAAAACAATAATTAATATAAATCAAGAAAGAACAATATATTCCAATCTCAAAAGAACCATTAATAAATGCTTATGTTTAGAAGAAAAAACATAGACACCAGCAAAATAAACCAATAAAGAAGTAAAGACTGAGAATATAAACATTAGTTTTATTAGTTTAAAAAAAACGCCGGTCTTGTAAACCAGAAATAAGTCTAGCCCCCGCTCTTAAAACTTCAGAGGTGGAAAAGCTTCCATCATTGGTCCCCAAAACCGATATTTTAAATAAACTAACCCCTGAAATGATCAAAATAATAATTATATCACTATCAAACGTAATGAATATTAATTTTATTAAATTAAGACACCCAAAATCAATAATGCTTTTCATTATCCTACAAACTTTTTTAGTTGGGCTAATAACAGGAACAATAATGGAAAGATATTGATTATCATGTATTTTATTTTTAACGTTTCTTGGTGGTATATTAGTCCTATTTATTTATATTACAAGAATTGCATCAAACGAAATATTTCAACCTAAATCAATTACCATAATCATTACCTTAACAATATGGGTATTTATTATATCAACATTAATTATCCTAGATATAACAACATTTATAGACTTTTTCAAGAATACTGAAACTATAAATATTCATAATTCAATCAATTATCAAGAAATAACAATATCTTTAGAAAAATTATAGAACAGACCAACATTTATTATCACAATAATAATAATTATTTATTTATTTTTAGCACTATTAGCAGTTGTTAAAATCACTAATATTAACCAGGGGCCTATTCGTAAAATAAGATAATTATCTAATGAATAAACCCTTACAATTAAGACATCCTTCAACTAAAATTATTAATAACTCTTTAGTTGATTTACCTGCACCATTAAATTTTCATTTTGATGAAATTTTGGGTCCCTACTAGGGTTATGTTTGGTAATTCAAATCGAAACTGGACCATTTTTAGCTATACATTATACATCAAATATTGAGATAGCATTTAGTAGTGTAGTACACATCTGCCGAGACGTAAATAATGGTTGAATTATTCGAACCTTACATGCAAATGGAGCTTCTATATTTTTTATTTGTATTTATTTGCATGTAGGACGAGGAATTTACTATGGATCTTACATATACATACACACCTGAATAATTGGTACAGTAATTCTATTCTTAGTTATAGCAACTGCATTTATAGGATACGTTTTACCTTGAGGTCAAATATCATTTTGAGGTGCGACAGTAATTACTAATTTATTATCAGCATTCTGTATTTAGGAACAGATTTAGTTCAATGAGTGTCAGGAGAATTTGCTGTTGATAACGCAACATTAAATCGATTTTTTACATTCCATTTTGTACTACCATTTATTATTGCTGCCATGGCAGCAATTCATTTATTCTTTCTTCACCAAACAGGGTCTAATAATCCCTTAGGTCTAAATGGAGATATCGAAAAAATTCCAGTTCACCCATACTTTACTTTCAAGGATTCTATTACATTTGTATTAATAACATCATTATTAATTATACTGTGCTTGATTAATCCTTACCTCCTAGGAGATCCAGATAATTTTGTACCTGCTAACCCATTAGTAACCCCAGTCCATATTCAACCAGAATGATATTTCTTATTTGCATATGCAATTCTATGATCACTTCCTAATAAGCTAGGAGGTGTTATTGCATTATTCTTATCAATTAGAATCTTAATAATTTTACCATTTTATAATAAAACACTATTTCGAGGTATTCAATTCTATCCTATTAATCAGATTTTATTCTGAATTATAGTAGTTGTTGTATGCTTATTAACATGAATTGGTAAACGACCTGTAGAAGAACCTTATATTATAACAGGACAAATCTTAACAATTATCTACTTTACATACTTCTTAATTAATGTCCATGTTGCAAACGCATGAGATAAACTAATTAAGGAATAATAAGTTAATTAGCTTAGGAACAGCATATGTTTTGAAAACATAAAACTAGAAGTTTAACTCTTCTATTACCTTTTCTTGAAAAGTTTCACTAAATAAATGAGATAAATAAAATCTTTAAACCAACAAAGAAAATAAAAAAATTCAAAGATAAAGGTAAAAAACTTTTTCAAGCTAAGTATATTAACTTATCATAACGAAAACGTGGTAATGTACCCCGAACTCAAATAAAGCCAAAGGATATAACAGCAAGCTTAATAAAAAATATAAAAGAATAAAAATCACCACCTACAAAAATTAAAGCTAATAATATTCTTATAAAAACAATTCTAGTATACTCAGCTAAAAAAATTAAAGTAAATCCTCCCGCACCATATTCAATATTAAAAGCTGAAACTAACTCAGATTCACCCTCGGCAAAGTCAAAAGGAGTACGGTTAGTTTCAGCTAAACAAGAAGCAAAAGAAGCTAAAGCTAAAGGAAAAGAAATAATAATAAATCAACAATAAAGCTGATAATTTATAAAATCAAACATGTTAAAGCTACCAATTAAAATAATTAAAGATAGTAAAATTAAAGCCAAACTAACCTCATATGAAATTGTTTGAGCAACAGACCGAAGAGAACCTAACGTCTGCTGTGGAGGCCCATACACAGAAAAGTTCGCTGCACAGTTGTTGAGGAGACACTGTTGGTAGCCCCTTGGTTCATCTGGGAGATTAGTTGCCAAATAGTGGCAAGTGTGTTCGCCCATAAACATCTCTGTAGTCATCGTTCACCCCTAGCATCTATGGCCCGTAGTGAACTACAGGTGCCTCGGCGCTGGTTTTGGATACAGCCATTTTTCCATGCGCAGTATACTCTCTATATTAGCAATAATGTCCTCCATAGGAACCTTGGATGGAGTGATTGTAAATTCCCTCCTTTAGACAGAACAGAAAGTTCTTCCTTAGACAATTCTTTTTCCAATAAATTAATAACCGTTTGGGAGGAAATGTCAACTAGGGTACGACGACTGGAGAACCTACGCAAGAAGAAAGGTCAACAACTTTGCTCACTCACTTTTCTGCTACGTTGTCGTGATACCGGTATAGTTTCCAAGTTTTTAAAAGTGAGAAGAATGTTTCATTTGGCACAAGCTAACCGTAATTATTCTCATATGGAACTGGCATTACTACGTGAGCGGATACATCAGACACGACGAGGACTGGCGGTATGTGATAGTCAACTGCTAAATCTTCATTTACTTATTAGCAATAGTATGCAGTTTTGTCATTGGAACAAAGTGGACAGTTTAACATTTAGATCTATGGAGATTAGTGCAGAAGTGTCTTCCAATAGGCAGAAGGAGAAGTTTGATCGTCTACAAGAGGGTCGACAGGAAACACCGATTCCAAACAATTCCCAAACGGTTATTAATTTATCGGAAAAAGAATTGTCTAAGGAAGAACTTTCTGTTCTGTCTAAAGGAGGGAATTTTGCAATCACTCCATCCAAGGTTCCTATGGAGGACATTATTGCTAATATAGAGGCAGAAATTCGTCAGTTACCATCATATTCTGCTGATGAAATTAGGATGGAAACATCCAGGATACTGCGTAAAGCTAAGCCACCCAGCAGCAATCTGTCTCAAGGAGAAAGGAAGGCATTGCGGGAGATCAATGCAGACAAGAATGTTATTATAGTTGCCGCTGATAAGGGAAATGTTACTGTTTTAATGGATACTGAGGATTATCACAAGAAGATCAGTGATCTCCTGGAACCCAGCACATATAAGAAGTTGAAAAAGGACCCCACAACGAATGTGCTGAATGCCACCAATCGTCTGATAAAACAGTCTTCCATTCCTACAGAAGTTAAAAAGTATCTCTGCAAAAAGGAGGCGTTATCCTCCGAGATTATATGGATTAGCAAAGATACATAAGCCTGATGTTCCTTTGAGACCAATAGTCAGCGCAATTGGAGCTCCTACCCAAGAACTAGCCAGACACCTTGCCTCTTTGTTACAACCTTACATAGGCAAAACTGAGAGTCATATTAAAAACTCTCTACACCTCATTGAGAAATTGAGGGAAATTACTGTCGGTCCTAATGACATCCTTGTCAGCTTTGATATAGTGTCTTTGTTCACTATGGTTCCAGTTGATGAAGCTCTCTCTCATATAGCCGATATGTTCCCTACTGATATAGTGGCCTTGTTCCAACACTGTCTATCCTCGACCTATTTTCAGTAAAATGGTGAATTTTATGAACTGATTGATGGGGTAGCCATGGGAAGCCCCCTAAGCCCCGCAATTGCGAATTTATTCATGGAATATTTTGAACATCAAGCACGGCAGTCGGCCAAAAAAAGCCCCTCGAAGTGGTATCGGTATGTGGATGATACCTTTGTAACATGGAATCATGAGGAAGAAGACTTGAATGATTTCCTGGTGCACTTAAATAGCATCAACCCAAAGATCAAATTTGCTATGGAAAAAGAGAAGAACGGACAACTTAACTTTTTGGATGTATCAGTAATCAAACGGGCGGACAGGACCTTAGGCCATAAGGTCTACAGGAAAGGTACACATACTGATCGCTACCTCCATAAGAACTCAAACCACCACCCTAGGCAAAAGATGGGGGTCATAAAAACACTAGTGGATAGGGCCAATAATATTTGTAAACCAGGCTACTTACAAGAAGAACTAAATCATTTACGAATGGCTTTTGCGAAAAATGGTTATACGAAAAACGAGATTAACCGAGCACTTCACCCAAGTAGAAAAATGCCTAAAAATAGTAGACAGCAACAACCATCGGCTGGAAAAGTATTTCTTCCGCTCATCCATAACATCACTGATCGCATTGGAAAAGTACTAGCCAAGTTTCAGGTGGAGACTATTTTCAGACCTACTAAGAAAATTAGTGAATGCCTAAGATCAACAAAAGATGCTCGTCACCCCCTAGCCACCCCAGAGGTATATAAAATTCCGTGTAGTTGTGGCAGGGTTTACATAGGAACTACAAAAAGAAGCATCAATACACGGTTGACGGAGCACAAAAGGAACTGTCGCTTGGGACATATCGACAAATCGGCACTAGCGGAACATGTTTTTAAGGATGGAGATCACGAAACAAAATTTGGTGAGACAAGCGTGCTAGCGAGAACGTCGCACTATTATACACGTATGTATAGAGAGGCAATTGAAATCCACAAACATCAATACAATTTTAATCGTAAAGAAGAAGGATTAAAATTGAACAATATATGGCGGTCGACGTTCCATCAATCACGTGACAATCGATTGCCTGCAATCGAGAGAACAGACGATAGCCAGAGATAGCCACACATCGACGCCACGTGACGTGTGGTGGCGCCCTCTACGATCTCCATATAAGCGGCGGCCCCAGCTCCTAGCAGCCAGTCGTCGACTCACCTCGGAAGATGTTCTCCGTAGTTGAGAACGAAACGTCAGGGAGGAGAATTTCTACAGATCGACCACGGCAACTTAGCCCGGAAGTGTTTACTGATGAAGACGCCGGCCGTGAAAGCCTACATGGGATGATGCAGGAGGATCTGCAGCGAATTGACGCATGGTGCAGGGAATGGCAATTGAATCTCAATGTAGACAAGTGTAATGTGCTGCGAATACATAGAAAGAAAGATCCCTTATCATTTAACTACAATATAGCAGGTCAGCAACTGGAAGAAAATTCCGTATATTATCTGGGAGTACGCATTACGAGTGATTTAAAATGGAATGATCACATAAAGTTGATCGTCGGTAAAGCAGATGCCAGACTGAGATTCATTGGAAGAATCCTAAGGAAATGCAATCTGAAAACGAAGGAAGTAGGTTACAGTACACTTGTTCGCCCACTGCTTGAATACTGCTCAGCAGTGTGGGATCCCTACCAGATAGGGTTGATAGAAGAGATAGAGAACATCTAACGGAGAGCAGCGCGCTTCATTACAGGATCATTTAGTAATCGCGAAAGCGTTACGGAGATGATAGATAAACTCCAGTGGAACACTCTGCACGAGACACGCTGAGTAGCTCGGTACGGGCTTTTGTTGAAGTTTCGAGAACATACTTTCACCGAGGAGTCAAGCAGTATATTGCTCCCTCCTACGTATATCTCGCGAAGAGACCATGAGGATAAAATCAGAGAGATTAGAGCCCACACAGAGGCATACAGACAATCCTTCTTTCCACGAACAATACGAGACTGGAATAGAAGGGAGAACCGATAGAGGTACTCAAGGTACCCTCCGCCACACATCAGGTGGCTTGCGGAGTATGGCTGTAGATGTAGATATAGATGTAGCCGTTAATAATTGGGGAAGCTTCAAATCTTATCTTTCATAGTTAAGAGCAGTACATTTATGTGCATTAGTGCCCAAAATATAACACAAAACAAAGATGAATCACGTAAGCTTCAATTTAAGGTAATTTCACAATCCCTGAACTTGAATAAATTTTCATTCATTCACACACTCAAAGCATGCGGAGCGCCTCTGCTGACCACTTATATCGGTTGTTCCTATAGAAAGTGTTCTGTTTTGTTCCTTCACTAATTCTTTCACCCTTACCACTACCTGTTATATCGAGTTCAGATCCTGTGTCGTGTTCACTGTTACGTTCATGATCACTTTCACCGGCAGTTTCAGCATCACTATCTACAGTTTCTTCCACCTTACGTAACCGCTGAGTGACCATAGTCTCAAAATCTAGATCTGAAATACCCAGTCTGTCGTTATTAGCCACGCCGAGTGGTATTCCTGTAACTAATGCAAAATATAAAAAGTTTAAAATTGCTGAGTTCGTAACGTAAACTGTGTAGTGGGGTTGCGTCATCCTCTCAGCAACATATTCTACTTACCACATCAGATTCACAGCAGCTCACAACAATGATTATTCACTCTAAACGCTCATAACAAACTGAACGAAAGCTACCGAGAAGCAGAAGTGCACTGTTCGGAAAATTTCGGCGTCATACGCATTTGAAAGTTGGAGGGGTATCCTCATATCCCACAAACCCGACTGAGGTTTAAGTTGTCAGTTTCGTGTGGACGTGTCTGGGTTTGAACGGAAGAACAAGGAGAGGAACTGCGCGCCACCTCAGTTCATGATTTGGGAGAAACATTGGCAACCTAACCCATGGTTTCTGGACACGATTTTGTATCCTTACGAATTGGCGTCCACTGTATCCCCAACGCATTATTTCGTCCATTACAACAATCAAGTTAAGTACATGACTATCGCAGGGCCCTCAAATAACATATTATTTAAAACATCTAATATTTGTTTCAGATAGGTTACAATAAAACCGTTATTCATTCCTCATCCTAAAAATCGCACTCCTCTTAAAAATGATCACCACGAACTCTTGGAACAACATTGGAATATTATCAAATTATTATAACTTTGAGGGAAGACGTATAATCACATTTCACAGGATAGGAGAGCAAACGCATTTTGCTTATGAAAAACAAAACACAATCTGCGACTAAACGTAACTGCATGGTACTGGACAGGAAACGTAATAATCAGCAACGTGAAAAATTCGTAGACTGAACCATCATCCACAGCATAATTTTCTGGATTTATCGTTCAATCACTATGTACTCAGCGTTATTTCGAATTTCGCTGCTACCAACGGTCAGCTTTGTGAAAGGCTGATGAGTTATCGTGTTAGCCTCTGTTTCCTGACTGACATCATCCCCACTGACGTAGATTACGTTATCGTGTTGATGTATTGTTAGGCTTTGTTGTGTTTAATTCGGTTTATGTTAGATAACACAGTTTTAGGACTTAACAAGGGCGTCCATACGATGATTTGCAATTGAGAAAGGGGGGGGGGGGGGACTAGACCTGGGGCTATGAAGTATAAAGTCAATGTCAATTATTATCCGCAATTTAGTTATATTTTTGTTTATTTTGGTAGTACCGTCATTTTACGTTGATGACGCATGCTTTGTTTATTTGTTGTTATATCTTTGCAATTTTCAAGCTGCTAGGTTAGTTTCGTTATCGCTACTGTGCTGTTAATCATGGCTGCTCCGCACTTTATTTGCACCATAGAAGAGTAACATTGAGTGATCTGTTTTTTGTGGTCGGAAGGCGTATGAGGGACCGAAATCCATCAAAGACTTTCGGTACAGTACGGGAATAGTGTTTTGCCTCAACGAAGTGTCTACGAATAGATTGAAAAATTCCGAAATGGTCGCACAAGTGTTACGCACGATGAAGCAGCCGGACGACCGTTTACCGCCATAAATGAAGAAACCATTGAGCGTTCACGTGAAATGATTCTCTTAGACAGACAATTAACTATTGACGAAGTGGCACATCGTCTGCTAATTAGTCACGGTTCTGCCTACGAAATCATCCACAACAGACGTGGGTTTCATAAAGTTTGTGCAAGATGGATTCCAAAACAACTCACACAGTTGCATAAACAAACGCGCTTGGACATCTGCAAAAATCATTTGGATCGCTATGGTAACGAAGGGGACAACTTCTTAGATAAGATCATTACTGGTGACGAAACATGGACCCATCATTACGAGCCGGAGAGTAAACGGCAGAGTATGGAATGGAAACACTCAAATTACCCGTGCAAGAAAAAGTTGAAGACCCAACTGTCCGCAGGAAAACTGATGCTTACGGTTTTTTGGGACGCACAAGGTCCAGTAGTGAACATTATGGGGAAAGGGGCACAACAATAAACAGTGTACGTTACAGTGAGATGCTTACTGCCAGGATAAGGCCTGCAATTCGAAGCAAACGCCGAGGATTGCTGTCAAAAGGTTTTGTGTGGTTGCACGACAATGCCCGTCCGCCTACTGCTGCCCACACTACTGAAACACTCCAGAAACTGAAATTTGAAATACTGGATCATCCTCCATATAGTCCCAATCTTGCCCCTTGTGACTATCACTTGTTTGGTCTAATCAAACAGGCATTAAAGGGCCGTCGATTTGCCTCGGACGAAGCAGTGAAAGAAGCGGTGTATTCCTGGCTCGTCACTCAAGCGAGAACCTTCTTCTATGAGGGCATCAGGAAGCTTGTACAGCGATGGACCAAGTGCGATGAAAAGCAAGGAGACTATGTCGAAAAATGGTGTTCTTGTATATTTCCTATTTGATTACAATAAAATTTTATAGCTACTTTGCGGATAATAATTGACTTACCCTCGTATTTAATAGTAACTCCCGGTAATGGGCATCCTTGGGGTTTAACATCGCGAAGACACCCACTTTTAGATTTCTCCCTTAGAGATTAAGGAAGGCGGTACTATCGGGCTGAGAGCAACTTGGTGAACAAAATATTAAATTATTTTGGCCTATTCGAAGGTCGTATTGTCGTTATGCTTGGGGCAAATTACAAGTGAAACTACTAACGCGTGACAGACCAATGTTGGGCTACCCATGAAGAGCAAACAGATGAAATATCGTCTGCTTGCCACTGAAAGGCAGGCGTCTGATTCCTTGTCCACATTTGGTTGATTGTTTGTGTTTTTATGTAAAGATGGCAAGTAGATACGTTACGGAATTGTCTTTCTGTTGAAGGAAATCGTCGTTTCGAGAACGATTTTCGTTACAGCTGAACAAATGAAAAGACATCTTACAGCTGTTGTCTGGGCCATCAAGTGTGATCAGGCTCTAAAAATAGATATATCTACGATGTAGGGCTGACGTAACATTCTCTTAACTTGACGCTAATTAAATTATTTCAGTTTTTTACTGTTAGTCATACATTTAAACATTTCCCTACTATCTAACTGCTCCTATTTCGTTACAACACTACTGGCCATTAAAACTGCTACACCAAGAAGAAATGCAGTTGATAAACGGGTATTCATTGGACAAATATATTATACTAGAACTGACATGTGATTACATTTTCATGCAATTTGGGTGCATATATCCTGAGAAATCAGTACCGAGAACAACCACCTCTGGCCCTTATAACGGCCTTGATACACCTGGGCATTGAGTCATACAGAGCTTGGATGGCGTGTACAGGTCCAGCTGCCCGTGCAGCTTCAACACGATACCACAGTTCATCAAGAATAGTGGCTGGCGTATTGTGACGAGCCAATTGCTCGGTCACCATTGATCAGACGTTTTCAGTTGGTGAGAGATCTGGAGAATGTGCTGGCCAGGGCAGCAGTCGAACATTTTCTGTATCCAGAAAGGCCCGTACAGGACCTGCAACATGCGGTCGTGCATTATCCTGCTGAAATGTAGGGTTTCGCAGGGATCGAATGAAGGGTAGAGTCACGGGTCGTAACACATCTGAAATGTAGCGTCCACTGTTCAAAGTGCCGTCAATGCGAACAGAAGGTGACCGAGACGTGTAACTAATGGCACCCCATATCATCACGCCGGGTGATAGGCCAGTATGGCGATGACGAATACACGCTTCCAATGTGCGTTCACCGCGATGTCGCCAAACACGAATGAGAACATCATGATGCTGCCAACAGAACCTGGATTCGTCTGAAAAAATGACGTTTTGCCATTCGTGCACCCAGGTTCGTCGTTGAGTACATCGCGGGCGCTCCTGTCTGTGATGCAGAATCAAGGGTCATGGTCTCCGAGCTGATAGTCCATGCTACTGTAAACGTCGTCGAACTGTTGGTGCAGATGGTTGTTGTCTTGCAAACGTCCCCATCTGTTGACTCAGGGATCGAGACGTGGCTGCACGATCCGTTACAGCCATGCGGATAAGATGCCTGTCATCTCGACTGCTAGTGATACGAATTCGTTGGAATCCAGCATGGCGTTCCGTATTACCCTCCTGAACCCACCGATTCCATATTCTCGTAACAGTCATTGGATCTCGACCAACGCGAGCAGCAATGTCGCAATACGATAAACCACAATCGCGATAGACTACAATCCCGTCATTGCGAAATCTGTCCATCGTTCAGCCACTTTTTCGAAGTCCTTCTCAGCAGCAGGAAGCTGACTCTGGAATAACCTCCTGCATTATGTTAGAGGACTGAATAACATCTCCAGCTTCAGAAGGCGTTTAATGACATATGTACTAAAGCACAAATAAGGATTACCATTGTCCCTGTGAGCACCTGTTGCCCTCGACTTTCTTCTTTCCAATCAGGGCTTCCATTTTTCCCAGTATACCGGGTGATCAAAAAGTCAGTATGAATTTGAAAACTTAATAAACCACGGATTAATGTAGAGAGAGAGGTAAAAATTGACACACATGCTTGGAATGACATGGGGTTTTATTAGAACCAAAAAAATTGCTAGACGCGTGAAAGATCTCTTGCGCGCGTCGTTTGGTGATAATCGTGTGCTCAGCCGCCACTTTTGTCATGCTTGGCCTCCCAGGTCCCAAGACCTCAGTCCGTGCGATTATTGGCTTTGGCGATACCTGAAGTCGCAAGTGTATCGTGATTGACCGACATCTCTAGGGATCCTGAAAGACAACATCCGACGCCAATGCCTCACCGTAACTCCGAACATGCTTTACAGTGCTGTTCACAAAATTATTCCTCGACTACAGCTATTGTTGATGAATGATGGTGGACATATTGAGCATTTCCTGTAAAGAACATCATCTTTGCTTTGTCTTACTTTGTTATGCTAATTATTGCTATTTTGATCAGATGAAGCGCCATCTTAGGGACATTTTGTGAACTTTTGTATTTTTTTGGTTCTAATAAAACCCTATGTCATTCCAAGCACGTGTGTGAATTTGTACCTCTCTATCTACATTATTCCGTGATTTATTCAGTTTTCAAATTTATACTGACTTTTTCATCACCCAGTACTTACCTGGGGCAGTCTCCTTAAATTTCATTCGCTGTATCAGCAAACATTTATCTTGTACACCCATAAATTCTTTTTATATCTGCTACTATCATTATTGTACTTATTATTATTATTATTACAATTATCACAATTAGTGGCAGCAGGCGCGGTAGTACAAGTACTCCCATAATTAGCTTTATTAGGGCGTAGTCAGAACTATTTACTTACATTGCCATTTCTGAAACTTAAATCATTTTAATACTATTTGTCATATTAAAATTGTTATTTTTTAGGAAACTATGATGTAAGAAGGTACAGTATGTGTGAAACCCTGGTCCAATTTAAGAGAAGGCCTGATGGTCCTAATCATATCAGGGTCAAATAAATAAATAATATAGAAATTTTCGTTTCTACAGGCGCAATCAAAGGATACAAATTGTTGGTAAGTGATTCATCCGTACTCATTTCAACGTTTTTATAAAGTTAACAATATAAACACGTTGATTTAAAAACTTAGTATGCAAAAGTGAGCTACACTAGCCGTTGTTTTTGTCATATGATTTGGACTCAGGTGACCCTGAACCCAATTCGCTATTACTGTGAGCGCAAGTTGTCCATAAAATACATTCATTTGCAAAACTTGACTGCTGTTTGTCAAATGTAGACTATTCACAGTTTCTCGAGTAATTATCAAATACACTGAGGTGGCAAAAGTCATTGAATATCTTCTAACATCATGTCGTACCTCATTTTGCCCGGGGTAGTGCAGCAGCTCGACATGGCATGGACTCAACAAGTCATTGGAAGTCACCTGCAGAAATACTGAGCCATGCTGCCTTTACAAATGTCCATTGTTACGAAAGTTTTGCCGGTGCAAGCATTTGTATACAAACTGACCTCTCGGTTATGTCCTACAAATGTTCGGTGGGATTCATGTCGGGCGATTGGATGGCCAGATCATTCGTTCGAATTGTCCAGAACGTTCTTCAAACAAATCGAGAACAACCGTGGCCCGGTGATATGATGCACTGTGATCCACAAAAATTTAAACGTTGTTTTCGAACATGAAGTCCATGAATGGCTGCAAATTGTTTCCAAATGGCCGAACATAGCCATTTCCAATGATCGGTTCAGTTGGACCAGAGGATCCAGTCCATTCCGTGTAAACACACTCCACACCATTATGGGGCCCCACCAGCTTGCAAAGTGCCTTGTTGACAACTTGTGTTCCTGACTTCGCGTGCCGGCCGGAGTGGCCGTGCGGTTCTAGGCGCTACAGCCTGGAACCGAGCGACCGCTACGGTCGCAGGTTCAAATCCTGCCTCGGGCATGGATGTGTGTGATGTCCTTAGGTTAGTTAGGTTTAATTAGTTCTAAGTTCTAGGCGACTGATGACCTCAGAAGTTAAGTCGCATAGTGCTTAGAGCCATTTGAACCATTTTTTGACTTCGCGCAGTCTGCGCTACACTCAAACGCTGCCATCAGCTCTTATCAACTAAAATCGGGACTCATCTGACCAGGTCACGGTTTTCCCGTCGTCTAGGGTCCAACCGATATGGTCACGAGCCCACGAAAGGCACTGTAGGCTACGTCGTGCTGTTAGCAAAGGCACTCCGTCGAACGTTTGCTGCCATAGCTCCTTAACACCAAATTTCGCCTCAGTGTCCTAAAGGATACGTTTGTTGCACCTCCCACATTCTTTTCTGTGGTTATTTCGCACAGTGTAGCTTGTCTGTTTGCACTGACAACTCTACACAAACGCCGCTGCTCTCGGTCGTTAAGTGAAGGCCGTCGGCCACTGAGTTGTCCACTGAGAGAGGTAATTGCTGAAATTTGGTATCCTCGGTGCACCCTTGACACTGTGGATCTCGGAATACTGAATTCCCTAACGATTTCCGAAATGGAATGTCCCATGCGTCTAACAATTTTCCTCGTGCGGCCGTAGTCGCGTAGGAAACCTGTTCACATAAATCACCTGATTACAAATGACTGCACCTCGAATGCACTGCCCTTTTATACTTTGTGTGCGCAATACTACCGCCATCTGCTTGTATGCATATCGCTGTCCCATGACTTGTGTCATCTCAGTCTGTACGACAAGTGTGCTCTAATCGAATGCATGAAGACCACCAACAAGGTCTGAAAAGGGCCAACATCGAAAGTATTTTGCTATATGAATGGACAGACATTGCTGGAAAAATAGAATCTCCAAAACTTGTAAAAAACGTTATTTTTACAGTCAGCTTGAGGCACAGCACACCAGGCCCGGAGGTTCGTATGTTGTGAGTTGGTTGTTGTTCAAAAAATGAGTCTACCCTTGTAAACATGATTCAAAATTATTCATAAAATATTATTTCCTTTTTTAAATGTCGTTCATCACAAAAAGTGTCCTGCCCACGTAAAGCTGTACTGCGCTTCGCGTCTCACGAAATAAATATAGTTACCAAATCATCTGAGTTAACGTTGGAAGCTGAAGAAGTGAATTAAAATTCGTCCTGCAGGTGAAACGCGAACCCGGCTCTTCTTGTTAATTAGGCAGATACGCTGACCATTAAACCACCGCAGCATTATGGTTGACAGAGCTGCACGAACTACCGAAGTCAAATACCCTTCCCAACACAAACTCCAATTCACATCTTCCCTTATATTGTCACTATTGCCAGGGCTCTCCAACACTGAAATAGCACCCCCAGAATTGCACGTAATGGGGAAGTGCTGCACTACATGTGATCGTATAGATCTTAAATTAAATTTTCCCTGAGACGTTTAAGTCTCTAATTTATCTACGATAACGTTGGAAGCTGAAGAATCTTTCTACGTTATAGTAGATAAATTAGAGACTTAAATGTGTCAGGGAAATTTTAATTTAAGATCTATACGATCACGTGTAGTACAGCACTTAACCATTACGTCCAATGCGGGGGTGCTATTCCAATGTCGGAAAGCGCGGGTAATGGTGACAATACAAAAGGAGATGTAAATTGGAGTTTGTGTTGGGGAGGGTATTTGACTTCGGTAGTTCGTGCAGCTCTGTTGACCATAATGCTGCGGTGGTGTGATGGTCAGCATATCTACCCAGTAAGCAAGAAGACCTGGTTATGAGTCCTGGCTGCAGCACGAGTTTTGGTTCACTTCTTCAGCTTCCTACCTTATCGTAGATGAATTACAGACTTAAATGTCTCGAGGAAAATTTAAGATCAAAATCATCTAAATCTAGTTTATCAGTAATACAGCAAGCAAGAAGAGCTGGGTTCGAGTCCTGCCCGCAGCACAAATTTTAATTCACCTCTTCAGCTTCCAACCTTAACATAGATAAATTAGAGACTTAAATGTCTCAGGAAAAATTTAATTTAAGATCCAAATCATCTAAATCTAGTTTATCGGTAATATCGCAGTAAATATGTAAAACAACAATATGATTGAACTGATCGTGTAACATTTTTGATCTTAGATAAGGTTTGAATGAACGTAAAGATGAAAAACTTCGTTCATTAGACCAGGATGAAAATGGAATTGTAATTAGCAAGCGAACAAAGTGTACCAACTCTAGGAATTAGTGCTATCGTCCATTCACGTTATTTAAAAGTGCTCCAAAACTTCCCTCAGGTTCTTTTCTTGCTCATTTTGTCTCTTTAAAAGGTGCATAAACATGTCTCTATCGCTTATCATTGTCTCTCCATCAGAATTATTTTTGTAAAATATTACACCCTTCGGACGTGCCAGAGTAAATTTTTTCCGACGATTTAAAAAAATTTGCAGAATGGTTGTCGACTCTACTCTTGATTGACGCAATCAACTGGTTGAAAACTTCAAAATACGATTTTCTGAAAAATTCTTGATGCGTTTTAAATTTTATGTGTCCTTTATTACCTTAATCGAGACATTTTTTGTGCTGTGCTCTAGAGTCTGTAAGAATTTCTTATTAGGTCCTCTAAGTCTCTAGCTTGCAGGCATTCATTTTACATTAAATGTTTCAGCCCATAAGTGCTGTAGTAACAGATTGATTAGCTTCTGCGCCATGATTTGAAGAGGATTCGGGACAAACGTTGGAGTGCAAAAGGCGATGGAGTAAACATGTCACCAAATGGTTGTAAAGAAATTATGACAGCGCTAGAGAAGCTAACAGAAATAGATGAAAGCTTGAAAACAAGAAAGAACGCAGAAACTTTGTTAGTCAAGATGCAGTCATTTTCGTTTCTGTGTCTCCTGGGTCTCTGGCAACCCGTGATACATGAAAATGAATGATGGCTAAAATAATGTACAAAACGAGGGACTTCCCCTTTATCATTGTGCTCTGAAAATAAGTGCCTTACAGATGGTGTTGGAAGAGGAGAGATTGGAATTCGTAGACAAGGCTTTATGTTATGCTAGAAGCTTTTATGATGGACTTTGCTTTTTTGTTATTCCTCCAACACGAATTAGGAAGAGGCATATTTCTGGCGACGGAAGTGGGCGTACCGGCTTGCCGATTTAAAACGAAAAATGTTTTCTTCATTATCTAGAGAAAGTTCTGAAATTCGATAAATGTTCCAGTAACTCCAGAGTTTGGCCAAAAAAATATGCCTTTCTTCAGGTCTGTAATAATTCTGGGCATTGATGATGAGGTACGCAGCCTCCACCAAGCTTCTCAAGGTATTGACAAAGAGTTTAAGCTTGAGTGCGTGCATCTACGAGCTTTCATAGCTTCAACAGACTGTGAGAAAGAACTTGTTTATTTCAGCCCACTGGGTTTATTAAAGTTTATTTTAAGTTCAAATCAGAAGAAGGGTTCCCTAATATAGTTGTAACGCTGAGAATATTCCTCAGAACTGTCGTAAGTAATGCTAGTTGTGTGAGAATCTTCTCTGAATTGAAACTGATTAAAAGTTAATTAAGATCTACAATGTCCACGTTGATATTAACAAATTTAGATATTTTACCATCGAATAATAGGTACAGACTGACACTGACGAATGTGTTAGAGAGTTTGCGTTGCAAAACACCGCGCAGAATAAAATTTTCAATTACGAAAGGCATTTTATTTGGAACCCATCTGAAATATTGACAGAGTATCGCAGATTTCCTTTATTGCCAATTCTTTGCATACTTTTATAGTCAGCATATGGTAACTTGCTGCTTCCGTGAACTGCGAGGCTTCTTGATGATACTCTAAATGTTTGGATTTATTACTGAATTTCGGGTTCATTTATGAACACGTGGTAGGGTTTATAAAGTGAGGTCTTACATCTTCGTGTAACGTGTCCTTTCTATAAGGGAGAACACAAAGACAATTCTATAGTAGAAGGTAATTGAAAAGTGTGATTAGTATGTTGCATTATGTTAAATATATGTTCAAGCTCCACCATGCTCTGTGAAAACACTTCCTACTTCTGAATATATCAATCATATCGAAGTCAGATCACGTAATATTCATTCTTGGATCAAAAAGGGAAACATTTTCAGGGCTGAATGGTTCAAATGGCTCTGAGCAGTAAGGGGTTTAACATCTGAGGTCATTAGTCCCCTAGAACTTAGAACTACTTAAACCTAACTAACCTAAGGTCGTCACATACATCCATGCCCGAGGCAGGATTCGAACCTGCGACCGTAGAGGTCGCGCGGTTCCAGACTGAAGCGCCTAGAACCGCTCGGCCACTGCGGCCAGCCATTTTCAGGGCATTTTGACTGGTGTCATATCAGTTATGAACTCCGTTTCGCTCAAAAAGGAGACGTTCAGACGTAAAATTTTCTAAATACGGACTGGAATAATACATACAACACTCTTAGTCTTAATGAAAAATGTAATGTATTTTATTAGATAGCCTACAGTTCCCTGTAAAAGCATTTCATTCCGTTTATTATTATTTTTTGCAAGTATTGTTCACATACAGGATGAATGTCACCGCTTCTAAACACAGCAGTTCCTTTTTTCATAGCAGTACTTAAAGACAAAGTCAATACAATCAAAACATACTGCCATTTATGTCACATATTTTGATACTCGCAAATTCACTCGTCAAAACCTCTAGGGTAATTCCTGTTTGTCTAGAATCATGAAATTGGCCAAGAAGTAAAATTTCACACTACAACCAAAGGGGAAAAAAACCGACAGTTTTTGATCTGTAATTATATCACAAGAAAATATATTTTTGTTAATTGCTGTCAGAGTGTCTGTCTGTCCGCCCGTCTGTTAAGGCCCCTATTCATCAGGAACGGATACACGTCTCAGGTTGAAATATGTGTAACGTACTAAGGTCTATGGTCCTTGGTGGCATAATAAACATTAGGTTGTAAGTCAATGCAAGCATCAGAAAATAATCTTAGACTAGGATTTCCTGCACCTCCTTTTATTCTATATTGCTCTAAAGAATTTAAATGATCTGTCACAGCAGATGAAATTTCATTTGCCCTCCATCGTAAGTCAGTCTCAAGCCATGAGTTCGTTAACTACTTCGTGTGATTTTTTTACGAATATTTTAAGATCATACATTTACACAAACATCAAAAAAAAGTTTTGCATCATCTCTGTTCCGAGAGTTCCGCAACCTGTACAGAAAATTGGAATAGAGATCAACATAAACACCATTTTCGCCCTTTTTATTGCTCATGAAAACCACACATTGCATGTTGTGCCATCATACAACGAGACCTTCAGAAGTGGTGGTCCAGATTGCTGCACACACCGGTACCTCTAATACCCATTACCACGTCCTCTTGCACTAATGCATGTCTGTATTCGTCGTTGCGTACTATCCACAAGTTCATCAAGGCACTGTTCGTCCAGATTGTCCCACTCCTCACCGGTGATTCGGCGTAGATCCCTCAGAGTGGTTGATGGGTTACGTCGCCCATAAACAGCCCTTTTCAATCTATCCCAGGCATGTTCGATAGGGTTCATGTCTGGAGAACATGCTGGACACTCTAGTCGAGCGATGTCGTTATCCTGAGTTAAGTCATTCACAAGATGTGCATGATGACGGCGCGAATTGTCGTCCATGAAGACGAATGCCTCGCCAATATGCTGCTGATATGGCTGCACTATCGATGGGAAGATGGCATTCACGTGTCGTACAGCCGTTACGGTGCCTTTCATGACCACCAGCAGCGTACGTCGGCCCCACATAATGCCACCCCAAAACAGCAGGGAACCTCCACATTCTGCACTCGCTGGACTGTATGTCTAAGGCGTTCAGCCTGATTGGTTTACCTCCAAACACGTCTCCGCCGATTCTGTGGTTGAAAGCATATGCGACACTCATCGGTGAACAGAACGTGATGCCAGTCCTGAGCGGTCCATTCGGCATGTTGTCGGGCCCATCTGTACAGTGCTGCATGATGTCGTGGTTGCAAAGATGGGCCTCGCTATGGAAATCGGGAGTGAAGTTGCGCATCACGCAGCCTATTGCGTATAGTTTGAGTCGTAACAAGACGTTCTGTGCCTCCACGAAAAGCATTATTCAACATGGTGGCGTTGCTGTCAGGGTTCCTCCGAGCCATAATACATAGGTAGCGGTCATCCACCGCAGTAGTAGCCTGAGCGAGGCATATCGTAGACAGTTCCTGTCTCTCTGTATCTCCTCCATGTCCGAACAATATCGCTTTGGTTCACTTCGAGACGCCAGGACACTTCCCTAGTCGGAAGCCCTTCCTGGCACAAAGTAACAATACGGACGCGATCGAACCGCGGTATTGGCCGTCTAGGCATGGTGGAACTACAGACAACACGAACCGTGTACGTCCTTCCTGGTGGAATGACTGGAACTGATCGGCTGTCGGACCCCCGCCGTCTAATAGGCGCTACTTTTGTATGGTTGTTTACATGTTTGGGCGGGTTTAGTGACTTCTCTGAAGAGTCAAAGGGACTTTGTCTGTGATGCAATATCCACAGTTAAAGTATATCTTCATGAGTTCTGGGAACCGGGGTGATGCAAAACTTTTTTTTGGTGTGTGTACAACCAGCTCTGTCTGGAGTAAAATACTTCTCCGACAGCCAGTTTGGATTTGTCACAGTACTGTTCTTATTTTCATTTAAAACACTGAAAAATCGCTGTGCCCTTATTTTGTGCAACCTATCATCTGATCTTAAAATATTTTTAGTTTTAAACCTTCAGCTGGCTTTAATTCTGCAAAGAAGTGTGAACAAGCTGAGCAACTATCAACATGAGTACTTAATTTTCAAAGCCCAGGCTGAAAAATTTGTAGTACACCATTTTATACGTTGAAAGAGAGCCGCGCAACAACCCTTGTTTGCACCTGTCACCCATTTTTTAAAGATTTAGCTCTGGTGGAAGATATGACCGCCTAATTTATTTCTCGAGTAGTCAGAAGATCTGCATTTATACTTAAGTATATCTTTCTTAATGAACTGCGACAGTTCTTCGAGCCGGCCTTTGTGGCCGAGCGGTTCTAGGCGCTTCAGTCCGGAACCGCGCTGCTGCTACGGTCGCAGGTTCGAATCATGCCTCGGGAATGGATGCGTGTGATGTTCTTACGTTAGTTAAGTTTAAATAGTTCTAAGTCTAGGGGACTAATGATCTCAGATGTTAAGTCCCATAGTGCTTAGAGCAATTTGAACTATTTGAGCAGTTCTTCGTCTTTTTCCTGAAGCTTCTGATTTCGCCCCCGTCGATTCTCCTTTGGTAGTATATCCACTAGCTTGTAACTTTTGACAGTACGCCTGAGTCTCTCTCCAGGCACTCCTCCAAAATAAGTATGAAACAAATATAGCCCTTTCAGACAATCATTTTCATTCCACAAAATTTTTTTTTACTTCATAATTAAAATCAAACTCCCCTGTCAATCTTATGAATATTGAGGCAAGTACAGGGCTCTCTCGGCCATTTTCTTCTCTTATAATATTCCTCCTCTCTGCATCTTTCAGGCAAGTTCACTCCGATGCATCATTGTAAGAAATTATACTTTTCAACTTTCGTGTTATTCATATACCGACTATCTCTACAATGAACAAGATAAATGAAACACAAACATTCCACTTTACATGATGTTTCCTTTGTTGTTTCAACATGGTTAGACTTTATATTCATATCTTAATTTGAGGGTGCAATAGTGTACTTGTTACTCTACTGTTGTGGGCGACTCCTGGTTTGTCTTCCACTTTTCACTTCGTGGTATGTTTTAGAACATTCCGACTCCTCTAACATCTTAACAATAACATTCTAACAAGAACATTCTATTACAGCCACTAATCTCATAGTGAAACAGTGGCTGAACATGAAATAGAATTACGTGGTGAAATATGCATTGTTGTCTAACACTCGCTTAGCAAGCAGTTGTGTGATTGCCCAAAAATAAATTCATGCAAGTGTAAAGGCTATTAAAGATAATTTTCGGCCCTTATGTTCTAAATTTCAGTCATGCAGTACAAAAGGACTCATTGAGTTCTTTGGAATCTTGAAAAATGGAGATGCCGAGTTTTGTGGAAAATTGCTATACAGTAATCAGGCGCCTTTAACAACAGCAAATGTTCAGTTCTGGGTATTTTCTGTTAGCCATTGTGTGAGACTCATATTAATCAAGAATACGTTAAAAACGCATTTTGAAAAAATAGCCTTTGTCGAGTATTGTTACAACGGTCCTCAATGCCAGTTAAATATTCCTGACATCACGAAGTCTTCATCAAATATGCCAGTGAACTATATATCATATCGTCACAAATTGGAAGACAAAATATGTGACAATATGATATGTAATTCAATGACATGTTTCACAAGACTTCATGATCTTCTGAATTCTTATCTCGAACACTGGACTCGCATTCGAGAGGACGACGGTTCAATCCCGTCTCCAGCCATCCTGATTTAGGTTTTCCGTGATTTCCCTAAATCGTTTCAGGCAAATGCCGGGATGGTTCCTTTGAAAGGGCACGGCCGATTTCCTTCCCAATCCTTCCCTAACCCGAGCTTACACTCCGTCTCTAATGACCTCGTTGTCGACGGGACGTTAAATACTAACCACCACCACCTTATGTCGAATTTATATAGACTATATGATCAAAATTATCCGTACACCCACAAAAACATACGTTTTTAATATTAGGTGCATTGTGCTGCCACCTACTGCCAGGCACTCCTTATCAGCGACCTCAGTAGTCATTAGACATCGTGAGAAAGCAGACTGGAGCACTCCACGGAACTCACGGACTTCGAACGTGGTCAGGTGATTGGGTTTCACTTGTGTCATACGTCTGTAGACGAGATTTCCACACTCCTAAACATCCCTAGGTCCACTGTTTCCAATGTGATGGTGAAGTGGAAACGTGAAGGAAAATGTACAGCACAAAAGCGTACAGGCCGACCTCGTCTGTTGACTGACAGAGACCGCCGACAAGTGAAGAGGGTCGTAATGTGTAATAGGCAGACATCTATCCAGACCATCACACAGGAATTCCAAACTGCATCAGGATCCACTGCCAGTAATATGACGGTGGGAGGTGAGAAAACTTGGATGTCATGGTCCAGCGGCTGCTCATAAGCCACACATCACGCCAGTAAATTACCAACGACGCCTCGCTTGATGTAAGAGGGGTAAACATTGGACGATTGAACTGTGGAAAAACGCTGTGTGGAGTGACGAATCCCGATACACTATGTGGTGATCAAAATGGTTCAAATGGCTCTGAGCACTATGGGACTTAACATCTGAGATCATCAGTCCCCTAGAACTTAGAACTACTTAAACCTAACTAACCTATGGACATCACACACATCCATGCCCGAGACAGGATTCGAACCTGCGATCGTAGCCGTCGCGTGGTTCCTGATTGAAGCGCCTAGAACCGCTCGGCCACCGTGGTGATCCCATGGTAGGTTGTGGGTATGGCGAATGACCGGTAAACGTCGTCTGCCAGGGTGTGTAGTACCAACAGGAAAATATGGAGGAGGTGGTGTTATGGTGTGGTCTTGTTTTTCATGGAGGGGGGCTTGCACCTCTTGTTTTGTGTGGCACTATCACAGCACAGGCCTAAATTGATGTTTTAAGCACCTTCTTGCTTCCCTTTGTTGAAGAGCAATTCGGGGATGGCTATTGCGTCTTTGAACACGATCGAGCACTGGTTCATAATGCACGGCCTGTGGCGGAGTGGTTACACGACAATAACATCCTTGTAATGGACTGACCTGAATGCTCTAGAACACCTTTTGGATGTTTTGAAACGCCGACTTCTTGCCAGGCCTCACCTAGCGACATCGATATCTCTCCTCAGTGCAGAACTCCGTGAAGAATGGGCTGCCATTTCCCAAGAATCCTTCCAGCAACTGACTGAACGTATGCCTGCGAGAGTGGAAGCTGTCATCAAGGCTAAGGGTGGTCCAATATCATACTGAAGTCCAGCATTACCGATGGAGGGCGCCACGAACTTGTACGTCATTTCCATTCAGGTGTCCGGTTACTTTTGATCACATAATGTATCTTGCAGGTCTTAGCAGATTAATCACACTTGAAAATGGCAGTCAAGTGCGGAAACCGATAATGAGAACACTGTAATTTTTAAGCGCTCTTGGACGTAGTAAATTATTAGGAGCCCGTATTTGGAAGTATTCGCCTTGAGAAAGGATCAAGGTTAGTGGAAGTGCAGCTGGCGAGGTGCCTCTCGCATTCCAAAGCGGCTGGCCGGCGGTCACTCCTCCCTGCACTGCCGTTATACTCGCCGCAAGAACCACAGCTGTCCGCTCTCTCCGCCATCTATAACAGCTTCCTCCGAGTCTGTTGGCGATGGATCTTCCAGGCTGTAAAGAACAGTAATAACAATGCTGCTATTCTAATACGACTTTTTTCATCTACGAAGTAGAGCTGAAAAATAATGCCTCCGAATTTTTATCCGAAAATTCTTAACGCTTTTTAAATAAAACAAACGGTTATTAAGATTCTACTTTTTACTCTTGATGTCTCCGTATTTACAGCCCTCTGCCGCTAGAGGGCTCCCAATTGTAGCGTATAGTATGGCAGTGTGTAACGCAACTATATCGGTACGTGAGAACTGCGTGCTGTACCCGAGTTTCGAATTCGAAGAGTTCCTCCATATATGGAACACCCACTCCTTCAGCGTGACAATGGCAGATCGCACAAGAGTGCTGCGACATCTGCAACAATCCGACGCCGTGGGTTCACTGACATCGATGGTCCTCCATACAACCCAACTTGGCCCCATCGGATTTTCATCTGTTTCCAAAACTTAAAGAACACCTCCGATGACTTCATTTTGATAGTGATGAAGTGATGCAAGCAGAAGTGAGGGTGTAGCTCCGTCACCAAAATCAAACGCTCTACAGTAACGGCATCAACAAACTGATTTCTCGTTCGGAGAAATATTTTCGTCGCCAGGGTAACTATTTTCGAAATAAAAACATAGACACGAACAATAAAGACAGTAGGATGTTAACAACGTCTGTTTTATTTTAAAACGTTTAAGTGTTTTCGCGTACAATATTCGGCGACACTATATTTCAGCACGCCCTTGTATGCAGTCACATCTGTCATTCATTGTCGATCAGGTACGCGTTATAACGACTGATTTGGTTGGAGCTTAATTTCTGGTTTATCCCAGTAAAGGTCGTCTCTGCCTAACAAGAAATTTACTGACCGCCTTTCCCAACAAGAAAGGAGGTTTCGGAACGACATCTACGTCTGCGTACACACTGTGGAATCCACTGTACATTCCACAGAGGACAATACTCCATATCAGTATTAGCCACTCCCTGTCTTATTACGTTCGCGGTCAAGGTTGTCTTTTCTTCCATTTCAGTTTGCTGAACATCTCTGTTTTCACCTTCGTATGGGTTATACTGATCTGTAACGCACAGTGTGCCTCTAAATTACTAGAACACTCCAGAATGAGTCGCACTACCGCCTTCTGTACGGTTTCCGTCACAGGTGAACCGTACCCAGGATTCTTCCAAGAAATCTGTCTTTAATTAGACGTCTGTACTTCTGGTATACCATTTCGTACCAAAAATGGTTCAAATGGCTCTAAGCACTATGGGACTTAACATCTGAGGTCATCAGTCCCCTAGACTTAGTACTACTTAAACCGAACTAACCTAAGGACATCACACACATCCATGCCCGAGGCAGGATTCGAACCTGCGACCGTAGCAGCAGCGTGGTTCCGGACTGAAGCGCCTAGATCCTCTCTCCAACAGCGGCCGGTCATATCTACCACTTTATAGTACTATTTCTTGATATTTAAACGATATAACTGACTCCAAAAGTTTGACATTTGTCTGGCAACAGAATACTGCCGGATTTGTTCGCATTTTATGGACGTTTATCCTCATTTCAAGAGAGCTATAGTTTAGTAGACAAAGTGGAAATACTGTCTACGTCGTCCTGTATTTTCTTACAATAATCGAGCGACGAAAATTTCCTGTGGCAGTACTATCATCAGTAAACATGCTGAGTAGTCCTGACCCTGTGTGACACATTTTTATGTATTATGAGAACATTAGCGGGCCTACTAAGATACTTTGGGACACACTCAGTGTTATTTTCGTTTCTGTTCAACGTTTTCCTTCCGATAATATTAGCAGTGTTCTATAAATTTTGTTTTTCCTTTCTAACAGTCACATCTGAGAAGATACTCCGCATGATATTATCTTCGTTAGCAGCGTGGTTTCCGGCAAGAATATAGCGTAGTAGCCGAAATTTGTTTTATATATTAATATTAACGTTGCTTTAAATGGTTCAAATGGCTCTAAGCACTATGGGACTTAACATCTGAGGTCATCAGTCCCCTAGACTTAGGACTTCTTAAACCTAACTAACCTAAGGACATCACACACATCCATGCCCGAGACAGGATTGGAATCCGCGACCGTTGCAGCAGCGCGGGCCCGGACTGAAGCGCCTAGAACCGCTCGGCCACAGCGGCCGGCAACGTTAGTTTAAATTAATAGTGAGTGTTCTAAAAACAGCTAAAATTAGTGTCTAGTTCTTGCGTACGACGTTGAAGTCAACAACAAAGTTACAAGATACCGAAGCACCCTTTACAAGGGTCTCAAACATTTTGGGTCAAACTGAGCCGGCCGGTGTGGCCGTGCGGTTCTAGGCGTTTCAGTCTGGAACCGCGTGACCGCTACGGTCGCAGGTTCGAATCCTGCCTCGGGCATGGATGTGTGTGATGTCCTTAGGTTAGTTGGGTTTAAGTAGTTCTAAGTTCTTGGGGACTGATGACCACAGATGTTAAGTCCCATAGTACTCAGAGCCATTTGAACCATTTTTGTCAAACTGAAACAGGCGATAATGAGTCCACACCTAGTTATAATAAGGCAGGGAACCAACGGTCGGAAATGCATATTTATTGTGTTATGGGCGTACACAGCATAACAACCACGTAGGCCATAGTAATTGTTCAAACTGAAGACCGCAAGTCTCAATGCATGCAAAGCAACGGCTCATGAAGTTCTGCACAAGCCGTCTGAGGCAATGGGCAACTGGCATAAGGGCTAGTGGTGTGCATGCGGCACAGGTTAATGCGCCAGAGCGATGCAAGCAGTCGTCACGTGACTCACTTGCTATGAGCTAAGTTGTGTACAGTATGTCTGTTTGGTGGTCAGGCGTGTACACTTTTGCCACGTATGCATTGAGACTTTCGGTCGTCACTGTGAACAATTACTATGAGCTACGTTGTTGGTATATGGTGCACGCTGTGTGTGTCTATAGCACAATAAATATGCGTATTAGACCATTGATTCTATTTCCGACCGTTGGTGCCGCAACCTCAATACAATCGGTAGTGGACCCACAATCATGTTTCAATTTAATCCAAAAGGTTTGAGACACCCTTGATACTCATTGGCAGCTGTACTATCAGCAGCGTGCACATGGCCGTTGAACGTCGTTGATAAGTTGTAAACAGAATTTAATTAATATTAAGGAATTCAGAGTGACTGTCTAAGATATATGAGTGATATATTAACGATCAATGCATGCAGTACAAAATTTTATACGTAGTGATTGGTACCAATACGAGAAACCAAATTTCACTACATAGTCGCGTCTTAACAAGACGACAGACATCCTACTTCTCGTGTATTTAGACATTCATAGCGCTCTAGAAACTAAAAATAATCTTGCTACATTTAGGTCTATACCCTGTGTAGTATTCTGAAAGGTAAGTAAGCGTACTTTTTATTATACCTTCCCATGAGACATCCAGCGAAACTTGTTGTGGTACCGGCGGAGGTTCGAGACCTCCCTCGGGCATGGGTGTGTGTGTTTTTTTTATTTTTATTTATTTATTTATTTATTTATTGTTCCGTGGGACCACATTAAGGAGAAGTCTCCTTGGTCATGGAACGAGTCAATACATGATATTATAATACGATAGTGGAAACAGATAAAATGAAATATAAGAAACATATTCAGGCGACAATTCGTAAGTTTAAATAAAGAAAATCAACAATGTAACACTGGAATTTGCTTAATTTTTCAGCTCTTCCAGGAGCTCCTCGACAGAATAGAAGGAGTGAGCCATGAGGAAACTCTTCAGTTTAGACTTTAAAGTGTTTGGGCTACTGCTAAGATTTTTGAGTTCTTGTGGTAGGTTATTGATAATGGATGCAGCACAAGAGTCAAGGAAGTGCATTCCACATGCAGATTTGTTTTCTGCCTAGTATTAACTAAGTGAAAGCTGTTAACTCTTGGGAATAAGCGAATATTGCTAACAACAAACGACATTAAAGAAAATATATACTGTGAGGGCAATGTCAGAATTCCCAGACTGTTGAATGTGGGTCGACAAGAGGTTCTCGAACTTACACCACACATAGCTCGAACAGCCCGTTTTTGAGCCAAAAATACCCTTTTTGAATCAGAAGAATTACCCCAAAAATAATACCATATGACATAAGCGTGTGAAAATATGCGAAGTAGACTACTTTTCGTGTTGAACCGTCACTTATTTCAGATACTGTTCTAATGGTAAATAAAGCAGCATTTAGTTTCTGAACAAGATCCTGAACATGGGCTTTCCACAACAGCTTACTATCTATCCGAACGCCTAGGAACTTGAACTGATCCGTCTCGCTTGTAATATGCCCATTCTGTCTGATCAAAATATCGGTTCTTGTTGAATTGTGAGCTAGTAACTGTAAAAACTGAGTCTTGCTGTGATTTAGCATCAAATTATTTTCCACAAGCCACGAACTTATTTCATGAACTACATTATTTGATACTGTTTCAATATTACACACAAGATCCTTCACTACCAAGCTGGTGTCATCAGCAAACAGAAATATTTTTGAATCACCTGAAATACTAGATGGCATATCATTTATATAAATAAGAAACAGCAGTGGCCCCAGCACCGACCCTTGGGGAATGCCCCACTTAACAGTGCCCCATTGGGACTGAACATCGCTACCACTCTCAATATTGCGGAGAAGTACCCTCTGCTTTCTGTTCTTAAAGTAAGAGGCGAACCAGTTGTAAGCTACTCCCCTTACTCCATAATGGTCCAACTTCTGCAGTAATATTTTGTGGTCAACACAGTCAAAAGCCTTCGTTAAATCAAAGAAAACACCTAACGTTCGCAGTCTTTTATTTAATCCGTCCAAAACCTCACAGAGAAAAGAGAATATAGCATTTTCAGTTGTTAAGCCATTTCTAAAACCAAACTGTACATTTGACAGCAAATTATGTGAATTTAAATGCTCCTGGTTCAAGTAGTCTACGGGCATATTTCAGTATGGTGTAGGAGAAGAGTTTCTGCTCATTATCTGTTATGAATTGAGTCCTACAACATCGGTAGTAACGCAATTCACAGCGACATATATGAAATCCTAGTAGTGTTTGAACGTATTCGTAGTACTGATAACACTGTACGGAGTGATTTATGTCAGTTAGTTGCGTAACAGACAAAATATAAAAAGAAACAGTGTAACATATGCATGGTAGGTGCATGACACCAGTAAAGATCAGAACAAACAGTTTAAATGAACGAAAACGTTAAAAACTTTGAATTCACCACAGCCACGCCATCCCGCAGTGAACACGCAAGTTTGGCGCAGTCGACATTCGTTGACTCATTCTCAGGCACTCCTAAACCGGTCGGTCTCTGCATCGCAGCTGAGCTGCGTAAGTGATACGCTTCACTGTTGCTTTCCTTTCCGGTTATGGGAGGACAGCTGCCGGTGGAATCTTGTCAGTTGGCAACCTGAGCGAATCTAAAAGTCACGGCGGTTTTCTGTATTTGGAAGACGAACGGAAGGGAAACGATGCTGCACATTATGGGGATCGCGTATGTTGCCAGCCTTCAACGAAGGACTTACGCATGTAGAGCCTCGCATTTTCACTAATGCTCTAAGACATATTTCTGCTACAAAAGCCAAAGCAATGAAACGGTTCTATTTTAGCGGTGTCTGGCACCTCCACTGATGCGAGCACACTAATTCCCAACTATAACTTTGGATTGCTAAAAACTACAAAATTAATTTATAAACGGTTTAAGGTTTGCTAATGATAACGTAAATCTGGCAGAGGTGGCAACGAACTTGGAAGATCAATTTAATGGAATCGATAACGACTTGAAAAGACACTAAAATATGAATACAAACAAAAGTAGAATGAGGGTAATGCAGTATATCTGAATCAAATCATGTGATGCTGTGGGAATTAGATTGGGAAGTGAAACACGAAAAGTAGTGTATGAGTTTTGTCATTTGGGCAGAAAAATACTACGAAAGGAAGAAAGGTTGGGTTTAACGTCCCGTCTACATCTACATCTACATCTACATTGATACTCCGCAAGCCACCCAACGGTGTGTGGCGGAGGGCACCTTACGTGCCACTGTCATTACCTCCCTTTCCTGTTCCAGTCGCATATGGTTCGCGGGAAGAACGACTGTCTGAAAGCCTCCGTGCGCGCTCTAATCTCTCTAATTTTACATTCGTGATCTCCTCGGGAGGTATAAGTAGGGGGAAGCAATATATTCGATACCTCATCCAGAAACGCACCCTCTCGAAACCTGGCGAGCAAGCTACACCGCGATGCAGAGCGCCTCTCTTGCAGAGTCTGCCACTTGAGTTTATTAAACATCTCCGTAACGCTATCACGGTTACCAAATAACCCTGTGACGAAACGCGCCGCTCTTCTTTGGATCTTCTCTATCTCCTCCGTCAGACCGTTCTGGTACGGATCCCACACTGATGAGCAATACTCAAGTATAGGTCGAACGAGTGTTTTGTAAGCCACCTCCTTTGTTGATGGACTACATTTTCTAAGCACTCTCCCAATGAATCTCAACCTGGTACCCGCCTTACTAACAATTAATTTTATATGATCATTCCACTTCAAATCGTTCCGCACGCATACTCCCAGATATTTTACAGAAGTAACTGCTACCAGTGTATGTTCCGCTATCATATAATCATACAATAAAGGATCCTTCTTTCTATGTATTCGCAATACATTACATTTGTCTATGTTAAGGGTCAGTTGCCACTCCCTGCACCAAGTGCCAATCCGCTGCAGATCTTCCTGCATCTCGCTACACTTTTCTAATGCTGCAACTTCTCTGTATACTACAGCATCATCCGCGAAAAGCCGCATGGAACTTCCGACACTATCTACTAAGTCATTTATATATATTGTGAAAATCAATGGTCCCATAACACTCCCCTGTGGCACGCCAGAGGTTACTTTAACGTCTGTAGACGTCTCTCCATTGATGACAACATGCTGTGTTCTGTTTGCTAAAAACTCTTCAATCCAGCCACACAGCTGGTCTGATATTCCGTAGGCTCTTACTTTGTTTATCAGGCGACAGTGCGGAACTGTATCGAACGCCTTCCGGAAGTCAAGAAAAATAGCATCTACCTGGGAGCCTGTATCTAATATTTTCTGGGTCTCATGAACAAATAAGGCGAGTTGGGTCTCACACGATCGCTGTTTCCGGAATCCATGTTGATTCCTACAAAGTAGATTCTGGGTTTCCAGAAATGACATGATACGCGAGCAAAAAACATGTTCTAAAATTCTACAAGAGATCGACGTAAGAGGTATAGGTCTATAGTTTTGCGCATCTGCTCGACGACCCTTCTTGAAGACTGGGACTATCTGTGCTCTTTTCCAATCATTTGGAACCCTCCGTTCCTCTAGAGACTTGCGGTACACGGCTGTTAGAAGGGGGGCAAGTTCTTTCGCGTACTCTGTGTAGAATCGAATTGGTATCCCGTCAGGTCCAGTGGACTTTCCTCTATTGAGGAAAGTCCACTGGACCTGACGGGATACCAATTCGATTCTACACAGAGTACGCGTCGACGACGAGGTCATTAGAGGCGGAGCTCAAGCTCGAATTTTGTCAAGGATGGGGAATAAAATCGGCCGTGCCCTTTCAAAGGAACCATCTTAGCATTTGCCTGGAGTGATTTAGGGAAATCAGGGAAAACCTAAATCTAGATGGCCGGACGAGGTTTTGAACCGTCGTCTCTCGAATGCGAGTGCAGTGTGCTAACCACTGCGCTAACTCTGTCGGTAGCTAAACACTGGCCATGGGAAAAGTAATGGGGACGTAAATTTCAGACCGGCAAAGGCAATAAAAACTTTACTAAAAAAGAGAAATATAAATAAATAAAATAAATTTACGTTATAGTAAGTCTCATCTCAAAGAATTTGTGAGGAGTGTAGCCTTGTACGAATTTGAACGATAAACAGTTCAAACAAGAAGAGAATAGAAGTTTTTGAAAAGTGTGTCACAGAAGAATGCAGAAGATTATATGGGTAGATGGAGTAACCAATGAAGAGGCACTGAATGGAACTGTGAGGAAAAGAAATTTATGGCACAGTTTGACTCAAATAAGGATAGGTTGATAATATATAGATTGACAGAACACATCCTGAGGGATCAAGGACTAATTAATTTGATAGTAGAGGGAACTGTTGTCGGGGGGGTGGGAGGAGAGGAGGGAATTTTTGAGACGGGGACAGTAAGCAGGTTCAAACAGCTGTAAATTCCACAACCACAGAGATGAAGAGACTTCAGCGGGCTACACTAATGTAGAGAGAAGCATAAAACCTGCCTTCGGACTGATGACAACGACAACAAACGGTTTAGTACATTACATAAGACATTTGAAGAACAAAATATACTGATTATGAAATTTTGTTACCGCATATAAATGATTCCAGTGCTGCTATCTTAAACGAGCGCATCAAATAGTATGTCCCTTGTCGCTGAGTGCGATGAACGACATATTTGACTACAACGTTCGACTTGTTTGAGTCCGACGTACTGGTCATAATGATATTGACGAAACGGTATAGTTCACTGTGGTCATTCGTAGTCATTTGAAAGAATATTACCATTATACACAACTTCGACCTAAACTAATCCGTTCACGTACACCTAAAAATATGAATATGTCCAAATAAAGGATCCTCAATTTGCTAAAAAAATTTGTAAATGTACCTGGCTATCGGTTAGCCGATAACACCTGCTTAACTCTGCAGTGATACGATCACAGTTGGCTGCAACAAGTAGACTAGAGAGTCAAAAATCCATTATCGTCTGAAACCTTAGCACAGCGTTGCTAAACTGAACAATGCGCGCTGCGTTCATAGGAAGGTAAGCGGTACTGAAAATTACCGTCGATACTGACAGCATAACTTTGCGACGAAGTCTGATTCCTTACAGAACACAAAGTTAGTATTTTAAACAAACTGTTAAAAACAAAAGTTGTTTAATGCGGTCGTGCGGTAGCGTTCTCGCTTCCCGCGCCCGGGTTCCCGGGTTCGATTCCCGGCGGGGTCAGGGATTTTCTCTGCCTCGTGATGACTGGGTGTAGTGTGATGTCCTTAGGTTAGTTAGGTTTAAGTAGTTCTAAGTTCTAGGGGACTGATGACCTTAGATGTTAAGTCCCATAGTGCTCAGAGCCAGCCATTTGTTTAATGCGCTCTAAGGAGTGAAAAGATTACTAAAATTCTGGGCTTATGTTTGAATGTCCAATAATTGTGCTTTCACTGATCCACAAGAGATGTTACGCACTCGTCTAATAGTGGATTTTTTCTGATTTTATGGTCAAAATAACTGCCGTTCAATTAATCGTAGCTGAGAGCAGATGTAAGTTCAGCGCTATCATTCTGAGACAACCAGATATGTTTGATACGAATGATATCCAGAAAACTTGTGGTCCAAGACAGTAACGGGAATTCACCATCACACTTCTCAGATACAGTAGCGCCGCTCTTTCCGTGTGGCAAAGACGAATGTCCTGCTGGAATACGCTTTGTCCGGTGAAAAAGACGTCGGCCATGAAGAAATATAAATGTTCAGCAATAATATTAACAAGTCTACAGCTTTGATGGTTCTCTCCGTAAAAATCATAGGGCCCATGCAGGCTCAACCGTATGTTGGCTGTTCAAATACACGCCGTTACCAGTGGTGCGTGTCTAGAGCAGACGTTCTCACGGGAGCTCCCCGTGACGCCAATGGTCGTCCCCATCGTCATCAGTAGATGGTATGCTGATTGAGGTCGTAAGAAATGTACACTGGCTTTTCAGATCTCTAGTGCTACGCTTTCCGGTAGAAATGATGTCTATGATTTGTAATCAAGTCTTTCCATTCAACCGCATACCTGCGTTGTATCGTGGGGAGAAGTCTTTTAATTATTACAGCCACTAGTGAGTCATATTTCTGGCACTCTGATATCTTGAAACAAGTCACCTTCTTCAAACCTATCTACTACAATAAAAATTTAGATAGTCCCTATGCCTCTTGCAACTGCTGCCATTTCTGCAGCTTTGCACATGTGGTCGTTCCAATTTAAGTCAGAACTAAGCAGAAGTCTGAGAGAGCTATATCCACTACCTTCTACAATGCACATAGAAACAGAGTGACCTGAGTTAGTGCAATGGTACGGTGTTTTCAGCATTCTGTGGAAATTGGAACATGTTGTCGTAGCTCCATCAACCGTGTAGAATGCGTAGGGTCAGCGCCAAATGAAGCTCGCTCCTGCAACACGAGGTAATATAAAAGACAGTATGGGAACTGGGAGAATGACAAGGATTTTGCTACTGCATTGCGGTGCTTCTCCGAACTACATCAGGTACTGCAGTCTGAAGCAGATTCGCGTTCCTCAGGGCCCATTTGTGTCTATCACCTTAACATTCTATCATCGTTATTCTGTATCATCCAACAGAGAAAAATTAAGAACTATGAAAGCTCCATAAACTTCATCCGATAGAGAACTCGATAAAATTTTTACCGCATCTCCCTCCTCCCATATATCTAAAATAAATAGTATATGCGTGCCAGCACTGAGCTCATGTAGTGATCATTTTAAATATACAGGTATTGATCCACTGCACAGACCAGTCTAAAAATGGCTCTGAGCACTATGGGACTCAACTGCTGAGGTCATTAGTCCCCTAGAACTTAGAACTAGTTAAACCTAACTAACCTACGGACATCACAAACATCCATGCCCGAGGCAGGATTCGAACCTGCGACCGTAGCGGTCCTGCGGTTCCAGACTGCAGCGCCTTTAACCGCACGGCCACTTCGGCCGGCTCAGACCAGTCTAAAGTTTCACCACCTGTACTGTAGCAGAATGAGCGTATCCCACAGACTATACTGTAAGTTGCAAGAGACGCTCCCTGTGACCCTCTGTCGTTGTTTGAAACATTGCTTTTTTTTCTGCTGTAACATGCTTTGCACACTTCCACACATTTTGTTTTTCCACCACGATTTCGAGGTCTGTGTCAAGTTCTAAACTGACATTATCAGATACTGATCCATTGCCTCCCACAGAAAACTAACCCTCGCACGGTGTAAATCATGTTGTTGCTGCTGCTACCATAACACACACACACACACACACACACACTGGATGATTTTAAATACAAGACAGTCACAGCATCAGGAAACTGGAAGAGTGTTGCGATGTTATAGAGCATTTAAACTCATCTGTCACAGTGACGGGATAGTTGATTACTCTGTGTTCCATTTTGATTTATTCCTCATATTTCAGTCATGTATGTGATCACTGTTTCGGTGCTAGCCACCCCTCAGAAGATGCTGCCCGTCCACCAAGACTCTTTCTCCATCTCAAACAAGCGATGTCAGTCAATCATTATGTGGCAATCAATAGCTTACCAATGGACGGATGGGATGGAAAAGACACCGTCGATGTACTGTAATAATAAGCATCACAGCTGATAGTGCGAATAATTTCAGCAATTTTACAGTGATTTCAGCACCGACCAATGATGCGACAGCATGCTTCCCAATTTCACCATCATTGCTAAACCGCCCCTCCTCTATTTTGCGAGTACCATTGTGAATGTAGATAGATGGCTGTGCAATATGTCCATTCATTGTTAATTCTCGAACGTATACATCATCGGAGTATACCAGTCGGTGATTTACATATTTCTAACACCTCGAGCATAGTGCGTAATTTGCGATCTGTCTCTGCAGAGATGAGAGTCACAGGACATTCTCGCAATCTTAGGATAAAGTTAGAGACTGAAAGATCCCCTCGCACTGTCTTTGAACAACCTGCCCTGCAACACTGTTACCGATTTAATCTGGAGCTGACCATGAGTAGACCGCTACGTTCCGCATCTTGTGAATGAATGGAGCTTGCTGAGTCGTCGCCCATCCAAGTGCACAAGATTTCTCCACATACGCCCATGTCGAGGAGATTAGCACCCCTTATCGGTGTATAGTAGTAGATTTGAAAGTGTTGTGATGTAATAGCAGACAATTAAGAAGAACAAGTAATGGGTGTTTTTTTTGTATGATGGAGCTCCAGACAGATGCAATTCGAGGCATTTTACATAAATCAACTACGATGTCAATTCTAAAGTATTGTTCTAGTGTCTAGGATCAGTATCAGGAGGGTATTGGTAAGAGATAACATAAACACACGCACCCCTGTGGCTATACAGTTCTGCACTTAAAACGGGCTAAGATCGCTTTATTTTCTGACCGATTAGTCGTGTGGAATGCAGCGCTGTTAATATTCCAGTGTAAGAAATATATTTCCAGCACATGACATACATCTTTCTTGCAGGTTTCTCTACGATAAACTATGGTAACAAACTGTAAAATGAAAAAACTACTTCCTTAAAATATCGATTCGGTGTGACAAGTGCACAATATAGCTTTCCAGAGATGTATAGCATCCACTGTTCACATCCGATTACGGTTCAGTAATTATGCTATGCCCACATCAGTCCTATATAAAATGATCGTTAGTAACGGAGAATACCTCTTACAAGGAGACACACAAACGCATAGCAGTGGCGTCCGACGTGTGAAATTACACGTCATTCTGCCACTAACTCTGTAAACAGCGCATTCGTCAAGCAGATGCATACATCGGGATTGGAGTACATCGCATAAATCTTCGTTCATTTATTGGAATGAGTCGAAACAGGATGGTCGTATTGCGTCACACATGAAATGGAAGTCTTATGATGACCAAGAGATTTGCTGTTAACGATTACAAGTAGACAGTGCTCTAAGTAACATACAGAGCACGTGATTGTATACAAGTCGAACGCAGGCTATGTCACGCGATTGATGCATCCTGACAGAACAGCGGAAAAAATGGTCAAATGACCCACAGCAACGTCTCCCTCTCTACAATGCATCATCAGTCTGCCATTAAATTGCATCTCGTTACAGCTCCATCTCAATCGATTACTCTGTCAACTCTCTGTCATCCTTTAACGCAGATGCATATAAGTTTAGAAGCAGATGGTTCTCTGTTTTCCTGAAAAGCGTCAAATACAGTAGTCGACTCGCGTGTGTCACTTGTACCTCAATAGACATACACTAAAATGCTGCCTCGACGGAAAAAAGTGACAATTTCCCTGGTTCACTTCGCTTCCATGTCGACGTTTTCTCGGATTCCTCTTCCTGTTACATACTTGTTCCCATGTACAAATTGTTCTGCGCCAACCAGAAGACGCGCAAGCACTTCCTCAATTTCTCTGCATTCCAGTGTATATTCCCTCAACTGATACGTACTTTCCATCAGTTTTTGCAACTCTATCGATTTTATGTCACTTCTACTCATGCGATCATGACATCACCTCTCGTTCCGTGTTGTAAAATTGCTTGTAAATCTAGTGCAGCTGCCAACACCTAGCGGAAATGCACTATTTTTCTGACTGGGAAGCGTAGTACAGCACTGTACTCGATTGTATCCAGTCACCTCCATCCCACATACTCCACATTTGCAGTGTGTTGGCTCTGTTTTCTGTATGTCTGTGTATGTGCATGTGTCGCAAATGGCTCCCAGGGCCCGCTACTCCTGCAGGTGGACCCATCTTCGATCGTAGTACACATCAGCAGACGTAACGAATTGTATGTTTACTACATCGATATTGTACGTGGAGATCGGTTTCACACTGAAATATTCAATCTTCCATCCTCAGTGACAGAGCAGTGTAATTGAGCAAGAGTCTTTCCGTATTTGACGATGTATAGAACACTTTTGCAGGGCTTAACTGTCAGTGCAATATGGCGATCTGTACAAAATAGTTTTGCCACTGACAGTCTCGTCTGCAGAAAGAAAAAGGCGGACAGTGCTTCCACACTGGCAGCATCAGTACTTTGGCGGGTAAATTGAGTCAGAGCCGATCAGAATGCTCCGCTCATTCGCAAGTCATCCTTTGCACTGGGACATAGGAGCCTCTATATAGCGGTGAGAACGTTTGCATTTTGGAGACGTATGTTAAAAGCAGGACATTACGATTTCCAGGAAGGGTAGCATGGGATGTCTCGTTACCACCATCAGGAAGAATGGATTCGGTGTTATTCTGAGCTATTTTCGTAAACAGCTCCTGTTAGGGCAAGAATTTCCATGGAGATAAGCTGAGGCATCAAGAAAGCTCCTACAAAAGCGAACATTAACTACTTCTGTGCCACTTTACTATTTCTGAGAGGTAGACTAGGCTCTTATTTACATAGCCAAGTGACATCAATATAACGTTGAGAACCTTATATCAGTGCCTACAATGGTGAGTCGCTCGGCAATCAGGTCTTCACTTGACTGCAGGTAGAAACGCATCGCGCCAGCAATGGTAAACACGTCCGCGTGGCCAAGAAGCGTCTTGCATATGGCAGTGGCATGAGCGCGCCGCCCGGCGTGCGTACCTTTGGGCTCTGTAAGGAAAAGTTCGTTGATACATTGCGGTTCATGATGGTTCGAAAGCGTTTTTCGTGTAAGAGTGTTTGTGCAGTTCATTATTTTCGGCTGTTTAAGCGCTGTGAGCGTGTTTGTATAGTGTTACACATGTATTATTTTTTTGACAATTTACGAGTAGTGGACGGTTGCATTATGTTGTGAACAGGTCTGTAGGCTGTGTAGTGGATTATTTCGACAGTTTACAATTTAGTGAGAGTGTCTGCAGAGCGTTTTACATGCATTATTTCGATAATTTACGAGTTGTTTGCTTGTCTTTACATCAGTGTACTGCATTATTTTCATAATTTACGAGCAATTTGTAGGTCTGTAGGCTGTGTATTGTCACCCCAAGCACGCCAGAGCAAGTGTTTTGTATCTTTGTAATAAATAAACTAGGTGAAATCCATCTCTAAATAAATTTTTCCAAAACATTAAAGTACACTCCATCATTTTGATTTGCAGCTCCTTGTATTGGCCGTGTTTCCAATTAAAATTGTTGGATGTGAGGTCCGCCAGTTACGCAGAATACCGTTTTTCTCAGTACCCAAACATGTTTTGGCACCACTGTGCCATCGTCAGTGGGTTTTCGTTTCTATTTATTATGCAGTGTGAACATTTTTGTTAAATGATTATAAAACTGTGTACATTTTTAGTTCAAACAACAGCTCGTTTGTTTTGTAAATACCTTTACATTTGGTGTGCATGAATTTTCTGGATCACTTTTGCGTTAATTACTACAGGTAGCTTGTCATCTGCAACCAAACGATGTTGATGAGAAAGTTTTTTGCTGGGAGTTAACCTATCTTCTAGAATGTAATTCAGTTTTTCGAGATGTTTTCGCGCCTATATTCGTTTTTACTTACGTTTTCGTGTGGCAAGCACTTCCATTCTCCGCATAATGCTGAGGTGTTGTGATGCACACGTAACTATAACAAGTATTTTCCACAAATAGCATAGTAAAACACTTTTCACTTCACCAGAACACAGATTGATCGTGGATTGTTATGTATCCCAGCCCAGTCAGTGTTCATTTGTTCACCAGAGAGTTCGGCGCCAAATTTGAATTTTGTTTTTATTTTATCTTTGTGTGTGTGTGTGTGTGTGTGTGTGTGTGTGTGTGTGTGTGTGCGCGCGAGCGCGTTTTCTGTGCACTTCTTAGCTGTGTGTTTTGACTTTTATATGATATTCCTTTTGTGTGTAAATGGTGCGTCTTTGCAGATTTTAGAGTATCTATTAGTGTAGGTAGCCCAATTGACCTATCTTCCCGCCAAAATTTGAACTTCCCACCATGACATCATTGCAGTGGTGCCATATCTATCGCTGCCATCTTGGATCCGCCATCTTGAATAAATTTGGGAACAAGACAGAGTGGGGTGACGCCGACCTTGTCCCACTACTGTCGTCAAAATACCTAGGCATAAGGTTGTAAAGCGATATGAGATGGGTCGAACATGTTAGAACTGCGGTAGGGAAGACGAATGGTCGTCTTCAGTTTATTGGGAGAAATTTAGGAAAGAGTGGGTCATCTGTAAGGGAGACCACATATAAGATGTTAGTGCGGCGTGTTCTTGAGTACTACTCGAGTGTTTAGGATCCGTACCAGTAGGATTGAAGGAAGACATCGAAGCAGTTCAGGTGCAGACTTTTATATTTGTTACCGGTAGGTTCGAACAACACGTTAAGTGTTACAGATATGCTGCAGGAACTCAAATGGGAATACCTGGAGCGAAGGCGACGTTTTTGTCGAGAAACACTATTGATAAAATTTAGAGAACCGGCACCTGAAGCTGACTGCCGAATGATTCTACTGCCGCCAACATACATTGCGCGTAAGGACCACGATAAGATAGAAGAAATTAGGGCTCATACGGAGGCATACGGACAGTCGTTTTTCCCTCGCTGTATTTGCGAGTGGAACAGGAAAGGAAATGACCAGTAGTGGTATAGTGTACCCTCCGCTACGCACCGTACGGTGGTTTGCGGAGTATCTGTGTAGTTGCAGATGAAGTAAAATACCGACATGTGTGCAGACACTAAAGGCCACAGGAATATTTCGAATAAAGGTAGCAGTGACTCAATGGTAAAGCTAACATAAAATAGCGAGACAGTGAAGCCAGTTATAGCAGGAATAGTATAATAAAACTCCCATCACGACCATATAGACTTCGACACTAGCAGTTAGCGAAGAGACAATGAACTGCGGCCATATTAACGACCTCTGTGACACCTCATGTCCAGCTTTCCAACACTTCTTTCTCTTGTTTGACTTAAGAGAGATACAAAATTAGGCTTTTACTTCTTATTACCGGCCACCGTATATTGGACCAAAGTATTATTGCTTTACTGAAAATAAATCAAAATTTCCCTGTCCATGTTGAAAATGTTCTTACTGCTTCCTAAATTATCGTCATTTATTTGGAGCGCACACAATAAGCTGATAAAAACTTCCAATAGTACTGTCAACTTCAGAATCTGTGGACATCCAGTATTCGGGGTCATAGTGTGGTTACAACGAACGTCATTTCTTATTTGCCGAGTAAAGTATTTGAGAACATATTTTTGTCACTTTAAGTACTTTCAAAAGAAAAGGGACAATCTGATAAACAGGATAAATACTTAAAGCAGCAAAAAGTAGAAATATGTTATACTTTTGTAATCAAAAACGAAAATATGTCGGATCATCCGTAGTTATTTCTTTAATGCAAAACTCTGTACGAGGATGTACATATATGTGGAGCGGAAATAATCGTGCTAAAAGTCTGCATTGGTTGAAAGATGTAACTCTCTTCTATAAAAATGAGAATCCTGTTAATACTTTCTGATAGTTCCACTTCCGATGTGGAGATACTGATCTTGACGCCACTCTGAGCACCAACTTTTGCTACCGTCGGTCGTAAGGAAGCAAAAAGCGGCTATCTGATGCTTAGTGGCTGTCTAGATGTGCGCACTACATTTAGATCGCGGCAGTCGACGCGCTGATCACTTGTTACGTGACCAGAAACTAGTATGGTTGAAACGAGCTCTCTCGTCCATCCTAGTTGCTTTTTTTGCGAAGAACAGGCATCTCGTCTTCGCAGCGTCCTTATTTTGATGACCCAGCCGTTTCCCATTCATTAAGCACTAGAATCACCAGGCAAGCGAAACAGATCAGTCGTAATTCAGAACTCCCAAACCAAACATGAGTAGTAGAGTCCTGATATGACTCTATGCAAATTCACTAAATAGTTATCATGTCCTTCAAGCACGACAAAACTCAATTTCTCTGTCAAAATGTGTCTACTTCAAAAGGTAGGGTCAAAGTCTAGAGAGTGCACTGAAATCATACAGCAGCAAATCCTGACCACGTACTTCTCGAAACTTCGCAAACAACTCGTAAAATAAATGTTTAGTCATAAAGATATCGTAGACTGTTCAGATCATAGGAGTTCCTGTATCGGATACGTAAAAAAAAATGAAACAACAGTCTTCACAGAGGTTAACGTAACGAGGTTCATAACCGCTTGAGATTTATATTATGTGATATATTTTTACTGCCTGGAGTATAACACATTTGTATATCCTAAAGTAACGAACTGAGAGTAGTAATGGGCATAATCCCTTCCTGCTGCAGTAACCACTGAGCTTACTGGAACAGCTGATGATCTGATACGAGACGCAAATCGATAAAAACAAACCCACATATGTCTAACGAAAAAGATGACTATGTTAACTAGTCCATATTGACAAAGACGTCTCATAGCAATATATGTGTCTGAAAAGCTTTTCGCCGGCCGAAGTGGCCGTGCGGTTCTAGGCGCTGCAGTCTGGAACCGCGAGACCTCTACGGTCGCAGGTTCGAATCCTGCCTCGGGCATGGATGTGTGTGGTGTCCTTAGGTTAGTTAGGTTTAACTAGTTCTAAGTTCTAGGGGACTAATGACCTCAGAAGTTGAGTCCCATAGTGCTCAGAGCCATTTGAAAAGCTTTTCAGAAACTAAGCGCGATTCGGAAGACAGGAAGTCGAAACACTCCGTGGAAGAAAAGTGAATTTACTTTCTCAATGAAACCTAAAATCCTGAACGAAAATGCCAACCGCTAACATTATGCAAATATCTGTTTTCTATTCCTGCACACAACGCCACAGTGGAAAGAGTATTTTCACTGGTGTCGGCCCAATCGACTGATGAAAGAAATACACTGCTGCCAAGGAGTGTTGAATCAATCTTAACAATGCCAGTATTACTACAAGCTGACTTGCATGGAGATTTATAAATATGTAAATGGGAAAGAAGACTGCAAAAGGTGATATCTTCCGAAAGATAAGGTGTACCAACTGCTTATACCACAACAAGTTTCATGTAATTGTGTTCAAAACAAAAAGTAAATATAGTTAATAAATTTTACTTCCTTTCTACACCACCATCTCAGCGCGTTCAGACGAGGTTCCAGTTAGATATGGCAATGCTAAGTGAAAGGTGTTCTGTGCAATCGTACGAGTGGCACAAGCAATGAGTGAGGGGAAAAATACATGTTGGGCCCTTTTGTCTAACGTTATAGAGGAACAGAAATAAGTATAACGGGATGATGCTGTTGATGTAATATACCGCCGTCGAATTACTACTGAGAAACATCGCATGTGGCATCATAATACACATGGCTGAAGGCGCATCGGAGCAGGCGGCAGTGTGGTGAAGGAAGCGCCCTATACGACCATGGATGATTCATGCTGTATCACTTGGCAGCTTGGCTGTCCTAGCCGTCAACGCCGCACCCTCGAGATTACTGCCTTTACGAGTGCACGGACCTCGCTGAACAAGTTCCTGCATAGAGAAAAAAAAAACACTTCATTTCAATTGGTCGATCGCTGTTTATTATTTCAAGATCAACAGTTTCACGCACTGTCGACCATTTTCAAAAATGACTCTGAGCACTATGGGACTTAACAGCTGTGGTCATCAGTCCCCTAGAACTTAGAACTACTTAAACCTAACTAACCTAAGGACATCACACACATCCATGCCCGAGGCAGGATTCGAACCTGCGACCGTAGCAGTCGCGCGGTTCCGGACTCGACCATTTTCAAACAGACCTCAAACCGCTGATTTTGAAATAACAAAAAGTAATTTTTTAGCTATAAGCTTCACTCTTTACTGACAAGTATATTCAGTTTCGAAAACAATAACTCCAATGTTTCATGTGACATCTTATAACTATTTTTTATCAAAAGTAGAACAACACTCGCGCATTATAAAGATATACATCAGATGTGAAGTGGAACGATCCAAGTGTCTCCTCAAAGACAAAAAGACGTAGAAAGTTTGTGCTTTGCGGTCTTCTACGCAAGTTGACAGATATGGCACGTAAAAAAATTATAAAAGGAAGTATGTATTTTGCAGACGCTCAGGCACGCAGGAGGTATTCAGCACAGCAGTAAGGCTTAAATAATGCGTTGTCTAAGTTTGTAAAGTCGCCTTTTAGCGATGAAATTAAGAATAATCATCTATTAATAACTATGGCTTTGTATTATTATTAGATCTGTTTTACTCTGTATTCAAAAGCATCGTCTATGGTGCTTCATTGTAATACTCACATTATAAATATTTCGTTATCGCGTGTTATTAGAGCAGAAACTTTCGTTGACACACTAATCTATGTATTTGTGTTTGTGAGTGCGACGTTATTTTATTAACAGTCAATCTTAATTTTCATTCAATGAAACAAAGTACATTCAGAATTTAAGAAGTTGGCAACACTTCACATCACTGCAACGATAATAGAACAAAAAAACTGGCTGAGACCTGTAACTACCCATGTAAAAGTAGTGATGAACACTGGAATGTAATAAGAATGCCAATAAAACGTAATAGAAGAAGATTAGGATTAAATGTCCCACCCATGACGTCTTCAATTACGGAACCAAGCTCGGATTACGCGTTAGCTCGCCAATAAAACGTAAGCCACGCGCAGGAGCATAAGAATAGAGATATACAGGATGGTCAGAAACGGTGTGAAAAGCTTGTAAGAATGTTTCGGGGTAGGATGTGCTGAGGAATAAGTGTTAAGAAGAAAACTGGATCCGTTGCGTTGTTTCCGAGTTAATTAGCACTGAAGTCAACCAATCAGGTCGTGCGCGCGCTACTTTAAGCGGCCCGCCAGACACAATTAGTGTCAGATGTTTTCATGACGTAAATCACAGCGTCCGACACTGCTCGACCGTTGGCTCGGGTTCGATCCTTACTATCCTCCAATATCCAATCTTTGTATCGCTCCGTTTTTCTGTTTTAGGAAACCAAGTGACGAACAGGTTTGGCGACATCGTCCCTGGGGAGTTATTTGAATTTGCACGCTCAACGGCCACATTGGCTAACTTCAATGATAATTAACTTGGAAACGGTGCAACGTATTGAATTTTTTCGTAACAATTATTTCTCAGCACAGCCTACCTGCACCACCCTTACATGTTTTCCAGACTGTTTCTGACCGCCCTGTATATATGTCTGCATGAACAACTTCTGAAACTCTGGTATACAGTAATGAACGTCATTATAATAAAAGTATCCGATCCAACTCAATGATAACGTTTTGCACCTATAGCGAAACGCATCTGGTGACGCTCAAAGAAAAATTGTTACTTGTGAACAGTGGACCTAAACTTCATCAATAAGTAATTTAAATCTCTTCAAATGACGAACTCATAATTAGCATCAAGTTAGGAAAAAAATCAGGACGCAAAATTTAAAAAAAAAGTCATATTGCTCATATGATCGTAAAATCTGCATACAAGTCGTTCTTTGTTTGCGGGTTTAATAGCTAAATTAGTAACTAAAAGACTACATGAACTTGTAATTTATATCTTCGATTCAATTTTACGGCTTTACCAGTGTTAATGATAGTTTCTTCTTACGGGCTACTTTCTGTAGGTAATCCTCAGTAACTTTAAATGTTTTCATTTTCAGTGCCGTACAGATAGCGGTGCTGAAGACACAGTTAAGATCCACGTCGTTTTCCACAATCACTTCCAGTGAAAATCGTGACGATTCCGTTAAATAGACCACGGAGATTACCTATCCCATCATTTTCCGTGTAAGCTAAATGGTTAAGCTCTAATTACATCGACATCGACTCTTCATTCATTCCGAATAAGATTATGCAGAGACTATTGAAAGGTATCATCGACTGTCTAACTTGACTGTTGTCATTCGGGTCTATTCAACATCTTCCAAATTTTCTGGAAACGGTACTACACTTAAATGTGTCCGTAGCCACTGAGTTGCTACCAAACGAGATGGGACAGTAGTTGAAAGCGTCCAGCTGCCGTTTAGAAGCTCGGTTCAAAGTCCTGTTGTGCCACCCAGGTTTCGCTTTTGCCGTGATTTACTTAAATCACTTGGGACTGTACCTGCCTTTTCCCCGTCCCTCCCGCGCTTGTGCCGAATTCTAATGACACCGTCGCCATCGAGACGTCAAACAGTGAACTTTCTTCTTTCCTATCTCATGGAGGTGGTGTGATCTAATATGACGTGTTACAGAGTGCGAGATTGAAGGTATTTTTATTATTAACGATAAAAGTGTGCGCAGACTGAAGATTCACAAGTTTATAACCATTTACAGGTTTAAACAAGTTTTAATCTTTGCTACAGCCTTTTACAGTTTTTGTTCCCTTCGCTCACGTTAAAAGATGGTATTTTTTACATCCTCATCCGCATATCAAACATTTGCATACCTCAGTCAGTTGGTGAAATTTGCTGTTGGTACAAAAAAATGTTCAAATGTGTGTGAAATCTTATGGGACTTAACTGCTAAGGTCATCAGTCCCTAAGCTTACACACTACTGAACCTAAACTATCCTAAGGATAAACACACCCATGCCCGAGGGAGGACTCGAACCTCCGCCGGGACCAGCCGCGCAGTCCATGACTGCAGCGCCTCAGACCGCGCTGTTGGTACATATTTACCAATGAAAGCGCAAAAGGATCTCCAACAAATTGACGCATGGTGCGGGGAATGGCAATTGAATCTCAATGTAGACAAGTGTAATGTGCTGCGAATATATAGAAAGAAAGATCCTTTATCATTTAGTTACAATATAGCAGGTCAGTAACCGGAAGCAGTTAATTCCATAAATTATCTGGGAGCAGGCATTAGGAGTGATTTAAAATGGAATGATCATATAAAGTTGATCGTCGGCAAAGCAGATGCCAGACTGCGCTTCATTGGAAGAATCCTAAGGAAATGCAATCCGAAAACAAAGGAAGTAGGTTACAGTACACTTATTCGCCCACTGCTTGGATATTGCTCAGCAGTGTGGGATCCGTACCAGATAGGGTTACGGAGATGATAGATAAACTCCAGTGGAAGACTGCAAGAGAGACGCTCAGTAGCTCGGTACGGGCTTTTGTTGAAGTTTCGAGAACATACCTTCACCGAGGAGTCAAGCATTATATTGCTCCCTCCTACGTATATCTCGCGAAGAGACCATGAGGATAAAATCAGAGAGATTAGAGCCCACACAGAGGCATACCGACAATCTTTCTTTCTACGAACAATACGAGACTGGAATAGAAGGGAGAACCGATAGAGGTACTCAAAGTACCATCCGCCACACACCGTCAGGTGGCTTGCGGAGTATGGATGTAGATGTAGATGTAGAAGTTCGTGTATTGCTAGTCTTGTTGCTACATGTCTTCCTACATTCTCCGATCGAGCTCTCATCCAGCTTGTGTGTGTGTTGTACAACTCTAGATCATTCTGGAAACATTCCCCAGGATGTGGATAAACTATGTCTTCGTAATATCTCTTTCTCCAGGAGTGCTAGCGTTGCAAGTTTCGCAGGAGAGCTTCTGTGAAGTTTGGAAGGTAGGAGATGAGGTACTGGCGGAAGTAAGGGTTCGAGGACCGCTGCCTGGGTAGTTAAGTCGGTAGAGCGGTTGCTCGCGACAGGCAAAAATCCCGCATTCGAGTCTCGATCCGGCATATAGTCTTAATCTGCCAGGAAGTTTCAACTGCAGATCACTCTTCTTTTTCCACCCCATTATGTTAATCAATTCCTGACATGGTTCTGTGGGAGGCAGCCAGTGTTGCAATCCGACGACTTCTTTAATATCTCTGTATCATGAATTCAAATGGTAGTGTTGTCCTTTACAACTTAGTTTCGGTTTAAACTTCGTTTAATGCTTTGGCTTTAACATAAAGAGAGAAAAGAAGCACTACCACTACTTCAGTAAATCTAGAGGGCACAAAATAAAACTTCTTATGGCCTACTCGTGTCACTTCATACACCTAAACTACATTGTTCGACAGTTTATCGCACTTGGATAATTAACTTACTTTGCTGAGGGGTGTCAAAGTGTGACAGCGTGGAATGCTGTCGTGCACTATGCTACTATGGCTATTATTGTTAGCCACAGAAGTGGTGGGACGGTGGGATTCCAAGGACACTTTTGATATCAAATTGATATGCTAATTAATTAAATTGATAAATTAATGATGTCCCTCACCCCAGATGACGTCGTGACGTTTCCCCAGCCGGCACATGGGTCCCCATCCTCTCCTCCTCCCCTACCTTCCCTTAACCTCCCCCTCCCGCACCAACCCTATTGGCACGAATTTCGAATTTTGGTGAGAATTTCGAATTTTGACGGGAAATTAAAAAGCTGGTGGGATTTTCAAAAATGGTGGGAATTTCTTTGTCGTATGGCATTGCTGACGTCCCGCCCAACCCATCACCCGGGAATTGGGGAGGGGGGGGAGTTCAATATGGCAGGTGCCCTTTCCAGGACTCGAACCCTGGTCCTTCTGGGCGGAAAGCTCAAGTGCAACCACCTACACAGGGAAACATTCCAGCTGCATGAGAGGAAGGTTAAGTTAGCGTAATTTATTTGTTCTGGGTGGGAATCTGAAGTAGAGATCGGTCCTAACTACGTAAATAATCATAAACATCAGCCCTAATTACACATCTATTGTATAGCGCTGTACAAGGAGTACCTAAAATCTCAATACAATTCAAAAATTGACGACTTCATACATCTGGTGTTATCCTGCTCGGAAAAAAATTCACAACACTACTCTAAATTAGTAGCAGACGTACTCAAAATACACTTTATGTAGGATGATCCCTTCACTCACAAGCTGGTGGGAAAAAGGCTGGAGTGGAAGGTACTGTCTCTACTTTTTGGCAGGAAATGTGTTCAACTGACGAGACATTGATATTGGACAGAGAGGAATTTAATAAGTGTATTACCTGTAAGCACACAGCTGAGGACTGTGTCTATTGCTGTTTCGTGTCGGAGTTCGCAACACATGCCTCCCGCTGTATTGTTCGACGAACACTCTGGTCCTTAAAATCAAATAAATGGTACCCTCTTTATTTCTCAACAACTTCATCTTATTCCACTCCCCCGAGAGGTCACCTTGGTATAGCTGCTGTGTAACATGTACATAGTAAGAAGGGTTGGGCAGCAAACAACCACTGAAGTGTAGGAAGGCAAACACACTCTGCCATAGCTATTGGGAAATGCTTCACTGTTCTAATTACACATCGAAACTGTCGTGAAAAAACCAGCATTTGTAAACAATGGGTCATGATGGAGCACATGCACTGGGGATTGTGAAAAATCTTTGTAAACACAACTGCCACAAAAACCGACCCGAAAAGATTGCACCAGGACAGAGGGGTCGCAGATGCTCATGTGTTCTCCTCAATGTGCGGTTATGAACTAACCAGCTTAGAGCCAGTCTTACCTCTCCCCCTACCACCCATCGTCTTTCCCTCTCCTTACTGTAGGAAGGGATACAGACCTGCTCTCTACTGTCACTGATGGTCCACAAAGAGATCCATCTGGTGGCAGTAATAAACCGTCTTTGGTCCGCGGAAATCAGTCACAGACAGACAAGAGACTCAAGAACAGGATGCTTCCTGCAAGTCAAACGAACTTCTCGGAAAGAGTGGGCCCCGTCCCCCCAACTGGAACAACAACGACATTCTGGAGAACTTTCCAGAACGCTTTTTTCTAACGTCTGCTGGTTGGGAAACAGTCTGCTGCCACCACCTCTGCTGGCCAATGACTCTGCTCCCACGTAGAGCAGGGTCTGCGGCCAGCCATAGCTGGAGGCTCTGCCTCACTGGCCGAGCAGGCAGTCTGGGCAGTCAGCGCTGTCAATGCCAACAAAAGCTACACCTACACAATAGGCAATGACGCCAGCGGGCCGTAGATCAAAGTGAGATAAATTACAGCAATCCTGATCGTGTGTTGTTTGACTTAAAGTGTAGCTGCGGCAGAGCTCCCCCTGACACGACCGATTGCTTCCGCTGGGCCTACTATTCTGCAAGAAACAAATCACTGTGACAGTTGTATTTAATGGCAACGCACCTCTTATAAGGGAGCATCTATTTAAAAAAACACAGTTGGGACAACAATGAAATTTTGTTTCTTTCCATATTCTTTCCGTATTTTCTTTCCATTCTTTCCATAAAAATAGACGTAGTCTACTTTCTTTTAGTTTTATGAGCAAAATCGATATAGTTTGAAAGCATTCCTCGTGTTCAAATTATAAATTATCTTGCATGACGGAATTACACTCTTTTTAGATGACTGAATTATCAATATAGAACGGCATATACACAGTCATTCTCTTACATTCAACATGACTAAAAAAACTACAGCACTGCCGCTGATTACAGATGACGAACTGCAGAGCTCGGAGCTTTTTAATGACATCTGACAGATTCATCTGACAGATTCATTAACTTATCTCACATTTCCTATACATGTCCATCCCGCATAAAATAAGAAAAACTTTCAGTATCTTGCTGCGAAAACTACCGATCACTGCAGACTGCCCTCGTTATTTCTAAACATTCATTGGAGTAAAGAAAAAGCGAGAATTTAAACTCCGAAGAAAAAAATCAATGTTCAACGATTTCTTTCAGTTTTATGGACAAAATTACGAGGCGCGTTTTTTAAGTAATTACTTTTTTGAAATTAAAAAAAGACGTGCTAAGGTATGTCAATAATTTTATTTTTACATGAAAGCTTGTACCTTAATCTACTTTTCTACATAATTTCCGTCAATATTGAGGTACTTGTCATAACGTTGTACCAGTTTTTGAATACTCTCCTCATAGAAGTCTGCCGCCTGATTTGTTAACCACTGCATCACCACTGTTTTGACTTCGTCTTGAAGACGCTGACCGCCCAGGTGTTCCTTCAAGTGCAAAAAATGGTTCAAATGGCTCTGAGCACTATGGGACTCAACTTCTGAGGTCATCAGTCCCCTAGAACTTAGAACTACTTAAACCTAACTAACCTAAGGACATCACACACATCCACGCCCGAGGCAGGATTCGAACCTGCGACCGTAGCGGTCTCGCGGTTCCAGACTGTAGCGCCTAGAACGGCACGGCCACTCCGGCCGGCTTTCAAGTGCAGGAACAGATGGTAGTCACTGGGTGCAAGACCTGGACTGTACGGAGGATGATCTAGAGTTTCCCATCGAAAGGATGTGGTGAGATCTTTGGTCTGTTTCGCCACATGCGGACGGGCATTGTCTTGCAGCAAAACGGTGCCCTTGCTCAACTTAAATGGACTGTTGCTTTGATTCTGGTGTGACGTAGGCCACCCATGTTTCATCGCCCGTAACAATTTGGCTTAAGAAATCTCACCGTCGTTGTGGTACCGCTCACGGAAAGTCAATGCACTGTCTAAACATTTGGTTTTGTGCACATCTGTCAACATTTTCGGTACCCAACGTCCACAGTTTTCGGTAATTCAAGTGCTCGGTCACAATGCCATACAAAACACTACGAGAAACGTTAGGAAAGTCAACCCACAAGGAGGAAATCGTAAAGGGTCTGTTTTCTCTCACCATATAGTCCACTTCCTGCACCAAACTTTCATTAACGACCGAAGGATGCCCACTCCGTTGTTCATCATGCACATTTGTAAGGATATCTTTAAATGCTGTCACCCACTTTCTTACCATTCCATCACTCATAATGCTTTCTTCGTAAACTGCACAGATCTCACGATGAATATCGATCGCTTTTGGGCCTTTAGCACTAAGAGATCTTATAACAGCCCGTACTTCACAGTCGGCGGGACTCATGATTATCGAAGGAATCTTAAACACTCAGTACACAACGTAAACAAGGAAGAATCAGACTGTAATGGCGTCAGTGAGGAGACAGAGTACAGGCATTCATGTAAAAATAAAACTATTGAGTTATCTTAGCACGTCTTTTTTTAATCTCAAAACGGTACTTACTTAAAAAACACGCCTCGTATATGTTTTGAGAGCATCCCTGGCATTCAAATCAGAGTTTGTAAATAAATTGTCAAGTATGTGGGCATTACAAACATTTCAGACACATGAAATAACATTAGGGAATACTGCATTTCATGCCATTTGTTCACATATCCGAAAAAACACAATCATTTTACAGTTGCCAGCAACAAGCCATAATTCAAGAGGACATTGTTGTTTTTGTAAACTATGGCAAGTTCTGTTTCACCAGTGAAATGGTGTATAGTGCTGGCGTTTACGAAACAGAAAAAAAACGAATTTTGAGATCATTCCTTCTAATAGAACGTCCTAACGTCATCTAATAGCCAGCCCTATAAGATTCTACCAATACACTGAAAACAAATACTATATGTGTGCTGACATCTGATATTTTGGCTCCATAACTCGCCACTAGCGGCCTGTGTGTAAAGTTTCTGTCGCCTGTACTTAGAAGAAGACCACGTCCAGTAGATCATCATTTGCAACAGCATCAGTTTCTTTTGTTGTAGTTTTGTAAGGAATTTGGTCATCACGCAACAGCCTGTTTAATGCAATCTACGCACATGTCGGCCAGAACACTATCATTTCTTGGTTCCATAATGAAATACAGGGTGTTACAAAAAGGTACGGCCAAACTTTCAGGAAACATTCCTCACACACAAAGAAAGAAAATATGTTATGTGGACATGTGTCCGGAAACGCTTACTTTCCATGTTAGAGCTCATTTTATTACTTCTCTTCAAATCACATTAATCATGGAATGGAAACACACAGCAACAGAACGTAACAGCGTGACTTGAAACACTTTGTTACAGGAAATGTTCAAAATGTCCTCCGTTAGCGAGGATACATGCATCCACCCTCCGTCGCATGGAATCCCTGATGCGCTGATGCAGCCCTGGAGAATGGCGTATTGTATCACAGCCGTCCACAACACGAGCACGAAGAGTCTCTACATTCGGTAACGGGGTTACATAGACAAGAGCTTTCAAATGCCCCCATAAATGAAAGTCAAGAGGGTTGAGGTCAGGAGAGCGTGGAAGTCATGGAATTAGTCCGCCTCTACCAATCCATCGGTCACCGACTCTGTTGTTGAGAAGCGTACGAACACTTCGACTGAAATGTGCAGGAGCTCCATCGTGCATGAACCACATGTTGTATCGTACTTGTAAAGGCGCATGTTCTAGCAGCACAGGTAGATTATCCCGTATGAAATAATGTAACGTGCTCCATTGAGCGTAGGTGGAAGAACATGGGGCCCAATCAAGACATCACCAACAACGCCTGCCGAAACGTTCACAGAAAATCTGTGTTGATGACGTGATTGCACAATTGCGTGCGGATTCTCGTCAGCCCACACATGTTGATTGTGAAAATTTACACGTTGGAATGAAGCCTCGTCCGTAAAGAGAACATTTGCACTGAAATGAGGATTGACACATTGTTGGATGAACCATTCGCAGAAGTATACCCGTGGAGGCCAATCAGCTGCTGATAGTGCCTGCACACACTGTACATGGTACGGAAACAACTGGTTCTTCCGTAGCACTCTCCATACAGTGACGTTGTCAACGTTACCTTGTACAGCAGCAACTTCTCTGACGCTAACATTAGGGTTATCGTCAACTGCACGAAGAATTGCCTCGTCCATTGCAGGTGTCCTCGTCGTTCTAGGTCTTCCCCAGTCGCGAGTCATAGGCTGGAATGTTCCGTGCTCTCTAAGACGCCGATCAATTGCTTCGAACGTCTTCCTGTCGGGACACCTTCGTTCTGGAAATCTGTCTCGATACAAACGTACCGCGCCACGGCTATTGCCCCGTGCTAATCCATGCAGCAAATGGGCATCTGCCAACTCCGCATTTGTAAACATTGCACTGACTGCAAAACCATGTTCGTGATGAACACTAACCCGTTGATGCTACGTACTGATGTACTTGATGCTAGTACTGCAGACCAATGAGTCGCATGTCAACACAAGCACCAAAGTCAACATTACCTTCCTTCAATTGGGTCAACTGGCGGTGAATCGAGGAAGTACAGTACATACTGACGAAACTAAAATGAGCTCTAACATGGAAATTAAGCGTTTCCGGACACATGTCCACATAACATCTTTTCTTTATTTGTGTGTGAGGACTGTTTCCTGAAAGTTTGGCCGTGCCTTTTTGTAACACCCTGTATAATTTAACTGGTGGTTACTTTGTAATTAGAGGTTATGAAGAATGAAACAACTCAGGACTTGTGTTAATACATGTCTTTAAACACACAAATGTGGCGATAATAATACAAACAATCATGATTCCACGGGAGTAGATACAGTCGATTTCTATTAGTTATATGAGGAAAATCGGTGTAGTTTCAGAGCATTCAGTGTGTACAAATTATAAATTGTCATGCACGATGGCATTAATTCATTTCGGATGGATAAATACGGATACAGATCAGCATCTATACAGTCATTTATTACGTTTGAGAGCATTCCTCATCGTTATTTGGTAACATCCAGAGTAGGTTAAAAAACACTATGGACTATCTGCCTCCAAACTTTAACCAAGCATACCATTTCTTGTAATAGAACCTCCAGTTGTCACCATATAAGATTTTGCCACGTCTCTCTCGTCTGATATGTCATAAAACAAGTACCGTCTGCGTGCTGACATCAGCCATGTTACATATACACGTATGGATCCATTGGAGCAGGTGGCCAATGATTGAATCCACTTGCACAGACCTGTGTAAGGCATTGTCACCTGTACTGGAGGAAGACCATATCTCAGAGACCATCAACCACAAGAGATGGTTCCTGCGTTGTTCGTTCTTATGCAGTTTGATACATTGTTTTTCTGCTGTAACATATCCAAGCAGTGTATGACTACAGCTTTGTACACGGCCACACATTTTGTTTCTCTATCGTAACTTCAAGATCTATGTCAGGTGCTAAACCAACATCAACACATCTCGTCCATTGGCCCTCACAGAAAGCTGGACATCACATGGTGTAAACTATGCTGCTCCCATAACGCAAAGGATGGTAGAAACAAAACACATAGGTGATGTTTCTTGTTGACAAAAATGTGGAAGCATCGCAACATATGGAAACTGGAAGAGTTAGCAGCATTGTGGAGCATTTCCAAACAGCTGACCAAAGGCGATGATGACCTGTGCATTTAATCTCATCTTCCAGTGTTCCGTTTTGAAGAGTCCAAATATCATTGTTTCCTCATTTTGCAGCCATATACATGATCACTCTTCTAATGTTGAGCATTACCGGAAGGTGCTGTTCACAATACATGCACGGCAGCAGAAATAAAAAGAGGTACCGTTATCTTATTGGTGAAAAATAAACGTGGCAGGTATCACAGCATATGGAAATAGGATGAGTCTACAGTATTGAGGAAAGTCTCCAAACACCAATTTGAAGCTGTTTTGTCTGTACATTTAATTCCATGTTCCACAGTCACATGCAGCAGATGTCCAGTGCTCTGTCAAGGCTCTCTCAATATCAAGTGGTGTCAGTCAATCTTTATCTGGTATTCAATAAAACCAGTGGACAGATGGATGGAAAAGATACCATTGATATGGGATAATGTACTGTAACAAGTACCACAGTTGATAGTGTAATCAATTTTAGCAATTTTAACAGTTGTTCTATAATTTCAACATCAGCCAATGACACAGCAAAATGCTTTCCAACTTCTGTATCATGGCCAAAGCAGCCCTCCACTACTTTGTGAGTACCATTTACTATACTGTGGTTGCAGATAGATGACAGTGCAGTACGTTCATTCGGTCATATACACCAACGTATACCAGAAAGCGTCCTATATTGGTGCAGTTAGGTTATCTACATATTTCTGGTATATCGATTATAGAGCAGAATTTACGGTTACGACTGGCTATAATCCCTATATGGATGGGAGTCACAGAGTATTCTTACATTCATAGGACAAAGTATGAGATTGAAAGATTTCTCCACATTGTTCTTGACCAATCCTCCCTGCAAGATAGTCGCTGATTTATTCTGCAACTGACCAGAAGTAGGAGGGTACTATACCCACTAAATCCCATGTCTCGTGAAGGAACAGAGCACGCTAAGTGCATAACTACTGTTCAGCGAAAACTTTTCCGCACAAATCTTACTCACGGCACCCATCCAAGAGCACAAGATTCTCCCGATGTGTACATGTCGAGGAGGTTGGCGCCCCTTATCGGTGTATAATAGACATGAGAGTGTTGTGGTGATATAACAGACAGTTAGGAAAAAACGAGTGGTTTATGCATGATGGAGCTCCAGACGGATGGAGTTGGAAACATTTTACGTAAATCAACTGTGCTAATTCTGGAGTATTAGTCCAGTATCTGAAGTCAGTAACAAGAAGGTATCGGAAAGAGAGAAATGATTGTAGAGCACAAACACATGCACTTCTAAGGCTACATGGTTCTGCATCTAAAAACACTGTATTGTTGATTCTAAAGTATCAGTCGTGTGGAATGCAACGCTCCTAATGTTCCAGTGCAGGACATACATGTCCAACATCTGACATACAACCATCCTGCAAGTTTTCTACCCCAATCACTGCGGCGACAAACTTTAAGATGACAAAACTTCTTCCTTCTACACCATTCTGGTATCCTAGGAAGCGAACAAGCTGTTCCTCACTATGAAGGTATCGTCGGTGTATATCACTTTAACCGCTTTTAAATCAACTACAATAAAGTCGGGAGACTGCTGTTCTGTCTCTTAGGAAATTGACGGATTTTATATATCTTTTTGAGACTGAAACGTACATACCCTCAATGACATTTTCCGCATCAGTCACGCTTATTATTATTAGTTGTAGTAGTAGTAGTACTAGTAGTAGTAGTAGTAGTAGCGGCTTTGTCGGCTGTGGTCATGCCTCACTAAAAAATAAAACGAGGAAAAACGACATGAATATTTTCGATAGTTGATACATTGAGCTACCACCCACGCTCTGCAGCATGAAAATGCACACAAAGAAACAGTCCCTTCTTACGAAGGTGTAAGTACCATGCTCAGTAGCCAGAGGAGATGTAACAGTCTTATTGCTTTGCAGTAGCATCACCACGGTCCTGTATTGAGGCAGATATATGTGGCATCAGTCCACTCCCCTACAGAAAACGTTAGGGAATGGCTTAAGTCTGTTAAACACATTGATTCTTCTCCTTAATATTTACGGAATAATATTGCTTGTGGGAAACCAATTGTAATTCAGTAATATCTATATTCGGCTGCGTGTGTGAGAACACTGTCCTGGATTGGGATACATATGTTTTCCCTGCTTTAATATAGCGCTTCTGTGTAATAGTTATATCGCCTTTGTTGAAGTATGTGTAACGAGAACCCACGTAGTTTACAGGGAGAGGGGTAGGGGCCAAAACTGAATGCAGACAGAGCATAAGTTTTAAGCTTTTCTCGGTCTTGAGTGTCTGGGTACCCCCAACCCGCCCCCCTCAATTCCCCACATTTCATAGCATTTTTCTCTAATTTTGCGAATTCTCAATTTTCGTGATTTTTTAAGTTTTTCGTGATTTTGTTTATTTCGTCATATTTCCCTCAGTTTTATGTATTTCCCATCAATTTGTCGTAATTATACCAGGCTTTCCTCGATTTTTACCGATTTTATGTCTTTTTCATAATCGTTTCAATAAATTTCCATATGTATATGGTTATATTGCTGACATACCCACGCGCTGTTTGATTTCATACGAGGATATGAGCGTGTCTTATACACCGCCTATTAAAGAATCTTAAGAATTCGCCTCTTCCCGATGATCTACATGCATGCATTTTGGATAGGAAGATCGTGAAAAGTATAGTAATACTCGCTTCGTACTTAGATGAGGCTCAAGAAGTGGTGCAGATTGGAAACTCGAAGTTTGGAAACAATTCCGTGTACTGCTATGATACATCAGAGAGCTTGGCAGCAGAATCATGTAGCGACGCACTTGATGGAAACTCAAAGCCTGGAAACAGTTCTACATGTTCAACTGACTTCTGATCTGTTGCGTAGGGACTTGCGACAGGGAGTTGGCATGTGTACAGAGTTGTTTTCTATTGCTGCTCGTATATTTTTCCCATAAGTATATGCTCTTACTGCTTACCAGATGAGCTTCGGTACTTCTGTTTATACCGTCCAATTCTGATACGTTTCCACAGCCCTGTCAGGACATCTACAAACAGTAAATTTATGTTTTTTTTTTTTACCCTAGTAATAAGTAATTCATTAATTGACAGTGTGTTGACTACACATAGCATCCTGGACCGTAAGTGTTTCCCATCAATCTACCTACAGAGTATGTCTCCCCGGCAGTATAATTTATAGACGAATAGTTAGCAAGTTATGCATTCAAACCGCAACCGTCCTCCTCTGACAGCCCCACACACATACACATAGAGACTATGCATAAATATTACCAATCGTGAAGTCTCGATTTCAACCACTGGCAGGCTGTTTTCGACAGTTTTACAGCGCTGTAAATAGCGAAAAGCTCTTCACAAAACTGTTCTGTAGGGGTTATAAGCTCATTTAAATTCCTCCTGCAAAAGGGCATAACATCCTCAGAGCAAGTTATATTACCAGTATTTCGTAGAATGATTGCCTAGATTCTCCAGTAATAACAACATACCAAGGCATCCTGATGCGCCTATCACACCTCCTTTTGTACTCTTTAAGATCTGCCTTCAAACTATACCGATTTTGCTCATAAGGCTAAAAGAAAATAGACTGCTCCTATTTTTGTGGAAACAAAAATTTTTTTATTGTTGTTACAACTTCGATTTTCTAATAGATGATTGCTTATAAGATGTGCGTTGACGTTAATACAACTGATACAGTGATTTGTTTCTCGCAGAACAGTGGACGTCAGCCGCGTGGTTTGAGGCGCCATGTTACGGACTGTGTGGCTCCTCCCGCCGGAGGTTCGAGTCCTCCCTCGGGCATGGGTGTGTGTCAAGCATAAGTTAGTTTAAGTAGTGTGTAAGTAGTGTTTAAGTTTAGTGACCGATGCCCTCAGCAGTTTGGTCCCTTAGGAATTCTACATCTACATCTACATCCATACTCCGCAAGCCACCTGGCGGTGTGTGGCGGAGGGTACCTTGAGTACCTCTGTCGGTCCTCCCTTCTACTCCAGTCTCGTATTGTTCGTGGAAAGAAAGATTGTCGGCATGCCTCTGTGTGAGTTCTAATCTCTCTGATTTTATCCTCATGGTCTCTTCGCGAAATATACGTAGGAGGGAGCAATATACTGCTAGACTCCTCGGTGAAGGTATGTTCTCGAAACTTCAACAAAAGCCCGTGCCGAGCTACTGAGCGTCTCTCTTGGAGAGTCTTCCACTGGAGTTTATCTCGCTATTACTAAATGATCCTCTAACGAAGCGCGCTGCTCTCCGTTGTATCTTCTCTATCTCTTCTATCAACCCCATCTAGTACGGATCCCACACCGGTGAGCAGTATTCAAGCAGTGGGCGAACAAGTGTACTGTAACCTACTTTCTTTGTTTTCGGACTGCATTTCCTTAGGATTCTTCCAATGAATCTCAGTCTGGCATCTGCTTTACCGACGATTAATTTTATGTGGTCATTCCACTTTAAATCACTCCTAATGCCTACTCCCAGATAATTTATGGAATTAACTGCTTCCAGTTGCTGACCTGCTATATTGTAGCTAAATGAGAAAGGATCTTTCTTTCTGTGTATTCGCAGCACATTACACTTGTCTACATTGAGATTCAATTGCCATTCCCTGCACCATGCGTCAATTCATTGCAGATCCTCCTGCATTACACTACAATTTTCCATTGTTACAACCTCTCGATGTACACTACTGGCCATTAAAATTGCTACACCACGAAGATGACGTGCTACAGACACGAAATTTAGCCGACAGGAAGCAGATGCTGTGATACGCAAATGATTAACTTTTCAGAGCATTCACACAAGGTTGGCGCCAGTGGCGATACCTACAACGTGCTGACATGAGGAAAGTTTCCAACCGATTTCTCATACACAAACAGCAGTTGACCGGCGTTGCCTGGTGAAACGTTGTTGTGATGCCTCGTGTAAGGAGGAGAAATGCGTACCATCACGTTTCCGGCTTTGATAAACGTCGGATTGTAGCCTATCGCGATTGCGGTTTCTCGTATCGCGACATTGCTGCTCGCGTTGGTCGAGATCGAATGACTCTTAGCAGAATATGGAATCAGTGGGTTCACGAGGGTAATACGGAACGCCGTGCCGGATCCCAATGGCCTCGTATCACTAGCAGTCGAGTTGACAGGCATCTTATCCGCATGGCTGTAACGGATCGTGCAGCCACGTCTCGATCCCTAAGTCAACAGATGGGGACGTTTGGAAAACAACAATCATCAGCACGATCAGTCCGACGACGTTTGTAGCAGCACGGACTATCAGCTCGGAGACCATGGCTGCGGTTACCTTTGACGCTGCATCACAGACAGGAGCGCCTGCGATGGTGTACTCAACAACGAACCTGGGTGCACGAATGGCAAAACGTCATTTTCTCGGATGAGTCCAGGTTCTGTTTACAGCATCCTGATGGTTGCATCCGTGTTTGGCGACATCGCGGTGAACGCACATAGGAAGCGTGTATTCGTCATCGCTATACTGGCGTATCACTCGGCGAGATGGTATGGGGTGCCATTGGTTACACGTTTCGGTCACCTCTTGTTCTCATTGACGGCACTTTGAACAGTGGACGTAACATTTCAGATGTGTTACGACCCGTGGCTCTACCCTTCAAAAGGGCTCTGAGCACTATGGGACTCAACTTCTGAGGTCATTAGTCCCCTAGAACTTAGAACTAGTTAAATCTAACTAACCTAAGGACATCACACACATCCATGTCCGAGGCAGTATTCGAACCTGCGACCGTAGCGTTCTCGCGGTTCCAGACTGCAGCGCCTAGAACCGCACGGCCACTTCGGCTGGCCTCTGCCCTTCATTCGATCCCTGCGAAACCCTACATTTCAGCAGGATAATGCACGACCGCATGTTGCAGGTCTTGTACGGGCCTTTCTGGATAAGAAAATGTTCGACTGCTGCCCTGGCCAGCACATTCTCCAGATCTCTCACCAATTGAAAACGTCTGGTCAATGGTGGCCGAGCAACTGGCTCGTCACAATACGCCAGTCACTACTCTTGATGAACTGTGGTATCGTGTTGAAGCTGCATGGGCTGTTGTACCTGTACTCGCACATCCAAGCTCTGTTTGACTCAATGCCCAGGTGTATCAAGGCCGTTATTACTGCCATAGGTGGTTGTTCTAGGTACTGATTTCTCAGGATCTATGCACCCAAATTGCGTGAAAATGTAATCACATGTCAGTTCTAGTATAATATATTTGTCCAATGAATACCCGTTTATCATCGGCATTTCTTCTTGGTGTAGCAATTTTAATGGCCAATAGTGTACTACAGCGTCATCCGCAAAAAGCCTCAGTGAACGTCCGATGTTATCCACAAGGTCATTTATATATATTGTGAACAGCAACGGTCCTACGGCACTCCCCTGCGGCACACCGGAAATCTCTCTTACACATTTGAGCATTTGAGTGGGCGTCAGTGGAAGCCATCGATCGCGGCAGAGAGAGTGCCGCGACTGCTGTGGCCTACAGGCGACACAGCATATTGTGTCTGCGTAGCTTTTGTTGGCACCGAGAGCACTGTCCACCTGGTCACCTCTCTTCACTACCTAGCAGATATTGATCTTAGTCTTACTGAAAGAACCATTTATGTTTTCTCTCGATGAAAATTAGGAGAACCACAGGTTTTCCCCTAAATCGGTTTGGCTGGGCAGATATTTGAGCTTCTAAACCGCAGAAACTTCACGCGCACACAGCTGTCAATCAATCGTTACTGAAATCCGTCATGGCAGTCGGTAGTACCTGACATCTGTGTTAGTGCCGTATTTCACGGACTATAAGACGCAATTTTTTCTTTGAAAGATTGCCTCCAAAAACTCAGGTGCATCTTATGCTCTAAATTACCGTAAAAATGTCCAGTGTTTGATTTACAATTCCCGTCAGTCTTAAAAATGGCCATATATTCGATGTCACGGCAGTGACGGATACAGAAAAACCTCAAGGAGGGGGCGCTGAAGCTATCTTGGGCTAACTTTACATTTGCCGTAATAAAAAATAATCAAGTCACATGCAAAGTTTAAGAAAGTTTTAGCCGGCCGCGGTGGTCTAGCGGTTCTAGGCGCTCAGTCCGGAACCGCGCGACTGCTACGGTCGCAGGTTCGAATCCTGCCTCGGGCATGGATGTGTGTGATGTCCTTAGGTTAGTTAGGTTTAAGTAGTTCTAAGTTCTAGGGGACTGATGACCACAGATGTTAAGTCCCATAGTGCTCAGAGCCATTTTTTAAGAAAGTTTTATTTAAACTGATTATACACATTTACAAGACATTGCCATCTTATGATATAAAAAAGTTAGAATTATGGTTCTCTTCCTTAAATCATGACTTCTATGCGCCTATTCTTGGTTCAAATGGCTCTGAGCACTATGGGACGTAACTGCTGTGGTCATCAGTCCTCTAGAACTTAGAACTACTTAAACCTATCTAACCTAAGGACGTCACACACATCCATGCCCGAGGCAGGATTCGAACCTGCGACCGTAGCGGTCACGCGGTTCCATACTGTAGCGCCTAGAACCGCACGGCCACTCCGGCGGCGCGCCTATTCTTCCTGGCAAATAGGTTAATTACATCGTCAATAGGACAATCAATGTCAGGGTGGCTGTTCAACAGAGCTAAGCCATTAAGTCGATTCTCCTTCGTTGTCGACCTCAGCCATGTCTTTGTACGCCGCAATGTTGAAAAACTTCTTTCTACTGTAGCAATAGATGCAGGTAGACAAGCAAATATTTTGTACAGTGTGTGCAAAGTTGGGTTGTCAGATCTAGGACGAACAGACAACACTTGCATAACAATCATTAGGGGCGTTTATGCTCGTTTGCTTGTATTGAAGAATCTCTCCCATTAGTTTCTTTTTAATCACAAAGAGTGATTCTTCCTCAAAGAACGGTAGTTCGGTTAAGCACTGATTCAATTTATCTGTCAGATCATTACCGTCATGTTTAAGTAGTTGTGAGGGCTAAAGTATGTTGAATTTTAAATGATAAATATTTTCTTCAGCAAAACGTTCTCTCATGTCAGTCGTAACATGGTCCAGTGTTGGAATAAAAACAGTTCTTTTCCATTATGTCACAGCATCATCATTATGATTGCAGTTTCCCTGTGTCTTTCTCTGCCTGGAAGACGAGGAACACTCATCTCGCGACTTTTCTCGAACAAATGCCAGACAGAATAACGTATCGAGATCACTAGAATGGCCGCGACTTTTCTCGTAGGTATGTGTTAGCTATTTATGTGCCAGACAGAAACGTATAAAATACGGTGACGTGGACGCGCGTGCTACGTAGAAAAGTACAACTACTCGGTAACTCGATTTAGTCGAGTCGACTGACGAAGGAAACGAACTTATAGCCTGCGGGCTGACAGGCGGGGGTGGCGCGGGTGGCAATGCAGGCGGCCCCGCAAGGGCCACTGTGCCACGGGAAACCTATTACTATCTGGCAACATTGGATTCAGCCGATAGCAGCAGTGCACCGATGCAATGAACATGAGTTGCGGGGATTCACAAGCTTCCTAACACTGTCTCCCTCTTGCCCCACCATCACAAACCCAGAACACTGTCTAGTCTATGATGAGTCATTGTGGTCCACGATGTCAGTGAACTTGAACTAAAAGTTATTTGTGTTATTGGTAACAGGACAACGTTTTTGTTAGTAGCTAGTTTCGAAATGGAAAAAATAAAAGGTATTCATATGATACGGGATATAAATTGAAAGTAATAGCGCATGCAAAAGAATGTGGAAACAGAGCAACTTAGAGGCATTTCGGCCCTTCACCAACAGAAAAAAACCGTTCGTGATTGGCGGACTAGTGAAGAAAAACTGAAAAAAATGAGGAAGACTAAATGCAAAATAGAGGACTGAGTGCAATATGGCTAAAACTAGAAGATATTGTATTGAAATGGATTCACGGACACCGTCAAAACTGCATTGGAATTAATACAAAAATGATTCAAATACACGCTCTTAAGCTAGCGCTACATAGGAATTTGACAGACTTTTAAGGGTGGAGTTGGTTGGTGCTACATGTTTATGAGGCGTCATGGACTTAGCATATGAACCAAAAGTAAAATGTCTCAGGAAGTGCCACAAGAGTATGGAGAGAAAATATTATCTTACCACCGACTTTTATTCAACATCGAAAGAAAACCAGTGTGGAACTAACAAGGGGAGGCCGCCAATTGTGAAATTCAGATTCGATTCATACTGCGCATAATAAAAGCTCATGGCCAGAGGTATAATGCGGCAAAGCACCAAGATGCACTTCTCAGCCGTTGTCGAGAAAATCGACAGTTAAAGGAAACCGTTGTGGTGAAATACTCTATACGATTACTAATTCTCTACAGCGTCGTGGCGCAGCGGTAAGCGCTCGGGTTTGTAATCCGAGGGTCACCGGATCGAATCTCGCGCCATGCCACTTTTTTTTTTTTTTTAGTATTTGTTTTTCATAATTCAAATATATATATGTATATATATATATATATATATATATATATATATATATATAATTCCCGGCAATCAGTTGCAACAATTATGCATATAATAAGTTGTTGAAAGTCGTTTGTCGTGGAAAAACTGGCGACTTCGAACACCATTATGTTTTCCGCAAACAAAGTTGTATTTCACAAATGTTATTAATTGTCTTCATAATGTTAACCACTTGTAGTTAACGGAAGACGTAGAAACGATATTCTGAAACGAATACGTATAGCGTAAGTCAAACGTTCGAATTAGAATAGAGACCCCACGAACACAAATTTGCTGTAGCAGGTATGAAATATAAACTCCGTTACTCGCTCGTTACACTTGAATGACATGTTGAATGGGCCGAAACGAGCCGCCGCTTACAGCGTAGTTGCCTGCTAACTTCGAAAGAAGGTAGATGCGGTCCCTAGCGCAACTTATAACATTGTCGAAAATCAGTGCGGACGGGAGAGCTTTGGTACACCCTGTTAAAAAAAACGGAAAAATGGAGGCGGTACAATTGGAGAGCGATCCGCCTTCACCAACATGCATAAGCAATTCATTAATACTTATATATATATATATATATATATATATATATATATATATATATATATATATATATATATATATATATTGAATTAAAAAAACTAATAATAAAAAAATTTGCATGGCGCGAGATTCGATCCGGCGACCTTCGGATTACGAACCCGAGCGCTTACCGCTGCACCACGACGCTGTAGAAAATTATTAATCGTCAAGAGCATTTCACCGCAACGGTTTCTTTTAACTGTCGATTTTCTCGACAACGGCTCAGAAGTGCATCTTGGTGTTTTGCCACATTACACCTCTAGCCATGAGCTTTTATTATGCGCAGTATGAATCGAATCTGAATTTCACAATTGGCGGCCTCCCCTTGTAAGCCAAATAGCGAATATGGACGAGACTTCACGGACATTTGGTAACAGAACTGTTGCCATGAAAGGTGCTAAAACTGTACATATAAAGAAGAAGAAGAAGAAGTAGAAGAAGAAACTTCAGATGACGATTTTTAGGGATTTTAAAGGTTTTATAAACTAAGATTTTTTGGTCTGGCTTTGCAGTCCAGTAATAAAAATGGTGAAAACGTTATTTAAAAAATGCTTAAAAATAAGGTGCGCCTTATAGTCCGTAGCGTCTTATAGTCCGTAAAATACGATAATTTGCGTCAGACAATTCAAGAGATGCTTTTCAAGGAATTTTATTGATTTGTATTGCGGTAAGTCAGAATTTTATTCTAAAGGAGTACGTTCATCGTTGAGTTTCTTACTTTATGTTGAAAAGAAAACTTGTACTAAAAACGGAATTCGTATCGGAACTTCTTCACCTTATGGGATTTGACTCTTCTACCCGTAACTATACTCCCTGTTGCAGAGGTCCAGTGTAGAAGCATTTGTATCGCAACTTGATTAGTTATCTTAAAAAAATGTAATTTTTCAGTATCATCAAAAGTAGTACACAATCCAGCTTAAAGCTGAGTTGACTATAAGGGGCGTTCAAAAAGAAACGAGTCGGAGGCGTAATTACAGAAACCAGTACCTGTATGTTAGAAGTATTGACCCTGGCAGTTGAGAAACTTGTCCCACTGTGACACAAGGCGGTGAATAGCTGTCTCATAAAATTCCCAGGTCTGCGATGTTAACCAGTTCCGAATGTACAGCTGGACGTCGTCGTCCACACGAGTGCAGGAAAGGTTATGCTGACGTTATTCTTTGACTAATATGACTCCCTTCTGATTCACTTCCTGCAGCACGGGAAAACAGTGAATACCCAGCTTTGCTCGTAAACCTTGACCACCCTTCGCCAAGCAATCAAATCAAAACAACCAGGCAATCTCACCCGTGCGGTCATTCTGCTCCACGACAATGCAAAGCCTCATACGGCCAATACAGTCGCGGCATTCTTGCAGAAATTCAAAAGGGAGGTTCTCGGCCGCCCTCCATACAGTCCGAACCTCTCTCCCTGTGATTAGGCCATTTGTGGTCCCCTTAAAAAGGCTTTGAGGGGCAAACGATTCATCTCGGACGACAACGTCTAGCTGTACGTGCGGAACTGGTTAACAGCGCAGCTCCGGGAATTTTATGAAACAGCCATTCACTGCCTTGTGTCACAGTGGGACAAGTGTCTCAACAGCCAGTGTCAATACTTCTAACCTACAGGTACTGGTTTCTGTAATTATGCCTCTGGATCGTTTCTTTTTGAATGCCCCTTATATTAATAGACAGCGAATGTTTCAAAAATATGAAGAGGGGTTTCAAAAACCGCTGCCAGTCATAAATTTTGTTCACTACTTAAATTATTTAATTGTAAACATATTTCGACATGACACGCCATCATCAGTCCACAGTGGCAGTAGAGAAACATTTAACAAAAGTACAAATAGATACTAAAGTCTTTTGTATAGTCCTGGCATGCGCTGTAGTCGTCCTGTGAAGGGCCGATTTCTCTTTGTATGTTGACTTGCTGCTCACATCAAAAATTTTAAACAATCACTCATTTTGTTCTTGTGAATTTGCTGTCTTCTTATTTTGTGTTCAGGTATCTCCGTTTCTATGGCTCTTTTGAACTTGTTAGCCATTATTCACAAACTTCTGAAGATAATTTGAAAAATGATATCACAAGTACTTAACAGTGAAGAAAAACAAGATGGTGGTTCTGCACTGCACTGTTGAGTTGTTTGTGATATCGTGTTTCTAGTTTACCTTTAGGAGTATGTGAACAGAGGCCAACAAGTTCGAAAAAAATCAAAGAAATGGAGGTACCTGAACACATCATAAGAAGACAGCCACTTCTCAAGAACAAAATGAGCGATTATTTAAAACCGTTCATGTGGGCAGCAGACCAGCATACAAAGAGATATTGCTGCTCATTAGGTTATCCTTCCCTCTTCACAAGGCGACCTCAGCACATGTAAAGACTATAAAAAACTTTAGTATTTATTTGTACTTGTTCAAATGTTCAAATGTGTGTGAATTCCTAAGGGACCAAACTGCTAAGGTCATCGGTCCCTAGACTGACACACTTCTTAAACTAACTTAACTATCTTATGCTAAGAACAATACACACACCCATGCCCGAGTGAGGACTCGAACCTCCGGCGGGAGAGGTATTTGTACTTGTATTAAACTTTTTTTTATGCCACTGTAGCCTGATAATGAGGTGTAACCTCGAAACATGTTACTAACTAAACAATTTAAGCAGTCAACAAATTTTTTGACTGGTAACAGTTTTACGAAAACCTTTTCTATGTACATAATTACTGTTATTGATTACTTAAGTTGGCTGTAACTCTATGTTTCAAGAGTCACGTAGTATCCTTTGATATTGTAGAAAGATTCAAACATTTGGCGAGCGTCAGCAGACTTTATATTTAGTGCTTAGACAGGGTGAACATTAATAAAATCGACAAACTGCAGGGGCAGATTCCTGACAGGCAATTGAGGAAAAAAGGTCCTATGAACATGTCTCCGGAGATGCATCACTGACGAATGAAAGTTCCTCTGACCATGTGCTGTGTGTTCCTTGTGTGTTGCAGGCATGTGGTCAGCGGAACTTTTATTCGTCAGCGCCGTTTACCGTGTCAATGATGCATTTCCGTACACATGTTCATAGGATTCTTTTCCTCAATTTCTAGTCAGGAATCCGGTCTTTCAGTTTTTTTATTAATGTTTACCCTGTATATAATGTTATTTATTAGTTACAACTTTTTGGCTTTATTAATACACTGTAAAACGAGAAAGCCACAAAAACTTAAAATGTCTTAATTGTTTAGGTAATAACCGGTTTCACGCTGCCACGTTCACCTTCAAACTGCTACATTAGATGTAATTGTTCTTCAGATAATTAATGTCACAAGTACAGCACACATACCCATGTTTCAGTCACTACAATTGGTCCTTAACCATCAAAAGTGCCGCAAATTCCAAAAATATTTCTCATACGGAGCAGTACCAGACGACACTTTGCTTACGCGGTGTTTGAGATATTAACGTAGCCATTACATAGCTATCATGGCTCTACGATACCGGTTTGGCCTAATTATGGAAGAAGGTTTCTGAAATAGTGACTGTTGGCACTTAACTTCAACGAGACCCACAATTTCTAATTTCTTACTGAACAGTTTATGTGACACAACAGACCCTGTGGTCAGTGTATTTGTCTTCCACAACGGTTTCATTTCCACTGCAAATTTGATATTTAACTATAAAGAAGGTGGTAAGTGCCATATTTACGAAAAATGAGATACGGTATTAGAAAGATGAAATATGTTTCTGTGCGTTACATATCTAAAGCTTGATGTTCAAAACAGTGCCATAACGACTGTCAGATGGCTATGAGGTAATGTTTCCTGGCTCGTATGTAAGAAAGATGCGACGTGCCCTTCACTCCTGTGTTAGTTACGCCATGTGAGAAGCGTGTGCACAGAGCAAAATAATGATAGAGGCTAGAGTTATTCAACCATTTAAAATTATTCATATGGATAGCCAATTCCTTTCTGTATTCAAACTAAGGCACTGAAATCATTGCTACAAAACATTCGAACATTTACGGAGCTGCTTACATCGTTTATGGTTCTTCGGATTGAGGACGTGGAATGGTTTAAGAATTACACATTGAGACAGAGACTGGTTGTTAGATGACATCCCTCAATAAAGAAAAAAATGTGTGAGCGATATCAGATCGGTTTGCTCTTCCCTGGTGTCATTTTCAAATGAAAAATGTAAGCTAATGATGCCTACAGGCCCCTTTACTGTCTCTGTTTTGTGGATCTTGTTTTAAATAAATTTCAGTATTTGACTTGCTCATGGCGCAACTATTTTCTCTTTAATGACAGGCCTTAAATGAGATTCATAAGAAATTTATTCACCTATCTACAGTTTGCAGTTTAGTTTTGGAAAATAAATTGAAAGTAATGAAATGTATATAATACTCTTACAAGAAATGCACAGAAAACAGAACATTAAGCATAGTAGTCTATCGCGCTGCTATTGGGGGGAGGGGGGGGGGAGGACGGACGAGGCGGGGGAAGGGGGGCTACTGAATCATAGATTAGTATGTAGGAGAATAGCACTTTGGTTTCAGAAAAGGGAGAGGTACAAGATGATAATGGACTAAATGGAATGATTGCTGAATGATATACAGGGTGTTACAAAAATGTACGGCCAAACTTTCAGGAAACATTCCTCACACACAAAGAAAGAAAATATGTTATGTGGACATGTGTCCGGAAACGCTTACTTTCCATGTTAAAGCTCATTTTATTACTTCTCTTCAAATCACATTAATCATGGAATGGAAACGCACAGCAACAGAACGTACCAGCGTGACTTCAAACACTTTGTTACAGGAAATGTTCAAAATGTCCTCCGTTAGTGAGGATACATGCATCCACCCTCCGTCGCATGGAATCCCTGATGCCTTGATGCTGCGCTGGAGAATGGCGTATTGTATCACAGCCGTCCACAATACGAGCACGAAGAGTCTCTACATTTGGTACCGGGGTTGCGTAGACAAGAGCTTTCAAATGCCCCCCATAAATGAAAGTCAAGAGGGTTGAGGCCAGGAGAGCGAGGAGGCCATGGAATTGGTCCGCCTCTACCAATCCATCGGTCACCGAATCTGTTGTTGAGAAGCGTACGAACACTTCGACTGAAATGTGCAGGAGCTCCATCGTGTATGAACCACATGTTGTGTCGTACTTGTCAAGGCACATGTTCTAGCAGCACAGGTAGAGTATCCCGTATGAAATCATGGCGGTGAATCGAGAAAGTACAGTACATACTGACGAAACTAAAATGAGCTCTAACATGGAAATTAAGCGTTTCCGGACACATGTCCACATAACATCTTTTCTTTATTTGTGTGTGAGGAATGTTTCCTGGAAGTTTGGCCGTACCTTTTTGTAACACCCTGTATAGAAAAAGAAAAAGGCATTAGTCTTGGCTTCACAGAGCTAGAAAAGGTCTTCGACAGAGTGAAATGGCACAAGATGAATGAAATTCTAAAACTGAGGAGGTGAATTAGAAGACAGGAGACTAATTAAGGAGTTATGCACAAGACTGCAACCATGAAGCTAAGAAATGGTACGACAGACTGGCTTGAAATCAGAAGAGGTGTCGGACAGGAATGTGATCATTCACCAGTTATGTGCACAGCATATATCGAATGTTTCAGAATGAAGACGCTGGAAGCGGAGAAGGAAGTAATAAGCATAGGAGGCGGATTGCATCAGAGTTTCTGATGGCATGGTACTGCTTGCAGATAAAACCATACGTCACTATCCACATTTGAAGGAGGACTGCAAGAGTTGGAACAGCAAACTAAGGGGATGACACTACATGACAAATAAGATATGAAGTTGAAAACAGCAGGAGTTCAAATTGAAAAGGTTGCACATTACAGATATTTGGGAAGCACGCTAACTGATAACTAGACGACTGGAAAAGAAATAAGATCAAGCATTACAATTGAAAAGTAAGCTTTCCAGAAAAAGAAACGCTTATTTTGCAGCAAATTGGGGTTTGGAGTAAAGCAATTAGTCAAATAGTTAATGTGAAGTTTTTGTCAGTATGGCTGGGAAAGCTGGACATTGAAGAAGCGAGAAAGAGACAGAATTGAATCAGTTGAGATGTAGGTTTGGAGAAGAATGAAAAATATAAAACGGACTGATAAAGTGAACGCGAAAGTACTTGGAAAAGTGAAGGAACAAAGAACTCTCCTAAACCCGGTTATGAAAAGGAAAACAAACTGGGTGGAACATTCACTGCGAGGAAAAGAATTCTAACAGCAGCTATCGAAAGTACAACGGAAGGATAGAAGAAAATAGGAAGGAGAAGAATAAAGGTGCTGAATCAAGTGAAAAGAGGAAGATACCAGACAAAAAACAGTTGGTGTGGAATAGGAACAGATGGAGACAGTAATGGTGTCAGGAATTTGTCAATAGGCAGATGGTGATGACACTAATTCATTTCCACAGGTTTGGCACTTTGCACCTTTTTACTGTTAATTGTCCAATTAGAAATGCTAACTTCATTTCCTAACGCCGTCTGAAGTATTTGGCTGTACAACTCCGCTGCGTAGGTAAGTACAAATTACCTCTTTGTCTTTATTTGTCACTGTGGATTCATGATAGGAAGAGAGAGGCCACAAGCTAACGTCAGTTTCGATACAGCATCTCCAGTTACAGCTCGAGACTATAATTTTTGTTAAGTTCATTCCTTATAGGTCGTGGTAAGCAGCGTGCACATAAGGCTATTGTGCCTCTTTAAAATGGATTATTGTTGATTTCATTTGAATAGTTGCTTTTACATTGTGAAAAAATCATCAGTGAAGAAAGAAGAAATTTCTCTAATGGTTGTCAAAATGGTCTTGTCTGAAACTTCGCATCAAGAACTTTGCTGGGAAGACAGTTCTGAAGTCATTTCACGTATACTCTTGCAGCACGAGTTCACAGAGTCTGCGCTACAGTCCGTTTTTTTCATCTCCGAACGATCATCGGCAATTGCCGTGTGGACTTCATAATATGGTTTCTGCGAACTGGTGAAACGCGAGAGTACGTGATTAAACGCGAAGAAGCGCTGGGTAGCCCGGACCTGACGAAAACAAGGTCAGTGTGTCGGAGTCGGGCGCAAGCTGGCACCACACCGGGGCTACAGTCACGCCACGCACCGGTTCCTCACCCGTGTCTGGCAATGATACACGCCGACTGCTCTCCTTCTCTCACACCACTCCATGCAAGCCTATTCCGTCTCACTTTGCTGCGCCTATTCCGTCTCACTCTGCTGAATCACGTTGCTACTGTTCTGAGGCTTCCTGCGCTTGAAACGACTCTAGCGACGTTTTCCACGCGTTCAGATACGTGGGCACATTATCCGATGTCCATTGTACTTTCCGAACTGCTACAAGTTAAAATTTCGTTATCTAGAACTCGCGTCACAATCATAGGAAAGATTCAGAAACTGTAATTTTGCGTTTGAGCTTTTTAACTGTTATTGGTAAAATCAAGGAGTTAAGACATTCCTCTCCTTGTCGAACGAAGTCGGAATGCCTCGTTCCAAAATTTTTGAGAAGGTGATGCATTTTAAAATAGTATCACACCTTAACAAGGAAACGCAAAGATCCCGAGTTCGAGTCTCGGTCCCGCACACAGTTTTAATCTGCCAGGAAGTTTCATATCAGCGCACACTCCGCTGCAGAGTGAAAATCTCATTCTGGAAACATCCCCCAGGCTGTGGCTAAGCCATGTCTCCGCAATATCCTTTCTTTCAGGAGTACTAGTTCTGCAAGGTTCGCAGGAGAGCTTCTGTAAAGTTTGGAAGGTAGGAGACGAGATACTGGCAGAAGTAAAGCTGTGAGGACGGGGCGTGAGTCGTGCCTGGGTAGCTCAGTTGTTAGAGCACTTGCCCGCGAAAGGCAAAGGTCCCGAGTTCGAGTCTCGGTCCGGCACACAGTTTTAATCTGCCAGTATGTTCCATATCAGCGCACACTCCGCTGCAGAGTGAAAATCTCATTCTGGAAGGATAATGTACTCAGCAAATCACAGTTTGTATTTCACAAGTGTTGATCTACCGGGAATCCCATTTACATGTTCCCCCACCAGATTTTACACACATTAAAAAATAAAATAGCGCCGTTTGCTACTCTCTGCGACCTATCTAAGGCATCTGACTGTATGAATCACAGTATTCTCCTAGATAAATTGAAGTTTTATGGGAGTAATGGTATAACCGACCAATGGATACTATCATGTCTAACCAAAAGAATGCGAAAGCTGTGCTTAGTGTTTTAACCAATATAGTCTGGGGACATAATTCCGACTGGGAAGAAATCACGTGTGGGGTTCTCCAAGGCTGGATCTTAGGTCCACTATTATTTCTGATATACATAAACGATCCTCCTTCTAATATACAACAAGCAGAATTAGTTCTTTTTACACATGACACTAATATTGCAATAAATCAAAGCATACATGCAGAAACAGAAGAAATGGTAAACAAGGTTCTTAAAAGTATCATTGACAGGTTTTCTGCGAACGGTCTCATCTTCAGTTTTAAAAGACACAACACATTCATTTCTACACATCTAGGGATACTACACCAACGACAAGTGTAACACACTGTGAGGAAATAATAAGTTTGGTGGAGACTTCAAAATTCTTAGATGCCCATATTGATGAGAATTTAAATTGGAAAAAGCACATTTTGGAACTCCTAAAACAACTTAGTTCAGCAACATTTGCACTTGAAATCACTGCAAATCTTGGGGAGAGATAAATCAGTAAGCTGACATTTCAGTCTGGAACCGCGCGACCGTTACGGTCGCAGGTTCGAATCCTGGCTCGGGCACGGGTGTGTGAGATGTCCTTAGGTTAGTTAGGTTTAAGTAGTTCTAAGTTCTAGGGGACTGATGACCTCAGATGTTAAGTCCCATAGTGCTCAGAGCCATTTGAACCATTTTTAAGCTGACATTTTTGCAAATTTTCATTCAATAATATCATATGCAATAATATTCTGACGTAACTCATCTTTAAGAAAGAAGGTCTTCATTGCACAATGTCCGCGACTCGTGGTCTCGCGGTCGCGTTCTTTTTCCCGAGCTTGGGGTCCAGGGTTCGATTCCCGGCGGGGTCAGGGATTTTCACCTGCCTCGATATGACTAGGTGTTTGTGTTGTCCTCATTATTTCATCATCATTCATGAAAGTGGCGAGACTGGACTGAGCAAAGGTTGGGAATTTGTACGGGCGCTGATAACCCCCAGTTGAGCACCCCACAAACCAAACATCATCATCATCATCCATAGCGTAAAAACGTGTTGTAAGTATAATAGCCGCGGGGAATGGCCGCGTGGTTTGAGGTGTTATGTCACGGATTGCGCGGCCCCTCCCGCTGGAGGTTCAAGTCCTCCCCCGAGCATGGGTGTGTGTGTTGTTATTAGAATACGTTACTTTAAGTAGTGTATAAGTCTAGAGACGATGACCTCAGCAGTTTGGTCGCTTAGGAATTCACACACATTTGAACATTTAAGTATAGGGTTATTACAAATGATTGAAGCGATTTCACAGATTTACAATAACTTTATTATTTGAGATATTTTCACAATGCTTTGCACACACATACAAAAACTCAAAAAGTTTTTTTAGGCATTCACAAATGTTTGATATGTGCCCCTTTAGTGATTCGGCAGACATCAAGCCGATAATCAAGTTCCTCCCACACTCGGCGCAGCATGTCCCCATCAATGAGTTCGAAAGCATCGTTGATGCGAGCTCGCAGTTCTGGCACGTTTCTTGGCAGAGGAGGTTTAAACACTGAATCTTTCACATAACCCCACAGAGAGAAATCGCATGGGGTTAAGTCGGGAGAGCGTGGAGGCCATGACATGAATTGCTGATCATGATCTCCACCACGACCGATCCATCGGTTTTCCAGTCTCCTGTTTAAGAAATGCCGAACATCATGATGGAAGTGCGGTGGAGCACCATCCAGTTGAAAGATGAAGTCGGCGCTGTCGGTCTCCAGTTGCGGTATGAGCCAATTTTCCAGCATGTCCAGATACACGTGTCCTGTAACGTTTTTTTTTCGCAGAAGAAAAAGGGGCCGTAAACTTTAAACCGTGAGATTGCACAAAACACGCTAACTTTTGGTGAATTGCGAATTTGCTGCACGAATGCGCGAGGATTCTCTACCGCCCAGATTCGCACATTGTATCTGTTCACTTCACCATTAAGAAAAAATGTTGCTTCATCACTGAAAACCAGTTTCGCACTGAACGCATCCTCTTCCATGAGCTGTTGCAACCGCGCCGAAAATTCAAAGCGTTTGACTTTGTCATCGGGTGTCAGGGCTTGTAGCAATTGTAAACGGTAAGGCTTCTGCTTTAGCCTTTTCCGTAAGATTTTCCAAACCGTCGGCTGTGGTACGTTTAGCTCCCTGCTTGCTTTATTCGTCGACTTCCGCGGGCTACGCGTGAAACTTGCCCGCACGCGCTCAACCGTTTCTTCGCTCACTGCAGGCCAACCCGTTGATTTCCCCTTAAAGAGGCACCCAGAAGCTTTAAACTGCGCATACCATCGCCGAATGGAGTTAGCAGTCGGTGGATCTTTGTTGAACTTCGTCCTGAAGTGTCGTTGCACTGTTATGACTGACTGATGTGAGTGCATTTCAGGCACGACATAAGCTTTCTCGGCTCCTGTCGCCATTTTGTCTCACTGCGCTCTCGAGCTCTCTGGCCGCAAAAACCTGAAGTGCGGCTTCAGCCGAACAAAACTTTATGAGTTTTTCTACGTATCTGTAGTGTGTCGCGACCATATGTCAATGAATGGAGCTACAGTGAATTTATCAAATCGCTTCAATCATTTGTATAGCCCTATTATGTAAAAATCAACACCTATTTCCTTCAGGCACTGTTTATAATGTATATGCTCTACAGATTTTTTGTTGATATCAGGTAATGCAGAACACTTTCTAAACAACTCGGAAGTATTTTGAATATTTTTGAACCTGCTTAGTGTTATTAAAAGAAATTACAAAGAATTGATGCAATATTTTCCAAAATGCTTCCTCAAATTGAGGTACCATTTAATCTAATGCTATACGTGTGAAGGAGACCAAATTTTTACCAGATATGCATGACATGATGGCTGAAGTACTAGACCTATTTAATTCCACCTATTGTGTATATTACAAGGATGAAAAAATACCACATCTGACATTTTACTTTTTATAATTTTTTTCCTAGTAAAAATGTTATTTTTCTATAATTTAGTTGATTCTGCAATAAAGCTTAGGTCTACTACGTAAGTATGGACTATTGCAAGTTACAGAAAAAAATTAGAGCAATGCTTTATAAACTTTAGGAAATTTTTGTACCTGAATTCTGAAAAATACAACTTGCAGGAATTTGCGAATGAAGATACGAGTCCAATTAAACTGTGCCTCAGAACATTTCTGAAGCATATTCTTCATAACACAGTATTTCTTCGTCTTCAAGCATCCTCTTGGCACTCCATTTAGCACTTCTCGCTTCTTTGGTGACTTGAAGAGCGAATCCTTCAGCTTCATGCACCCATCATCTGTCACACGAAAGCAATTGATCTTCCATATTAGAGCCACATTTTATGCCTAAATTTCTCAGGACTTCCAATCTTCCTATCGCTCCATCACTGAAACATATCACTGCATCTAGTACACTAACTTTTACTGTATTTAATCCTAAAAAAAATTGGGTAATGTTTCCCATATGCAATGGTTGAAACATTCATTTGGAATCTGAGTGCTCCATGAAGACATTTACTAAGCAAAACAGGGTCACTCAGATTTCTAAAAATTGGTTTTATTTCATTCACAACAGGCTCAGAAAGAGAATGTTTATGATGGTATATTTGACCACTGTCTTTTGCGTTTTGGTAACCACACCAAGAATCTGTTCCTTTAAGGCAAAGTCTGTGAACAGGGTGGTCATCTGTAGACAACTTATGAAAGTAGGTGGCCCATACAGCTTTTCTCATTGCTGTAACATCATTCAGAGGCACAGTTCGTTTAATGGCCCCAGATCATAATAACTCTGAAGAAGGTCTACTTCAGTTTCTGTCAATCTGCCTCGACCAGACAGAGATTTTCATCAGATAGCAACTTTCATTTCTCTTCCTAGGTTCCTCAATCTAGCACCCATCCTCTTTTGCACATGTCGACAACACTCCAGTTTTGTTACCAAGTTATCACCATAAACATTGAGCTCGTTAATCTTATTGAAAGCTTTAGAGTCTCCATCGCCTAGGTACTTCGTATATCTAATGTTACAAACGGGAACCGACCTCTGAAATAGTTTTAGAGCACTCCATACCTCCACTGCAACCATCATAATTCTTAGAACACTGATGTTCAATATGTACTTCAGTGTTACCATGGCAGGTGCGGCAGTACTTACGTAAGCACTCAACATCAACAACTTTTCCATTCTCCAGAGAAGTAGCACTTACAGCACCATTGAAGGAACAATGTCCTCGGCGTTGCCATGTCCCATCAAGTGCAACAGCAATGTCACTAGTTCCACTAATATTTACAGTTTCTTGTACTGCACGTTTCATAGATGCTTTGACACAACCGTCAAGGCACCTAAAAGTATTTTTATGTCCTTGCTGAACCCACTGGGAGGAGGAGGAAGGTCCATCAAACCACAAAACGTTTGAGCAGCCTTTTTTCCTCTTCCTGTTGCACGCATTGCACACACTAACTTCAAATTCACATCATATGAATTATGCACAATGTTCGAAGTCATTTTCGAGGTAGATTTATTGCAGGATCTACACAGAACAACTAATTTTGACGCTGAACCCTTTCTGCTACTTTGTTGTTCAGATATTTCCAGACAGCCTACACCATCACATTGTTTACATTTCACCACTTCCTTTATCAAAGAAAATAAGATGCCCACATCAACAACAACAAAGTCACTAAAAACAGAGTTATTGTTAGCACAAAAATTTGAAGTGAGAGTTTCTTCCCTGAAGAACAGATACATAGGCTACTTTCAACAATGTGGCTTGCTTTGTTTGTGAACTGCTTACCACGGTTTTCCTTTTATTGAATTTCTTGATGTTGGCATAGTTCGTATTTATTGCACACTGAAGGATACGCACTTCCACAAATATATGTAACACTTGGGCATCAAACGTTCAGTAACACGTGAACAAACTGCTTCAGCGAAACAAAAGTAAATACTAGCAAAGATAATCATTCACAGACACTAGAAACCTGCACTGTTATCAACATATACAAAGTATCATACGTATAATCGCTGGAAACAGAACGTTCACAGTTGTTTTCGAAATAATACTGGTTTCTGTAACAGAAATAAAGGGGGCATGGTGGCTTACACGACCATAACTTTAAAATGTGGTGCATATAGGTCATTTTTCATTTGAAACCTTATAATATATATATCAATGTATTCAGGAAAAACTATAGAATTTAATAAAGTCATTTTTCCACCATTTATAAGTACCCTGTATCCTTAAGAAGTTGGACATTCTGACTACTTCTTCATATTATTTTATTCCCTCATGAAGTCTGTTGCAAATAATCCACTACGATTCAAAAGGGCAACGATGTTTATAATTACAATACCAGAAGGAAAACTGACATTCATTACTCCACATTAAGGTTGTCTTTAGCACAAAAAGGGGTACGCAATGCTGCAATAAAATTTTTTATCACTTACTGAGTGGTATAAAATGTCTGACAGACAGCAAAGTAAAATATGAAAACAAACGGAGTACTTTTCTCTTTGATGGCTGCTTCTGTTCCGTAGAAGAATTTCAATTCATGTGATGTGTAAAATGTGTAGGAATTACTAACTCACATCTGTGTGTCTTTTTTCGATCATTTTGCACGACAGATAGTAACGATATGGAACGAGTCATTTTACTCGTTCCCTATCATTACGATCCATCGTGCCAAATGATGGATGCAACATGTTACTAACTAATTAACTAACTAACTATGGTAAGATTCTAGAGTAAACCGTCCGTCCAAAAAGTTCCGAGACTGATTTTATTCCGACGCCAACACAGCGACTACGGTGACAGCTTGAACTAACAACGGTAAACAACAGACGTGTATTCGCCAGTCAGTTGCGAGAAGGCGGCGTTAGGAATGGACGTGTGACAGTTGTGTGTCAACGTTGATGTTTCACAAATCTCAGTGGAGCAATGAACTGAGCATCTCTAAATCCAATCCTTAAGACACTTTCCAAATTGTTTGGAAGAAGAGAAAAGTGTGTGCAGAGTTTGTTGCACACTCCTTAACCAAAAAAACGGCTCGTGGACTCTGCCGCGACGTGACTGAAATGCAAGACGGAGACAGCTCTTTTGTGGAAAAATCATCACGGGTCATGATACTTGGTGTTGTCAATACGTACCGACCGCAAAACGACAAAGGGCAGAAATTCACAAGAAGGGTGAAGGTTTTGACGACATAACTGTGGCGCGGAAGTTACACAATATTCCTCAGAAACCTTTCTGACAGTTTCCAAGGTTGTATGAACGTTCTTTGCGTTTTACTCAAGTCGGGGAAGATTATGTAGACCACCTGAAGCATTAAAACCTGAAGCATTAAAACCACCACCTTAATTTTTTTCTATTATTTACTAATCCATTCTCGAAACTTTCTGAACTGACTAGGTAGGCCGTATGTTATTGCTTTCCTGCACTCTATTAAGACTTGCGACGTATGTATTATTTGACAAGGTAAACTGAATTCCCAGCCTGAGTGACAGGATCGTTGTGTTTACAACGCCTATACAGCAGGGTCTGAAAAAAAAGTCTTTGCCCGTATCTTCGCTCTTATTGGATCTATGATGTTACAAACCCCACAGTGCTGATGCACATGAAGTGTGTGCCAAATTTATTTGAAATAGATCCAGGGGTTTAGGAGGAGATCCCAGACAAACACACATACATGCTGCTTTATCACTAAGTTCCAAAATAATTTAAACAATTAAACAATTATTTAAACAATGCCATTCCGGGATGTTGTTGTTGGTATCTGGTTTGAATAATGGAAATTCTGAGAAAATGAACACACTTCACTTTATTTTCTAAAGATATGCAAATGGTACAAATTAGGAAACCAGTTTCATAATTTGCACCAGTGGGTGCATAGTTTGTACCATCCTTATAAACAATGTCCCTGAGCTTAAAGGTATGTATTTATTTCTTATGTTATAATCTGTAGGTACTGCGATAAAAGTATTCCCCTACTTTCCACACCCCTCCTCACTTTTCATGAATTCACCTTTTTCATTGTTGTAACTGGTCATTTTTTTCATTTGATCTTCCTCACACAAATTGGTATATCATTGCTCTGTTTCACGAATGATTTGCTTTGTGACTTCCCCACAGAGTATACAAAACACTTCCCTTTTGTTGCATGGGTCACTAGTGATCTCACAGGCTCCTTTTCTAGGCCTTGAAGTTATGTTTCGAGATTTCATTATTTTCCTCGGATTCAGCAATATTTATTGTATGAACACCTTCAGCCCACATTTTGTCTGCAATGGCTTCCTCTGTACTGAAATTATGGGGAAATTCTTTTCGTTCCATAATACTTAACGCAAGTTTACTTACGCCCAATACCTTCAAATCAAACATTATCTCTTCAAATGTAAGAGTATCCTCTTCCAATTCGTTTTCAGCTTGGTTGGATAGCAGTTAACTGAAACAAAAATTTTTTATGTACCCTTTGTATTTTCGTTTTATTTTCAACATGCTAGTTGATTGTTGTTAGGTTAAGCACATTTCATAGGCGTGCACATTCATTTAATCCATAACCTCCATTTTGATACACAGTTGCAGCTGAACGAAATTCATGTGCGCTCCACTTTCCATAAAGCCTTTCTGCTGGTATACTTTGCTACAAAATAATAATTCAATTAATAACTTCGTGTAAAGAACTCAAGACAAAATTCACCACATAATTTCTAAACAAAATGTTGCACTAATAATGCTGAACGCATTTTTAAAGCTCACTATACGAGCAAGTATCTCAATCTGTATTAGTACAATATCGGAAACTTATAGCAGTTCATTACAGGCAATGTCGCCATTTTCTCTTTGTCAGTTTCCTACAGACGAACCATAACGATTACAGAGTCATGACTGTCAGAAGATTAAAGTTACATCATGTACATTCACCCATAAATAAAACATTGTGTTGCCACTTTAAATCACTTCGCCACGTACACAAAAAGTTAAATGAAAACTAAAACGAAATCAACGCTGTCTTCAGACGTTCTGTTTCTCAACACACAGAACCCATAGGTGACAATATGTCTCCATGAAGCACGTAAGTGACGATGATCTCACTAAATGTCACATTGTAAAAGAGGTTTTATAGTAGTAGTACAAATTATGAGCCTGTACAATTTAGGCTACTGTCGCCTACATTGCAAAGTGACAGCGTGCAGTACTTTGAATTCGAAACAACAGGGAGTTCATTTTTGTTGGTAGATTTACTGTGTCGAGCGCTTGTGCAGTTTCGTGTTACGCTTGTGTTACTACGGGTATGCATTAAAGAAAAGAAAACAGATGGTGATACACGTTCTCCTCGCAGAGCCTAGTAGTTTCTACTAGCAGCGAGAAGAATGCCGAGGTTAATGCAACCACCCAAAAGACGCATTGCAATCGGACAGTGTCAAATGTGACGAGCCATCACGCCACGAGACTTTTTGTGAAAACTATTGAGATTTGACCTGGAACAGTGAGACACAGTCTGATAATTAGTGACACTAGACCACCTTTACCGTCGAATTTTTGGGGCGAAATTCTTCCACAACCACTATTTGAACAAGTTACCTATGGCTGGCGTTACCACTCTAGTTTATAGTCGCATTCTCGACTATGGATGTAAGTGTAGATAATATACTACGTATCACAACTTTACTGCTGTTTATAAGAGCAGTTGTGGAGTAACGGTTAAAAGAAATCCTACCTCATGAAAAGATTGCCAGTTTTAACTCCTTTTCATCCCCTCCACATCCTCACCCTGGAGTCTTTTCCTCTTCGTTCTACCCGCAGAAAGTATAACCATGCACAGTCACGAAATGAGCAATAACACACAATTTTGTTTCAAATTCATGTGTACTCGATACCCATTCCTGAGAAACTTTGCAGGTCCACTCGCGTGTAAAGATATAGAGGGTGAGCCAAACTTCTCCGACAAAGTTTAGGATGTTGTTCAGGGATATTTTCTGTGTAGTTTGCTGTAAGGGACCCGCAGTCTCTGGTGTCTCGTTACAGAGTAATCGAATTTCGTTTGATTTCTTACGCCCCATTTTTCTTTGTATCTCCATTGCACTGAAAATATTAGCACAATAGTGCAAGTGTCGAGGGTACGTGCTGAGTGTCTTGTTTTGAAGCAAACTTTCTCCATATCACGGTACATGTTGTTGACAGCAGTAATGCCCACCTTACTCTTCATCCTCAAGACTGGATTCAGTATTGATCGGCGCTGCCTCGGGGTTCTTTTTCCAGCAGGGTTATTTGTACATTACAGTGATTCACAGCAGTATGGATAGTGTAACGGTGACATCGACCACATTTAAACGGCAATCGATGCTAACGTTATACCTCCGCAAGGAATTTTTAAGTAGTTGTGACCGTGAGCTAACATAATGGAAACAGAACGATCAAACTGAGATTCGTTTCCGAAACACTCCAGCAAAGTATAACCAACAGACGTTCTCCTAGCACAAAAGCAAGTTGTAACACTACATATTAAAACCGGTCGCCAGCATAATTAGGCATTCTTGTGTCAAGCAAATTGATAAAGCAGACGTCAGAGCCAAGGCTAACCTAACATTCCTTGACACACACATTAAACTCTTTCCTTATATCTGTTCACAGTACAACACAGTAATCTAACCTTGCAGATAAATGTGCTACCAACAAACAAATGGTCAATGAGATAGTAACATATGCCTCTCAACAACACGTACCTTAAATGAACTAGGTGTAACATTTTACAAAACCAATTACCGACACACATGAAACTAGTAGCAATACTGAACAGGAAAAAGCTTGAAATGATTCTCAATTTAAACTGGAGGGTCTGTTAATGATCATAATCTATAACTTCATTGCTTAGTACAGGGTCTCTATGCCTGTGCATTAACCATCTTGCATTAGAATAGGCAAGACAGTAAATAGTTCTTTCTTAAACTAGGTTTGAAGCAACTAAACAGAATGCAAATCTAATTACACTGGCTCTGAAGGAGTCTTCGCATTACTTCATTAACTAACTAGCCTAGTACATGAGGACCCTTAAACTTTCATACTTTGAAGAACCATGCTCGTTAACAAAACTACACTAGTATGTATGAGAAATGGTAAGTATTCCTATAATTTATTATTTATTGATTAAAGCACAACAAACTATGATTCTTTAAATAACAAATATGCTTTCAAGTGGTTCAAATGGTTCTGAGCACTATGGGACTTAACATCTGAGGTTATCAGTCCCCTAGAACTTAGAACTACTTAAACCTACCTAAGGACATCACACACATCCATACCCGAGACAGGATTCGAACCAGACTGAAGCGCCTAGAACCACACGGCCACACCGGCTGGCCAAATGTGCTTTCATAAGCAGTCTTTTGACCTACTCAGAAATATAATTGGAATGACAACACATAAATTCAAGTTCAACCACTTTCTCATAATAAATTAGGACACACCGTATTACATTCACTAGGATAGGATTCCTGTCCAGGTTTGTGATATGGGATAATCACGGGTGTAATATAGAATTTTTAGCAACACCACGATTATTATCATAAAATCAACCAAATTTCACAAATACCTGGTTCATATATAGAGTGCCAAATATAAATAATTTAGTGGAAGGCTGGCGGCACTGGTGTCGCAATTTGCAGTGGCTGTTAACCTGGTGGCGATGCAGTCATAACAATACAGTTGGCCTCATCCTGTTACATATTTTCTTGGCGTCGGAATTATCTTCATTGGGCCAAAAACCATACCATGACAATGGTATCACCAAATGCAGCATCCGAGGCCCATAAATGCTGCCGTAAACTCTTCTAGCCTCAAAACACCAGGAACATGAGCCACAATGATCCGCTACTGCTAGCGAGGTGTTAACCACAGCACTGCTCAGCCCAGACTCCTTATCCGCCACAAAGGACGAAATGCCATTTGCGCGTCGTCCACACCTTTTCCACTCCGCCAGGCTACTTCCGTAGCTGCGGGTTTTCCCTACATCTTTTACATTCAACCCTACGTTCCCTAACTATGTACCAAGTCATTTACAGTACGTTACTAAACAATCATTCCATTAGTTATTTAAATCCACAAGCATAATTTAAACAACATTGTTCAAAAGTTTCACATTACTGAAACATGTATACATAGTCAAAAAAGCAACATTACAAAATGACGTAGAAATATCGATAGTTACAAAATAGGTCTAAAATAGGTGTTACAATAGGCTTACCGATGGCGATTTGGACAATAAGCACCTTATATATGGGTTCACTGAATGTAATGGAGCAGAGACACAACAACGCTATGATGAGTTGTTCCCACAGCGACGCAGTCACACCACAGTTGTTTTTTACTCTGCGTTTTGTGTTGTACCACGGTGACTGAGTATTACAGGGGTTTACACTGTCAAGGAGGTATGTCTACAGAAACAGAAGTGACTGGTGTACTAAATCGGGTGAATCATAATGACGTTATTCTTCTGCAACGAATCATCGGAAACCACTGGACTTTATATCAAATTACTCAGAAAATATCACTCAACAACTTCCAAAATTTTATAGGTAAAATCAGACTTCAACGTGTATTCTTCTACTGGAGCTATATTTCTTCCCCTAGGCTTCTCCTTTTTGGGACAGCTCTATGTTCATTATGGACAAGTTTGTAAGTATACTGTTGAAGCAGTAAGCATCCTATCAAAACAATCGTAAAATCTTCACGTCGTCAGTATTTGGCTTCTAGGAGTTGCATTTTCGTTTCCCTATATCACCATACGCTACGCCATGTTCATAGGCATTACAATATATATGACACATGTTATTACTAGCGTAATTGTGTGTGTGTGTGTAAGAGAGAGGAGAGAGAGAGAGAGAGAGAGAGAGAGAGAGAGAGAGAGAGAGCAAGCGCGCAAGTGAGAAAAAGACGAGAAAGTGTTTGATGTATATACACACACACACACACACACACACACACACACATACACATGTTTTCAGCGACAATTCGTTTAATATTTATGAAGGTCGCTACATAGTTTTTTCTTTTTTTTTTCTACAAGTTCAAAAGAAAACAAGCTATGGCGTTCTTGAAGAAACCACTTTAGAACTGATCTGGCAGTTGGAGAAACCTGAATCAGGAAGATATTTCTAGTACTACAAAATGAATTTTTGGACGTTCTACGTGTTGATGCTATGATACGCCGATTAATTTTCGTTGTCGCGCTTGAGGGATATAGTTCCCTGTTGCAGCCCGTCACTGCACATCGCCATCTTCCATTCTTTCCCAAAAATTTAAGGTAAAATATTCATCTCTAGAAAGTACCACACAAATGTAAGGAACCATATTTCGTTACATGTACTGTACAGGACCCCGACTGGGATAGTGGTTTGGTGGAAAAGGTGACTGTGGGGAGCGTTTGAGAGTCGTAAATACAATGAAAAGAATTCTGCTTTTATTGCATTTATACGTTGCACAGTCGGACGCTCCAGGTGAGACGGGGTTATACGGAGTGACAGGGTCATAGGCAACATGGGTGGGTGGCAAAAGTTAAAAATTAATCAGTAGGAAAGCTGATATTTCAGGGATGAACGTGGTTAATAGGGAGAGGCATAAAGCATACAATAAGAGAGACGGTGGAAGAGGGTCTGTCTGCTCCGTAGCAGAATCAAATTAGAAGAGCTGCACACACGGAAAACACTAAAAACAGGCATAGGCAAACCGTCTAATGCTGTCTACTTTAGTGCAGAATTCAAATGCAAGCGAGAAAAGCTAAAATATAAGAGAGTCAGAAATACATTAAGCCATGTGCCCTAAAATTAGGTTGTCTGTTCTAGAGCAGGACTCAAATAAAAGCGACAAAAGCTGAAATACAAGAGAGCCAGAGACAGAGAGCCTAAGCCATCTGTCCTGGGGCGAAATTAATTTACGAGTGTCTCTCTTTGCAAGCATACGCAGGAGGCAGTCACATCGCCCCTCTCTCACGGCCCCTACTTCGTTATTAAAGAATGCTGTCCCATGCTGTGTCTTCGTACTGGCTCTATATTGCCCTTGGACTTTGGTCCATCAATTCAGCACTCATGTAGCGGCACGTGTTCATAGCTGGAATAAAAGGCTATCGAAAGTAAAATCCTTACAAGAAACGAAAAGACAACAAAAATTATCAATTTGTAAACGTCCATTAAATACTGGTAACTTTCTTCCTACCTAAAAGGCCTATGGAGCATGGGTGAAGGGATCCTATTACGGATTCACATGTATGGGGTAACAGAGTAAATTCAAGGTTTCATTCTGCTTTACGTTAATGTATCATAAATAAAACAGATTGATCATAATGAAAGAACGATTTGCTGATATTTACAGTTGCCATGTTCGTCCATAATGTGTTTCTGATCAGCTAGTTGTTGATAAGGCAGGTCTGTTGAAGTGAGCTGCTGAAAAGGGACAATATCTGACACACACATAGACGGTTGGTATGAGAGATCTTGGGAAAAATATTACAACTTAATATGGCGTTTCAATACTGAGGACGAATGTAAGAAACAATGTTTTGTTTTAACTATCAATTAACATTAACCAAACTGTAGAGAACAAGGACCACAAGAAACAGAATCAAAATAAAATCGTCATTGTATTAATCACGAAACATATAAAACTACGGTATTGTTAGAAATGGTATGAATTTTTAGGTTAGTTACCAAATGTTAAGTCCATAATACCACTGCAAACAAATAGAAATTCTTAGTAAAACGCGTTAACATCACAAAAAAATTGTCTACCCCATTAAAATTTTTGAGCTTTATTGGTCCTGTTACATGTATATTAAATGAATAAAATCCATGAAAATGGAAAAAAGTATAATTGTCCAGTTCGTCATGAAGGAAAGAGAAAAGTAAGCCCACTGTGATCTCTTTTTAAAATCCATTACAATAAAGCTCAGTGTGCACGTTTAAATTACAAATACAAGATAGCGTACCGCTTATGTGAAGACAGACGTCGCTGTAAGTCTAAACAAGCCCAGAAGGCATGTAAATATTCTCATTAAAGATCGTGAGCACCATATCCCCCATTAACAACAGACGATGTGAACCAATAACATCTAAAAGGTATAGCATGAACTGCACGATCTGTCTGCTGATGCTGCGATACGTCGATGAGTCTTCGTTGGCGATCTTGAGAGGATGCGGTTTCATGTTGTGGCCCATCACAGCTCGTTGCCTTCTTTCGTTCATTTTCAAAAACGTACGGTAGAATTCAACTGTATAAAGTACCAAACAATTTTAAGTAACCATATTTCACGATATGTCCAGTTAATGTCTAGCACCCACTTACTAGAAACATCAGAAGGATCTGACAGGTCTTCTCTTTTAGTGCGATCAACACTCCTTCTTTAGTCTGCTTAACGATGTCGTATATCTACAATATTTAGGTAGATGAATTTCCACGTTCTTCTTTTTCACAGTCATTTCCACTTGACGCACTAGTTTTTGATCAACATTTGCAAACTATTGAGCATTTTTCCATTCAGCCCATATCAGAAACCAATATTTCTTATTTCACATCAGGCTGATCTGTTGTAATGTTCCATCCGCTCACACTCGATCCATCTACCAAAATCTTCATGGTCTCCCGTTAACTGCTTAATAACTTTGTATACCGTATGGAGTTCACTTAACCAGTACTGGAAATCATTCCATCGCTTATGGCGGAGCACATTTCCAAAGATTCAGTTTCTTCGCGTATACCTCTGCCATTAGCCACGTTGTGCTTACAGGCGTTTACACACAAATATCACAAACAGGGATTGTACAAAAATATGTAAACGTCAAAAACATAATACACTCCCACGCCTAATACGGTGTAAGAAAACCGTTGGTATTCAAAACAGCTTCCAATCGTCTTGGACTGGATAAACATAGGTTCTGTGTGGTCTTCAAGTGAATCTTATACCACAGTCATTGCAAAACAGTGGAAATTTCAGCTAACGATAATGGATATGGAGAGCGATCACGAAATCTTCTCTCCAAGTATACCACAAAGGCTCAATGATATTGAGGTACGGTGTCTGTAGTGGCCAGGGGTGATGCTACTATTCATCTTCGTGCTCGCAGAACCAATCGTGGAGCTGTGTGGACAGGGGCTCCGTCGTCTTGGAACACAGCACAGCCAAAGTGGTCTCATAATCCTTGGCAGAAGTGCGACCTTGCAGAGTAACTATGGAGCCCATGGAATGCCACGACGTGGCTGCCCAGATCAACACCGAACCCACGCCATGTTTCACCCTTGGGCATGAACTCGGCCATAAGTTGGAAAGTGTGGAACAAGACTTTCTTCTATTGTTCCATGGTGGAGTTTTAATGGCTTCGGCCGGCTCTGGTGGCCGAGCGGTTCTAGGCGCTTCAGTCTGGAACAGCACGACCGCTACGGTCGAAGGTTCGAATCCTGCCTCGGGCATGGATGTGTGTAATGTCCTTAGGTTAGTTAGGTTTAAGTAATTCTAAGTTCTAGGGGACTGATGACCTCAGATGTTAAGTCCCATAATGCTCAGAGCCATTTGAACCATTTTAATGGCTTCAGCACGTTTTCTTTTTACGAGCAGTTGCATCACTGATGAGTGGTTTTGGAATTCCATCTCGCCCTGCAGTTCCCTGCCCCTGACGATCCTTTCGTGTTGGTTCGGTACTGGCAGGGTTCGCGAGTGCGACATTCAGTTCTACAATGACCTCTGCAGCTGTCGATCTCTTTCGTTTCTGTCGCATTCCTCTCCAATGAGCGTCTATCACGATCACTCAACGCACTTTCGCCCGCGTTGAGACTTAGCTGATGATGCCTCTCCCATTTCCTTGTACGCGGTATAAATCTTCGATACGGTGCCCCTTGAAACACCACACACTTCACCTCGCTTGGTTACTAAAGCAATCATCATACGAGCAGCAATAATTAGCCCAAGTTCGAATTCATATAGCACAGCCATTATGCACTCACTTCTACACAGATCACTGTTCTGACCATGACTGACACTTGCAACGTCCTGAGACCATTGCACTGGGACCGAGTGAGGTGGCGCACTGGTTAGCACACTGGACTCGCATTCGGGAGGACGACGGTTCAACACAGAGCTGTGGCCCTGTATGTTAGCTCACACATCAAGCTGTGGCGCCACCACCCGGAAAGTTTGACAGGTTTGCTGCTGGAGTCCTTATCTCCGCCCTCCCTTATGTCCCCACTGACGACGCAAGACATACCCCCACCCTTCTACTACTTCGGAAACTTTCACACTGCACACAGCGATGTCTGTTTCGCAGTACCACCGACGAAATAGGCGTCGGCGCGGGATATATATCATGTTCTACAGCAGAGGCGCCCACCAAACATGGTGGAGACCAAAAGCTCTCAGGTTAATTGGAAGTTGGTGTGGCGGACGATACACGCGGTTACACTGGATACAGACGTCCGATCCACATGGTACACCACAGTCAATGGTAAACAGATCACCCGATCACACCTCTACAAGATAAATATGGCGGAATCGCCTCTATGTGTAGACTGCGGGGTGCCAGACACGGACGAACACCGTCTCACATGTGGTGCGGCAGAAGACGTATGGCGCTTGGTGCGACAAATTTTGTCGTATTTTCTACGAGTGACTCCGAAACACATTACACCTCAGTTTCTACTATTTTCGGACCAACAGTATTTCCCGCACACCAAAACCAACGCAGTCACGTGGATCCGTGGGCATGCGGTACACTACTTATTTCACGATGGGCCAAAGATGTATTCGACTTTTGGAACTACCTACAAGAACGTCATTGTAAGATCGTACGGAACCCAAAATACGGACAGTATTTTTCTAATTACTTAGGGAGTGCCCTACACGACCCTCCACGCAGCTGGATCATCAACAGGTAGGAGAAAACACCCACTGAGTGAGCTGACAAGACTAAGTTCTATTCTCGGTGAAATAACATACGACACACGTGTAGACGTATCTGGATGACAAAGCTTAGGGAGCGTAGCGACACACCCTTCTGATTCATGTTCACAGCATTTTTTTTTTTTTTTCGTTTTCCTCATATACATTACCTCGGTGTAGGAACGTGCCGAGATATTGTTTTGTTTACTAAGTGCATGATGCGGTGCTCGGTACATTTATTTTTGTTGTGGTATAAAGTAAAACCAAATTAAGAATATATTAAAAACATTAAATAAAAAAAATCCCACGTCCGGCCATCCTGATTTAGGTTTTCCATGATTTCCCTAAAACGCTTCAGGCAAATGCTGGGATGGTTCCTTTGAAAGGGCACGGCCAACATCCTTCCCCATCCTTCCCTAAACGATGAGACCAATGACCTCGCTGTCTGGTTGTGGGGCGATGGGTGGAATAATAGAATAAATGTTTTGTATTTATGCTGTTTGCCGTTCTCAATACTGGCTCTCTAACTACAATATTGGCAACCAGAAAGTGATTAGCAAAACGTGAAGCCTGTAATTAGAATTCCTAGTGCCAACTTCATCTGAGAAATACATTTATAGCTACAGCTTATAGCTCTGAGGAATTATGAGATTGTCTGGGATTCATAATCAAAAACCATTCTCTCTAAAATGTTCACTATATTCTGAAAGTCACAGACCAAAAAGAATCCACACAATCCAACTACCAGAGCAGTTCCGAGTCTAATGCGCTGATGCCACTATAACTGTTCAAATTAAATGTTTAAGTGAATAATTTGATGATAATGTTCATCAAACGCCACGCTAAATAATGGTAGAATGTCTGTTCTGCGGCGGCACGTGAAAATACGACATATGCAAACTGAAGATAGATCATTAAAGTCATCCCAGAATTAACACTTCACTCGAAAACGATTTCATGGTTACGCGTATCCCGAGAAACTTATTACGGCATCCGAGGCTGTTTATAGCAATGATGCCGACGCGACGCGACTCCCGGCACAGGTGGTGCGCTAATCAGCGTCTGGAGGGAACTGGGGCCTCTTTTTTCTCGCGCAGCGTTCTTACATGTAAAGCCGCGGTGCGGACGGCTAAGGGAAAGCCTGATCAAATCTGCTCTCCCGACTAGCCGCTGGGCTAGTATTGCACCACTTTAAGTTATCGAATAAATCATTGCTTCCTTTGCTGATGGCCAATGAAGCTTTTAATTTAATTGTGCAATCAGCACACAAGTAAGTAATCATAATATAAGTCTGTCGTGGCTAAGTCAAATATTTTGGGCGAGAGAATTAATTTAATTACACTACACGCAGTAGACGAGCTCTGAACTTGCTCTATGGAGATACGCTATAGCTATAGTTTTATAGTTATTCTGTTGAAACTTCTCACATTTTTATGATTATAGCGGATCTCCCTTCTATTTAAATTTAAACATCCTAGCTTTATTTATTCGCCTACTTATCTATCTTGCTTCCTTAATTTCTAAGACAAAACCAGAAAATCGTGAATTTCAACTAAAATTTTAATTTGTGAGATCCAGAATACTGTTTCTACTAAATTATTATGCAAAAGGAATCTAAATATAATTTTTTAAGTTTCTAGCTCTTTTCTGTTGCGCCAATGATTTTTACAGAAAAACATCCAAATTTCGAAAATGGTTAAAGTTACTGAACTGATATGCAACACATATTGATTTTGTATTACTACTGACATGCTAGAAACGTTTCAGGTTATTTACTTCATTTTAAAGTATTGCGCAATATTTATGACGCCAGAACTAGTTACAGCGGACTAGTCTGGCACACAATGGAAAGACTGATGTGAATTTTATAAGGCGTGAGTATGCTGCTTCCCTACATGGTCTCCTCCCTCAAACAACCCACAACCACTGCACAGGTTCCGTTCGCGGTCAGTTACAACAGCGAAACCTGCAGGCTTGGACAGTATCTGCATTTATGGTCAAGCATGAATTTCTCTCGGTGTTGCCACATTTTTGTCCAACCACTAGAGGTTATACAGAATGCTTGTATCAGATCAGGAAAGTACTCGAAATCAGTATTCTGATTCCAACATCTCTTTTGGCGGAGAAAATAATCTCCACGGGGTGTGAGCTGCTTACTGTCGCAGGCTCTGGTGCGGGCAGCATGATGTGTAAGTAGGCTGTTTAGGTTTTTATGTTGGTAACGCCCCGTAATGCTCTGTATGAGCCGGCCGAAGTGGCCGTGCGGTTAAAGGCGCTGCAGTCTGGAACCGCAAGACCGCTACGGTCGCAGGTTCGAATCCTGCCTCGGGCATGGATGTTTGTGATGTCCTTAGGTTAGTTAGGTTTAACTAGTTCTAAGTTCTAGGGGACTAATGACCTCAGCAGTTGAGTCCCATAGTGCTCAGAGCCATTTTTTTGCTCTGTATGAAAATCGCGCAGCGCGCTGTGTGCAGTCTGTGGCGGGTTGGACTCACTGTTGGAATATTCGCAAGTGTAGTGTTGGGCAGTTGGATGTAAACAGCGCGTAGCGTTGTGCAGTTGGAGGTGAGCCGCCAGCAGTGGTGGATGTGGAGAGAGAGAAGCCAGAGTTTTGAGAGGTTACTATAAGCGCCGCGAGGGATTAGCCGAGCGGTCTAGGGCGCTGCAGTCATGGTCTGTGCGGCTGGTCCCGGCGGACGTTCGAGTCCTCCCTCGGGCATGGGTGTGTGTGTTTGTCCTGAGGGTAATTTAGTTTAAGTAGTGTGTAAGCTTAGGGACTGATGCCCTTAGCAGTTAAGTCCCATAAGATTTCACGCATATTCGTTACTATAAGCGGACGATCTGGACGTGTGTCCGCCAGAAAAAGGAAATTTTTAAAGATGGATGTCATGAATTGATAGATATATACATGATGACATTTGAACATTATGAAGGTAAATACATTGTTTGTTCTCTATCAACATCTTTCATTTGCTAATTAGGCCTATCAGTTGTTAATGCCTTTAGTAGTTAGAATCTTTTATTTAGCTGGCAGTTGTGGCGCTCGCTGTATTGCAGTAGTTCGAGTAACGAAGATTTTTGTGAGGTAAGTTATTCATGAAAGGTATAGGTTATTGTTAGTCAGGGCCATTCTTTTGTAGGGATTTTTGAAAGTCAGATTGCGTTGCGCTAAAAATATTGTGTTCAGTATAGTGGTGATCAGAATAAGTAAAGAGAGAACTGTCTGAGTACGTTCAGTTTCACTCAGCTGTCTCTGTATCAAATAATGTAAGAGTTTTTCCAGCATTGTCGTTCATAATTTTTCTGAGGGGACGTTTCAAATGTGTTTAGCGTCGATGGCTGGAGTGCTGCTGATTGCCACTTGAAACGCAGCCACTAACATTTATTTCTTATTTAGTATTTTTCACTTAAAGAAGGTTCTTGAAACACCTTACGTTTCTAATTTTCGTATATTCTGGAATATTCGATGTTTGTATAAATACCAGCGTTCTGAAACTATAGATGTTTCTATAAGTACTTGCGCTCTCCGTCCAGGAGGTCATGTACCAGGTGTAGAAGTATGAAACCGGAATTTCCCTATAGATGTTGCTAGCCGTCAGTTTAGGGTCCGTGAGTACGCGTCTGCAGCGCCCTCTGCTTCCTGTAACGGCCCACGACGATCGTCAGCACACAGTAACCCAGGTTCCATACATCGGTATATGTTTCAAACCCGTATACACGAGTTTTGTGCTTACGAACTACGATTTGCGGACAGCATTGGTTTTCTGTCATACTTTGAAGGGAACTGATGAAGAATCGCATCGAATGCTTGTCGAAGATTTAGTTATATATGCTCTTGGGGAAACACAGTGTTTCGAGTGGTTCAAAAAATTGAAAAGTGGTGATTTTGACTCGAGAAACGACGAACGCGGGAAACCACCGAAAAAGTTCGAACACGACGAATTGCCAGCCCTGTTCGATGAAGATGATACTCGGACTCAACAGGAACTCGCGGAACAATTGAATGTGACACAGAAAGCCGTTTCTCTTCGGTTGAAAGCGATGAAAAAGGTGCAGAAAGTGAGAAAATGGGTTCCGCATGAACTGGATGAAATACAGCAGGCAAGTCGAAAGATCACTTGTGAAATGCTGCTCGCCAGATACAAAAGAAAGTCATTTCTCCATCGAATAGTGACAGGTGATGAAAAATGGAAATATTATGAGAATCCTAAGCGTCGCAAATCGTGGTTGGATCCAGGCAAACCATCGACATCCACTGCAAGACCAAATCGCTTTGGAAAGAAGACAATGCTCTGTGCTTGGTAGGCTCAGAAGGGTGTCATCCATTATGAGCTGCTAAAACCTGGTGAAGCCCTTAACACTGATCGCTGCTAACAGCAAATGATCGACTTAAATCGAGCATTATGTTAGGAACGACCGGAATATGTAAAAAGGCAACACAAGGTCATATTGCACCGTGACGACACACAGCAAAACGGGTCAGGAAACAATCGAGGCGTTCAGTTGGGAAATACTAGGGCACTCGGCTTATTCTCCAGACTTGGCTCTGTCCGATTATCATCTGTTTGCATCACTGGGACACGTTCTCGCATTCGGGAGGACGACGGTTCAATCCCGCGTCCGGCCATCCTGATTTAGGTTTTCCGTGATTTCCCTAAATCGATCCAGGCAAATGCCGGGATGGTTCCTTTGAAAGGGCACGGCCGACTTCCTTCCCCGTCCTTCCCTAATCCGATGAGACCGATGACCTCGCTGTCTGGTCTCCTTCCCCAAACAACCCAACTCAACACGCTCTCGCTGACAACAATTAGTATGAAAATGTACGAACATGGCTCGCTGACTGGTTCGCTTCAAAAGAAGAACTGTTTCTTTGGCGTGGCCGGAGAAGTGGGAGAAATGTATCAATAGCGATGGAGATTATTTTGAATAAAATATTGTTTATCAGTTTCAAACAACAGACTGTAATTCCGGTTTCATACTTCTACACCTGACATATTAAAATTCGCCCCAGTCGTATAAGAGTGGAGATAGTAGCTCTACTATGAGGATACAAATCAGGTTTGCTTTAAATAAACAGTCGCGAGCGTTAGTTACCTTTGAGACTGGACGTGGTGAGTTGATGTTAGTCAAGAATGCCTTTAATGCGACAAAGACCCCATTGTCCACATCTCATTGAGTTTGAACAAGATCGTGTAATAGGGCTACAAGAAGCTGGATGTTTCTTCTGCGACTCTGAAGGAACGCTTTATAGGAATGTAGCCACTGTACATGATTGCTGGCAGTGGTGATCAGGAGCACGTACGGTAGCAAGAAGATCGGACTCCGGACGGCCACGTGGCACTGGCGAGAGGCGTATGGCTATGACTGATCGTAGTGCATCTGCAGCAGCAATTTGAGCACCACAGTGACACAAAGAACTGCTGCAAATCGGTTACTTCAAGGACAGCTCAGCTCCAAGCGAGACGCCTTGTAGAGTGCAGTCCATTGATCCCAAACCACCATTTGCGACTTCAATGGTATCAAGCGAGAGCTCAATGGAAGGAGGGGGGGGGCATGGGGGCATGGCGGCCGTCTGTTGGGTATTGTGAAGAAAGCTTGCTCTTCCTCCGTGTCAGTGGTGGCCGTGCGTTGGTTAGGAGGCTAGTTCAGGCCCTGCAACCAACCGTACCAGACACACTGGACTTACATGTGGAGTTATGGTCTGGGGTGCGATTTCGTATGACAGCAGCAGCACTCTCGGGGTTATCCCACGAATCTTGAGAGCAAATTTGTACGGCTTTCTGGTGATTCCACCTGCTGTGTTGCCATTCATGAACAGCATTCCAGAGGGTATTTTCCAACAGGATAACGCTCGCCCACATACCGCTGTTGTAGCCCAACATTCTCTACAGTGTGTCGGCATGTCGCCTCGGCCTGCTGGATCACCAGAACCGTCTCCAATCGATTACATATGGGACACTATCGGACGATAAGTCCAGCGTCATCCACAACGAGCATTAACCGTATCTGCATTGAACAGCCAAGTGCAACAGGCACGAAACTCCATCCCACAAACTGACATCCGGCACCTGCACAACACAATGCATGCACGTTTGCATGCTTGCATTCAGCATTCTGGCTGATATACCGGTTATTAATGTGCCAGCATTTCACATTTGCAATGACGTATCTCGTGCTTACATTGACCTGTGATCTTGCAATGTTAATCACTTAAATATGTTACCTAGACAAATGAATTCCCGAAATTCATTACTCAACGTTAATTAGTTTTTGGTATTGCGATTTTTCCGTCAGTATATTTTGTAAGAAATAGAAATTTTCACCTACATAACGAAACATCCTGACCTTTTAAACGAACAGATCGATCTACAAAGCAAAAAATCCATCGATAGTTTCGTAAGTATACTTTACTGAAAATACATTTCATTGTTCTGCTAGCAGAGATAATTCAAAGTACAAGTAGCATTATATATATTCTATGATGTATACCAAAAATAATCTTTGCATATTCAGCAATTGCCAATGACAACTGTACATATTTCGTAAAAGATTCCTTATGTTGGTTACATTTATACAATTAAATTACTTATAAGTCACGTAATTGCATTATTACACGAACATTACGAAATATTGTCATTGATATACGCTAGCGAACATTGCGTATAAGGCAAGTCGAATTCAAAGAACTGAAATGTCACAGATACATAAAACTCTACAATAGACAGTGTAAGTAACCTATTATAAGAAATATGTGTTTCCTGTGTAATAAAGATACCGCTGACAAGCAACGCCCAAAACTATGCCGGTGAAATAAAATACTTTCGTAAAGCAGCTTTTGTCGAACACTTAATTAATAAGATGACGTACCTACAATTTCAACAAGCTGCAGAGCACGAAACGTACAAAGCATACTGTAATCTACATTAGAGTGAAAGGTGACAACCTGACTTTGAAATGGCGAAGCCAATGACTAGCATGTGATGAAAATAACTATAATTACTATTATGTAAAGTGTTTAGACGCATATCGGATTTCAATGACTTGTTTACATCCAGCAACTGATGACGATGCATGTCAAAGCTGACGAGTGGTATCGGTAGGTTAACTGTTTCCTTACCATATTTAACACATCTCTCTGCACCTACACTCCTGGAAATGGAAAAAAGAACACATTGACACCGGTGTGTCAGACCCACCATACTTGCTCCGGACACTGCGAGAGGGCTGTACAAGCAATGATCACACGCACGGCACAGCGGACACACCAGGAACCGCGGTGTTGGCCGTCGAATGGCGCTAGCTGCGCAGCATTTGTGCACCGCTGCCGTCAGTGTCAGCCAGTTTGCCGTGGCATACGGAGCTCCATCGCAGTCTTTAACACTGGTAGCATGCCGCGACAGCGTGCACGTGAACCGTATGTGCAGTTGACGGACTTTGAGCGAGGGCGTATAGTGGGCATGCGGGAGGCCGGGTGGACGTACCGCCGAAATGCTCAACACGTGGGGCGTGAGGTCTCCACAGTACATCGATGTTGTCGCCAGTGGTCGGCGGAAGGTGCACGTGCCCGTCGACCTGGGACCGGACCGCAGCGACGCACGGATGCACGCCAAGACCGTAGGATCCTACGCAGTGCCGTAGGGGACCGCACCGCCACTTCCCAGCAAATTAGGGACACTGTTGCTCCTGGGGTATCGGCGAGGACCATTCGCAACCGTCTCCATGAAGCTGGGCTACGGTCCCGCACACCGTTAGGCCGTCTTCCGCTCACGCCCCAACATCGTGCAGCCCGCCTCCAGTGGTGTCGCGACAGGCGTGAATGGAGGGACGAATGGAGACGTGTCGTCTTCAGCGATGAAAGTCGCTTCTGCCTTGGCGCCAGTGATGGTCGTATGCGTGTTTGGCGCCGTGCAGGTGAGCGCCACAATCAGGACTGCATACGACCGAGGCACACAGGGCCAACACCCGGCATCATGGTGTGGGGAGCGATCTCCTACACTGGCCTTACACCACTGGTGATCGTCGAGGGGACACTGAATAGTGCACGGTACATCCAAACCGTCATCGAACCCATCGTTCTACCATTCCTAGACCGGCAAGGGAACTTGCTGTTCCAACAGGACAATGCACGTCCGCATGTATCCCGTGCCACCCAACGTGCTCTAGAAGGTGTAAGTCAACTACCCTGGCCAGCAAGATCTCCGGATCTGTCCCCCATTGAGCATGTTTGGGACTGGATGAAGCGTCGTCTCACGCGGTCTGCACGTCCAGCACGAACGCTGGTCCAACTGAGGCGCCAGGTGGAAATGGCATGGCAAGCCGTTCCACAGGACTACATCCAGCATCTCTACGATCGTCTCCATGGGAGAATAGCAGCCTGCATTGCTGCGAAAGGTGGATATACACTGTACTAGTGCCGACATTGTGCATGCTCTGTTGCCTGTGTCTATGTGCCTGTAGTTCTGTCAGTGTGATCATGTGATGTATCTGACCCCAGGAATGTGTCAATAAAGTTTCCCCTTCCTGGGACAATGAATTCACGGTGTTCTTATTTCAATTTCCAGGAGTGTATATAGAGACCTGGAGTACCGCCAGCTTACGAATACGCGTGTGTCTTTTGTACACACACAAAAAGAAAAAATTCCTAGTACACATAAAAGATAAATGAATTCATCAGAAACAAATGATACATGTAAACTCATAAGCTAGAAAAATCTAAACCGGTGCGTATGCACTCACGTGCGGTAAACTCTCGTATATCACAAGAATTACAATTATTAATAACAGGCCACAGACCTGTCACAGTCCAGCGACTGGCATGAAGAATGAAAGGGCGACCAGTACACATCATTGAAGATGCTGTGATATAAAAAGCGAAACTCGTATAGCGATAATAAAGGAATAATTAGGCAACCATGAAGACTCTTTTACAACTCTCAAAATTTCCGAAAATCTTTTCACCCATTATGTACAGACCACGGAAAACTAACATCGTGTGACTATTAATATACTATTGTTTGGTGGCATCACGCGCAGCAGTGCATGTGTCAGAATTGCAGGATCGTGCCTTCATCATCAGCCTACTTAAATCTTCAAAGTTTCTGCGGTTACTATGTCGTTTAACAAAAAATCGTGTAAGAAAGGTAGATTTAAGAAACCGAACACTGGAGACTGCTTACGACATTCCGCTAAAGATATTCACTAAATATAAAATGTAAATGAATTCATTCTAATCTAGGAGCAGATGCTACAAACTGACTACAAATGGTTCAAATGGCTCTGAGCACTATGGGACTTAACATCTGAGGTCATCAGTCCCCTAGAACTTAAAACTACTTAAACCTACCTAACCTAAGGACATCACACACATCCATGCGCGAGGCAGGATTCGAACCTGAGGCCGTAGCAGTCGCGCGGTTCCGGAGTGAAGCGCCTAGAACCGCTCGGTCACCGCGGCCGGCAAACTGACTACAGTACTAAAAAGATTCTTCTCAGAAGTATGTTTGACTGGTTCCGAACAGGTGGCGAGAGGAATGGAATCCGACCAGCCTATACCCGTAACGTTGACATATCCAGATTAACATTCCGACCCCGTGGAGATACGGCATATAGAAGAGCAAGCAGATGAAGAAGGATATATTAAATTTAGTAAACATCATCGATAACGTGCGTACTCGATTACAACTCTTCCATATAGTTGTTGCACGAAGTACGCACTTTTCGTGCACCATTAGCTTATCTGTAATAAGATCTACGCTACACAAAAGAATTAGCGGAACATCGTAGGTATCTGCACTACGTGAAACAACGATTGACAACTAGCTGTGCAATCAAATATGCCTTTATTCTCCACAGAAAAACAATAAAACAAAGAGATTAGCATGCCTAACCCGTGAAGTCACAAGATGTAGGCCAGGAAAAAGAAGAATACATTTGACATATTTCCTGTTGGTTTTTGTTTCGATCTGATCGGCCGAGTGATCGCAAAAATAGCAATTTTGTAAAACATCATTTAATCCTTGTTGATTTCTCAGAAACTTAACTGTCCGAGGAGTATTAAAAACAGTTTAAGAACCCTCAGTGTGTTTTTCATTGCACAGCTGTAGAACTTCAACATCGATTATGCCCTCGACGAGTGTTTATCACAGCTCACGTAAAACACTCCATGTAAACCTACGGTGGTCATTTTGAGGTAGCCTCTCATTCGTTAAAACGTTGCAGTTTTTGCACATTATTGTGCATTGTAGGTCAGCCTTCACACATCCGCACTTTCTTCCGCAGCCTTGAGTGCAGCCGCATGCATTCAGCAGCAGAATTTTCTCTGGAGCATTTGGTCGTTTCATGTGAATCAAGGAGAGGGATGAGTTGCCTATAAGTCCAGCAACGGCTGAGGAACAACTTGGATCCCAGAAACTGGGGCTAGAGGGAATCAAACTCATCCCTCTCCTCAATTCACATGAAACGACCACCTGCTCCAGAGAAAATACTGATCCTGATTGCATGCGGCTGCACTCAAGGATGCGGAAGAAAGTGCGGATATGTGAAGGCTCACCTACATTGCACAACAATGTGAAAAAACTGTCGCGGACAAAGCTACACTAATGTGTCTCGCAGCGATTTGACAGAAAATCTGGATGATGGTTTTATGTAAAAAAAATATTTAGAAGAATTTACTTGTTTGATAGATATTGTGGTATTTTCATTGTCTACATGTTGTACATATGATTGTAAATATATTACCACAAAAGTAATTGTTCATTAGTTTTACAGTAATTCTTAATTTTCATGAAAAATGATTTTCATTCCAATAATTTAAGTTGCATAAATCTAAAATAACAGACTGCAACGCAAAATTTCTTCCGTATAAGTAAAAGTCTGTTTTAAAATGAATTTCACTTTTTTACCTACAAATTTAAGCACTCATAAACTAATTACCTTGCTAAAACATGCATTTGACCTTCTCTGAGTAGAATTTCACCAGAAACATTTTCTGTCATATAGATAACTTCGATAAATGAACCGTTTTTCGTAAAGTTTGGAAAAAGGAAAATAAATTACATTAAGGAGTGGGGGACGGGGAAGCTTCCCCGATAGGGGAGAGAACTTTTCTGTTGTTTACTTCTTCATCCCCTAAAAATGTTATCCCAAAGTTTCAGAACTTTATAAATTTTTCCCCCATTTTTCCTAATTTACCTGTACCAAGAACGCGGTCGTGTTAAACATTATTTGTGCTTCTTTCAGTTGCAGCAGAGCCTTTGTGCGAAATCTTCAGGCCTCTGAAAGATAAGACTTGTTTTGTGATGCTTTATCCAAATGTCCATAAAATGCGTGTAATCGTCGATTATGCACGAAAGTTTTAATTTCTCTACGTTTCAAAACTTCCGTTGTTTAAAAACTGGTGTAAGAGGTTTATTGGATTTTTCTAGATGTTTTTCGCTTATGTGAAGGTCATACTCAGTTGTCTTTAATTATTAATGTAGCCATTTATACACGCTCGGTGAGAGACGGGATATGCCATGGTATAGATGTTATCCTGTCCTCTTCACTTGAGTGCAAAAAGTACTCCACATCTTTGTTCGGAGCCGTACGCGTGTGATCTTTCACTTTTGACAGAAATGCTCAAGCTGCAGCCTTTCCGGTAAGATAACATTTCCGCAATTTTTTCTACGCAAATTTAGCAATTTGTAATTTGTTATTAGGTTTGATAAAAAGGAAGCATTACTGAAATGAACTGTATTGATGAAACATGTTGCACAAAATAATTTTGAAACTGTATAAACTTTCTAAGAAAAATTTATAAGCAAACAAAACCTGTATCTTATTGTTTATAACAGCTACTGGGCATTGGCTTTAGAATATCGTATAGTAAACAGCAGATCCAATTTGCTCCTCAGAAACTGTTAATAGTGCATAAATCTAGTAATAAAAGAAAATGGGCTATAGTAAAGAGTTCAGAAACTATCCCATTCCAGAAACTGTGTTTTTATTATAATGTTAATTTGTATTTGCTCGCGACCAGCACAAATACTGGCTGGAGGGGAAAGTAAATCCCAAATCCCCTCCATCTTATTTCCTTTCTCCCTCCACCGTCGTGTTTCGCGTCGATTCTTCTCAGTCGATGGAAAGCGGAAGAGTTTAGTCAAATAACAATTTCCTTCAGCACCCCTCTCAGACCTAAGAGCGAAGCAGCAGAGAAGAGTCAATTGTTAAGCGCACTGTTGCTACAAATACCACCTTAGCTATAGACGGTTGTTAGGTAGTTCTTGTTTCCTTTTGATACTACTTGGACGAAATGATGCTACGGCAACAGCATGCGTTTACAGTCGCGGGCTGAGTGAAACTTCTTAAACTATCTTTCTTCCTTCTTTTTGAGGCATTTGTTTCTCCCAATCTGTGCATGCTCCCCTTAGGGAGGGGGGGGGGGGGAGTCGTCCCACCACCCCCTAACCTTCGTTAACATTATTTTGAAGGCCTCTAAATGGACTTTATACAACAATTTCTATAAAAGAAGCTCTGTTTCGTTACACATTGGAGTACAACAACAGTATACGAGTATACGCCCTCGTAAAGAAACTTTCAAAAAGACACACTTAACTGTATCCATTCAAAGCAAATGCTAGTAGTCGGCACCATTTGTTTCTAATGGCTACCAACTTCAGAGAGCAATGCTGTGGTGTCGCCCGAAGAACGAAGTCCATTGTCAAAGTTGGGACCACGACGGAGCCGCAATTAGGGACAGTCGCTGCCGGACGCAGTAACGAGTGAGAGAAGTCGTCACAGAAACACTCTGACGAAGTTCCGTACGCCGCCGCAACCGGAGGAACGCAACGCCGCACAATCCACTCGGCAGTCCCCGCCTACGTCGAGCGCGGGATTAGCCGAGCGGTCTCAGGCGCTGCAGTCATGGACTGTGCGGCTGGTCCCGGCGGAGGTTCGAGTCCTCCCTCGGGCATGGGTGTGTGCGTTTGTCCTTAGGATAATTTAGGTTAAGTAGTGTGTAAGCTTAGGGACTGATGACCTTAGCAGTTAAGTCCCATTAGATTTCACACACATTTGACCATTTTTGCCTACGCCGATAGCATCGTCTTAGCCCGTCATATCCGGCTGCGACCTAACAGACTATTAGTCAGACAGCATATCGAAGTTTATACTCAATTGTACCTTGAGATGAGACTGTCATTCTGTATTGTATCAAGTGATAAAAGTCATAGTGCTCAGCGTCAGTAATAAATCCAAACCGTCATTCATATCAACTTGGATTGTTTGCAAGTTAAGTATTTTATATTGAACAAATAATAATAATAAAATGGTCTAATATCTTTTGTGTGCTACAGTATCCTCTCGACCTCCTCAAGATGCAAATCCGGGCTTGCTACAACACTCTACAGTGTTCAAAACAGTGTTTAATGAGTATGACGTTCATAAATACGAAGATTCTGAAGTCGATTGCACATAAAATTTAACTCATAATACCACTTCTGCTCGCGAATATGTACACTATGTGATCAAAAGTATCCGGACACCCCCAAAAACATACTTTTTTCATACTAGGTGCATTGTGCTGCCACCTACTACCAGGTACTCCATATCAGCGACCTCAGTAGTCATTAGACATCGTGAGATAACAGAATGGGGCGCTCCACGGAACTCACGGGCTTCGAACGTGGTTACGTGATTGGGTGTCACTTGTGTCATACGTCTGGACGCGAGATTTACACACTCCTAAACATCCCTAGGTCCACTGTTTCCGATGTGATGGTGAAGTGGAAACGTGAAGGGACACGTACAGCACTAAAGCGTACAGGCCGACCTCGTCTGTTGACTGGGAGAGACCGCCGACAGTTGAAGAGGGTCGTAATGTGTAATAGGCAGATATCTATCCAGATCATCACACAGGAATTCTAAACTGCATCAGGGTCCACTGCAAGTACTATGACAGTTAGGCGGGAAGTGAGAAAACTTGGATTTCATCGTCGAGCGGCTGCTCATAAGCCACGATGTCTCGCTTGGCGTGAGGAGCGTAAACATTGAACGACTGAACAGTGGAAAAACGTTGTGTAGCGTGACGAATCACGGTACACGATGTGGTGATCCGATGGCATGGTCTAGATATGGCGAATGCCCGATGAACGTCATCTGCCAGCTGTGTAGTGCCAACAGTAAAATTCGGAGGCTGTGGTGTTATGATGTGGTCGGGTATTTCAGGGAGGGGACCTTTACCCCTTGTTGTTTTGCGTGGCACTATCACAGCACAGGCCTGCATTGATGTTTTAAGCGCCTTATTGCTTCCTATTGTTGAAGAGCGATTTGGGGGTGGCGTTTGCACCTTTCAACACGACCGAGCACCTGCTCATAATGCACGGCCTGTGGCGGAGTGGTTACACAACAATAACATCCCTGTAAAGGGCTGTCCTTCACAGAGCCATGACCTGAATCCCACAGAACACCTTTGGAATGTTTTGGAGCGCCGACTTCGTGCCAGGCCTCACCGACCGACATCGATACCTCTCCTCAGTATAGCACTCCGTGAAGAATCGGCTGCCATTCCCCAAGAAAACTTCCAGCGACTGATTGAATGTATGCCTGCAAGAATGGAAGCTGTCATCAAGGCTAATGGTGGGCCAATACCATATGAATTCCAGAATTGCCGATAGAGGGCGCCACGAACTTGTAAGTCATTTTCAGCCAGATGTCCGCATACTTTTGATCACATAGTGTAGGTTCACTAAACGGTGCTATCTGCAAGTTCACGTTAACAGCGGGTCAGACGTCAATTAATACCGGTCAGTGTCATTAGCGTTCTGTGAGTTCAAATTGTCCCAGCAGCCACCTCTCCCAAAGTTTTCTTGGAATCTGTGTATAATATGCACACAACAAACAACATACACTTTGAAACTTCTTGGCAAATTAAAACTGTGTGCCGCACCGAGACTCGAACTCGGGACTTTGCCCTTCACGGGAAAGTGCTCAACCATCTAAGCTACCCAAGCACGACTTATGACCCGTCCCCACAGCTTAAATTCTGCCAGTACCTCGCCTCCTACCTTCCAAGCTCGAGTCTCGGTCCGGCACACAGTTTTACACTACTGGCCATTAAAATTGCTACACCAAGAAGAAACGCAGATGATAAATGGGTATTCATTGGACAAATATATTATACTAGAACTGGCATGTGATTACATTTTCACCCAATTTGGCTGCATAGATCCTGAGAAATCAGTACCCAGAAAACCACCTCTGGCCGTAATAACGGCCTTGATATGCCTGGGCATTGAATCAGACAGAGATTGGATGGTGTGTACAGGTACAGCTGCCCATGCAGCTTCAATACGATACCACATTTCATCAAGAGTAGTGACTGGCGTATTGTGACGAGCAAGTTGCTCGGCCACCATTGACCAGACGTTTTCAATTGGTGAGAGATCCGGAGAATGTGCTGGCCAGGGCAGCAGTCGAACATTTTCTGTATCCAGAAAGGCCCGTACAGGACCTGCAACATTCGGTCGTGCATTATCCTGCTAAAATGTAAGGTTTCGCAGGGATCAAATGAGAGGCAGAGCGCCGGGCGGAGTGGCCGTGCGGTTCTAGGCGCTGCGGTCTGGAGCCGAGCGACCGCTACGGTCGCAGGTTCGAATCCTGCCTCGGACATGAATGTGTGTGATGTCCTTAGGTTAGTTAGGTTTAATTAGTTCTAAGTTCTAGGGGACTGATGACCTCAGAAGTTAAGTCCCATAGTGCTCAGAGCCAAGGGCAGAGCCACGGGTCGTAACACATCTGAAATGTAACGTCCACTGTTCAAAGTGCCGTCAATGCGAACAAGAGGTGACCGAGATGTGTAACCAATGGCACCCCATACCACCAAGCCGGGTGATACGCCAGTATGGCGATGACGAATACACGCTCCCGATGTGCGTTCACCGCGATGTCGCCAAACACGGATGCGACCATCATGATGCTGTAAACAGAACCTGGATTCATCCGAAAAAATTACATTTTGCCATTCGTGCACCCAGGTTCGTCGTTGAGTACATCATCGCAGGCGCTCCTGTCTGTGATGCAGCGTCAAGGGTAACCGCAGCCACGGTCTCCGAGCTGATAGTCCATGCTGCTGCAAACGTCGTCGAACTGTTCGTACAGATGGTTGTTGTGTTGGAAACGTCCCTATCTGTTGACTCAGGGATCGAGACGTGGCTGCACGATCCCTTACAGCCATGCGGATAAGATGCCTGTCATCTCGACTGCTAGTGACACGAAGCCGTTGGGATCCAGCACGGCGTTCCGTATTACCTTCTTGAACCCACCGACTCCATATTCTGCTAACAGTCACTGGATCTCGACCGACACGAGCAGCAGTGTCGCGATACGATAAACCGCAATCGCGATAGGCTACAATCTGACCTTTATCAAAGTCGTAAATGTGATGGTACGCAATTCTCCTCCTTACACGAGGCATCACAACAACGTTTCACCAGACAACGCCGGTCAACTGCTGTTTGTGTATGAGAAATCGGTTGGAAGCTTTCCTCATATCAGCACGTTGCAGGTGTCGCCGCCGGCGCCAACCTTGTGTGAATGCTCTGAAAAGCTAATAATTTGCACATCACAGCATCTTCATTCTGTCAGTTACATTTCGTGTCTGTAGCGCGTCGTCTTCGTGGTGTAGCAATTTTAATGGCCAGTAGTCTAACTTGTCAGGAAGTTTCATATCAGCGCACACTCCACTGTAGAGTGAAAATATCATTCTGGGTACCCACACTTTATAAAAACATGTTGGATGTAGGCCGAAACCATGTTCCACAATTTGACTGAGGGACTTATAGTATGGGGAACTTAATTACCCCGACAGTCAACCTACGCCTCATTATCAGCTTGACTGTAGGACGGTGGAAAAGATAACAACAGCAGTCGGCATCCAACAAAAGAGTGATTTTTCCCACCTTCCTTTTTTGAACAGTGCAGCAGCGAGTTTGAAAACGTGGAAGGCAGAAGTATTCTCAAAGGAACAACACCTGCACTCCATAATCGAGTCCCTTATTTCACTCATTCGCAGTACTTTACAACAGGTAACCAAATAAATTATTAAGAGATGGTACTGATTCTCCATGGTACACAAAAGAGGTCAGAACACTATTGCAGAAGCAACGAAAAAAGCATACTAATTTTAAAAGAACGCAAAATCCCCAAGATTGGCAAAGTTTACAGAAGCTCGAAATTTAGCGCGAACTTCAATCCGAGATGCTTTTAATACACTCCTGGAAATGGAAAAAATAACACATTGACACCGGTGTGTCAGACCCACCATACTTGCTCCGGACACTGCGAGAGGGCTGTACAAGCAATGATCACACGCACGGCACAGCGGACACACCAGGAACCGTGGTGTTGGCCGTCGATTGGCGCTAGCTGCGCAGCATTTGTGCACCGCCGCCGTCAGTGTCAGCCAGTTTGCCGTGGCATACGGAGCTCCATCGCAGTCTTTAACACTGGTAGCATGCCGCGACAGCGTGGACGTGAACCGTATGTGCAGTTGACGGACTTTGAGCGAGGGCGTATAGTGGGCATGCGGGAGGCCGGGTGGACGTACCGCCGAATTGCTCAACACGTGGGGCGTGAGGTCTCAACAGTACATCGATGTTATCGCCAGTGGTCGGCGGAAGGTGCACGTGCCCGTCGACCTGGGACCGGACCCCAGCGACGCACGGATGCACGCCAAGACCGTAGGATCCTACGCAGTGCCGTAGGGTACCGCACCGCCACTTCCCAGCAAATTAGGGACACTGTTGCTCCTGGGGTATCGGCGAGGACCATTCGCAACCGTCTCCATGAAGCTGGGCTACGGTCCCGCACACCGTTAGGCCGTCTTCCGCTCACGCCCCAACATCGTGCAGCCCGCCTCCAGTGGTGTCGCGACAGGCGTGAATGGAGGGACGAATGGAGACGTGTCGTCTTCAGCGATGAGAGTCGCTTCTGCCTTGGTGCCAATGATGGTCGTATGCGTGTTTGGCGCCGTGCAGGTGAGCCCCACAATCAGGACTGCATATGACCAAGGCACACAGGGCCAACACCCGGCATCATGGTGTGGGGAGCGATCTCCTACACTGGCCGTACACCACTGGTGATCGTCGAGGGGACACTGAATAGTGCACGGTACATCCAAACCGTCATCGAACCCATCGTTCTACCATTCCTAGACCGGCAAGGGAACTTGCTGTTCCAACAGGACAATGCACGTCCGCATGTATCCCGTGCCACCCAACGTGCTCTAGAAGGTGTAAGTCAACTACCCTGGCCAGCAAGATCTCCGGATCTGTCCCCCATTGAGCATGTTTGGGACTGGATGAAGCGTCGTCTCACGCGGTCTGCACGTCCAGCACGAACGCTGGTCCAACTGAGGCGCCAGGTGGAAATGGCATGGCAAGCCGTTCCACGGGACTACATCCAGCATCTCTACGATCGTCTCCATGGGAGAATAGCAGCCTGCATTGCTGCGAAAGGTGAATATACACTGTACTAGTGCCGACATTGTGCATGCTCTGTTGCCTGTGTCTATGTGCCTGTGGTTCTGTCAGTGTGATCATGTGATGTATCTGACCCCAGGAATGTGTCAATAAAGTTTCCCCTTCCTGGGACAATGAATTCACGGTGTTCTTATTTCAATTTCCAGGAGTGTAGTTTTCACAACGAACCTCTGTCTCAAAATATGGCATTAAACCCATTGAGATTCTAGTTGTATAAGTACGCCAGTGGCAAGATGTAATTAACACCTTCACTGTGCAATAACAATGGTGATGTTATTGATGACAGCGCCACAAAAGCGGAGTTGCTAAGACATGAGTAACTTAGAAGTAGATATCCTTGGTGTAGCGGAGCAACTTAAAATATTGAAGAAAGGCAAGGCTTTCAGGTCAGACTGTATGCCAGTCAGGTTCCTTTCAGAGTATGCTGATAAAAATAGCTGCGTACGTAGCAATCATATGCAACCGCTCGGTCTAAGAAAGATCTCTATCCAGAGATTGGAAAGTTGTACGAGTGACACACCAATATCCAAGAACAGAAACAGGAGTAATCCGCGGAATTGCAGACCTATATCACCGATGTCGATTTGCAGTAGGATTCTGGAACATATACTGTGCTCGAACATTATGAATCATACCGAAAAAAAAGATTTATTGACAAATAGCCAACACGGATTCACGAAACATCGTTTTTGTGAAACATAACTAGCTCTTTATTCTCATGAAGTAATGAGTGCTATCGACAGGCGACTTCAAATTGATCCCATATTTGTAGATTTTCGGACGGCTTTTGACACCGTTTCTCACAACCTATTTCTAATTAATTTGACTGCCTATTGATTATCGTCCGAGTTGTGTGATTTCCTTCAGAAACTCATGGAACGTCATTGAGTAAAACAAAGTAATAACTATCGTTCTTCAAGGAAGTCTTTTCGGTCCTATTTTTTCCTGATCTACATAAATGATTAGGACACAATCTGAACAGTCCTCTTAGATTGTTTGCAGATGATGCTGTCATCTACCTTCATGTAATGTCATCAGATGATAAAAACGAAGTGCAAGATCATTTAGACAAGATATCTGTACGGCCCAAAAAGTGGCAAATGACTCTAAATGATGAAAAATGTGAAGTCATTCATATGAGCACTAAAAAGAATCCGCCAAATTTCAGTTACACGATAAATCACACAAATCTAAAGGCTGTAAACTCAACTAACTGCGTAGGTATTACAATTACGAATAACTTAAACTGGAACGATCACGTAGATAATATTGTGGGGAAAGCAAACCAAAGACTGCGATTTATTGACAGAACGCTTAGAAAATATAACAGGTCAACTAAAGAGACTGCTTACACTACGCTTGTCCGCCCTCTTCTGGAGTATTGCTGCACGGTGTGCGATCCGCACCAGTACAGGATTGACGGAGGACGTCGCAAAACTTCAAAGAAGGGCAGCTCGTTTTGTATCATCGCGAAGTAGGGGAGAGAGTGCCACGGATATGATACATGAATTGAGGTTCCAGTCATTAAAACAAAGACGTTTTTTGTTGCAGCAGGTCCTTCTCATGAAATTTCAATCACCCCGACTTTATCCTCGGAGTATGAAAATAATTTGTTGGCGCCCACCTACATAGAGAGAAATGATCATCATAATAAAATAAGAGAAGTCACACCTCGCACAGAAAGATTCAAATGTTCGTTTTTCCCGTGAAACGGTAGAGAAGTATGTGAGTGCAGGCTTTCTCGGCGAATTTCATATATGAAGTATTCACGGGTTGTCAGCCGAGTAGCGTCGTCGTCTCGTAGCAACGTTTCGATGGAATGCGCCTCCATCATCTTCAGACGAAGATGCCTGAAGATGATGGAGACGCATTCCATCGAAACGTTGCTACGAGACGACGACGCTACTCGGCTGACAATCCGTGAAGACTTCAGGTAGAGAAGTAGCTTAAAAATGGTTCGGTGAATCCTCTGCCAGGCACTTAATTGTAAATTTCAGTGTAATCAGGTAGATGTAGAGCTGATATTCTTCGCTCCAAAAACTGAAATTTCTAATGAAACACGCCTTTCTTGCTTTCGTACTCGAGTAGTAATCTTTGTTCTGGGAGATAATCAGTTTTTGTCTCTCCTAAAAAAAAAATACAGTTATTGTGGAACGACATATATGCAAACACACTAACTCGGTTTTATAATAAATGACAAGTTTAGTGTCTTGCTCTCTCCCCCCCCCCCCCTTCCTTCCTGAAAATACTACTGTGAACGCAACTTTGTCATATGATGACATGATGGAGACCGTGGCTGTTGTTTGAAGACAAATGTTGATGGCGTTAGGACAGCAACCAGCCACAAATTTACTTTGAGTTCCTTTATTCAAAGGAAACCGTTACCGGTTTCCAATCGTTGTGATTCGTCATCAGACGGTTTACAAGCTTTCTTTATGACATTTGGTGTGTTTTTATAGATTAATTGTCCTAAAATATAAATAAAACATAATTATAAACACGCCACACACAGATAGTTGCGTTACAGATTTTCGTTGCATGTGACTTACGTGAACCGTCGGTTTCGAGTGTTTGTTTTCATAACATTCGTCCAACCGATGTAAATGCATTTCCACTGCATCCTCGTTGTTGCACACGTAAATAGTTCTCACTGAACACTTTAGATTTTTCGCTGAGATCATTTCAAACACGCACCACATGTTTTGATACATACAAAGAACTTACAAACATATGAGTATCACAGGTGCTATGATATATCGTAACATTTGACGATGATGCCTATGTTTGGAGAGGATCATATATTCATTTACAAAACCGTAATGCTTTTTACATTAGTACAGAGACATTGAATTTTTGAGCTGATATTGCTAAATTAATTATAAAGATTTTTATATTATTTAGAACTGTATAGGTAAAATAGTATATTATTTTATTACATTTGGCACCATGAGAATTATAGTAACATATAAATTTGCTACTTGATCTGCAGATAGGTGTATTAATATTATATGCTTTGGAGGCTGGAAAGTAATTTTTGGAAATTTTTCAGGAAAGGGGTGTTAGCTAACTATGTTTGTTCGTTAAGGATATAGTCTGGGGTGCTGTTTTTGTGTGCGTGTATTTCTAATTCTTCTAATATATTCATAGTGGCTCCTTTTTCTGTTAGATGCAAAAAATTTTAAGTTGTTCTCAATGTTTCCCACTGAATGGCTTTCTTCAGCAATATGGGCTGCAAATGCTGATTTGTTCAAGTTACCAAGTCTTAGAGCATCAATATGTTCTTTGTATCTAATTTCAAAACTTCTGCCTGTCTGTCCAATGTAGAATTTTGCGCATGTATCACATTTAAGATTGTATATTCCTGATTTACGGTAGGGACCCTTGGAGGTATTTACATCATGGATTACTTTTGTTGTAATTTATTATTTGTTGAAAAGCTGATTCTGATATTTTTCTTCTTTTTCAATAAGTTTGCTATTTGGTATGAAAGTGGGCCTATGTATGGGAGAGTAGCATATTTAGGTTTGGCTTCAGTGGCACACTGATTTGGCTTGAAGTGACTGCTGTGAAGTGGATCTGTGGTTTTTGTCTGCATTTTGTTGTGGAGTTTTTTAATTATTGTGGGTTTATATCCATTATTATGAGCAACTGTTTTAATTATATTGATTTCATTTTGTTGGTCTGTGTGACTCATTGGTACATTTTTAATTCGGTGTAGCATCGTTCTGAAATATGCCATTTTTTGTTGGCGGGGGTGGCAAGATGAGTTGTTAACACTGACATCTGTGGTGGTAGGTTTTCTGTAAATACAATTCAGAAGAATTAGAAATACACACACACAAAAACAGCACCCCAGACTATATCCTTAACGAACAAACAGAGTTAGCTAACACCCCTTTCCTGAAAAATTTCCAAAAATTACTTTCCAGCCTCCAAAGCATGTAATATTAATACACCTATCTGCAGATCAAGTAGCAAATTTATATGTTACTATAATTCTCATGATGCCAAATGTAATAAAAAATATACTATTTTACCTATACAGTTCTAAATGATATAAAAATCTTTAGAATTAATTTAGCAATATCAACTCAAAAATTCAATGTCTCTGTACTAATGTAAAAAGCATTACGGTTTTGTAATTGAATATATGATCCTCTCCAAACATAGGCATCATCGTCAAATGTTACGATATATCATTGCATCTGTGATAACGAGACAGGTGGGGAGAAAATGAGTGAACTGTTTATTATTTCAAAAATAACTGTTAACACATTTACCTCACTGTGTGGCAAAACGATCAGTGCCTTCATGCAACAATGTTTACAGTTGCCTACGGAACCAGGACTGTAGCCTGGCGATTACCTCTTCTTCCGCAGCAAGTCGACGGCCACGCACGTCTTTCTTCGGGGCACCAGACATGTAGAAATCACATGGGTGGAGAGCGGAATTCTGTGGAGAAAGTGTTTCCATTCCAATCTGGTAGATGCAATTGGCAGTTAGTGCATAAGGTAAAAGTACATGATATCAAATATTTGTACCCTCATCATTTGCTGTTCGTCTTAACACTACACTCAAATGATGACTTCCCAAGAAAATCCACTTCAAAAGCTTCATTGGAATTGGCAGTTTTAACAACCTAAGTACAGTTTAAATATGACATGCATTATCGGGCATAAAAATGCGCTAAAATATGTATATTTTAGTGAAACTGGATTACAATAACAAAAGACTTGTAAAGAAAATCATATCACGGCTTAATTAAATGAAATGGAAACAGTAAACGAATTATCTCAGATACATTACGTTCAATTGCTTCTCGTGAAATGGATGTTAGCAAAAAATTCGTTATTTTGGAAGAAGTTCGCAACATCTAGCAGCAGCAAAGCTACAAATCAATATCAGCAATGCAATGATGAAGACGCGGACTGAACTTCCTATGAGCGTCGAACAATCACCACACATTCGTGAGAGTGTAAAGTGTTATTGTTTTTATAAAGCAACATCGTTATCAATACTTACGAATGTGCTATGACAGTAGGGAACAAATCAACTTCCGTTGGTGAAGAATGCAACTAAGCGCAAACACTATCACGGAGCTCACGAGATCCAGAACCCATAAAATAAAATCAACTACTGATACCTCAGTTTCTTAAGGTGTAGTTAAATGTTTCCATATGTAACATTCTAACAAAACCACGTTTGACCTTCGGGGACGTTTGAAGTTCTGTGAAACAGCTACGAAATCTTAGTCTTAGATCACCACCTTCGTGATTACTGTCATTTCCTCTGGCATAATAATGTGAGCCTGTCTCGTCGAGCCGGCAGGGGTGGCCGAGCGGTTCTAGGCGCTACAGTCTGGAACCGCGCGACCGTACGGTCGCAGGTTCGAATCCTGCCTCGGGCGTAGATGTGTGTGATGTCCTTAGGTTAGTTAGGTTTAAGTAGTTCTAAGTTCTATGGGACTGATGACCTCAGCAGTTAAGTCCCATAGTGCTCAGAGCCATTTGAACAATTTTTTTGTCTCGTTGACAATGACCTAAATTGCTTAACGGTATTGTCTGCCAAGGGATCACGCGCAAACTAGTCAGTAAAGTCTTTTGCCCGGCATTCCACCCAGCATGTCTGGCCTGTCTTTGAGAAGCAGATTGAACACGTGGAACTTCCCTGTAAAATAGCGCTGACAGCTCACCTGTTTCGCATTATACTGAAACTCCAAAGAAACTGGTACAGGCATGCTGTTCAGATACAGAGATATGTAAACAGGCGGAATATGGTGCTGCAGTCGGCAACGCCTATATAAGACAACAAGTGTCTAGCACAGTTGTTAGATCGGTTACTGGTGCTACAATGGCAGGTTATCAAGATATAAGTGAGTTTAAACGTGGTTTCATAGTAGGCGCGCGAGCGATGGGACACAGCATCTCCGAGGTAGCGATAAAGTGTGGATTTTCCCGTACAACCATTTCGCGAGTGTGCCGTGAATATCAGGAATCCGGTAAAACATCAAATCTCAGACATCGCTGCGGCCGGAAAAAGATCCTGCAAGAACGGGACCAACGACGACCGAAGAGAATCGTTCAATGTGACAGAAGTGTTACCCTTCCTCAAATTCCTGCAGAGTTCAATACTGGGCCATCAACAAATGTCAGCGTGCGAAACACTCAACGAACCATCTTCGATATGGGCTTTCGGAGGCGAAGGTCCTTCGGTGTACCCTTGATGACTGCACGACACAAAGCTTTACGCATCGACACCGACATTGGACTGTTGATAACGGGAAATATGTTGCCTGGTCGGACGAGTCTCGTTTCAAATTGTATCGAGCGTATCGACGTGTACGGGTGTGTAGACAATCTCATAAATCCATGGACCCTACATGTCAGCAGGGAATTGTTCAAGCTGGTGGAAGCTTTGTAATGGTGTGGGGCGTGTGCAATTAGAGTGATATGGGACCCCTGATACGTCTAGATACGACTCTGACATGTGAAACGTTGTTAAGCATCCTGTCTGATCACCTACTTCCATTCATGTCCATTGTGCATTCCGACGGACGTGGGTAATTCCAGCAGGACAACGCGACGACCCACACGTCCAGAATTGCTATAGAGTGGCTCCAGGAATACTCTTCTGAGTATAAACACTTCCGCTGGCCACCAAACTCCCCATACATGAACATTATTGAGCATATTTGGGATGCCTTGCAACGTGCTTTTCAGAGGAGATCTCCACCCCCTTGCACTCTTACGGATATATGGACAGCCCTGCAGGTTTCATAGTGTTAGTTCCCTCAAGCACTATTTCAGACATTAGTCGAATCCATGCCACGTCGTGTTTCGGCACTTTTGCTTGCTCGCTGGGGCCCTACACGATATTATGCAGGTATGCCAGTTTCTTTGGCTCTTCAGTGTATAATACGCGATTGTCAGCCTTGCTGCACCGTCGAGTACGATGGAGCAACATGTTTTACAGTCTCAACTGCTCGATTACATCCTATTATTCAACGTTGTTCAAAATAATTTCCGTTGTCAACAGGTAGTTGTTGGTACTACAATGGGAACCCAGTCAGTTACTTTTCTAGGCCGTATTTTCAAAGACTAACCACGTGTGGCAGTTTTTCTATAAAGGGCAGTCAAATGAACATGAGACAGGTGGAGAAAAAGCAAGTAAACTGTTTATTGTTTAAAAAGTAACTGTTCTTTCATTTTGCCCACTGTGAGGCAAGTCCGTCAAAGTCTCCATTGAAAAATGTTTGCAGTTACCTATCGAGCCATGATTGTACCCAGGCGCGCAGCCTTTCATCCGAAGTACATTGACGTCCATGGTTTTCTCTCGTCAGGGCTCTAAAAATATGGAAATCACATGGGGAGAGATCGGAACTGAATGGAGAATGTGCAAGGGCTTCCCAGCGAAACTTACGCAGCGTAGTCGAAACAACCTTGGGAACAAGCGGACCCGCCAATTACATACATAGCAGTAGCAGTAACTCTACTTTTAATATTCCTATATTTATTTACATCAGTTTTTGTGTGCATTGTAATGCCAGTTGTAAAGAGAACATTATGAAGGATGAATTATTACATTTAAAAGATATATTAAAGTCGCTAAATGTGTTAGATGAAGTATACACGTAAATAAAAATAAAGAAATTTTCAAGTCCCCCGCTATATTACTTTATTTGTGTGATATCAGTAAATATGTACAGTTTCTGTCTTCTGCTAGGAGGTCAGACACTGGACTTCTATTACGGAGAACGGCACTTCAAATCATCGCCAAACCATCCTGATTTAGGTATTCCGTGATTTCCCTACTTCACATAAGACAAATGCCAGCCCGGTTGCTCAGCAAGGTGGCGCACGGGTTAGGACTCAAGAGTCGCATTCGGGAGGGCGACGGTTCAAACCCGCGTCCGGCCATCCCGATGTAAGTTTTTTTGATTTCCCTAAATCGCTTCAGGCAAATGAACAGATGCTTCATGTAAAAGGGCACGGCCGACTTCCTTCCCAATTCTTCCCTAATCCGATGGGACCGATGACCTCACTGTTGCCAGGCGCTGTGACCGAGCAGTTGTAGGCGCTTCAGTCCGGAACCGTTCTGCTGCAAGTTCAAATTCTGCCTCGGGCATGGATATGTATGATGTACTTAGGTTAGTTAGGTTTAAGTAGTTCTAAGTCTAGGGGACAGATGATCTCAGATGTTAAGTCCCATAGTGGTTGGATTGGGTTGTTTGGGGAAGGAGGCCAGACAGCGAAGTCCCATAGTGCTCAGAGCCATTTGAACCATTTGAACCTCGCTGTTTGATCCCCTCCCCCCAAATCAACCAACCAACCAGCATGGTTCCTTAGAAAGGGTCCACAAGTTTCCTTCCGCATCCTTCCTCTGTCCGAGCTTGCGCTCATATCTTCCTTCCTTTCTTCAGTCAGGATATACACGATCTCATCACATTAACGTAACCAACGTCTAAATTCGACGCCAACGTACAATACCCACTCGCAGATGGCAGGTTCAAAAATGGTTCAAATGGCTCTGAGCACTATGGGACTTAACAGCTATGGTCATCAGTCCCCTAGAACTTAGAACTACTTAAACCTAACTAACCTAAGGACAGCACACAACACCCAGTCATCACGAGGCAGATGGCATGTGACAGCTCTAACAGTGGACGGTATATTAAGCGTGACGGTGGTGGGGGTAGGGCGGAGGATGCAGAAAACTGTTCACTCATTGCCGTAATGCGGATGTGGAGCTATTTACCTACATCCAAAAGGGTATGATCATTGACTTTCGGGCCAAGGATGGAAGTATGTTCGAAACGGCTAAGTTTATAAATTGTTCGCGTGCCGCCGTGGTTGAAGTATACCGTGCATGGAAACATGACGTTATCCAAAACTGGTGACGAGGCAACTGTAGCGCACGACAGACCGTAGACGACAGGGGTGAATGACGGCTGTGAAGATGTGTAAGGACGAATAGGCACGTAACTGTTGTGCAACTAACAGCCCAGATGAACCAGGGAGCAACTTTTTTTTTTCACTTTTCATTCTCTGCCCTGAGGGGACAGAGCGGGCTGTTTTAGGGCTTACTATTTGCCCTTTTCAGCCATGGGTTTATACATTTTATTTTTAAACAATTTTTACATTTCTCTTGCTACATAATGTAAGTTTTCTTTTGGTCATTAACAATTACAATGATCTTTTGATATTTTAACATTTGCAATGATGTTTTAACAATTACAATGATATTTTAGCAATTTTAGTGATATTTTAACAATTTTTTTGTTAATATTACATTACAGTTTCGTTTTACAATGCAATTTGTTCTCTGCCATTCATAGTTTATAATTACAGATATTTTATAATACAAGTAACTACTTATGCTACTATACATATGCATTTGTTTTACATTTGTTATTTAGTGCCGGACGCGGTGGTCTCGCGGTTCTAGCCGCTCAGTCCGGAACCGCGCGACTGCTACGGTCGCAGGTTCGAATCCTGCCTCGGGCATGGATGTGTGTGATGTCCTTAGGTTAGTTAGGTTTAAGTAGTTCTAAGTTCTAGGGGACTGATGACCACAGATGTTAAGTCCCATAGTGCTCAGAGCCATTTGAACCATTTGAACCATTGTTACTTAGTCTACAGAGCGAGGGAGGGGGAGTTCAAAATGGTTCAAATGGCTCTGAGCACTATGGGACTCAACTGCTGAGGTCATTAGTCCCCTAGAACTTAGAGAACTAGTTAAACCTAACTAACCTAAGGACATCACAAACATTCATGCCCGAGGCAGGATTCGAACCTGCGACCGTAGCGGTCTTGCGGTTCCAGACTGCAGCGCCTTTAACCGCACGGCCACTTCGGCCGGCTGAGGGGGAGTAGAGGGAGTTGAGTTAGGTATATTTTGGTGGTTCTTTTGTGGGCAATGTTCTTGTGTGCTTGGTGGTGCTCTTGTTTTATTCTTGAGTCCTTTCGTCTAGGTGTGGGAGGATGGTGGTTCAAATGGTTCAAAAAAAATGGTTCAAATGGCTCTGAGCACTATGGGACTTAACTACTGTGGTCATCAGTCCCCTAGAACTTAGAACTACTTAAACCTAACTAACCTAAGGACATCACACACATCCATGCCCGAGGCAGGATTCGAACCTGCGACCGTAGCAGTCGCGCGGTTCCGGACTGCGCGCCTAGAACCGCTAGACCACCGCGGCCGGCCTTCAAATGGTTCAAATGGCTCTGAGCACTATGGGACTTAACTTCTGAGGTCATCAGTCACCTAGAATTAGAAGTACTTAAATCTAACTAACCTAAGAACATCACACACATCCATGCCCGAGGTAGGATTCGAACCTGCGACCGTAGCGGTCGCGCGGTTCCAGGCTGTAGCGCCTAGAACCGCTCGGTCACTCCGGCCGGCCGGGAGGATGGTGGTGTTTGTTGTTAGCGGTGGTAGGATTGGGGCGAGATTGGGGTACGTCTTTGCTGTGTTGTGAGCGATTGTGTGGGAGGGTGTTTTGTATTTGAATTTAGGTTTCCATTTTGTTCTGTGGTTGACTGTGATAATGTCCTCCCTGTCCGGTCTTTTGTTTAAGATGTGATTTCCGTATCTGGCTCTCATTTTGGCTAACCTGGTTTTTAGTGGCTCCATTCTGGTTGCCTCATATACTTCATTGCTGGGTGTTATACAGGGTGTTACAAAAAGTGTAGTAACCACAAGCAACAGCGGGAACGCCTTGGGCTGCGGATCGGAGCCGCCAGGCGGGGAAGCCGCCGGCAGTGGAGCACGCACCACCGGGTAAACACAGGACGAGTCGGACGACCGACCAACGACAACTGACAGCAACCGACCACGACCGACTATGAGCGACACAACAAGGAAGAGATAAACAACGGAGGCTTGTGGAAACCACAACACCAAACGTAAATCCACTCGGAACCAGAACCAGGCAAATGTCAACAACGAGTAACGTCCAGAACGCAGTGCCGCCGAGACAGAAACTAAATCCAGAGCGAGTACCAGACTGGCTGGACTAGGGTTTTTTTTTCTTTATTGTTATTTTGAAACCTGTAGTACAGGCAGGCCTGCAGCAGCATATGACGTCGCTCTTTGGCCGCAGAGAAACACAGATATACAAATGAAGACATTTAGAGAAAAAACATGGTGGACATAGAAACGGAGACAAACACTTTTTAAAATACAATGTGCCGTTCACGGGCGTAGAGTCCAAGATAAAACTGTTCAGACACTTGGACACAGACAGAAATGAAAATTGGCTCACGTGAACGTAGGTGCACAAAACGAATAACACTGAACCACTTAAACACAAAACAACGACACACACAGAACACGAGGCGTTGATCTCCGGCGCGCGAATGTTCACTAACCGTGTACGAGTCCAGGGACCTGCCAAGAGAGGAGGAGTGGGGGAGGGAGGGAGAGGGGAGAGCAGATGCCATGGGCAGGGGAGACAGGGGGAAGGGAGGAAGGGGGAGGGGAAACCCGGGGGAAGAGGGGTGGAGGGACGGGACGGGGGAAAAGGAAAAGGAAGGGAGGGAGGGTGCCTAAAGGAAAGGACACAGGAAGTGGGAGGGGGGAGGATAAAAGTTGACAGGAGAGGTAGATGGAGGGGAGGAGGACATCATCAGGGAGGGGGAGCTGGTGGAAGCCACCTTGGGAGAGGGTAAGGAGGGTGGAGAGATGGAGACCGCGTGGGACGTGGGAATACAGGCGTGGCAGCGGTCGGGGGTGGGAGAGGATGGGTGAGACAAGCGGATGAGGAGGATCGAGTTTGCGGGAGGTGTACAGGATCCGTATCCTTTCAAGGAAAAGGAGGAGGTGGGGGAAGGGGTTGAGATCGTACAGGATCCGTGTGGGGGAGGGGAGACGGATGCGATAGGCGAAGCGGAGAGCATGGCGTTGAAGGATTTGGAGGGATTTATAAAAGGTAGGGGGGGCGGAGATCCAGGCCGGATGGGCGTAACATAGGATGGGGTGGATGAGGGATTTATAGGTGTGGAGGATGGTGGTGGGGTCCAGACCCCACATACGGCCAGAAAGTAGCTTGAGGAGACGGAGTCGCGAGCGTGCCTTGGCTTGGATTGTCCGGAGATGAGGAGTCCAGGAGAGGCGACAGTCGAGGGTGACGCCAAGGTACTTTAGGGTGGGAGTGAAAGCGATAGGACGGCCATAGATGGTGAGATAGAAATCAAGGAGGCGGAAGGAAGGGGTGGTTTTGCCTACGATGATCGCCTGAGTTTTGGAGGCATTGACCTTGAGCAACCACTGGTTGCACCAAGCGGTGAACCGGTCAAGATGGGATTGCAGAAGGTGTTGGGAGCGCTGCAGGGTGGGTGCAAGGGCAAGGAAGGCGGTGTCATCAGCAAACTGGAGAAGGTGAACGGGGGGGTGACGGTGGCGGCGTGTCCGCCGTTTACAAAAGTTACAGAAGGGGGGAGAGGACGGAGCCTTGGGGCACACCGGCGGAGGGGAGAAAGGTGTAGGAATCTGTGCTATGGATGGTGACATAGGAAGGACAGCGGGAGAGAAAGGAGCCAATCAGACGGACGTAGTTAATGGGAAGGGCGAAGGTTTGGAGCTTGAAGAGGAGACCGGAATGCCATACGTGGTCATAAGTTCGTTCGAGGTCCAGGGAGAGGAAGATTGCGGAGCGACGTGAATTAAGCTGGTCGGAAAGGAGATGAGTGAGGTGAAGGAGAAGGTCGTTGGAAGAGAAGGACGGCCAAAAGCCACACTGGGTAACGGGAAGGAGGCGGTGCTGGTGGAGATGCTGGTGGATGCGTCGGGTGAGGATAGATTCCAGGACCTTGCTGAAGACCGAGGTAAGGCTGATGGGACGGTAGGAGGAGACGGCGGACGGCAGTTTGCCAGGTTTAAGGAACATCAGGATATGGGAGGTTTTCCACAGGTCGGGGTAGTAACCGGTGGACAGGACTACATTGTAGAGCCTGGCCAGAGTGGAGAGGAAAGAGACAGGAGCTTCATGAAGGTGACGGTAGGTGACACGATCATGACCAGGAGCGGTGTTGCGTTTCGTGCGGAGTGTAGCAATGAGATCCTGTTTAGTGATAGGGGCATTGAGTTCCGTGTGTGCAATGTTGTCCAAGTACTGGAAACCAGGAGCAAGGGGAGTGACAGAGGTGTCAGTTCGATCGCGGACATCCGGGAAGAGGGAGTAATCGAACTGGGGATCATCGGGGATGGAAAAGACATCGGAGAGGTAAGAGGCAAAGTGATTGGCCTTACTAAGGGAGTCAGGGAAGGGGTGATCGCCATGGAGAAGAGGATAATAGGGCGAGGGTTTAGTTCTGGTAAGGCAACGGAAGGCTGACAAGAACTTGGACGAGTTGATAGGTAGGGTAGCATTTAAACGGGTGCATGTCTGTCGCCAGTCCCGGCGTTTCTTAGCCACGAGCAAATTACGAATGTGTCGCTGGAGTTGCCGCTGGCGTCGTAGCATGTCCAGGTCACGCGTGCGGAGGAAGGCACGGTAGAGACGGCAGGATTCACAGAGGAGGAGGACGGCCTGTGGGGGTAAGGTAGGACGGTGTGAGTAGATGGCGACATTAGGACGTGGGCCTCCACGGCCTCAGACAAGGTCTGCTGGAGAAAGGAGGCGGCATGGGTTACATCGTTAGGGTGGTGGTAGGTGAAGGGGTGGCTATCGACCTGGGTGGAAAGGGTATCCCGGTAGGCATTCCAGTTGGCACGGGAATAGTCATGGATGTACTTAGGGGGAGGGTCATTACGAGGGTCAGGGCGGGGGCGACGACCATCTGAAACGGTGAGGAGGACAGGGAGATGGTCGCTACCAATAGGCTCCAGGACATCCACCGTTATGCGGCCAAGGAGGTTGGGGGAGGAAAGGATAACATTGGGAGTGGAGTTGGATTTGGGACGGGTGTGCTGGGGGATGGGGATGAGGTCGCCTTGAAGGGAGGAGAGGAACCGAAACCACCGCCGTAACTGGGCGGCGGAACGACTATGGATGTTGAGGTCGATGGCGATCACGTAGGAGGAGAAGGTACGGTCAATGTGGGAGAGGAAGTCGAAGGGAATAGGGGCGTTAGGGCGGACATAGATGGTGGCGCAGGTAACGGTAAGGCTGGGGAAGAAGAGACTAAGGATCAGGTGTTCGGTGGGGTCGGGAAGGAGAGGTTGGAGCTGAACAGGGATCTGGTGGTGGTGACCAATGGCAACTCCGCCACGCACAATCGGGAGGGGATTATCGGAGCAGTGGAGGAGGTAGGGCGAAGTGTGGACGTTGTGGTGGGGTTGGAGGAAGGTTTCATTGAGGAGGAAGGCATCCATGCGGTGGGTGGCAAGGGTGTGCAGGAAGAGGTTCTTGTTGGTGGGAAGGGAGCGGATGTTGTTGAAAAGGATACGGTGCTGTCGTGCCATGACAGGAATTTAAACGAGGGTTTCAAGACGGGAGAAGCTGAAATGGGCTTGGTTGTTGGAGTAGGTGGCGTACATTTTGAGTTGGAAAACAGAACGGGCGGCGAGGGAGATCTGTTGGAGGGTGTGCGGGCGCTGAAAAGGATGAACATTCTGAAGGACGATGGTGAGGAATCTGATGATGTCCTCAGCGGAAGGGGGTGGGCGAAGGGAATTGCCGGGAGGGGTGGGGGTGTCCAGAGGGCGGACAGGAACGGTGAGTTCAGGAGTGGTAGGAGGGGGTCGGGCCTTACATTACTGGGAGTAGGTAGGATGAGGGAGGTTACAGGTATTACAGGAGGGGGGGGGGGGGACTGGAGATTGGAGCACTGCCGTAAAAAGTGGGCTTGCCTACAGTGCGGGCAGGTGGGGGCCTCGCAGCACTCAAATGTCTGGTGTGCATTATACTGCAAGCACCTTTGGCAGCGGAGGGATTGAGGAGGGGAACGGGAGGGATCAACTTTATAACGTTGGTTAAAAAGGAGGGCACCCTCCTTCAGGAGACGGTCTATGGAGGGGGCGTGCTCAGAAAAGACTCGCGGAAGGCGGGTGGGGCCAGCAGCGTTGTGTATGCGACGAACCGCACGCACCTCCAGATGGGGATGTGCCTCAAGCTCCGCCAACACCTCCTCCTCCGTGATCGTCGGACTAAGTCGAGTGATCTCGGCGGTGAGGGTCGGTGGGCGACGCAGGGGTTGGGGTTGGTGGGAGAGAGGCGGAGAAGGAGCAGGGGTGAGGGAGGCATTAGGGCCAAAGCGGTTGACAGGGATGCGGGAAAGGAGGTCTGTGTGGAGGGTAGGGCTCGGGGAGGAGATGAGCACCGAATCACGGCAAGGAATGAGGAGGGAGATGGGGGCACCAGGAAAATTCTAGCGAAGGAAGAGGGTGAGGTTCCGGGCTTCAAGAAGGGAGGGATAAGGATGGGAGAGGAGGTAGCGGTAGGAGGAGGGGGTAGAGGAGGAGGGGAAGGGGGCAGAGACAGGCGGGGAGACATCCATGGCATCATGGGTGGGGGAAGGGGGACGAGGCAAAGCCTTTTTGGGAATAGAGGAAGCAGGGGTGCCACTGGGGTGCTTGACGGCGATGGAGGAGGTGTGGGGGATGGGAGCGACCGGAAGGTGGCGGGGAGTGGCAGGTCCCGGTGCTGGAGGCGGTGAGGGCGATGGCGAAGGCGACGGTGAAGACGATGACAATGAAGGTGAAGGGGAGAGTGGAGCGTGGGCCGTAGTCCTCCGGGCGACCACCCGAGCGGGGGCCGCAGAAACAGAAGGAGCAGAGGGAGGGAGTGGAGGGAAAGGATCAGAGGAGGCGCGGGAGGGAGGAGCCAGGGATGGGGCGACAATTAGGGAGGGAGACGGGAGAGTGAGGAGTGGGGCGATGGACTGAGGGGGGAGTGATGCAGCACACCACGTGATAGTGGTGGCAGTGGCGGAGGGGGAGGTGTATATGATGGCAGTGGTGGTGGCTGTAGAAGAGGTGGTGGGGGTCGACATTATAAGAAGGGGGAAAAAACACAGTACAAGACAAGAAGCAAACGAGAGACTGGCAGGGCGACGAGAGACACAGAGTAGAAAGGGACGGAGAATGATGAAGGACGAAGGAGACTGGGGCCGAAGCCCCACTCTGCTGCTGCTGGCGGGGTGGGCGACCCGGCTGGCAGGACAGTGGGGACGCCTCCGCTGCTGGTGCTGGTGGTGGTGGCGCTGCTACTGCTGCTGCTCCTGCTCCTGCTCCTGCTCCTGCACCTGCTGCTGCTGCGGCTGCTGCTGCTGCTGCTGCTGGGGGCAGCTAGGACCACTGCTGGCTGCCGGCTGCGACCTCTGGCGGCTGCGACCGCTGGTGGCTGCTGGCGGGAACCGCTGCTGGCCGCTGGCCGCTGGTTGCTGGCTGCTGGCTGCTGACTGCTGACCGGGACCGGAACCGGGACCGGGACCGGTGCTGGCGAGGACTGCTGCGGGCTGCTGGCGGGGACCACAGCTGGCGGGGACCGCTGCTGGCTGCTGGCGAGGGCCGCTGCTGGCTGCAGGCGGGGACCGCTGCTGGCTCGACTGCTGCACGCCGACGGGCTGGCTGGCTGGCTGGAACCTGCAACACCTAATGCTTCGATTGGTACCGGAAGAACACAATCGAAGGGCGGTATTCAACCGAATTACCGCCGGAGATGCTGGACTAGGGCAGAGCGGGTCCCTATATACGAAACCAGAGGGAACGGCTATTGGCCGCTGTCTGCACGTGGCTTGGCGGTGGCGCCCTCGCTGCGTGAGAGCCGCTGGGCGGAATAGCCGCCGCGGAGGTGGAGCCCTCTATGGGCTGACCAAGTCCATTTGTTCTGTCGCGTGTTCGACTTCCGCGGCGGAAGGTACTAGAAAAAGGTACGGCCAAACTTTCAGGAAACATTCCTCACACACAAATAAAGAAAAGATGTTGTGTGGACATGTGTCCGGAAACGCTTAATTTCCATGTTAGAGCTCATTTTAGTTTCTTCCACCTACGCTCAGTAGAGCACGTTATCATGATTTCATACGGGATACTCTACCTGTGCTGCTAGAACATGTGCCTTTACAAGTACGACACAACATATGGTTCATGCACGATGGAGCTCCTGCACATTTCAGTCGAAGTGTTCGTACGCTTCTTAACAACAGATTCGGTGACCAATGGATGGGTAGAGGCAGACCAATTCCATGGCCTCCACGCTCTCCCGACCTCAACCCTCTTGACTTTCATTTATGGGGGCATTTGAAAGCTTTTTCTACGCAACCCCAGTACCAAATGTAGAGACTCTTCGTTCTCGTATTGTGGACGGCTGTGGTACAATACGCCATTCTCCAGGGCTGCATCAGCGCATCGGGGATTCCATGCGACAGAGGATGGATGCATGTATCCTCGCTAACGGAGGACATTTTGAACATTTCCTGTAACAAAGTATTTGAAGTCATGCTGGTACGTTCTGTTGCTGTTTGTTTCCATTCCATGATTAATGTGATTTGAAGAGAAGTAATAAAACGAGCTTTAACATGGAAAGTAAGCGTTTCCGGACACATGTCCACATAACATATTTTCTTTCTTTGTGTGTGAGGAATGCTTCCTGAAAGTTTGGCCGCACCTTTTTGTAACATCCTGTATACGGTAGCCTTGCGATACTTCGTAGGAGTCTGCGTTCTGTGCTGAACAGTCTTTTTGCGATCGGTGCATGTATGCCTCCCAGGGGGGCTGCTACATACTCTAGAACTGGACGAATGAAGGTTTTGTACGTATGTACTGCTGTTTGAGTAGGGAGCTACCAATAATATTCCTCAACGAAGCGTACTTTGAGCCTCCGTATCAGGCGCTTGGTTCATTCACCCATGCTGAATGCTGCTCATCGGCAAAGAAGTCTGGAATTTGCGCACCAGTGTGGCAACTGGACGTCCACTGAATGGCCTTTTCAGATGAATCATGTCTTATGCACCATCGGACAGCGTCTACTGTATGAACGCCTGAAAGAAAACAGGCAGCCAGCGTTATGGTCTGGGGAATGTTCTCATGGCATTCCCTGTCTGATCTCGTCATCCTGGAAGGTAAAATGGATCAACAAAAGTATGCATTTATCCTTGGGGACAATGTCCACCCGTACAAGCAGTTTGAATTTCCTCGGTGCGATGGCATCTACCAGTAGGACAATGCTAGGTGTGTCACAGTGTAAGTGCGTATTTCGTAGAGCACCAGGATAAGTTTACCGTACTCCTCTGGCCACCAACACCCCGGATTTAAATGCAATCGAGAATCTGTGAGACCACCTCCATAGGACTGCTCGCGCCATTCGTCCTCAACCGAGAAACCTACCGCATCTGGCCACGGCACTGGAGTCGAGGCCGGCCGATGTGGCCGAGCGGTTCTAGGCGCTTCAGTCTGGAACGGCGCGACCGCTACGGTCACAGGTTCGAATCCTGCCTCGGGCATGGACGTGTGTGATGTCCTTAGGTTAGTTAGATATAGTAGTTCTATGTTCTAGGGGACTGATGACCTTAGATGTTAAGTCCCATAGTACCCAGAGCCATTTGAACTGGAGTCGACACGGCGCCACATCCCTGTCTGTAACTTCCAGAACCTCATTGACCCTCTTCCTGCACTTCTCACAGCACTCCACGCTTCAAAAGGTGGTTATTCAGGTTATTGACAGATGGTCACATTAAAGTGACTGGACAGTGTATTATCTGAGGCGACACATTGTATTCTAAGCTTATAAAATATATTACAAAAAAGTAACTGGTGAGGTTCCCACTGTGGTAACAACAGGCTAATGCACTTCATCCAACGATTGCCGGTCACCTTATTTCATCCGTGGAGCGCAAATCTCGAAGGCTTGCAATATATCCATCTACCGTTGTTACAAAGTCTTCATAGGACTGAAAATTTTTTCCAGACACAAATTTCTTTTGATCTGGGAACAAGACGAAGTCAGGGTGAACAAAAATACTGCAAATAAGGTAGACGTACCAAGAATTTGTACTTCGAATCCCTCAGCTTTCTCTCTGCCAAACCATCTTAGTGAGCAGGTTCGTTGTCCTGATGAAAACTGCTTTAAATTTCTTTTAGAATTCACACCCACCTTGGGTACGTTTTTGTAGATTTTATCCAGCAGACTTCCCGTAGTACTCACCAATTATTGCTATAACAGTCGTAAAAATAATCCATTCTGTATCGCAGGAACACTAGTTACAACCATTCCATTGACTCCATTCTTTTTGGTAGCTGTCGCCGGCCGGAGTGACTGAGCGGTTCTAGGCGCTACAGTCTGGAACCGCACGACTGCTATAGTCGCAGGTTCGAATCCTGCCTCGGGCATGGATGTGTGTGATGTCCTTAGGTTAGTTAGGTTTAATTAGTTCTAAGTTCTAGGGGACTGATGACCTCAGCAGTTAAGTTCCATAGTGCTCGGAGCCATTTGAACCATTTGGTAGCTGTCCACTCGCCGCTGCGACTACTACTTCGTTTCTGGCGTGACATGGACTCACGTCTCATCTACACCACAAAATCGAGAAAAAGCAGTTCAGTTCTTACCAAAATGTAACAAAAGTTACTTAGAAATTCATTTCCGCTCTTACTTTTGGTCATAATTTAACAAACGCGGCTCATATCCTGCTCAATGTTTTTCATACATTATTTAATTAAAAAGGTACCGTAGGCAGCCTTATCATATACTCAGCTTATTAACTAATTCCCAAACCTTCAACCGCCGAAAGTCTAATAATATATCACTCACTTCCTCGATGTGTTTATCAGTATGTTCAGTTCTGACGTGCTTAATGAGAATTATCTTCATGAGAAGTAAGGTCAGGTCTTGATTCAGCCGCCCATCTCTTACATGTTCGAAATGAAGCAGCAGTCAAGTTTTGAAAAGTCTCTAAGTCTGAACGAATTTCTATAAGCAATAAACTGTCTACCACCATTTTTTGACAGCACAGTATATCAGTTAACTGAAGGAAACATACAGAACCTGATACTCTAAAATGTCATACAAACAAAAGCATTCCCACAGTTCATATTGACACTAAACTAAGTAAAAACTAAATTTTTCTTCTTTAAATTAAATTAAAATACCACTGCTGGCCAAAAATTTGCGACACCATGAAAGTAGCATGCGACAAACGCCAAATTGCCATTAAGTATACGACATACTTGGATACGCAGATGATCTGCATTTTAGCAGAACATCAAAAAGCAGGTAAGAGCAATGCCATTTTCATTTTGTATGTAAGGCAAAATTACGCAGAGTGTTTCACATTCAGAAACTACATTTGGATGTTGATTGCTTGCGAAAAGATCGTTTTAAGCCTCATAGAACAACTACTACCTAGTATCGGAATTAGGAGGGCGTGTTGAAAGTTGTTGTTGTTGTTGTGGTCTTCAGTCCTGAGACTGGTTTGATGCAGCTCTCCATGCTACTCTATCCTGTGCAAGCTTTTTCATCTCCCAATACCTACTGCAACCTACATCCTTCTGAATCTGCTTAGTGTATTCATCTCTTGGTCTCCCCCTACGATTTTTACCCTCCACGCTGCCCTCCAATACTAAATTGGTGATCCCTTGATGCCTCAGAACATGTCCTACCAACCGATCCCTTCTTCTGGTCAAGTTGTGCCACAAACTTCTCTTCTCCCCAATCCTATTCAATACTTCCTCATTAGTTATGTGATCTACCCATCTAATCTTCAGCATTCTTCTGTAGCACCACATTTCGAAAGCTTCTATTCTCTTCTTGTCCAAACTATTTATCGTCCATGTTTCACTTCCATACATGGCTACACTCCATACGAATACTTTCAGAAATGACTTCCTGACACTTAAATCAATACTGGATGTTAACAAATTTCTCTTCTTCAGAAACGCTTTCCTTGCCATTGCCAGGCTACATTTTATATCCTCTCTACTTCGACCATCATCAGTTATTTTGCTCCCCAAATAGCAAAACTCCTTTACTACTTTAAGTGCCTCATTTCCTAATCTAATTCCCTCAGCATCACCCGACTTAATTAGACTACATTCCATTATCCTTGTTTTGCTTTTGTTGATGTTCATCTTATATCCTCCTTTCAAGACACTGTCCATTCCATTCAACTGCTCTTCCAAGTCCTTTGCTGTCTCTGACAGAATTACAATGTCATCGGCGAACCTCAAAGTTTTTATTTCTTCTCCATGAATTTTAATACCTACTCCGAATTTTTCTTTTGTTTCCTTTACTGCTTGCTCAATATACAGATTGAACAACATCGGGGACAGGCTACAACCCTGTCTTACTCCCTTCCCAACCACTGCTTCCCTTTCATGTCCCTCGACTCTTATAACTGCCATCTGGTTTCTGTACAAATTGTAAATAGCCTTTCGCTCCCTGTATTTTACCCCTGCCACCTTTAGAATTTGAAAGAGAGTATTCCAGTCAACATTGTCAAAAGCTTTCTCTAAGTCTACAAATGCTAGAAACGTAGGTTTGCCTTTCCTTAATCTTTCTTCTAAGATAAGTCGTAAGGTTAGTATTGCCTCACGTGTTCCAGTGTTTCTACGGAATCCAAACTGATCTTCCCCGAGGTTGGCTTCTACTAGTTTTTCCATTCGTCTGTAAAGAATTCGTGTTAGTATTTTGCAGCTGTGACTTATTAAGCTGATAGTTCGGTAATTTTCACATCTGTCAACACCTGCTTTCTTTGGGATTGGAATTATTATATTCTTCTTGAAGTCTGAGGGTATTTCACCTGTTTCATACATCTTGCTCACCAGATGGTAGAGTTTTGTCAGGACTGGCTCTCCCACGGCCGTCAGTAGTTCCAATGGAATATTGTCTACTCCGGGGGCCTTGTTTCGACTCAGGTCTTTCAGTGCTCTGTCAAACTCTTCACGCAGTATCGTATCTCCAATTTCATCTTCATCTACATCCTTTTCCATTTCCATAATATTGTCCTCAAGTACATCGCCCTTGTATAGACCCTCTATATACTCCTTCCACCTTTCTGCTTTCCCTTCTTTGCTTAGAACTGGGTTTCCATCTGAGCTCTTGATATTCATACAAGTCGTTCTCTTATCTCCAAAGGTCTCTTTAATTTTCCTGTAGGCGGTATCTATCTTACCCCTAGTGAGATAGGCCTCTACATCCTTACCTTCAGTGTTGAAAGTAATACCTTCGAATTTTTTATTCTTTTCTCATTATCAGTAAAGGTATCATATGTTGTGCATATTACTCGGTCGACGTTTCCAATTCTCTAACGCAACTTGCAACCCTCTGATGGTAAAGGGCTCCGAATTACAGCGCATAATGTAGCGGTGTGTAACGTTAACTATGTCGGTGAATGGGAAACAGCGAGTTGTAAAGGATTTTCTATAGGCAGAAAACGTGCCTTCAGTTGACCACCCTCTCTTTCCGATGCTTTGGGTTCACTGTCATCGACCCCAATTTGGTCCGATCCGATATTCATCTGTTTCCAGAACTTAAAGAATACCTTTGAGGACTTCACTGTAATAGTGATGAAGCAGTGCAAGCAGAAGTGAGGTTGTTGGTCCGTCAAGTCAAACGTACCACAGTGACTGGTCTCTCGTTGGGAGAAATGAGTTCGTCACTAAGGAGACTATGTTGAGAAATAAATACACTCCTGGAAATGGAAAAAAGAACACATTGACACCGGTGTGTCAGACCCACCATACTTGCTCCAGACACTGCGAGAGGGCTGTACAAGCAATGATCACACGCACGGCACAGCGGACACACCAGGAACCGCGGTGTTGGCCGTCGAATGGCGCTATCTGCGCAGCATTTGTGCACCGCCGCCGTCAGTGTCAGCCAGTTTGCCGTGGCATACGGAGCTCCATCGCAGTCTTTAACACTGGTAGCATGCCGCGACAGCGTGGACGTGAACCGTATGTGCAGTTGACGGACTTTGAGTGAGGGCGTATAGTGGGCATGCGGGAGGCCGGGTGGACGTACCGCCGAATTGCTCAACACGTGGGGCGTGAGGTCTGCACAGTACATCGATGTTGTCGCCAGTGGTCGGCGGAAGGTGCACGTGCCCGTCGACCTGGGACCGGACCGCAGCGACGCACGGATGCACGCCAAGACCGTAGGATCCTACGCAGTGCCGTAGGGGACCGCACCGCCACTTCCCAGCAAATTAGGGACACTGTTGCTCCTGGGGTATCGGCGAGGACCATTCGCAACCGTCTCCATGAAGCTGGGCTACGGTCCCGCACACCGTTAGGCCGTCTTCCGCTCACGCCCCAACATCGTGCAGCCCGCCTCCAGTGGTGTCGCGACAGGCGTGAATGGAGGGACGAATGGAGACGTGTCGTCTTCAGCGATGAGAGTCGCTTCTGCCTTGGTGCCAATGATGGTCGTATGCGTGTTTGGCGCCGTGCAGGTGAGCGCCACAATCAGGACTGCATACGACCGCGGCACACAGGGCCAACACCCGGCATCATGGTGTGGGGAGCGATCTCCTACACTGGCCGTACACCACTGGTGATCGTCGAGGGGACACTGAATAGTGCACGGTACATCCAAACCGTCATCGAACCCATCGTTCTACCATTCCTAAACCGGCAAGGGAACTTGCTGTTCCAACAGGACAATGCACGTCCGCATGTATCCCGTGCCACCCAACGTGCTCTAGAAGGTGTAAGTCAACTACCCTGGCCAGCAAGATCTCCGGATCTGTCCCCCATTGAGCATGTTTGGGACTGGATGAAGCGTCGTCTCACGCGGTCTGCACGTCCAGCACGAACGCTGGTCCAACTGAGGCGCCAGGTGGAAATGGCATGGCAAGCCGTTCCACAGGACTACATCCAGCATCTCTACGATCGTCTCCATGGGAGAATAGCAGCCTGCATTGCTGCGAAAGGTGGATATACACTGTACTAGTGCCGACATTGTGCATGCTCTGTTGCCTGTGTCTATGTGCCTGTGGTTCTGTCAGTGTGATCATGTGATGTTTCTGACCCCAGGAATGTGTCAATAAAGTTTCCCCTTCCTGGGACAATGAATTCACGGTGTTCTTATTTCAATTTCCAGGAGTGTATATAGACACGAAGAATAAAGATGTATAATTTTAAAAGCTTTAAGAATTTTCACATAAAAAATTTGGAGGCATTACTTTTCATAACGCTCTCGTAGACAATGACATAATCTTGGCTATTCGAAATTGCCACTCGCATTAAACGGATCCCGTGACTGTCATGCGAACTGTGTATCGATGGTCTAAAGAGGACCGTATTAAACGACCTGCAAGATCTCAAAGACCCCATATGACATTGCCCGGAAAGACAGATATAGTGATTGTCTGCATTGCAGGATCGCACAGCCACGTACCGACCTTCAGCCAGAACATGGTCAAGACAAACATTCACATGGGCAGTGCAATGTCGTCTGGAGCCCCATGGACGGTAAAGTTATGTACTGGACCCCTCTTGCATTTTTCAGTATGGTGTGGACGTAAACACTGGGCTTTGTTAACGGTCAATTTGTTACCACAACCATATTTTCTGCTTTCACATTCGTTGGCTTCGCTAATTCACAACCAAAGTGTCGCCTTCCAACCTAACCTAAACTTCAGGTTGCACTACAGATTAGTCTGTCACAACAACCAAGAATTAGGGAGGAGGGGAGGGAGTGGCCAACAAACAACGTTAGCCCCATGGACTGTCAGCATAGCGACCATTGTAGCAGTGTGCCTTGACAAGGAAGCAGAGACAGGTGCACCAATAATAACGCACACAACAGTAACAGTGGACGCAGGGAAGTTTCTGTTTACAGCATCATGATGAATTTATCCGTGTGTGGGGCTCCAGCGAGAACGAACGTTGCCAGATTGCACCCCTCATTGTCATACAGGCCCAGCACCTGATGTGATGAAAGCACTGGTCACATAACATGATCACCTCTAGTTCACATAGACAGTAATTTAGGAAGCAGGCGATACAATTCACATAGGAAATCTGGCAACAATGCAGAGTGAGCCCGTTCTCTTTTTGAACCACTACTCACACCTCTTCAGTTCCATAACTCACGACAGCATTGAAGTGTCAAATGACAGCCTGGTAACAGTGTAGCACAATCTGCAGTGTTCCAAAGCGATCAATGTACTATTTAAAGGGGATGCCTAATATTTTGTCCAGTGAGTTAATCTTCTGCCGTATGAACTACAGGTATTAATTCTAGTTTCTTACTGTAATATATTCTCCAGTCATGCCAGTTATATTTGCACTGAAGTTAAAGGTGACAAGCAGGGAAGCGTCTATATTTCAGTATATTTGACACGTCGTGTTGTATATCCACGAAGTTCTGTTACAGATAAACAACTGCAATCAATGAGGGGGTTGAACTCGCAGTGTGTGGAGGGCGTAGCTCAGGACGGAAGTGATTCTGCGGTGTTTAGAGGGTGTTTTCCGTACCAAAACTTAAGGTGATTCATTTAGATTACCGTAAATGGGAACTGGGATGTCCATTTCAACGTTCTCAGTGACCAATTGTTGCAATTTTTCTATATCTTTATGACGAGTATATTGTGGACACTGTAGTCTTCCAAGATGACAAAGCCATTTTGACAGATCTGCAGGCACACGCTCTTAGTTTGACGAACACTCAGGAATCCTATCACTCCTCGATTGGCGCAGTCGCCCGATCTTAATCCATCAGAAAATACCTGGAACCAATAACAGCAGCTGGGACTTAGCAATCAGTATCCCCGTAATTTGGTAGCTTTACGAGGTGTAACAATCAACGAATGGCTTCAGCCAAATATAGCGTCCCTGACAAAACTTATGGACTGTCTTTCTCACGGGATTGAGGCTATTACCAAGGCTGGAGGCAGTGCACACTATATTATTGTCATGTCTCCTGAGGGTCACCAATTTACTGACCGGTGAGCATAGCTTCTGTCAACTTTAAATGGACCAGCTTCCAATATTTAAAAAATCAGTAATGTAGTGATGGGATTTACGAGTTGTTTAAAATACCTGCTTAATAATATAGAGAGTGAAGAATATAAAGCACCTTCTAATAAAAACTTAATCGCCTTCATGTGATGCTCCTGTGCTTAAGAAACAATAAAGTAGCGAAAAATATATTCGTAGCACCAACTGAGTTGTACGAATATTCTCAGCTTATAGGAAACTTGAGGCCAATATTTGTTCCAGGAAAAAATGGTGACTTGTGGGAAATAATTAACAGAATTAATAGAACAACCTTACTTAAGAATTCGCAGAGGCAGGGCAAAAATTGCTCACAGACAAAAATATATTTCTTTATACTGTGTATTCTCTATTTTCAGGAATGATCCGACTAGACTGAGACGTCACAACATCGAGTTTTCCAGACTATTTTTTCCGCATCTTACCATACTCAAATTGCCGCGCTTATAATACGGAAGCTGATCAACTGCAACAGTAGCAAGAATATTAATTTCCCGCTCCTCTGTCGTCACTTGTTTCTTTTATTACGTTGTCTAGGTGTTACACTACCACTTTCACGTAACTGGCTGAAGAGGTTGATAAATAATTGCCGCGATGGTTGTCTATTGGAATAGCTTGCCGCATACACCGTAAAGAACAAACTGTATTTTTCCTACACTCTCCGTACCATGAGCATATCAGCTTTTTCTACATTGCTAAATCCCATCGTCCACTCACGACCTACTGCTTGGACTGTCACACACTAACTGACCAGCAAATCGTAATGCACTTAAGGAACACACAAATGCATTGTAAGCAAACATAACAACATCTTACCTTGCAACTATGCAGCGTGAATGGCACAAACAAGCGTCGGTGTGGAAACTTCTCAAAACACGACACCTCGTAAACGACTCGCACTAGAATCCTGCAATAAACACCACTGATGTTCTGATTTATCCTACTTTAGGTTTCTTGATATCAATAGCGATCATTCCATTCAAAAACTGTATTTCTGTACAAAAATACACTTTCTAAGTATTATTACAGTCTGTTATTGGCTAACAATACGAGCCCCTGACTACCAATCCATTCTGTGAAAATCGAGCGTCAGTAACACTTTCCATTTCCGCAATATTTGCGGTGCACGTTTTAGAGAATTCACCCAACATATATGATCTAAGTATTTATGTAGTGTTATGTTTCATTACTCAGTAGGATGAAGTTGGAGGTCTCATATTTACGCAGACTGGTGTACTTCCACGTTTCACTTATGTCATCATCAACTTTCCTTGACGATGAGCTCCATGGGGTCCTCATTGTACTACTACTCATTTCTGTTTCTGGGGATGAGCAAAAAAAAACTTTATAAGCCTACCCCGAAAGCTCTTCGTGATCTCGAGGATAGAATCCCTGAGGTTATAACTGAAGGCGCTTGTGACTTTCTGAGAAATCACGCAAGTGAAACGTTTAAAAGTGTTCTTTTATCTTAATGTTTTTAGATATAATCGCATGATCGTGTCACATGCAAAATAAAAGAACCTAAGTGAATTACTTTATTCTTCGAGACAGTACGACGTTTTCTTCCATTTACAAGTGCATCTGCAATGCTAATTTTTATGCTGAATTTAACTTGTGATGGCAATAGTTGTTCAGCAGATTCTATGTCAAAAATTAAGTTTTCATACACACGTTTTGTTCCGTACGTTTTTAAAAATTGGTGTTAGCTTCACATACATCGTCAATATATGCAACAAATTAACAAATACCATTTACTGTTCGTTGATGATTCCTTCCTTCTTTCTTTTTAGGGTCCATATCTCAATCAGTAAATACGGAACCCTCATAGGATCGCTTTGTTTTCCGTCTATCTGTCCGTCTGCTAAGACCACTTTTTTCTCAGGAACGGGTCGAAGTATCAAACTGAAATTTATGTCAAATAATAACGACTACGGTCCCTTGACGATGTAAAATACTTGAGCTTCTAAATCAATGCAGTCGAAGGATACGACAATTTATGTCACATGATTTGATACTCGCAAACTCACTTTTCAAAACATAAAAGAAGACACCGCCCGAACAGGTCTCGAAGGCTCAACAGTTTCGAACGCCCACCGTGTCATCCTCAGCCCTTAGGCGTTACCGGGTGCGGATACTGAGACATGTGGCCAGCACACTGCTCTCTCGGCCGTTGTCAGTTTTCATGACCAGTGTCGCTACTTTTCAGTCAAGTAGCTCCTCAATTGGCCACACGAGGGCTGAGTACATCCCACTTGTCAACAGCAGTCGGCAGACAAAGACGGTACCCATCCGGGTGCTAGCCAAACCCGAAACCCGACAGTGCTTAACTTCGGTGACCTGACGGGAACGGGTGTTACCACCGCTCAACAAAACATATACACTATGTGATCAAATGTATCCGGACACCTGGCTGAAAATGTTGGCGTTGGCCCACCCTTAGCCTTGATGACAGCTTCCACTCTCGCAGGTATACGTTCAGTCAGGTGCTGGAAGGTTTCTTGGGAAATGGCAGCCCATTCTTCACGGAGTGCTGCACTGAGGAGAGGTATCGATGTCGGTCGGTGAGGCCTGGCACGATGTCACCGTTCCAAAACATCCCAAAGGTGTTCTATACGATTCAGGTCAGTACTCTGCGCAGGCCAGTCCATTACAGAGATGTTATTGTCGTGTAACCGCTCCGCCACAGGTCGTGCAGTATGAACCGGTGCTCTATCGTGTTGAAAGATGCGATCGCCATCCCCAAATTACTCTTCAACAGTGGAAAGCAAGAAGGTGTTTAAAACATCAATGTAGGCCTGTGGTGTGATAGTGCCACGCAAAACAACAAGGGGTGCAAGGCCCCTCCAAGAAAAACACGACCACACCATAGCACCACCGCCTCCGAATTTTATTGATGGCACTACACAGCTGGCAGATAACGTTCACCGGGCATTTGCCATACCCACACTCTGCCATCGGATCGTCACATTGTGTACCGTGATTCTTCGCTCCGCACAGCGTTTTTCAACTAACTGTTCAATCGTCCAATGTTTACGCTCCTTACACCAAGCGAGGCGTCGTTTGGCATTTACCGGCGTGATGTGTGGCATATGAACAGCCGCTCGACCATGAAATCCAAATTTTCTCACCTCCCGCCTAACTTTCATGGTACTTGTAGTGGATCCTGATGCAGTTTGGAATTCCTAGACGTATGACATTCAATCACCTGAACTGGTTGGAAGTCCGTGAGTTCCGCGGAGCGCCCCATTCTGCTCTCTCACGATGTCTAATGACTACTGAGGTCGCTGATACGGAGTACCTTGCAGTAAGCGGTAGCACAATGCACCTAATATGAAAAACGTATGTTTTTAGGGATGTCCGGATACTTTTAATCACATAGTGTAGGTCAAATAACTATACCAACAATTAAGTTTGTACAGTACTCTCAGAGGGGGAGTTTTATTCGCACTTGTCCCACCTTTTGGTGATTTTTGTGGTAAACGTGAGGTGTAACACATATATTTTATGCAACGATTAATTCCGCTGAGAGCTATGAAAACCAGGATTCTCCACGATAGGAACTACTTACAACAAATATTTATACGACACACGTCCGTCGCGCGGATCCTAGGTCTCCGGTCGAGCGTAAAGAGGACGTCATCAGCATTCGTTCCGCGCTCGGCGACAAGCGTTGCGCGCCGGCGCTCTTTCTTTGTGTTGGCCCGCAGTTAACATAACGGTTCCCAAACGTCACTTCCTTCGGCACTGCGCTGCCAATACTTCAGGAATCTGCCTTACAGTTCGTTGTGATAAATCCACCCAGGCTATTATCTTCAATATTTTCTAATCACCACATCAACCAGAAAGTGCAGTGCTCTTTGCATTAAAAAACTTGACTCATATGTAATCGTTGTGAACTATACTATCTGATCAAAAGTATTTGGACATCTGTTAATGGACATTTTACGAATTGTCAACCCTTCGCCTTTACGACTGCTTGAACTCTGCTGGGGAAACTGTCAATGAAGTGGTTGGTTGGTTGAGGGGAGTGGACCAAACAACGAGGTCATCGGTCCCATAATATTAGGGATGTATGGGGAGGGAAGTCGGCTGTGTCCTTTCAAAGGAACCATCCTGGCATTTGCCTGAAGCGATTTAGGGAAATCACGGAAAACCTAAACCAGGATGGCCGGACGCAGGTTTGAACTGTTGTCCTCCCGAATGCGAGTCCAACGAAGTATCTGAAGGTCTATCGAGGAACAGCAACCCAGTCTTCCTCGAGCGCCGAAACCAGACAAGGGAGAGATTTTGCACACTGGGGTCTGGAACCAAGTCGACGTTCTAACTCATCCTAAAGGTGTTCCATTGCCTTCATATAGCGACTCTGGGCAGGCCAGTCCACTTCTGGAATGTTATTGTCCACAGACCATTGCCTTACGGATGCTGCTATATGATCGCATTGTCATGCTGATACTAACAATCATCGTCTCCGAACTGTTCGTCTTATTCATACTCCTCCGCAACTAGCGTTTTCTTAAGCGCAATAAAAGGATCACACCCTTTCCAAGAGAAATAGCCCCATACTGTAACAGCACTTCCTCTGTACTTCCCTACTGGCAGTACACATGATGGCAAATAAGTTGCTCCAGACACTGAACAAATCCAAACCCCTCCATTGGATTGCCACAGAGTATGGCGAGATTCATCACTACAAATCACTCGTTCCCAATCATCCAGTGTCCAGTGACGCCACTCTTTACATCACCTCAGACGTCGCTTAGCATTGACTCCAGCAAAATGTGGCTTATGAGGAGCTGCTTGATCATAGTGCCCCCGCTCTATGTAACTCCTTAATCACAATAACTGGGCTAGCTGGACTGAAGGTAGCACTTTGGAAATCACGAGAAATTCCTTTCGCTGATTTCACGCGTCCTCGACGGTTCCTGCGCGTCACTGCATAAGGTCTTCGTGGTCTCGGTTTAGCTGTTGTTCTACCTTCGCATTTCATGCGAAATTCTGCATGACCTGCTGAAGTGTCGGAACATCGACGCTGTCGATGGCCTCCTGAATGGTTGTTTTCAGCTCAGCAATGGTTTTGGGGTTATTGCTGTACACCTTGTCTTTAATATAGCCCCCACAAAAAGGAGTCGCATGTGTTAAGATCCGGAGAATATGGCGGCCAATCGAGGCCCATGCCAGTGACCTATTGGTACTCCAGAACCAGAATGCGGTCCCCAAAGTGCTTCTCCAGGACATCAAACAGTATCCTGTTTCTATGGGGTCGAACTCCGTCTTCCATGAACCACATCTTGTCGAAATCAGGGTCACTTTGGATAATGGTGAGGAAATCATCATCCAAAACCGTCACATACCGTTCAGTAGTCACTGTGCCATCAAGGAAAATCGCACCGATTATTCCGTAACTGGACATTGCACACTACGCAGTCACCCGTTGAGGGGCAAGAGACTTCTTGGCCGCGAAATGCGGATTCTCAGTCACCTAAATGCGCCAATTTTACTTATTGATGAACCCATCTAAAATAAAAAAAATAAGAATGTTCAAATCTGTGAAATCTTATGGGACTTATCTGCTAAGGTCATCAGTCCCTAAGATTACACACCAGTTAACCTAAATTATCCTAAGGACAAACACATACACCCATTCCCGAGGGAGGACTCGAACCTCCGCCGGGGCCAGTCGCACAGTCCATGACTGCAGCGCCTAGACCGCCCATCCAAATCAAAGTGGGCTTCATCGCTAAACCAATCCACAATGCGCATATTAATTCCCATCGTGCCCCGTGGCAAACCATGCAGTTTGAATATCCTAATGCAAACCGTTCAGAAGTTATGACGTTTTTATTTCGTATAGTTCAATAATTGTCACCCTGTACATCGAAACGAATCTTTTTGTTGGCACTCTTTCGACCCCTTTTCATTTCTAGTGTAGTTGTTCCTTACAGAGTGTGTTCCCGTGTTTGTGTTGTTGACGTTACTGAGAGAAAGACGTCAGAAAGCCAACGCCCGCATACAGCCTACTCTCTCAATTAGCACCGTGGAGTTCGCGGAACCTTACGGACGAACAACTACACTAATGTCGCATGCCCTCATTCCATAAGATACTGTGAAGGTACTTTCCGAAACCAAAATCGTCTTGAGATAATATTAAACGAAATAAACAATTTTTGTGTCAGGATGCAATATACAAAATAATTATGTAAAAGCACTGAGGTGATAGTTGCTCCATTAAGAGATGTTCGTCTTCTTTCTTCTCCTTTCCTTCGGTGTTCACCTTCTTATTTCATAACGAATAAGCTGATGGACGGGTCCTTTTGGATACGATTTTGCATAGCATCCGATCCCTGTTCCCTCATTCTCTCTAACTGTGAGATGCATCACGACTACCTTCCTTCTTTGACATTCAGTATGTTTGATTACACCTCCAATCGGCAGGCTCTGACGACCGTGTAAATTTCCCATTCATGGTTTTCTGCACAATGAACCAGGATGATATGGGTATATGTGCTATCTTATCTGTTGATGCACTCATGTTTCATTCCTTCCTTTGTGATTATATCGACATCGGTACAACCGTATTTGACATTTTGTGTACGTACCTACTTGTTTTTAATGACGAATTTATTTATACGGGCATTCTCTTCACGCTCAGACGCATAATTTCGGGTACTGTCAGTATCGCTAAAAACTTGAAATCTGTTTTCTGTTAGATACGTTTTGCTCTTCTGAAAAAATACTACAATACATAGTGAAATGTAGAATCAGCCATGTGAACGGTCGTAACACAGCAACAGAAATGTCATCGGGTCAACTCCCCACCCCTATCCCCATATCCTAACTATCACTGATGAAGAACAAATACAACTCTTCAAAATCACGAGCACTTGTAATGAAATATAATTCTAATAAAAAAATCGAATTTATTCCATTTCTCTCCTTTTCTAAACTAGCTGCCTGACTGTGTTTTACTGAAGCCGACACGACTACCGTTAAGAAAGTTTGGATTAAAATGGATTACACCTTTTTTGCTGAGTGTTTATCTGAGCTATGCGTGAATAATCAATGAATACCATTTTAAGCGACCTGTAAATTAAGTTCCGACATAAGCCTAATAAGTTTCAAAAAGACTGCTTCTCTACAATGCTCAGCAATCTAAGTAGGCTCAGTATTCTGGTGGAGGGCCACATCGCGTTACAACCAGATTAGGTGAGGACTGATCATTAAATTGACTCTCCAAATAACTGCAAACGTTTAGTAGTAAGATTGATTTCCAGAGTTGCGGAATTTGTTCGGTGCAGTTTCCTAGGAGCCCTCATTTTCCCCACGTCTGTCGCCTCTATACCTGAACGCCACAAGCCGCCATACAGAATGTGCCAGACAATATTGACGTGAAAATGCATATACGTTTATTGCAGTGATGGTCGTCGAACTTTCTTCTGTGACAAAATACCGTCAGGTCTAAATTTCTGGTAACTACGAGACTAATAGTGAAGAAACAACGGTAGATCTCTCAACTGATAGATCCCGCCTTAACGCGATTGTATTTGTTTTGGCTGTGACGTCATCGCACGCGTGTAGGAGTGGACCTGAACTGCGCACACAGAAAGTTTTTAGGCGAATCTGAACATTTCCCTCCATTATTGTGCAATTTGTGAATAGTGTTCTGGAAGAAAGATTGTCGGTGCCCTTATGGATTCGCACAAATTTACTTAATTTTACCTTTGTGTTTCTTATGTGAGTCATAACTTGGAAGAAGTATTTCCTAATGTTTTAAAATTATGGTCGACGCAGTGTCAGTATGAGGTCATTTCAAGAGTAAGATGAAAATAGCTCTTCTGTGCAGCCAAAGTAGATCGCCGAGGACAAATATTATATTTATGACTTCCGTGTCAGGAGTACGTGGTTGAAAAATATGCACTGAAAATGTTAACACGCTGTTGCAAAATAAAATGCAAAACATGAATACATTTTCCTGTAGCCGAGAAGACCTAAATGGTGAGTTGTCAGGTTGCACTTCGCGCGGGAATAGACTAAAGCATTGTCTGCAACTGAGAGGTACACTAAGCACGTAACCAGAGTAATCTGTAAGCATACTTCCCAATGCGATCTACAGGGCATCTGACAAAGAATGATCAGCATTCAGGGATATGACAGGAACGATCATTCGAAACAAAAAAATCTAGTAAACGTTGACTGTAAAATGCATACCTTATGAGCTATGAGCATTTCTTAGTACTCGATATTGTGAAACAAAATCTTCTGCTGCACGCTCTTTGCTTTCCATATTTTGGGAGAAGGTGGTATGGACTAAAACAAGAGAATATTGTCGACTAAACATAGACTCTAAAATGCATACATTAAGAGCTATTACGGTAGATAGGGGTAAACCCCGCAATTTTCAGTTTTTCTGATATTGAGGTGAATGAGGGGCAAAATTTCCCGTGATTTCAAAAAAATGTTCAGATGTGTGTGAAATCTTATGGGACTTAACTGCTAAGGTCATCAGTCCCTAAGCTTACACACTACTTAACCTAAATTATCCTAAGGACAAACACACACTCACACCCATGCCCGAGGGAGAATTCGAACCTCCGCCGGGACCAGCCGCATAGTCCATGACTGCAGTTCCTTCGACCGCTCGGCTAATCCCGCGCGGCTCCCGTGATTTCAAATTGAAGTCATAGATTGGGCTGTTAACTGTAATCAGTCCAAATTCAAACTCTGTCCGATTATTAATTACAGAGAAATTTACCATTTGGCTAAAACAAAAACTGTGGGCTTATACACTAAAAAATGGGGTAAGGCCTGAGATAAATATGGATAAAACGAATGACTCATAAAAACATACAAAATAAACCTTTGTAATACAGTTGTATAGTGACCACGTTACCACACACACATTAACCTGAAATGTCTCGTAAAACTGAACATAATGCTTAAAAATACTTGTACAAACGTTATATTTTCTTCTCAACGAAATTAATATTCCATTACTGAGGCCTGGAGGTACCTAGTAAAGAGTGTACTTTGGTAGTTCCACTGATTCCTTCTTCAAGTCCCATGCTCTTGTTGATTTTCTTCAGATGTAGATGTAGATACTTCTTCATCGAATAGTAAGTTCATACCTATATCCAAGCTACTGTCATTATTTGGGAAGTCTGACTGTGACTTTTAAGAATAATTAACTGGCTGTTTGATCTGTTTTCTTCCTTTTTTGGAACTGATGTAATGAAATATAGCTTACGTCGTTTTCTTTCTATACCATACCCTTTTCTTTCTTTGACACGTCTTTCCTTCTCAGTAGCGAGATTGTCTTTTCCAGTGGTTTCTTCTTCCACTCGTTCTTTATTTGGTGTTGACGTTACAAGAACAGATTTCAATATTTTGCCAGAAAGTTTCCCCTGAATCTTTCTTTTAGACAGTGGAATTACATTTTCAGGTGAGATAATCTCACGCAGTATGTGTCGAATGTCATCTTTTAGGGGATTATCATTGATCAATTGTCGTCACATTGTTCGAGCTGCGGGGATTTACCCCAAAACACCTGCGGGTATTTGACCCACTTCGCCATTTTTTGCCAGATGCGTCATTGTTAATTTTAGGGACCAACGGGAACAATAATTCACACGGGAAAGTGAAGGTTAAATGTAGTAGCGTCAATGAGTAATTCGTGGAATCACTTTTTAAACCCTGCATTGTACAATGTTCAAATAAAACATCAGAAAAGTTACATGCAAGTTGTACGAAATAAACTTACCTCATTTCATCGCGTCTGGAACAATCTGCCACGACGAACTTTCGTGGTACGATAAGTTACAATAAGATAAACCTGCCACATAGTGGTCAACTTCTGAATCGAAGGCAGTCAGTGCAAGAACTCGGTGCGGGTTTTTACCTCACGCTGGTCTTTGCCCCCACCTGCCCTAGCACTTGTTAAGTGGGAGATATGTGTTCAACAGTGGTGAAGATGAGCAAGTGCTTATAGCTCTTAAGGTACGCACTTTGGAGCCCATGTTTACTGGACTTTTTTTCTTGTTTTGGTCGATAATACCATCTGTAAAAATACAAAAAGCAGTGAGCTTGCAGTAGAAGAGTTTGTTCCATAGTACAGAAGATTAAGAATTGGTCATAGCTATTAAGGTATGCGTTTTAGAGCCCCTGTTCACTAGATTTTTTCCGACTAATCGCTCCTATCATATCCCTGAATATTGACCAGTCCTCCTCAGACATGCTGCACAGTCTGTTGGTTAGAGTTGATGCGTTTGGCCATCACCATATATTTGGTTTTTAATTTATGACTACATGTACCATCACTATTGGCACATGTATCTCATACGTAATGACCATATGGCCAATAGTGACAAATAAAACTTCTTGTTCCAATAAAACCAGAGTAACCATGCGTCTTTTAGTACTGTAGATGTTTGATGGCTTTTAACCCAAACATAAGGAAAACAGTTACAACACGACTAATTTAAAAAGCACAAGAAGCAAACTGTTCAACAGATCAAGTTGATGCATGATTACGTACCAACATTACTGCAACAAAATTTTGTTGTTAACAACATCGTTGAGACGGAGATACAGGCCATTTGAACAAGGAGCTTTGGGCACTGGCATGACTAAATTTACCAGCTGTTTTGTTAACGAAGGTAGATTTGAACATGGAGATTATACCATATGAACTATATTTACTGAAACAAAAGTAACCCTAAAACTAAGTTTAGATGCACACTAACAAGTGATCGAATTACAAATGAGTTGAGATGACGAATGGTAGAGCGCGTTAGTAATTGCAGTTACTCTATCGCAGTCTGTTTCAGATTCAGGTACCTTGCAATCGGATGTTCAGCGGCGAAGTGACCCTATTCATATATAATTGGAAAATCGACTATATCTTGGATAACTCGTCAACTATGCAAAGTGTACTTTTGGTATAGCATATAATAAGCGGATAATACTACGTCGTCTGTTAGATGTCAGTGTAGATTGTGCCCAACACACTGTGAAAGCGATTGCAGTACATCATAATAATGTTCTAATGAGAGATGACTTTAAACACGAAGACGCCTTAGAAGGAAACCTCACAAGTGAAGTGTAAATGCTACGCACAGTGATCGAGCCACTTAATCAGCGGAGAATGTTCCGACTACATTTACGAGCTATTTTGTTAATGAACGTAGAATTAGACATGCAGCTCATATGATATGAACGAAAGTGTACTTCTTAACACTAACGTTTTTCTTACTGATATTGTTTTTCCCCTTGAGACATTTTCCTTGCAGGAGATCAAAATCAGTTCTTGTCATGCTCCGACTCTATATTCAAAATTGCTGGCCTTTTTCCTACTTAGTTAGTTACGAGGGTTGGAACTTTAATAGTGGCAACTATTTATTTACAGCTCGTACAAAATAGATACGTGTTTCAAAGTTTTACTGACCTTCAAAGTAGACACCAGAATTGTGTATGACCTGTTGCCAGCGACGTGGAAGTCGTAGGATACTCTTAGCAATGCCAGTTGTGTTGACAGTTCGAGCGGCGCGGTCTATTGCCCGACGAATTTGTAGCAGTTCTGAAGCGAATGCCGTGAAGTATTTCCTTCAGTTTAGAAATCTAGCTGAACTCACGAGGGCTTAAGTCAGGGGTGTAGTACTTAGCAGCCCCACCAGTCAAACAAATCAATAACAGCTTGCACTGTACGTGCTTGAGCATTGTCCTGCAAAATGATGGTCAGATCCTGCAGAAAGTGTCATCACTTCTGTCTCTAAGTTGGTCGTAGGTTGTGTTGCAAAAATGAGCAGCATAGAGACAGAAGTGATGACACTTTCTGCAGGACCTGATCATCATTTTGCAGGAAAATGCTCAAGCACGTACAGTGCAAGCTGTTACTGATTTGTTTGACTAATGGAGCTGCTTAAGTGCTATACCACCTACTGCACTCCCCTGATTTAAGCAAGTTCAACTCGATTTCTTAACTGAAGGAAACACTTCATGGCATTTGCTTCAGAACTGCTACAAATTCGTCGGGCAATAGACCGCGCCACTCGAACTGTCAACACAACTGGCACTACTAAGAGTATCCTACGACTTCCACATCGCTGGCAACGGGTTATACACAATGCTGGTGACTACTTTGTAGGTCAGTAAAACTTTGAAACACGTATCTATTTTGTACGAACTGTATGTAAATAGTTGCCACTATTAAAGTTCCAACCCTCGTATTAGCTCGATGTCAATATTCTCGCCTTTGGTGTCTTTTTTCGCAACGTGTAGCAAAGAAAAATAGAAGAAACACATAGAAAATACGTCTGTTCACGAGTGAAACGCGCGGGCTACGGTCGCAGGTTCGAATCCTGCTTCGGGCATGAATGTGTGTGATGTCCTTAGGTTAGTTAGGTTTAAGTAGTTCTAAGTTCTAGGGGACTGATGACCAAAGAAGTTAAGTCCCGTAGTGCTCAGAGCCATTTGAATCATTTTTTTTGAAACGCGCGGCCAACTAAACAGCAGACGGGCGCTATCTACCTCTAACCGCACGTCGATGCGCGTTCGTGTGGGTCTAGAGATTTTTTCCGTGAACGCTGCGTTAACGCGTCAATGCGCGGTAACGCGCGCTCGTATGATAGGCCGAACGTGCCTCACCTAAACTTAGCCTACATCGAAATTATCTGACTGGTATAACGCCTTAGCTCCCTCAGAAATGAATTCCGAGCTTTCTACTTCTGTAGCAGTATACGGTTAGGTTCAAATGATTCGAGATACGTCAACACGTGGCCATTACTCTCATCAGTGCACGTTACTTCCTAGCATTCTTTTTGCAATGACTGTAAGTTAATCGATAGGGCAGTTCGACAATAGTTCAGATCTCTCGCTGCTTGGAGATGAATACAGGATCATCAGTGAAATAATCAGACTCGGGATAACACTTAGACGTCGCAATCAAATCTCAATTAGTTGTCACCACGTCAGCTATACTTCAGCTTATTCTTATTGTTACTAACGGATATCAACTGATGTCGGTTATTTAGGACGAGTCATGTTTATGCAGTAGGCCACCTCGAAGCCCTCCGTCCTCTTTCCATACTCGTAACCTCGCTCTCAGCCTCAGCACCCAAAAAGGTGTGCGAAGAGCTGTAGTTAGGAACCATAAGGGAGGAGTCATAGCGCTGTTCAACAGGCAACTCGACAGTACACTGATGAACTCGAATTCGGGAAGATTGGGGTCGTCCTATCTTGACATAGATTTTCCGTGATTACAATAAAACCGCTGACACGAAAACCAGTTAGTGATGTACATGTTCCGTAGATGTTTTTATCGAATTGATGTGAACAGGTCAGTTTAGCAGTGTCTGTATACATAATTAGTTTTAACATTAATGGACGTTGTTTTTCGAGCAACTACACTTAAAAACACGTGTTTTTTTCTTACAGGTTACTGTTTTAAATAAAAATCCGTCTATGGAATAGAAGGAGGTGTCCAAAAGAAATTGTTTTATTTCAGATATAAAACTTTCTTTGCTACCTTCACATATTTAATGTTACTGGGCAAATGATCAAAGGTTTTTGTTAATGCATGTTGATATTTTTTCTTAGCCACTGATGGCTTTGATAATGGAAAATTAATGTCATTGTTTCTTCTAGCATTGTAGGTATAGTCATCACTATTCTCAAATTGTTATAGATTATTAACGCTGACTTTCATTAGCGAATATATGTATTACGAAGTCTCAGTTAAAATGCCTAACTCCTTGAAGAGGTACCTACAGGATAATTGCGAATGAGTATCACTTACTCGTTTTATTCTTACTGTTCGCTTTTGTACTACCGATGCCTTCTTTCTACATAATGAGTTAGCGCACAAAATTATTCCATAAGACGTTACTGGGTGGAAATACGAGAAATATGTTAGGAGGTTGATCCGTTTGTTTCCAACAGTAACAAAAGTAGATGAACTTAATAGTTTGCCCTGCTCTGTGGCATGCTTCTTCCAGTTCAAGTTTTCATGAATTAGTACACTCGAAAATTCGAGTGTTACACTCTATTTATTGACTGCTGTTCATGTGCTATGTAAGTTGTTGGTGCGATGCAATTTGTTGTGCAGAACTAAATTTAGTGTGTTTCCTGGGCTAATTCCTTAGGCGAGGCATCAGTCCTCATCTTCATCAAATTCAATCTGCTTTAATGGCCTCGCCTCCGAAGGGATAGTGCATCTAAATTAGACTTCCAATTGTAGTTGGATGTGATGTACGTGGAAGTCTGCAGCTTTGAGGACAATTCATTTAGCTTATTACTCTGAGACAAAAGAAACACACAGTAAAGACAATTACGCCGGCCGCGGTGGTCTCGCGGTTCTAGGCGCGCAGTCCGGAACCGTGCGACTGCTACGGTCGCAGGTTCGAATCCTGCCTCGGGCATGGATGTGTGTGATGTCCTTAGGTTAGTTAGATTTCAGTAGTTCTAAGTTCTAGGGGACTGATGACCACAGCAGTTGAGTCCCATAGTGCTCAGAGCCATTTGAACCAAAGACAATTACGTATAACTGTGTGAGTGGGAGTCGGGCGCGGGGCGTTTCAAGATAGTTCGTGCATTTGGGCTCAACCAGTTGATATCATCAGCTCCTTACCTTTCCGTCCCTTTCTTTCCCCTCAATTTACATAATTCGTATCACAGCTGTGAATCCCGTATGGTGTATGTCTTTTCTGACATGTTCTAAAGAACAAACATCAAGCATTCATATCTACATCTACATCTACATAGATACTCCGGAAGCCACTGTACGGTGCGTGACAGAGGGTACCACTACTTGTTATTTCTCTTCCTGTCCCACTCGTAAATACAGCGAAGGGAAAACAACTGTCTCTATGCCTTCGTATGGGCCCTAGGTTCTCATATTTTATCTTCGTGGTTCAAAAATGGTTCAAATGGCTCTGAGCACTATAGGACTTAACTTCTAAGATCATCAGTCCCCTATAACTTAGACCTACTTAAAACTAACCAACCTAAGGACATCATACACATCCATGCCCGAGGCAGGATTCGAACCTGTGACCGTAGCGGTCGCCCAGTTCCAGACTGTAGCGCCTAGAACCGCTCGGCCGCTTCGGCCGCCTATCTTCGTGGTCTTTTCGTGCAATGTAAGTTGGCGACATTAGAATCGTTCATAGTCAGCTTCAAATGGCGATTCTCTAAATTTTCTCAATAGTGTTTCTCAAAAAGAACGTCGCCTTCCCTCCAGGGATTCCCATTTGAGTTTCCGAACCATCTCTGTAACACTTGCGTGTTGTTCGAACCTACCGGTAACAAATCTAGCAGCCGGCTTCTGAACTGCTTCCATCAATCCGACCTGGTACGGATCCCAAATACTCGAGCAGTACTCAATAATATGTCGTATCAGCATCATATATGCGGTCTCCTTTACAGGTGAACCACTCTTTCCTAAAACTCTCCCAATAAACCGAAGTCGGCCATTCGCCTTCCCTACCAAAATTCTTGCATGCTCGTTCCATTTCATATCTCTTTGCAACGTTACGCCCCGATATTTAAGGGGGAAACCACATTAGGAGGCTGTTTGACACTGATTTTTTGGGTTTTTTTGGGTGTAAAGAATTAATTAGACGTTAATCAAATTATGACATCATTTCATTCATATTTCTAACAGCTTTTGTGAATTTATTTGAATAATTTCAGTCAAAAATAACGAAGTTGCGCTCTCATGTTCGCCGAAGGTTGTGAGTGTAGTTGTCCAATAGCGTGCAGTGTAGCCATTCCGATTTTCATCTGAAATCAAGAAGGTTTTGATTTTACATTAATAACTTATTTTCTAAGAATATGAACCTCAATGCAAGTGAAAATAACGAAACTAAAAAATTTCGCAGGCGTTGGAACAATTTACTTAGATTTTCACGACTATTTTCCCTCTAATTACGCAAACAAAAATACCCTTAAAATCATGATATGATCACACAAGTTGGTTCATATAATTCGTAATTTTATAAAGAATCATATTACCAATTTTCATAACGGTCAGTTATATACTTTTTGAGTTAGACTGCACACAAATATGAAAAAAGTAATTTTGAGATAAATGCGTTTGAAGAATGAATTCACGGAAACTAGAAATTCAAGGATGTTAACAATAACGTAAAATGCTTTCCGATTAATCTGCGATTCTGGCAGCAGGCTGGTGTGGCCGAGCTGTTCTAGGCGCTTCAGCCTGGAACCGCGCGGCCGCTACGGTCGCATTTTCGAATCCTGCCTCGGACATGGATGTGTGTGATGTCCTTAGGTCAGTTAGGTTTAGTTAGTTCTAAGTTCTTGGGGACTGATGACCTCAGAAGTTAAGTCGCATAGTGCTCAGAGCCATTTGAACCATTTGTTAAGTCCCATAGTGCTCAGAGCCATTTTTTGCGATTCCAGCACCATATAGTAATCTTTCTTCTTCCTCATAGGCTTCGTTCTGCGCTTGCAGCAGTGATTTCCTAGCTTTCCGACTTTCCTTTGATTTCACCGTGCGAGGTGGCGCAGTAGTTAACACACTGGACTCGCATTCGGGAGGACAAGGTTCAATCTCGCGTCCGGCCATCCTAATTTGGGTTTTCCGTGACTTCCCTAAATCGCGCCAGGCAAATGCCGTGATGGTTCCTTTGGAAGGGCACGGCCGACTTCCTTCCCCATCCTTCCCAAATCCGATGAGACCGATGACCTCGCTTTTTGGTCTCTTCCCCCAAACAACCCAACTCAACCCTTCGATTCCAATGAACTACGTCGACGCTGCCGGCTCACGCGCTGGTTATCCATTTGTTCGGCATAATTGAAGCTTTCCCTGCCTACTACAATTCTTGCCTCGTTCGTGACCATCAGAAGGGATGAATTTCCTTCATTGACTAAGCCCGCTACTAAACACGATGCCAGTTAACGACCTTTAGTCCGGAGTGCAAGTGTTTAGGAGCTAATCGCCAAATAGTGGAATTAAAACTTTCATTCGCATTTTGTGTGTGGCCACCTAAACATCTCTCCAGTAATTCATCGCTATCTGCACCGCGCGGGATTAGCCGAGCGGTCTGAGGCGGTGCAGTCATGGACTGTGCGACTGGTCCCGGCGGAGGTTCGAGTCCTCTCTCGGGCATGGGTGTGTGTGTTTGTCCTTAGGATCATTTAGGTTAAGTAGTGTGTAAGCTTAGGGACTGATGACCTTAGCAGTTAAGTCCCATAAGATTTCACACACATTTGAACATTTTTGACCATCACTATCTGCGCTCGAGCCTGTAGCAGATGTGCACTCGGTTCTATGCTCATAAAATCTAAACGAATACGAATTTCACTTTGAAATTTTGACAGAATATTCTTGGATAGTTAAGCTAACGATTCATGCATTTAAAAAAGTCGGGTTTTTTGAACTTCCTAATGTGGTTTTCCCCCTTAAACGACTTGACTGTTTCAATCAGGACGCTATTAATACTGTATCCGAATATTACAGGTTTGCTCTTCCTACTCATCCGCATTAACTTACATTTTTCCACATCTAGGGCTAGCTGCGATATAACTGATTCGCCTCGGTGGGCAATAAATCCACAACCTTCAGTGCGGATGCATGTTTACTGTCAATCTCCAGCGTGAGTATAGCATACGGAGGACATGGCCGGGACTGCGCATAGGCCGGCCGGAGTGGCCAAGCGGTTCTAGGCGCTACAGTCTGGAACCGCGCAACTGCTACGGTCGCAGGTTCGAATCCTGCCTCGGGCGTGGATGTGTGTGATGTAGTTAGGTTTAAGTAGTTCTAAGTTATAGGGGACTGATGACCTCAGCAGTTAAGTCCCATAGTGCTCAGAGCCATTTGAACTTTTTTTTTTTTTTTTTTTTTTTTTTACTGCGCATACGCGCCGCTATGCGGACGTGTGAGTCACCGGGAGCGCTACAAGATAGTTCGCGCATTTGCGATTAACATTGTGTCTGGTGGCGCAGCGGTTAATGCAACTGCCCAGTAAGCGGGAGATCATGGGTGCGGGTCGCGGTCCAGCACATATTTTCACTCGTCGCCGCTGATTCCGCACAAAATCTCGGTGCAATTGATATCATTAGTTCCTTCCCTTTCTCCCCCCCCACCCTCAATTTACATAATATGTATCACAGCTGTGAGTCCCGCGTGGTGTATGTTCTTTCGGACATTCCTAAAATTATGTATAATTTCGATGTCACACAAACAGAAGTGTATACGTGCTCCGAGAAAGTCGTCAACCGATAGTGATCGGTACAGTGAACATTGAATCAAGTGAGCACATATGAGAATGTGTGTAACCGGCTGGCACACGGTTGTTATTGACCGGAGGTCACAGGGTCCCACGAGTTGGCGTGACGTGAGATCCGGGGGCGTGGCCTCTTCGCAGAGCGCTGCCCGCGGAGACAGCTTGCAGATTGCGGCGCCACAGGTGGTGTGGTAAGGATCGATCTCCGGCAGCTGTGACAGCTCCACATCGCTGCCGGAGTCTGTTACTACAATACCGAGACACAGACTCCTTGCAAACAAGACATAATGAAACGTGGAAAAGGCGGCGCTGTGGCAATATTCTCTGTTAGGTTTCAACAACAGTTGTGCTGTCCTGATTTGTGATTTCCTTCGATCATTTTGGTAGCATTACGGAATGATATCTTGCCCTTGGAAGCGTCATACGGGAATTTAATTTGTACATTTTACCTAAAAAAATTTTGTGAAGAGATGAAACACGATTGGAATCTTTCTACACTCGTCTTTGATCACTTTGGCGCTAGGCGGAAGCCAATCCCAGTGTTGCCCGACAAGTTGTGCTGGTAGATTTTAGTTAAGACGTTGATGAACTTTCCAAGAGGGGAAAATTGTTTCATCATTACTGGATGGGTAGCAGCCCGAATCTACACCGAAACTGCCTCGCTGAATATACGTACAAAAAATTCATCACTCCTCTCTGCAACCAGACACTCCACTCACGTAAGTTAGTTATAGATCCGTAATACTATTTATGAAGAAAATAACACAATCATTAAAAAAGAAAGAAAAAGGATGACAACCGTTAGTGTTGAAATACTGATGAGCTGTGTGTTACTTCGGATAATCATAGGTAGCACTGAAACTTCCTGGCGGATTAAAACTGTGTGCCGAACCGAGATTCGAACTCGGGACCTTTGCCTTTCGCAGGCAAGTGCTCTACCACGTGAGCTACCCAAGCACGACTCACAACCCGTCCTCGCAGCTTCAAATCTGCCAGTACCTCGTCTCCTACTTTCCAAACTCCGCAGAAGCTCTTCAGCAAAACTTGCAGAGCTTGGGTAGCTCAGATGGTAGAGCACTTGCCCGTGAAAGGCAAAGGTCCCAAGTTCGAGTCTCAGTCTGGCACACAGTTTTAATCTGCCAGGAATTTTCATATCAACACACACTCCGCTGCAGAGTGAGAATCCCATTCTGGAAACATCCCCCAGGCTGTGGCTGAGCCATGACTCCGCAATATTCTTTCTTACGGGAGTGCTAGTTCTGCAAGATTCGCAGAAGAGCTTCTGTGGAGTTTGGAAGGTAAGAGACGAGGTACTGGCAGACTTGAAGCTGTGAGGACAAGTCGTGCTTGGGTTGCTCAGCTGGTGGCAGCACGGTAGCTCAGCATGCCGGCACTGTAGCTCAGCGTGTTCGGTCAGAGGGTTACCTGCCCTCTGTAATAAAAAATCGATCAACAACGAACTTAAACGGATGTCTTACGACGTCCGCCCCGAGCAGATACAACGAACAAAAGCGAACAAAATGAGATTTAAAAAAAGCGTGTCCGGTCAGAGAGCTGGCTGGCCTCTCTAATGAAAAAAAACTAATAAAAGAAACTGAGTGATAAGATCATCAACGAATTTCAACGGATGTCATATGGCGTCCGCTACGACGCAAAACAACGAACCATAAGGAACAAAAAAAAAAAAGACGGTGGTAGAGCACTTGCCCGGGAAAGGCAAAGGTCCCCAGTTCGAGTCTCGGTCCAGCACATAGTTTTAGTCTGCCAGGAAGTTTCATATCAGCTCACACTTCGCTGCAGGGTGAAAATCTCATTCTGGATTGATAGTACTCTTAAATAATGAAAGTTAATCGCTTTATTTTCCACTATGACTAATAATTAGTTCTAATATTTCAGATACATTTTCCTTAGCAAACAGCCTGCATGTTAAGAACAAACTGAGCAAGTTTTAGGCTTTGTATATCTCTTAGACTCACGTGTTAAATGTTGTTCTTGCATTTTAAGCCCTCAGAAATTCTGGCCTTAGTTATTATGCGACGAATACACCGTATAACAATGACTTCTGAAAGTGAGCATAAATACACACAGGTATTTACCTGGACCATAACAAACAACTTTTTTTGAGAACCGAAATAAAAAATTAACAATCAAATGTTCTTTACCTACAACTGGTAAAATAACCAACATTATTACCTTTCGTGCAACCTTGTTCGTTACGTAGACGAGAACAAGCAGTACGACTTTTTAAATAAACACCCACTCTTGTCTTTATTCAGTGGTCCACTCATTCTCCTGGCGACCTGTTCAAAAACGTAACGTGGTGTACCATTCACGTAAACATGACATTATTAGAAACGTAATACTAATTTGACATTGACTTTGCTGTGTGGGCACCTGGTGTAACATAACTCGTCTAGAAGTAAACAAATGGAAACATAAGGAAATTGAACACTATAGCTCAGTCAACCATCTTTAGTTGAAAGTGTGTGTGAGTACAATGTACACCAACGAAGAGAAGGTAGAAGCATCTGCGGAGAACGTAAGTTAGAAGAACAAAAATGGTTCAAATGACTCTGAGCACTATGGGACTTAACTTCTGAGGTCATCAGTCCCCTAGAACATAGAACTACTTAAACCTAACTAACCTAAGGACATCACACACATCCATGCCCGAGGCAGGATTCGAACCTGCGACTATAGCGGTCGCGCCGTTCCAGACTGTAGCGCGTAGAACCGCTCGGCCATCACGGTCGGCTTAGCAGAACAGTAACTGCATTAATTATTTCTTTATTACAATATAAGTGCACGTAGTACAGTACCGTAGTACTTTTAAACGATATGTAGTGCACAGTAAAGGCAATCCTTAATTCAAAACTGCATCATCCTTACTTTTCTTTTGTTGCTAGTGTAATAGTACTCATGTAGAATTCTAAAACTACCGTAGGCTACCGTAGATGATCGTAAGTAAGCGCAGACTATGGTAGTTTTCCTAGCAGTTCTGATCAGTTAAGATCGTAACCACGTTACCAGTATGTTAGGTGAGTTTCATACCTCCCGGGCGTTAACTCATTTCTATCGCTTTGTATGCGTATAAAATCAGTATCTTAGTAGATTCCTCTGGAAACCGGAAGCGGTGAACCGTCTGGAAACTGAGTGGGATATATAAAGGGCCGCATAGCCTACGGAACATTTTTGTTTTACATAGGTATCCTCCTGTCTGCTACTTAAAAATAGACAATATTTGTAGCAACACAGAAATTGTCATTCTTTAATTCAGGATTTATCCGAAAATTGTTGATTTGTAACGAGAAAATCAGGGATGTTGCAGTAAAAATAAGAAAAACAATACAGATTTATCATATAGGGCCAGAAAACGCAATTTCCTCCAAAAAAGCAAATTTGAAAAATAATGCAAAACATATCAAACATCACCTCAATACTTCGTCGAGATTATATAAAACATGTTTCTGTTACTGCTAAACAACTTTCGCATTTATCAATTACAACAAGAAAGTCTTGGTTTACATCATGATAAAGAATGTTCTATTCAGTAAAAATAACGACAATAATTATATATATATTTGTGTGTTTCTGCACGTGTTTGTGCAATAATTGTTATGGTTGCATAAAAGCGCAGAAGTTACGCTAGCAGCTGATTTCTTTAATTACAAGATGCAATTTATGTTTTGTAAGGATATAAAATACACAGTGGACTAACACCGGAAAATGCGCAGTTTAACTACATGCAAAACAAACAAAAAACAAAGAGAAGTCGTTGGCTTCCAGTTCATTCAGATACTACAAAAATCCGTGCCTTGAAGAGTTATATTTGAAAAAACATACACGTAATAAGAAACTGTATGCTTTGCCTTTATTTACTTTAAAGCGTAAGACGGGTCGATGTTTAGGTTGGTTAGTGTATTTACTGAATATGCCTAACTATTTGGTAGCTTCATTCAAATTGTTTGCATTTACTGACATTTTCTGACAATTATTACCATTCATATTTCCACTGACTGAATTAACTGAGAACCTCGATGTGCGTTGTACACACGGCTGAAACGCACCTTCCTCACGCGTTTTGTTTCTCGCTACAAACGAAACCACGAAACGAAAGAGTGGCCGGGCGAGGGGTGGTCACCGCCACGGAATTCAAGTATTGATTGTCGCGCCAAGCAAAGTCATGGCAAATCAATGGGCAAGGGGGGAGAGAATCTGAAACACTCATCAGAACACCGCGACGTGAGGTAATACTACGACAGTGGAAGACACGTGGTGAGTTTCTTTCGAAACTTAACATTTCCGGCATGCGTGAGGTGTGTCCCTTAGTTCATTATCTGATCCCGAGCCCCTGGCGCACTGCATTCTGTCTTTCTTGGTTACCAACGTCGACCCGTTCTGAAACTCATTTCGGAACTTTAACGTACTGAGCCATTTGTGATGTGAATACGCATTGTATTTCGAATTGTTCGCAGTTACCAAACGTTGGGACATTTGGCGTGTCAACGGATAAACCTTTCACAAAGCGACAGGACGACCATTAATAACGTGAATTTGTCTACCTTCGAGCAAAAGTTGAATCGATTCGCACAACTTTGAAACATAGACGTAGCACGCTTAAAAAACTCACAAAACATGTTTTTTTGCATGTAAAACTCAAATGAAGCTTGATTTTTGATAGCGAGTTTTTAGTTTTATCGCAAGAATGCATTTTTTGTTTATTTCATTCACTGTAGACCGCGGATTCAATCTACGTAAGAACGAATTTTACGTGCTACATTTAGCTTCACTTTAAACCATCGCATGTCAACAATGGATAAATATTATTGGATAAAAAAATTTCGTTTGGACTTTATCCATTTATACCTATTCGTAGAAGATTAAAGTACAGAAGAGGCGCGCTTCAAAAATCTCCCAGAAGAACGTTAAACTATCGTATCTCGACAACAGATAAAAATTATTGGACAAAAAATTTCTTTTGGGCTCTATCAATTTCTCTGCCTTCGTGTAAAGGTTGAACCGATTCGTACAAGTTTAAAGTATAGAAGTGGTGCTCTTCAAAAACTTCCCAGAAAAACCAGCTTTTTGCACCTAAAATCTAAAGAAAGGATTTTTTTTTCAAATGATTAAAATTTATGTTAGACAAAGATCCGATATATCGGTGGACCAAATCTCAATTATCAGTCTCACTCCGGTACGGAGTTTATTTTGCACGTAAAATCTGATGGTGCACATGAAAATGGTGCCATTAGCTAAGCATTAATATAAACCCACTTAAATTTTTTTGCAAAAGGAGTAAATCAATTCGAACAATTTCCCTGGGCGCCCGCCCGTTTTCGTCATTCAAACCTGTAATATAGCTACAGTAAGACAGATGTTTGAGTGGCTATACAAATGACCGCTGGTCTGGACTAAACCAAAAACTTTTCACCCCATGATCCTAGCTCAAATAGGAACCGAGCACCAAGTCCCCTAAAAATTACGATTCTGTGCACGGCATTTTCCTAGTCCGGAACCGCGTGCCCGCCACGGTCGCAGGATCGAATCCTGCCTGGGGCACTGATGTGTGTGCTGTCCTTAGGTTAGACAGGTTTAAATAGTTCTAAGTTCTAAGAGACTGATGACATCAGATGTTAAGTCCCATAATGCTCAGAGCCATTTTCAGTCATATTTGTTACAGCACTTCGGCGCTGTAACGATAGGTGGGGTTATTATGCTGGTGCTGCGTGTGGCTGTGATGCGCAGGAACTGACAATAAGGCATACTGTGCAGAACTGCCGATTCCATGCTTTTCAAGGATGTCTGAGACACTTTCACGAAATGACTCCGAGTGCTGTCAAATTTAATCAACCTGTATATTTGTTGTTTATGAATTCGTATGTGTTCTGTTAGGACATACGACAATAACTCAACATCTAAATTTAGTGTTTGATTATTTAAAACATTACATCATATGGGAAATTTGAAGTTTTGAAAAAAGGTACGGGAAAGAAAATCAGTGTGAAAGGGGATTATTCTTGTGCAGGCCAGTATAAGCAAGAAAGATCCGAACAATCACAGTAATAAAATTAACCCCACTTCTTTTGATTAAAAAAACTGTTTTTGAATGTCCAACAGCGTCAAACTGTAAAATATTTGTAATTTTCAGAGCACCATTATTACTTACATTTAAAAAATGAAACATGAAAGCTGACTTAAATGTACATGTAGCACTTCCATTGACGGTAGCAGTATCAATACAGTATTTTATACAAAAACTGTGGACGGTTATACAAATGATGAATTTGACAAGCAGAAAGTTGAAATGACTGCTCACAGATCGGCGTTCGAAATAGGCAGGTAAAGGAATACGTGTTTGCTAGATCACGAGAATTGATACTTGAGGATAGCCCCAGAAACGGAACCTACATTGCCACTAGCTATGGGCAGCAGACGTCGTTACCGAAAGCGCTTGTCATTGTTGCCCTTTGTGCTGTAGAGAAATCGCGAGGAGTGAATCGGGTCGCTGGCGACAACTCACTAACACGGCGCACTGGGCGCGTGCTTGTTCAGGTCCCTATGAGTGACTGTAGCTACGCACACTCTCTCCGAGGTACAATGACAGCGGTCCAATACGCACGGGCTTTTGCTCTCCGAAATGAGCACTGATGTTCTCTCTTTACACACGATGACTCTCGTTTCGGGGTCCAAGAGAAAATACATCGTCATTGTCTTCTTTGTACGAGTTCTCATAACCTATTTGCAGTGGGCTTACCAGCTGCTTAGGATTACAGGTATACAACCAAAGACCTTCCTCAGGTTGACACAGTGTTGCTTGACTTCCAGAGGGCGTTCGAGAAAGTTCCGCACTGTCGCTTCATGAACAAAATAATCGAGCATTAAATTCATATGTTGATTTCGGAACACTTTCATTACTATTACTATCGTTTGTCGTAACAGAACATTAGCAAGTTCATAAACAATGAATATACAAGTTGATGTTTAAAGCCGGCCGGGCGGTTCTAGGCGCTACAGTCTGGAACCGCGCGACCGTTACGGTCGCAGGTTCGAATCATGCCTCGGGCATGGATGTGTGTGATGTTCTTAGGTTAGTTAGGTTTAAGTAGTTCTAAGTTCTAGGGGACTGATGACCTTCGAAGATGAGTCCCATAGTGCTCAGAGCCATTTGAACCATTTGATGTTTAAATCTGACAAACAATGGCAGCACTCGGTGTCGCTTCATGCAAGTGTTTCAGACCTTCTTGAAAAGCATGAAGACGGCAATACTACATAGTATGTCTCATCATCAGTTCCTCCTCATAAGTCACAGGCAGCACTTCCACTATAGCACCACCTATCCTTACAGCGCGGAAGTGCTGTAACAAATATGTCTAAAAAGGTTTTATGGCTTCGGCACCAAGCTGTTCCGTTACTGACATTTGATTCACTGATGAGAGATTTTCGAATTTCAGCTCGTCCTTCAATTCCCCGCTTATGGAGCTCGCTTCATGTTGTTTTGGTGTTGACATTCAATTCTGCAGCGGCTTTTGCCCCTGTCGTCCATTTAGTTTTCCGTGACAGTCCTCTTCAATGACAGTCTGTCACAATCAATCAACACACACCTTCATTCGCGTTGTGCGGAATATTATACCGGCTTTGAATTTGGACTGTTAAGAATACAGTATATCATTCTTAACGGAGAGAAATCTTCAGGTGCAGTAGTAACTTCGAAGGTACCCCAAGGGAATGATATAGGACCATTACATTTCATAATTTATGTAAATGATCTAATGTATAACACTGGAACCTTCATGAGGCTTCCTGAGGATGATGCTGTCGTACAAAGAGAAGTCGCGACATAGAAACTTGTGACGATATCAGGAAAACCTGCAAAGGTTTGACGCTTGGTGCAAGGAATAGCAGATGACCCTCAATATAACAGACGTAACTTATTTCGCATACACAGACGGGAAGACTCATCATTGGACGATTACAAGGATGCAGGACGATCATGGGAAGTGGTAGACATCTGTTTAACATTTACGACTGCTGCTTCACAGTATATTTATTCTTTCGTGAAGTTTATGTTATATAATGCACTTCAGTTCAAAAGAAGAAAAAGGGTTCAAATGGCTCTGAGCACTATGGGACTTAACTTCTGAGGTCATCAGTCCCCTAGAACTTATAACTACCTAAACCTAACTAACCTAAGGACATCACACACATCCATTCCCGAGGCAGGATTCGAACCTGCGACCGTAGCGGTCACGCGGTTCCAAACTGAAGCGCCTAGAACCGCACGGCCACACCGGCCGGCGCTCAAAAGAAAAGATGATATGCATAATTACAATACCAGTAGGAAATATCGCATTTATTACTCCACATTAAGGTTATCTTTAGCGCAAAAAGGGGTGCAATGTGCTCCTACAAAAATTTTTGATCACTTACACAGTGAGATAAAATGTCTGACAGACAGCAAAGTAAATTTTGAAAATGAACTGAAAAAGTTTCTCCACGACAACTCCTTCTGTTCCGTATAAGAATTTCTATTATTTTAATATGTAAAATGTGGTAGGTAGGAATTACTAACTCACATATGCACATTGAAAATATGATCAGCAAGTAGTCATATATACAAATTATTCATTAATTTCCGATCTGAATGTAAAATAACTCGCTTCACACTGTTACTATACGTCGTGCAAAGCGATCCTGGAACATGAAACTAATTAACAGTCACATCCATTAAATATCTGAGAGTATGCTTAAGGAGCGATCTGAAATTGAACCTCTCTTCTCCTGATGGTGGGACAGCGTCTTGGGCGCTGTTACCTCGTTACTGCTTGATCAAGTTCCACACATGTTATGTCGCTCAAGTCCTCTTCGAAAGCTCTTTTCAGTGCCACAAAGAAAGGTATATAATTCAATTTAAAAACAGCTGTTGTCATAATTTGGCAACTACAAATGTTAAAAGATATTTCAGCACGTCATAAAATGTACCACATAGACTGCTGTAACTTAGCGAAAATAGCACCAACACATTTTTACTCGGTCTGTTTATGTTTGGGGCGCCCTGTCGTACACTATGTGATCAAAAGTATCCGGACACCTGGCTGAAAATTATTTACAAGTTCGTGGCGCCTTCCATCGGTAATTCTGGAATTCAGTATTGTGTTGGCCCACCCTTAGCCTTGATGACAGCTTCCACTCTCGCAGACATACGTTCACTCAGGTGCTGGAAGGTTTATTGGGGAATTGCAGCCCATTCTTCACGGAGTGCTGCACTAAGGAGAGGTATCGATGTCGGTGAGGCCTGGCACGAAGTCGGCGTTCCAAAACATCCCAAACCCGTTCTATAGTATTCAGGTCAGGACTCTGTGCAGGCCAGCCCATTACAGGGATGTTATTGTCGTGTAACCACTCTGCCACAGGCCGTACATTATGAACAAGTGCTTGATCGTGTTGAAAGATGCAATCGCCATCCCCGAATGCTCTTCAACAGTGGGAAGCAAGAAGGTGCTTAAAACATCAATGGAGGCCTGTGCTGTGATAGTGCCACGCAAAACAACAAGTGTTATTAGCCCCCTCTAAGAAAAACACGACCCCACCATAACACCACCGCCACCGAATTTTACTGTTGACACTACACACGCTGGCAGATGACGTTCACCTGGCATTCGCCATACCCACACCCTGCCACAGGATCGCCACATTGTGTACCGTGATTCTTCACTCCACACAACGTTTTTCCACAGTTCAATCGTCCAAGGTTTACGCTCCTTACACCATGCGAGGCGTCGTTTGGCATTTACCGGCGTGACGTGTGGGCTATGAGCAGCCGCGCGACCATGAAATACAAGTTTTCTCACCTCCCGCCTAGCTGCCGCCTAGCTGTCATAGTACTTGCAGTGGATCCTTATGCAGTTTGGAATTCCTGTGTGATGGTCTGGATGCCTATTACACATTAAGACCCTCTTCAATTGTCGGCGGTCTCTGTCAGTCAACTGACGAGGTCGGCCTTCGCTTTTGTGGTGTACGTGTCCCTTCACGTTTCCACTTCACTATCACATCGGAAGCATGGACCTAGGAATGTTTAGGAGTGTGGAAATATCGTGTACAGACGTATGACACCAGTGACACGCAATTACCTGACCATGTTCAATCTCCGTGAGTTCCGCTGAGCGCCCCATTCTGCTCTTTCACGATGTCTAATGACTACTGACATCGCTGATATGGAGAACCTGGCAGAAGGTGGCAGCACAATGCACGTGATATGAAAAACGTATCTTTCTGGGGGAGTCCGGATATTTTTGACCGCATAGTGTACCTGCCTCATCCTGTGTTCTGAAGTATATTGCGGAATAATAGACTATTAACTTAATTACAAATTTACCAAATTCTAGTCTACTTTATTGAAACTTGACAACATGGTACTGATGAATTAAATATACTGATTTCAATCATCCCCATAATTTACCTGGGCTGTTTATTATAAAATTGGATTTCTCGACAAAAACTACCCATATGAGTTTTTCGTTCACTTTTTTCGTTCTTTTTGTGATTTAATTCCTACTCTTTTGCTATCTCTAGTATTCTTATTGAAGTAATTGTTGTTTTCGTTAATGAACGTAATGGGTTGGTGAATGTACTCACACGATGCAGCTAAAATCTCCAGTTGTTATAACAGATATTTAAACTAAGCCTGCTTACTATTTTTATTTATTGTTTTTACGGCAGTTTTCTGTAGCTTAAAAAAATATATCCACATTTCATGCTTCGAATCCCTAGAAAATTAGTCCATAGTTAAGGGCTGAGTGTACATAAAATAACGCATAGCTACAATTTCTTGGTTTAACACTCTAGTTGTAAGATACTACGGACTCAACATATTGAAGATCGTGTGAAGATAGTAACTGATCCGAAAGAACAGATATCAGTGATTACCATGCAGCTTCTCTAGAAAGAAATGATAATTAACTGAAACCCTCAGCTGCCAACAGGTGTTGTTGATATACCTCAATGGGGACAGCTGAAAATGTGTGACCCGACCGGGACTCGAACCCAGGATCTCCTGTTTACATGACCATTGACCATTGACCCTGCAGTCACGCTATCCTCTGTGTCCTCGGTGGCTCAGATGGATAGAGCGTCTGCCATGTAATCCATTCACAACTACACAGAACACTTTTCTGACCATGACTGTCACTCGTAACGTATTGAGAAATTGCACAGCTGCCGTTCGTGAACAAACACAACAGTGCAACCTGCAGATTTGGCTGTAATCAATATTTATGTTCAAGAATCAATTTCTGTCCGCAGCTCGTGGTCGTGCGGCAGCGTTCTCGCTTCCCGCGCCCGGGTTCCCGGGTTCGATTCCCGGCGGGGTTAGGGATTTTCTCTGCCTCGTGATGACTGGGTGTTGTGTGATGTCCTTAGGTTAGTTAGGTTTAAGTAGTTCTAAGTTCTAGGGGACTGATGACCATAGATGTTAAATCCCATAGTGCTCAGACCCATTTGAACCATTAGCCAATCAATTTCTCGCTGTGTTTCCATACTTTTGTCCAACCCTTGTAGGTTGATACACAGTGCTGGTATCAGACCAGGAAAGTACTTGAAATCAGTATTCTGATTCTAAGGTCTCCGTTTTTGTCGTAGAAATTAATCTTTTCACAGGTGGTTTATTGCCGCAAGCTCTAGTGCGGGCAGAGTGGCTTTGCGTTTAGAGTCGATTGCTGGACTGCTGAGGATCCCCTTCAAAATGTTCAAATGTGCGTGAAATCTTATGGGACTTAACTGCTAAGGTCATCAGCCACTAAGCTTACAAACCACTTAACCTAAATTATCCTAAGGACAAACACACACACCCATGCCCGAGGGAGGACTCGAACCTCCGCCGGGACCAGCCGCACAGTCCATGACTGCAGCGCCTTAGACCTGAGGATCCCCACTTCAAAACCCAACCACTAACAACTACTTGTTATTTAGTATTCATCATTTCTGGGAGGTTCTTGAAACACCTTATGTTTAAAATTTTCGTATATTCCGGAATATTCGATGTTGGTTCAATACCAGTACTCTGGAATATTACATGTTTCTATAAATGGCTTCACTCTCCGTTCATGAGATCGTTCCAGTTCTACCTGAACGTTAGTGTTCGTAATAAACGTGCTTTCAGTGTTAGGTATTATTCAGGGTGCCCATAAAGTAGGTATCCATTTTCATTTTCCAGATGTGGTACAACAAAATAAACATTATATTTAGAGAGAGTAGCTAATACTGTTCAACATGTCCACCTTCATTGGCGACACACTGTTCCCATCGCCTTATGGTTGCGTGGAACACGCGCTGTAACAAGTGGTTCAAATGGCTCTGAGCACTATGGGACTTTACCTCTGAGGTCATCAGTCCCCTAGAACTTAGAACTACTTAAACCTAACTAACCTTAGGACATCACACACATCCACGCCCGAGACAGGATTCGAACCTGCGACCGTAGCGGTCGCGCGGTTCCAGACTGTAGTGCCTAGAACCGCTCTGTCACCCCGGCCGGCGCGCTGTAACATTTAAGGGGTTATTAGCAAGCATGCCTCTCGTATTTGCCGGTTCAGTTCATTCAAATGTGGCACCCTGGTAGCATAAAATCGGCTCTTGATGAAACCCCACGCAAAAAAGTCCAGGGGAGTGAGGTTGGGGGAGCGAGCAGCCCGCATGCGACCTGCATCTCTTCCTATCCACCTGTTAGGAAAGGTCTCGTTCAGGCAGTCCCGGACAATGTTTGCATAGTGGGGTGGTGTCCCATCTTGTTGATACATGACAGAGGCAAGGATACCATCCTGTTGCAACTGTGGCTCCAAGAACAACTGCAGCATGTCCAGGTAGGTTGCCCCAGTAATTGTCTTTCCAGCAAACATAAACGGCCCATAGATCCTGTCTTTCATGAGACCAAGTCACACACAGACTTTGGGAGAATCCCTTTGCCACTCAGTGAATTCATGGGGTTGCTCCTCTGCCCAGATCCGGCAATTGTGTTTGTTGACGAAGCCGCAGTCTTGAAATGTCGCCTCGTCGCCGAACGTAACATGATTCATCAGGTCCTCCTCGGCTGCAGCCTCCAACAGATCATGACACATGGCTGCTCGTGCCGCAGGGTCTTTATCCTCTAGCTGGTGAAGCACCTGGATATGATATGCCTTCTTTTTAAGGGTGTAGTGAAGCACTTTCCACACTGTGGATTTCGGCATGGATAGTTCACGACTCAGCCGGCGGGTAGGTGCCGTCTTTCGATAGCTTCCCTTACACGCTGTACAGATTGTAGGGTGACCGGTGGTCGCCCAGCGAGTCTCTCATCAGCTACAGATCCTATATGCCGGAATTTGTTGACGAGCTCCCGAATGGCAAATCTTGTAGGAACATCCTTCCGATACTTTCTCTCAAACAGCCCCTGGACCTCAGCATAGGTTTCGCCACGTAAATGATGTTCCAGAATTGTGATTCTTCCGGCAGTTGTGATGTCTCTTCACGGTACCTGTAACATAAATAATCCACACGTACGTTTTCCGCAAAATGGATACTTACTTTATTGGCACCCTGTATTTCATTGACGGTTGAAGTTTTGTGGCAGTAGTACGACTATAAGAGCTGTATCCTGCTCTTCCGGAAGATAACAGATCTACATTCACGAGTTCTAACAGAACATCACCCACGGAAATCGTTTCATTACATACATGATACAATTTATGTTCTGAGCGGAGACTGCAATGACCCAGCGGCTTCGGGAGTATTCAAAGGACATTTTTATTTCTTCTTCAAGTAGTTTGGCTACAAACCGTAGAGCCATTATCTAGGAATGTCATTGACATTTATGAGGGCGATCCTGTGCCTGTTCGTTACTTGAGAGGCCAATGAGACTAAAATAAGAAGCCATAGATAACATGTAGTAAGCATGGTTTGCAAACATAAATACTAGAGGAAAAACGCAAATCCATAATGATTATATGCCACATGGTTAGTCATTAAAATTTTCAAGTGGTGCGGACCTAGGGTGAAAGTTATATGACTTTTTGGAGCATCGTAACTTCATTCACGAGAGATGGTAAGATCACTGTGGAACGGTAGAAGCAGGCTGTCTGCTAATTTTGTATCTGCTTGCTCGATGCAATGATGATTGGTCTTCAGGGCATTCTGTCTAGTGTAAGCCAACCCAAAGTGATTTAATATATTGAGATGTCCAGCTGCCAAGATCGTACCTAAACATAAGGTAAATCCGGTACAGATACCTCGCCAGTAGAGGCGCAGCGCAAGTTGTAAAAACAGGTTCCAACCGTGACCAATAGATGCCAGTGTGCATGCTGTAATAACCACTATGTCTGGGTGTAGTGTAACTTGCTTGGATATAACGCAAATTGTAGTGCAATTTTTTTCTGACAAAGTTTTCCCTTGTGTTCTTCCTGACAAAGTTTTTCCTTGCGTTCATATAAAAATTGGTCCAGAGTAAGAATGAGCTAAGTCCAGTTTTATAAATTTTACAGTACATCAATATTTCTTTTTAAATCTTTTCTTGAGCTTATAGTTATGCAACACTATACACTTACTTTACATAATTACGAACCTTGAGTAATATTTTGTAAATATATAACAATATTATAACATATTTATTCAAATTTTAGATGCTACACGTTAAGAAGTTGAGTAAGGGTAACGTTTTCAATTAAAGAAGGCTAGACACTAAATATTGAATCTTACTTTTTGATATGCCTTGCATTGCCATAAATGCCTTAAGACAAGCTACAACTTATTTCACGTCATCCCTTGTTTGTCCTCGAACTCTTTACTTTTAGGTTGCATTGTTAAATCTTGCTTCACATTCGTCTTTCCAAAGCCTTCTACGCCGTGCTGGAAGTACAGTAACGGGATCACATAGATAAGCAATCTGCAAATCTACAGATTCCATCAAGTTGAATTCTTTTAAAATACTTTGTCGTGTCTCTTCAAGCACGTTGTCAAAGCACTATAGCCTACAATGGTAGTTTTGACCCATCTCATCAGACATTAAATTAATCTTTTTGTTTACCTCAGCCGGCCCGAGTGACCACGCGGTTCTAGGTGCTTCAGTCTGGAACCGCGCGACCGCTCCGGTCGCAGGTTCGAATCCTGCCTCGGGCATGGATGTGTGTGATGTCCTTAGGTTAGTTAGGTTTAAGTAGTTCTAGGGGACTGATGACCTCAGAAGTTAAGTCCCATAGTGCTCAGAGCCATTTGAACCATTTGTTTACCTCAGAGAAGTGGCCATGCTTTTTTCTTTTCTTCGTTAGTTAGTGACCTCCTTATATACAGGGCTATTACAAATGATTGAAGCGATTTCATAAATTCACTGTAGCTCCATTCATTGACGTACGGTCACGACATACTACAGATACGTAGAAAAACTCATAAAGTTTTGTTCGGCTGAAGCCGCACTTCAGGTTTCTGCCGCCAGAGCGCTCGAGAGCGCAGTGAGACAAAATGGCGACAGTAGCCGAGAAAGCGTACGTCGTGCTTGAAATGCACTCACATCAGTCAGTCGTAACAGTGCAACGACATTTCAGGACGAAGTTCAACAAAGATCCACCAACTGCTAACTCCATTCGGCGATGGTATGCGCAGTTTAAAGCTTCTGGATGGCTCTGTAAGCGGAAATCAACGGGTCGGCCTGCAGTGAGCGAAGAAACGGTTGAACGCGTGTATCTGGACATGCTGGAAAATTAGCTCGTGCCACAACTGGAGACCGACAGCACCGACTTCAACTTTCAACAGGATGGTGCTCCGCCGCACTTCCATCATGATGTTCCGCATTTCTTAAACAGGAGATTAGAAAACCGATGGATCGGTCGTGGTGGAGATCATGATCAGCAATTCGTGTCATGGCCTCCAGGCTCTCCCGACTTAACCCCATGCGATTTCTTTCTGTGGGGTTATGTGAAAGATTCAGTGTTTAAACCTCCTCTACCAAGAAACGTGCCAGAACTGCGAGCTCGCATCAACGATGCTTTCGAACTCATTGATGGGGACATGCTGCGCCGAGTGTGGGAGGAACTTGATTATCGGCTTGAAGTTATTGTAGAGCTGTGAAATCGCTTCAATCATTTGTAATAACCCTGTACAAAGGCATCACTTAGTGGCTCACGTTCCATATACGTATTTTCGCAAAGTTGTAAACTCTTTGGTGCACTGTACAAAGACCTACACATAACAGCTTAATGTACCAACAATGCACATAATTACAACAATGTTTAACAACAACTGTTTATCAGGGCTGCAACCTATATCATTATTTAAAGACTAGCACTTAATGGACTAATAAGCCTTTTATTTTCCTGTTTCATATGGACTAACCTCTTTCTTTCCCCGTACTGCATTTTTCAAACCTCATTTGCAGTATGACTGAGCTTATTTCTGCCTACTTACTGCAGTAGGAAATACTGGGCCAGTACTGTTGAAAACCTAAAAAGATGAAAAAATGGACTTCGCTCATTCTTTTCCTGGACCCTTCATATTGTATATATTCTTAGTATAGAAGAAGTCATAAGCGTGACTGTAGTAGAGAGCAACCCTATTTTCGGCAATATTAGCATTGAAGTACAACAAGGGGGTGCTGCGTCTCTACCTGACATTCGGGAGAGTAGTCATACAGCGATCCGGTAGTGATGCCTTATCGCTACCCCATTTGATAAGTGATCTGAAAACATTGTACACTATTCAAAGGATACCAGTGTTACCTCATTATTTTGTAAATACATACGTTATTTTATTTCTTACAACGTTAACATCATTGTGACTGTATACAATTCTACTATTTACAGAAATGCACAAATATTTATGACATTCCTACTCAATATAAAAGGAAGGGCACTACCAAGAGAGCTCAGTGGACAGAGGAAAATTTAAGAGAAGGTGTAAAAAGGCTGAAAGCAAAGGAAATACTATTCAGGGAGGCAGAAAGGCACTATGGTATTTCGGCATGAACCTTAAAGCGAAGAATGGAGTCCAGCAATATGGAGAAAGGTACATTGGGTCCAGCAGGTATAGCTATTTGAACAATCGCCAGAATAAAATTAATAATTAGTAATACTTTTAAATTATATTTGATCAAAATAAATATTAATGATATTTAATAAATGCTATCTGCTATAACTAATTTACTTCGAGAAATTTATGCCTCCTGTTTTCTGGTATTTAAGTGGGTAAAGAAGAAAGTGGAGTTTGCTGAAGGCTTGCCTCCAGGTTCCGATGTTTACATGAACCAAAAGTCATCGTACATTATTTTATTTTTTTTTTAGACGTCAAGTTACATAGGACCAAATTGAGGAGTAAAACTCCAAGGTCATGGAACGTGTCGTTACATCAAATTACAACATAAAAGTAATAACAGATAGAAATAAAATATTTATGAAACCGTAAAAAGTCAAGTCATAAACTTAACTAAACGCAATCAACAATACAACAAGAATCAGCTTAATTTTTCAAGGAACTCCTCAACAAATTAGAAGGAGTGACCCATACGGAAACTCTTCAGTTTCGATTTGAAAGCGCGAGGATTACTGCTAGCCGCGCGGGATTAGCCGAGCGGTCTGGGGCGCTACAGTCATGGACTGTGCAGCTGGTCCCGGCGGAGGTTCGAGTCCTCCCTCGGGCATGGGTGTGTGTGTTTGTCCTTAGGATAATTTAGGTTAAGTAGTGTGTAAGCTTAGGGATTGATGACCTTAGCAGTTAAGTCCCATAAGATTTCACACACATTTGAAAGTTTGATTACTGCTAAGATTTTTGAATTCTTATGGTAGCTTACTGAAAATGGATGCAGCAGTATATTGCACACCTTTCTGCACAAGAGTTAAGGAAGTTCGATCCAAATGCAGGTTTGATTTCTGCCGAGTATTAACTGAGTGAAAGCTGCTTATTCTTGGGAATAAGCTGATATCGTTAACAGGAAATGACAGTAAGAAATATATATATTGAGAGGCCAATGTCAAAATACCCAGACTCGTGAACAGGGGTCGACAAGAAGTTCGTGAACTTACACCACTTATTGCCCGAACCGCCCGTTTCTGAACCAAAATTATCCTTTTAGAATGGGAAGAGTTACCCCAAAATATAATACCATACGACATAAGCGAATGAAAATAAGCAAAGTCGACTAATTTCGTGTCGAAAGATCACTTACTTCAGATACCGTTCGAATAGTAAAAATGGCAGCATTAAGTCACTGAAGAAGATTCCGAATGTGGGCTTTGTACCACAGTTTACTATCTGTCTGAACACCTAGAAATTTGAACTGTTCAGTTTCACTAATCATATGCCCATTCTGTGAAATTAAAACGTTAGGTTTTGTTGAATTGTGTGTTAGAAACTTTAAAAACTGAGTCTTACTCGGATTTAGCGTTAGTTTATTTTCTACAAGCCATGAACTTAGGTCATGAACTGCACTATTTGAAACTGAGCCAATGTTGCAAACTACATCCTTTACTACCAAGCCAGTGTCATCAAGAAACAGAAATATTTTAGAGTTACCTGTAATACTAGAGGGCATATCATTTATATAAATAAGGAACAGGAGTGGTCCCAACACTGACCCCTGGGGCACCCCCCATTTGACTGTACCCACTCAGACCCCACATCACAGCCATTCTCAGCATTGCGAATAACGACCTTTGCTGTCTGTTGCTAAAGTAAGAGGTGAACCAATTGTGAGCTATTCCCCGTATTCTGTAACGGTCCAACTTCTGGAGCAATATTTTGTGAACAACACAATCGAACGCATTAGTTAAATCAAAAAATATGCCTATCGTTCGAAACCTTATGTTTAACCAATCGAGTACCTCACAGAGAAAAGAGAATATAGCATTTTCAGTTGTTAGACGACTACTAAAGCCGAACTGTACATTTGCTAGCAAATCGTGTGATATAAAATGATCAATTATCCTTACATACACAGCCTTTTCAATAATTTTAGCAAACACTGATGGCATAGAGGTAGATCTAAAATTGTCTACATTATTCCTTTCTCCCTTTTTATAAAGCGGCTTTCCTACTGAGTCCTTTAATCGTTCAGGAACCTGACAATTCCTAAAGGAAAAATTACAAATATGGCTAAATACAGGGCTAAAATGTGCAGTACAGTACTTTAATATTCTGCTAGGCACTCCGTCGTATCCATAAGAACCTTCAGAGATTTAATTATTGACTCAATCTCCCCCTTGTCTGTATCACAGAGGAATATTTCAGACATCAGTCTCGGAAAGGCATTTGCCAAGAGTGTTACATGATTCCCTGTAGAAACTAAATTTTTTTTTAATTCACCAACCACGCTCAGAAAATGATTGCTAAATACTGTACCTATATCTGATTTATCAGTAATAGAAATATTTTTACTGCGAACTGACTTTATATCGTCAACCTTGTGCTGCTGACCAGACACTTCCCTCACAACTGACCACATGGTTTTAATTTTATCCTTTGAATTAGCTATTCTATTTACGTACTACATTCTCTTTGCCTTCCTAATAACATTTTTAAGCACCTTACAGTACCGTTTGTAATGGGCTACTGTATCTTGAGTGTGACCACTTCTAACATTTTGATGTAATTCCCCCTTTGTTCTACATGATCTCCTTATGCCACTATTCAGCCACCCAGGCTGTCTTTTACTGTTAGTACCCCGCTTAGAACGTTCTAATGGAAAGCATTTCTCAAAGAGCATGAGAAATGTGTGAAGGTGAGCATTATATTTGTCATCTATGTTATAGGCGCTATCAACTTCCTGCCACTCTTGTTCCTTGACGAGGTTTAGAAAACTCTCTATGTCGTTGGACTAACTTTCCTACATAGTTTGTAAATAGTACATATTTGCTCTACAGGTCGTTTCCGAGGCACAAGCCATCGTGAAAGGCCCTTCTCGTTTTAGATGGACACGCCTCCCACAGCAGATCTCCGCTTCAGACAGCTGTTGACGAGGATGTGCTACTTATCTTCCTACGTAGTCACTGCATTCATGCTTTGCAGCCTCTGGACTTGTCATTTTTCGGGCCCCTAAAAGGATATTTCCGGAAAGAAGTTCAGCATGGGTTGCACAAAACAGTCAAAGGAAAATCACTCGACATCAAGTGCGTCGAGTAATCGGTGCAGCTTGGAGTAAACCCGCGGATATAGGAGTAGCGCTTAGTGGGTTTGAAGCCACGTTCATCTATCCCTTTAACCTAAGCATTTCTTCACAATGTCATGCACATATGAATCATGATCATCATCATCATTAGCACAACAAACTTCTAGTTCTATGAACCCCTCGATCACTGTAGCTGATTCTTCCCAGAACTCTCCATAACTTTCCACATCTAGTACGCCACCTGATAAAATGACACCAACCAAACTTCTTCAGAAAATAAGTCCGATAACAAAACTGCCCAATTCAACGTCAATAATATGAAAGCCCAATCCAAAGCATATACTGACGGGCGCTACAACCACTGAAGAGAAGCGTGAAAAAAAGGGAAGACGACATTAAGGAAAGAAAGCAGAAGGAAAAGATGAAAACCGTATCATCCGTCACAGCACGAGGCAGGACGCGACGAGGTAAGAGGACCATCGCAGAAACTGGAAAGGACCCAAAAAATTCAGAAACCAACCGCTGCTGTGAATGTTGGGAAAATTATTTCCTAACCACAAAAATGGTAACTGGATCAAATGTGTGAGTTGCAGGCTGTGGCTCCATGAAACATGCTCTGCATATGTGAACATGTGTGTAAATTGTGGCAGGAAAGATGCTAGAGAACAAAGCACTAAGAAAAAATCTATGTGTATTTGTACCTTGTACGCTGAAAATGGAAATTAAAATATTACGTAAATTAATGTTGTAAATAATGTATCTGTTCATGTTACTACTCAATTGTATGCATGGAATTGTCTTTCTGTATGTTATAATGCTCAGTTATATTGTAGTTGAAGAAATCAGCTGAAATTTGATTTTGTTATTAACTATTTTACATGTGTCATCTCTCTCGAAAAAAGTCGGCATCTATACCGGATTCATGGAAGAGACGCCCCTCATGCGATAATTCCTTTAGTCCTTCTTTTCTCACTTTTATTTACACTTACCGACGTTTCGCTCATATGTGATCTAATTTTAAACTTACGCTCTATCAAATATATAAAGTAATTCTACCGCGATATAACAAAAGATATAAAATGTGCAGCATCTGTAACGGATTTACAAGTTCACAGGGCTCATTATTGCATTAGGCTGACAGTCTCCTACACGAAATAGCACATCTAAAAGCCGCATTCTATAAAAACATTTTCGACTGAGTCAACCACACTTCAAAATTGAGCACGAAAGAAGGAAAAATAATACATATTGGCGGACGTCCTACGGCTCCTGCCGCATCCCACATCTCCATATTAAACTATTTTGTGTGTCTTCAACGGTCAAATATCTGTTAATCGTGTTGCTTTCTATCCTTTGAGCCCATTTAAGTCACAGTCTTCCTCTGCGCCATTGTTTGTCTGTCTATATTCAAATATATTTTAGATATTCCTTCTTGGCTCATTTTCAATAAGTGTCCAAACCGAAAATGTTGTCTGCGTTCTATTCCATCCACTATGGTATCCGTCTTGTGTGTTATTCCCTGTACGCTCTCACTTGTTCTATGTTCCAAACGAGATATCCCTGATGCTCGTCTCAGAAAGTCCATTTCTACAGCTTTTCTCTTCTTCTGTTTCTTTTCAATAATCGTCCAGCACTTCGAACCATAGGTGGTAATTAGCTCATTAATGGCTTTATATATATAAAGCTTCGGTTTTAATCCGATTTTTGTGATTCTCGAAAGGCAGTTCAATTTCGATGTTGCTCTCTTGCCTGAGCAGAGACTGTTTCTCAAGCTATCTTCAGGCGTTCCATCTTTGTTACTTATAACCACTGCGGTCTTCTAAATGATTTCCCATTGTACTGCATTTATTTTTCCGGTTCTGCAAAGCGAGTCGTAGATATATTTTGAATAATGGCAGAGAAAAACAACAGCTTCTTTTTGTTTTAAACGAGTTAGAGATGATAGATCCTACCCTTACTTTTTCGTGCATATCTTCATATATGTTATATATACTTTTTATATGCACTATAAGACAAAAAAAGACATAGTGTGAAGGAATTATCCGAATGAGATGAGAATCGGTAGATGTGATATACATGTTACAGGCAAACAAATGATTGCTGTTTCAGAAAAATGTGATGATCCATTCAAGAGCAAAATCTTCACTAATTGGGCAGGTCAGTAAGGCGTTGGTCTACCTCTGCCCCATATGCAACTAGTTATTCGGCTTGGTATTGATTGGTTAAGTTGTTGGATGTCCTCCTGAGGGATATCGTGCCAGATTCTGTCCAACTGGTGCGTTAGATCGTCGAATTCCAGAACTGGTTGGAATGTCTCGTCTATAATGCTCCAAACGTTCGGAATTGGGAAGAGATCCCGGTTTGGCGAGCACGAAGACAAGCAGTAGAAATTCTTGTCGTGTGCGAGTGGGCATTATCTTGCTGAAATGTAAGCCCAGGATGCCTTGCCGCGAAGGACGACGAAACGGGGCGTGGAATATTGTCGACGTACCGCTGTGCTGTAAGGGGGCCACAGATAATAACCAAAGAGCTCTCTCTATGAAAGGAAATGGCACCCTAGATCACCACTCCTGGTTGTTGGACTGTATGGCGAGCGACAGTCTGGCTTGTATCCCATCGCTGTTCGGGGCGTTTCCAGACACGTCTTTGGTCTGGAATTTCATTGACTGGAAAAGAACAGTCTCCAGTGATGAGGCCCTCTTTGAGTTGAGCTACAGTGACCAGCAAAGACGTGTTTGGAAAATTATAAATAAAATTATAAAATTTCTTGTGGTACCTGATGTTGGGGACAAACACCACGCACTCTTGAAGAACAATGGATGTAACAACACACCCACCTTCTTCAGCCGAATAAATTTGCTATCACAGAACTTTATTTCTCGCGACTGCTCTTTGAAGTCTGACAACCAATAAATATTGGCCACGGCAAGATCGTTCTGGTACTTTGTGATTAAAAAAACGGTGAAAATGGCACTAATAGACAATCTAACCAACTTTGATGAAGATTTAAGTTTGGATAAAGCATGAAATCCGCCTGTTGTCATATTTGGTGCTGCATAAGAAATTGACTGTTGTTTCATTCAAGAATATACGAGGGTGGTTTGAAAAGTTCTCGGAACTGAATAGATAAAAAAGTACTTATATCACTAAAACTTTTTTTATTTTTCAGTGTAGTGTCCTTGTCGATTAATGTGCTTGGTCCAACAATGTTCCAGTGTCTTGATCCCATCTCGAAAATGAGTTTCCTCCAGGCCTGCAAAATAGTTGTCAACTATGGCTATCAATTCTTCGTTTGAAGTGAATCTTCGTCCGCCAAGAAAAATTTTCAGTTTTGGGAAGAGATGGAAGTCTGATGGAGCCATATCACGTGAATAAGGCGAGTGTGGCAACAATTCATACCTTAGTTCGTGTAATCTTGCCATGGCGACTGCACATGCGTGCGGGCGCGCGCCAAGAGTCGCGGCAGCCATCTTGGAGATATTTTTTTCATTTCTAATTCTCCAGTTAAAATGTGGTATACCCTTTCAGATGATATCTGGCAAGCGTGAGCAATTTCACGCACTTCAATCGGCGATCCTCCATGACCATTTTGTGCACTTTAGCAATGACTACTGGAGTAGTAACACATCTTGGCCGACCACTGAGCGGATCATCATCTAAGCTCTCCAGATCAAATTTAAATTCATTTGTCTACTTGATCCGCAGCTCGTGGTCTCGCGGTAGCGTTCTCGCTTCCCGAGCACGGGGTGTCGGGTTCAATTCCCGGCGGGTTCAGGAATTTTCACCTGCCACGAGATGACTGGGTGTTGTTGTGTCATCCTCATCATCATCGTTCATCCCCATTACGGTCGGAGGAAGGCAATGGCAAACCACCTCCTCTAGGACCTTGCCTAGCACGGCGGTGCGGGTCTCCCGCATCGACCCCCTACGCTCTGTCAAGGAGTATGGGACCTCATCATCATCATCAATGTCCACTTGAATACGAAGGAGCAAAGTCCTCCTGTGTATTCTGGAAATCGGCATAAATGTCCTTTGCTTTCATACATTTCTTTACGAAGTGCTTAATCACTGTTCGTATCTCGATTTTTTCCGTCTTCGCAAATCACGTCACCGCCACAGCTCTCTTCCAAGAGCACTGACGTGGCACGTATTTACAGGCACCAGTCCAATGAATATCACGTGAACAACTCGTTGCGCTAGCGCTGACCTCTCATGGTGATTCCAAGAACTTTTCAAATCACCCTCGTACTTGTCATTAATTTCAAATCAAAACTACTTCGTACCTTGCATACGGGCATTCAAATTACAGTTTGTATTAACTGAGCTCATCGCTCTCAGGCTGCTGTTATTGTACCATGAGATCATTGATTCATTGTATTGGTACTGCTAGGTTTTTAAGTTCTTTCAATGAGTAGTCGATAAGAATGTATTATTCGAGAAAGGAAACTTTAGATCTGGCCGTATGGGAAGATAACCTAATCACGTGACTAGTTGCAGTCGCGTTTTAGTTCCATGCAGTGCGCATTTTCCCTTGCAGTGAAAGCGAAGAAATTAATAGTGGAAAGTATCTTAGTATGTGTGACACTTTGCTTTTAATTTATAGACTATAAGAAAGAGAAAAGTATCGGTAGAGTAGATGACGATACGCGCCTGGAAAATGTTAAGAATTCATTGATGTTCAAGTTAAGAATATGGGGACACGATGCCCAGGGAAGAGGGATTCGAATATCCGCCAAAATGAACGGAAACAGATTGCTCACAATAATTATTGTAGTGACGATATGGTGAGTGCGCTATCAGGCTGACATTTCTGCGACACGATGAAGAATACGGGCCTATAACGAGACACCTCGAAAACTTTATTCGTACTGAAATGGACTTCCCCGTTGGCAAAGAAGTTAAAAAAATTATTTATCGTGTTCGATTTCAAAAAGGTTTTAGATTAAATAGTTATAAGTAAACAACAAAACATAGTTATGAAAAGTCCAAACTGCATCACATATTTTATGAAAGACCACACATTGAAATTCAAATGGCCAGTGATTAAAGATGTAGATTAGTGTACGTTGCAATATGAATAAATGTAAGAAAAGTCGCCGTGTGCGACAAAGTTTGCTCAAAAAATTACCACTAGCGATTTATTAATGAGATAAGTTTGACGTGTGAGAGCGCTTCACTTACAAGGACACCGATGCATCACATATTACCTCCGTCTCTCTCTTTCTCAGGTGTTACAAGTGAAAATATATAATTTTCGGCTTGCAATGACCTTGGTATTCCGGGGAAATTCAGCTTATTGTATATTGTACAGCATAGATACGTAGCTAAATTTGTGAACTACGAAAAAGTAAAATTCAGTGCAGCTTAACAATAAGATTCTCGAATTCTTTCGCGTAAAAAAAAAAAAAATAGCATTACTGTGCAGCCGATGTTTTGTTCACAACACACCCAAGTTAAAGAAGTCGATCATATCTTGAATTTTACGTACTGCTGGTCTCGCTTTCTGCTTTCCAGAGGTGTCTCATTGCTGTTGCTTCAATCTGATTTCACGCTCGCTTAATCCCCATCAGAAATCTGCAGCTAACTTTGTCTCTTTCGATATCACTCCCTTCTTGAGTAAGTTCTGTCTAACTGAATAAAAGAAACGATTTATTTTTCTCGCTCTTTTCTTCATTTATTTTACATCTTCCCATCTGTACTGCTGATAGAACTGAAGCGCTGAAATTTACAAAGGTGTTCTAGCGGCTTTCCTTCAGCTTGTTTAATACCATGGTTTTTGTGTTTACGAAGTTTATCTCAAGCCCTATCTTCTGCAGCCGGACTTGTTGCCCCTTAATGAACTCAACAGATATCTGATTCACTGTTCTCACGCAATTCCTGCATTTCGCGTACAGGCTCCTGACGTATCTTAAAGCCTGGCAAACTCCAATTTCCTCTATGGACTTCCACAATCTAGCTTTAAGGATCCCGTTGAATATCTGATTCAAGTCTAAAGAGGCAACATGGAATGTCTAAATGTTTTAATTAGCCATCCTAAGCATGAAGGTGTGATATTCGGTATCCCCGTTTGGGTGAACGCCACGCGGTTCATCTAATATTTGTCTTCTACCTTATTTCTCAATCTAAGATCCCTGAGTGGAAAATACCTGTTACCGAGAGTAGCGAAGTGCCTCTGTAGTTGTTGCATTCACGAATAACCCCTTTTTTAATTGTGGGAATGACTACAGTGACTTCCCAATCTCTGAGGATTTTCTGTAGCACGTATCCACCACAAATTTAAATAGTAGCTCTTCTATTAATGTCAGAATAAAGAATATTTAAAAACTGCTATCCTCCACGTATCATAAAATTATATTACACCAGTAGATGGACTTATCCTGGGTGGTCATCACACGTAAGTTACACTGTAGCTCGAGGTTTAAAGCACATACTCAGTTTTTCATTATATTTTTCAGTCACTTCAGATTGTAAATTTTGGTTTGTCTTGGGGTAACACATGTATAACACGATGCACCATGGAATTTCATCACAAAATCAAACAGGCCATTTAATGATGTATTTTTACGAGTTTCAGAACTTTAACAGTGGCAACTATTTATTTACAGCTCGTACAAAACAGATACGTGTTTCAAAGTTTTACTTACCTTCAAAGTAGTCTATGCTGTTAATTTTTGGAACACAACCTACGACCAGCTTAGAGACGGAAGTGATGACACTTTCTGCAGGACCTGACCATCATTTTACAGGACAATGCTCAAGCACGTACAGTGTAAGCTGTTACTGATATGTTTGACTGATGGGGCTGCTAAGTGCCACCCCTGACTTAAGCCTTCGTGAGTTCAACTCGATTTCTAAACTGAAGGAAACACTTCACGGCATTCGCTTCAGAACTGCTACAAATTCGTCTGGCAATAGACCCTGCCGCTCGAACTGTCAACACAACTGGCACTGCTAAGAGTATCCTACGACTTCCACATCGCTGGCCACAGCTTATACACAATGCTAGTGACTACTTTTAAGATCAGTAAAACTTTGAGACAAGTATCTATTTTGTACGAGCTGTAAATAAATAGTTGCCACAACTAAAGTCCCAAGCAAGCTAACCTGACAACACAGTTTTTAAATAAAGTAGCTTTGAAACAAATTACTACTTTATACTATAAATCAAATGTAATGCTGTCTCCGTATTCCACTAAATACTCCTGTATTTTTAGGAACAGTTAATACATATCTCGGTACTGAACCAACAAACATTGCCGGCCGCGGTGGTCTCGCGGTTCTAAGCGCTCAGTCCGGAACCGCGCGACTGCTACGGTCGCAGGTTCGAATCCTGCCTCGGGCATGGATCTGTGTGATGTCCTTAGGTTAGTTATGTTTAAGTAGTTCTAAGTTCTAGGGGACTGATGACCACAGATGTTAAGTCCCATAGTGCTCAGAGCCATTTGAACCAACAAACATTCGACCGGCAGTCAACACTAAGAGCTGGATCCCGAGCCCAACTCATCGTCAAAGCTTTGATGTTACCGCCGGCAATCTCAAACTTAGAGAAGACCTACAGCTGCATTGGCTCCTGTTTACCGCACGTGCACAGACTAAGCAGATTTCGGCCAACGAAGCGATTGATTGGCCTTCGTTGATCTAGTGTGTACCCGCCTTAATGAAATCGGTCACATTCCATGTGACGTACTGTAATGCGACGGAGTATAAATGCGTTGGTGGTATGGAAAGTGTTACACTATGAATATCTTGATCAAGCCCTACCAAAAGGATACTCTAGTATTTCCATGCTGTAGGACACGTTGATTTTAGTTTCAAACATACGCGAGCATGTTTTAAGTACATAAAAAAGTCATCCTCACGGATGAAGAATAGTGCAGATACGTGATGGCTATTGGGCGAGTTTAAGGTTACTGGAACTTTTCAGTTGGAGATCGGAACACAGCGTACCAAGAGGACATACGTGTGCAGCTTATTGCCGTCTTTCGGACTTGGAGACTGATTAAATCATTAGCACGAGGGATACTAGAGCATCATAACGGCAGATCAAATAGGAAGTTGTAGTGCAATGAATGCATGACGATTGTTGTCAGGATGGACTCGGGGCTACAATGCAGCAAGTACACTGCTTTGACAAAGTAATGGGATACCTTCTAATATCGTGCCGGACCTCCTTTTGCCCTGCGTAGGGCAGCAGCTCGACGTGTAATGGACTCGACAAGTCATTGGAAGTAGCCTGCAGAAATATTGAGCCATTCTGCCTCTATAACCGTCCATAATTGCCAAATTGTTGCCTGTGCAGAATTTTGTGAACGAACTGACCCCCGATTATATCGGATAAATCTTCGATCGGGTTCATGTTGGGAGATTTGGGTGGATAAATCATTCTCTCGAACTGTTCAGAATGTTCTTCATACCAATCGCGAACAACTGTGGCTCGGAGACATGACGCATGGCTATCCACAAAAATTCCATCTTTGTTTGGGAACGAAGTTAATGAATGGCGGCAAATGGTCTCTAAGTAGCTGAAAAAACCCATTTCCAGTCAATGATCCATGTAAACAAAGCCCACACCATTATGGAGCCACCACCAGATTGCATCTTGTGTACATGACTCCGTGGGGTCTGGGTCACAGTCGAACACTACGATCAGCTCTTATCAACTGAAATTGGGACTGATCTGATCGGGCCACGGTTTTCCATTCGTCTAAGGTCCAACCGATATGGTCACGAGCGCAGGAGAGGCGCGGCAGGCGATGTCGTGCTGTTACACTACTGACCATTAAAATTGCAGATGATAAGCGGGTATTCATTGGACAAATATATTATACTAGAACTAACATGTGATTAGATTTTCACGCAGTTTGGGTGCATAGATCCCGAGAAATCAGTACCTAGAACAACCACCTCTGGCCGTAATAACGGCCTTGATACGCCCGGGCATTTAGTCAAACAGAGCTTGGATGGTGTGTACAGGTACAGCTGCCCATGCAGCTTCAACACGATGCCACAGTTAATCAAGAGCAGTGACTGGCGTATTGTGACGAGCCAGTTGCTCGGCCACAATTGACCAGACGTTTTCAATTGGTGAGAGATCTGGAGAATGTGCTGGCCAGGGCAATAGTCGAACATTTGCTGTATCCAGAAAGACCCGTACAGGACCTGCAGCATGCGGTCGTGCATTATCCTGCTGAAATGTAGGGTTTCGCAGGGATCGAATGAATGGTAGAGCCACGGGTCGTAACACATCTGAAATGTAACGTCCACTGTTCAGAGTGCCGTCAGTGCGAACAGGAGGAGACCGAGACGTGTAACCAAGTACACCCCATACCATCACGCCAGGTGATACGCCAGTATGGCGATAACGAATACACGCTTCCAATGTGCTTCCACCGCGATGTCGCCAAACACGGATGCGACCATCATGATGCTGTAAACGGAACGTGGATCCATCCGAAAAAATAACGTTTTGCCATTCGTGCACTCAGGTTCGTCGTTGAGTACACCATCGCAAGCGCTCCTGTCTGTTATGCAGCGTCAAGGGTAACCGCAGTCACGGTCTCCGAGCTGATAGTCCATGCTGCTGCAAACGTCGTCGAACTGTTCGTGCAGATGCTTGTCGTCTTGCAAACGTCCCCATCTGTTGGCTCAAGGATCGAGACGTTGCTGCCCGATCCGTTACAGCCATGCGGATAAGATGCCTGTCATCTCGACTGCTAGTGTTACGAGGCCGTTGGGATCCAGCACGGCGTTCCGTATTACCCTCCTGAACCCACCGATTCCATATTCTGCTAACAGTCATTGGATCTCGACCAACGCGAGCAGCAATGTCGCGATACGATAAACCGCAATCGCGATAGGCTACAATCCGACCTTTATCAAAGTCGGAAATGTGATGGTACGCGTTTCTGCTCCTTACACGTGGCATCACAACAACGTTTCACCAGGCAACGCCGGTCTACTGCTGTTTGTGTATGAGAAATCGGTTGGAAACTTTCCTCATGTCAGCACGTTGTAGGTGTCGCCAACCTTGTGTGAATGCTCTGGAAAGCTAATCATTTGCATATCACAGCATCTTCTTCCTGTCGGTTAAATTTCGCGTCTGTAGCACGTCATCTTCATGGTGTAGCAACTTTAATGGCCAGTAGTGTAGATAATGCACTCGCATCGGTCGTCTGCTGCCATAGCGCATTAACGCGAAATTTCGCCGCACCGTCCTAACGGATATGTTTACACACGTTAATTTCTGCGGCTATTTCACGCAGTGTTGCTTGTCTGTAAGCACTGACAACCCTACGCAAACGCTACTGCTCTCCGTTGTTAAGTGAAGGCCGTCGACCACTGCGTTTTTCTGTGTGAGAGATAATGCCTGATGTATGGTATTCCCTGCATGCTCTTGACGCTGTGGAATCGGAATATTGAAATTTCGAACGATTTCCGAATTGAAACTTCCCATGCTTCAAGCTCCAGCTGCTATTTCGCGTTCAAATCTGTTAATTCCTGTCGTGCGCTCATAATCACTTTGGAAACTTTTTCACCTGTATCACCTAAGTGCAAATGACATGTCCGTTAATGCACTGCCCTTTCATACCCTGTCTACACAATACTACCGCCATCTATGTATATGCGTATCACTATGCCATGACTTTTGTTCAAAAAAAGTGGTGCAAATGGCTCTGAGCACTATGGGACTTAACTTCTGTCCCCTAGAACTTAGAACTACTTAAACCTAACTAACCTAATGACATCACACACATCCATGCCCGAGGCAGGATTCGAATCTGCGACCGTAGTGGTCACGCGGTTCCAGACTGTAGCGCCTAGAACCACTCGGCCACCCCGGCCGGCCCACGACTTTTGTTACCTCAGTGTATAGTAGGCACGGGTCTTCCTGGAAAGACTGCGTTTCGATCAAATCGGAAGATTGTTCGGCTGGCTCTGACGGATAGACAGATAACAGCAGAAATCCGGACAGAGGTTACGAACCGTGGGAAACTGATTCCTGGAAGCTGCGTTGAGATCTTGTGTTTCCGTGCATCGTTTACCGCTGAAGCCATATCGCGGTCAGCAGAAACTTGACTGGTGTGGAGCCAAAGCCAACTGGGACATTGAGAGGCACTCTGTGGTGGTCAGCAGTCTGGCTTCTGTTTGTCAGGGTTAGACCGACGCCACCATTTCGTAGACGACCTGACGGAAGGTCGCTGCAACCAGCGATTCTCGAGACACGTACGTCTCTAACTCTTGGAACCACGGTGAAGAGAAGTATTCGACAAGGCAACATATATGATTTCGTAATTGTTAAAGGGGGTCAGAACGCGCGCCAGAACGTGCGAGGATGATAAACTTTGTTGTCTTAACTTCATGACCAGTTACCAAATGGCATACTCCAGCAGGATAATGAGAGGCTCCCCATACTGCAGTCCACTCCACAAACGCCACGAGGAATCTGCTGATCCAGGACTGCACTTCCTGGGCCAATTATTTGTCACCCATAGGGCATGTCTGAAATGCGAATGAAAGACGTATACTTTCATACCCGCCTTCATGAACAACGAATTAACCATTTAATACCCATTGCTATGTGACGAAAATCTACACAAAGTTTGATAACTGTAGCACTGGTGCCTTACCAAGTTGTTAACACCGGTTCCCACTCGACCACCGAAGTTAAGCAATACATGAAATGTATTCGTATTTGCGAATGGTGGACAGCCATCAGCTGTATAACGGAATGACGACAATGACAGTCTGTGCCGGATCGAGACGCGAATCCGAATTTCCTGCTTATTGCGAGCGGTCGGCTCACCATTAGGCGATCCGACCACGCCCCACGGCCGGACCCAAACTTGCATATGTCGTCAAAATTTAACCGACAGGAAGAAGATGCTGTCATATGCAAATGATTAGCTTTTCAGAGCATTCACACAAGGTTGGCGACACCTACAACGTGAGGAAAGTTTCCAACCGATTTCTCATACACAAACAGCAGTAGACCGGCGTTGCCTGGTGAAACGTTGTTGTGATGCCTCATGTAAGGAGGAGAAATGCGTACCATCACGTTTCCGATTTTGATAAAGGTCGGATTGTAGCCTATCGCGATTGAGGTTTACCGTATCGCGGCATTGCTGCTCGCGTTGGTCGAGATCCAATGACTGTTTGCAGAATATGGAATCGGTGGGTTCAGGAGGGTGATACGGAACGCCGTGCTGGATCCCAGCGGCCTCGAATCACTAGCATGGCTGTAACGGATCGTGCAGCCACGTCTCGATCCCTGAGTCAACAAATGGGGACGTTTGCAAGACAACAACCATCTGCACGAACAGTTCGACGACGTTTGCAGCAGCATGGACTATCAGCTCGGAGACCGTGGCTGCGGTTACTCTTGACGCTGCATCACAGACAGGAGCGCTTGCGATGGTGTACTCAACGACGAACCTGGGTGCACGAATGGCAAAACGTCGTTTTTTCGGATGAATCCAGGTTCTGTTTACAGCATCATGATGGTCGCATCCGTGTTTGGCGACATCGCGGTGAACGCACATTAGAAGTGTGTATTCGTCATCGCCATACTGGCGTATCACCCGGCGTGATGGTATGGGGTGCCATTGGTTACACGTCTCGGTCACCTCTTGTTCGCGTTGACGGAACTTTGAACAGTGGACGTTACATTTCAGATGTGTTACGACCCGTGGCTCTACCCTTCATTCGATCCCTGCGAAATCCTACATTTCAGCAGGATAATGTTCGACCGCATGTTGCAGGCCCTGTACGGAACTTTCTGGATACAGAAAATGTTCGACTGTTGCCCTGGCCAGCGCAGTCTCTAGATCTCTCACCAATTGAAAATGTCTGATCAATGGTGGCCGAACAACTGGCTCTTCACAATACGCCAGTTACTACCCTTGATGAACTGTGGTATCGCGTTGAAGCTGCATGGGCACCTGTACCTGTACACGCTATCCAATCTCTGTTTGACTCAATGCCCAGGCGTATTAAGGCCGCTATTACGGCCAGAGGTGCTTGTTCTGAGTACTGATTTCTCAGGATCTATGCACCCAAATTGCGTAAAATGTAATCATGTGTCAGTTCTAGTATAATATATTTGTCCAATGAATACCCGTTTATCATCTGCATTTCTTCTCTGTGTAGCAATTTTAATGGCCAGTAGCGTAAATATCTAGGTATTACAATTACAAACAACGTCAATTGGAAGGAACACATAGAAAATGTGTGGGGAAGGCTAACCAAAGACTGCGTTTTATTGGCAGGACACTTCGAAAATGTAACAGACCTACTAAGGAGACTGCCTATACTACGCTTGTTCGTCCTCTTTTAGATTACAGCTGCGCGGTGTGGGATCCTTAACAGATAGGACTGACGGAGTGCATCGAAAAAGTTCAAAGAAGGGCAGCACGTTTTGTATCATCGCGAAATATGGGAGTGAGTGTCACAGAAATGATACAGGATTTGGGCTGGACATCATTAAAAGAAAGGCGTTTTTCGTTGCGATGGAATCTTCTCACGAAATTCCAATCACCAACTTTCTCCTCCGAATGCGAAAATATTTTGTTGACACCGACCTACATAGGGAGGAACGATCACCACGATAAAATAACAGAAGTCAGAGCTCGTACGGAAAGATATAGCTGTTGATTATTTCCGCGCGATATACGAGATTGGAATAATAGAGAATTGAGAAGGTGGTTCGATGAACCCTCTGGCAGACGCTTAAATGTGATTTGCAGAGTATCCATGTACATGCAGACATGTCCGATGGAAGTTGCATCGTACTTTGGAATAACACAGGCACTGCAATGTCATATTTATCCTCCGACACCGGGCAAGCGGCTTTCAGCTAAAATGTCTCCCCATACGGAAATATACATATTGGATGTACGAGTGCATGCTGTAGACGCTTTGGAACTCTGGGTAGAGCCGTGAGTCGTGCATGGATAGCCAAATGGTAAGGCAGCCGCTCGTGATCAGCAGGAAATCTAGGTTCGAGTCCCGGTCCGGTACAAATTTTCATTGTCGTCATTCCATTCTACACCTGAAGGTCCTCCATATTCGCAACTGCGAGTACATTTAACCCTTAACTCACGAGGTGTGGTGTCTCAGAGAGCGCAAAAAGTTTCGAACTCGCTCTCCAAGGCCAGTTGTGGTGGAATGCTTCTATATTCCCCCTACCCTCTTTAAATTGCCAATCCTACGATGTTTTGTTGTCAGTTGCGTTATCGCCTTCTGTGTTTATTGTTGATACGTGTTACTGATACGTGTTGGAGTCTCCTAGACCGAGCCTTGTGAACTACCTACCTGTTGTCTTCAGTACGGTACCGTATAGCTCACAATGTGTTTGCACGAATGTGTTATTTTTAACTTTACCGAGTTTGATGAAATTGTTAGTCGGTCTATGGAGGAAGGTGTCAGTGATATAGATCAAGAAATAAACGAAAAAGGCGACGATTTTACATTAGCCAGTGATCACAGTTCTGTTATCGAAAAGAGTATCATTCAGAGGAAGAACTTCAGGAAAGCTGTGACGGAGATCCGTCTGTTTCTTCAATGAAGTACTTAAATTGTCTGTTAAAATCGAATGTGTTCTGAGTTATCATAAAAAATTTAGTTCCCAACAATGAATGTCAATTTGACAGACTTTCTCTTTGTAATTATCGGGTGGAATTTCTATGCGCAAATTTAAACCTTGGAATTTAGTTTTATTTGGGAATTTATTTGCTACAGAGATTGTATAATTTTTCAGAATGTAAAATTCAACAGTTTATTTATGTGTACTATTTAAAAGAACCACACAAAATTATGTGCTTTTGTGTGATAAATAGAAAATGCTGCAGGCTTTGTTTAGTGCAATAAAACAAACTAGAAGCATTTAAACAACAATTAAATAACTGTAAAAATTAATGTTATATAGCATAAATTAAAAATTTCAAATGATTTTTGCCTTAAATCTCGGTTTAAACATGGGGGGGGGGGGGGGGGGGCAGAGACCCCAACTCGTGGTATACGTTACAGAAAAATCGCCTCGCGAGTTAAGGGTTAATGTATATATTTTTGGGTCTGGCCGTGAGTCTTGCACGGATAGCCTAAGGGTAAGGCGACCGCTCGTGATAAGTGGGAGATCCTGGTTCGAGTCCCGGCACATATTTTCGTTGTCGTCAATCCATTATACTGCTGGTGGTTGTCCATATTCGCAATTGCGAATCCATTTCATGTACTTCCTAGCGACTGTAGTCACCTCAGCGCATGTTCCTTCGGACATATATGCACGTTAGAAGGGTCATTGCATCGTGTTTCAGAACAACACAGGTACTGCAATATCGAAATTAAGCAGCGTTGGGCCCAGCTAATATTTGGATGGGTGACCGACCGAGGAAAACCGGGTGCTATTGGTTTTAAGGACACGCAAGTTGCCGAAGTGGCGTCCAATTGAAAGACTTACACCGAGCCGTGGTGCCACACGACATTTCTTTTTTGTATCTCGGTCACATCCTTGCCTATTTTAATTGTTCATTTTAACTGGGAAGTGACAAAATACACGCTGAGATAATCGGTTGACTTGAAATGGAGAAGGGAATGGTCAGTGCTAGAAACTCGTTCATTTAATACGTCATCTGATTTCTAGTCACACGCTTCCGTAATTTCTTTCTCGAGACGAGCATAAAATGTTCTTTCTAAATACATTAACCGAGTCCTTGGTTATTGCCATGAATTCTGAGTACAATTGGCCTTGGAGAGCGCCAACTTACACCATCGGCGGATGTGCTATATACGTCCATCTAGTTCTACTAGTTCTCACATAAAAGATCAATTTATTAGCTTTTTAATTTTCATATTAAGATAATTTTAGATGTCTTCTTCCCGTGTTGCAGCCGGCCGATGGTGGCCGAGCGGTTCTAGGCGCTTCAGTCTGGAACCGCGCGACCGCTACGGTCGCAGGTTCGAATCCTGCCTCGGGCATGGATGTGTGTGATGTACTTAGGTTAGTTAGGTTTAAGTAGTTCTAAGTTCTAGTGGACTGATGACCTCAGATGTTAAGTCCCATAGTGCTCAGAGCCATTTGAACCCTTGATGCATAATTTGGTTACTACTGTAACTAAGGTTTCCATACGTCCGGGTTTCACTGGATTTGTCCTAGTTTTGAGGACATCTGGGGTCATGTTGGAGGTTTTTATACGATTGCCTGGGGTAAAATCGGACCTTTTTATATGGAGATATTAGGTTGATTGGAAATAGATTTTAATAAAATCTTGGGTAAATTCTCTGAATTAAGACTGGCGCGTATTTAGTTTCTTTCATTTTGTATTAAAAAGAAAAACCTTGTCGCCGACAGACTGTATGTTTCCGGTATAATAACCCGATTTGACCGAAATGTCGGAGTTTCGGAAGTCTTTGCCCGGGGTCACCAGTTTAAATGATAGCAGGCTTAACTGTAACTAGCCGCCTGTGTGTCTAAAATTTAAACGTGTAAGCCAACTCTGAAATTTATGGGTAGTAGTGTCTTGCTTCTGAATAACAAACGCTTTTCCCGAGCATCATCCCATAAATAGAAGACGAAACTACTAGTATAATATGTACCCTTCATTATAGATCGTACGTTGGCTTTCAGAACGCAAATGGAAACGTAAGGGAGAAATATCCAGAAAGATAGTAGAAGGACATAAAACAAAGCAGCCATTGCTAACAGCCAAGTAAATTTAAAAATATATAATGTCGAAAGTTATAAGTACACACTACGGTAATACCAACTAAAAGAACGCAATGTGTTGTGTTGCATTGACCCGTAACTACCTTAAATTCCCCGGGTCGGCCTTCTGCGCAGCAAAGTATCTAGAGTCACAGATACTCCGTTCCGTAAGTCATACAACCAGACTCAAAATTATTTATTTTCTATGCTATTTGATGCTACTATATTTGCATATAGTGTTTAATAAAGATTACTTGGTTATATACACATAAGGACGACTATTATTTGACTGTCCCGTAAGTAACACTGAATTAGTCTTGCATGCGACTTTAGTAGTCAAGCGAAATCGAATAATTGTCAAACACTTAAAAGCGTATGTGTTGTGAGTAGGAGGCGCACTGGATGTCAGTCTGGTGTGTAGTGGTGGTGTACCTCGGAATGAAATTGTAACAGACGTAATCGAAAGTTTGTCTCTCGTGAGTTATTGCTGTAAATTAACAGAATGCTGGTGCGTGACAGGATTTTTCGTGTTCTGATATTTCTAAAATTGTGTTGTTTAGTATGTTGCTATAAATCGGACATTATGATCACTGATGAGGGTATTGTTACGCGCGATCAAAATTCAATATTGAAAGTTAATAGAAGCAATGGAATTTCACGAAATGTGGATAATTTGCTGGAAGAGTGTGAAGACTACTGGGTTTGCTTTACATATAGGATGTTAAATAACATAAGCGATATAATGAAGACAAATAATTTTCATTTGACAGAAAGTATTTCATTAAATCGTATACCGGTACACAGAAACAAAATGGAGAATGAAATTATGTCTGTTTACGACGAACAGAAAAAGTTAATAGCAAGTGCAGGTAAAGGCTATGGACAGCTGACGGCGGCCCTTATAAACAGTACACTAAAACTTTTTAGAACACATTTCTTAACGTGGAACGTACTACCTGGAGTGAGTCTTAGGGTTTACCGAAACCTGGAACATGATGGTGCTTGGGACGCTGCAGTGGAACTTCAAGAAAGCAAACAAGGTAAATTTTATTGCCACACAAAGAGCTTTATTTTTGTGGAAATCAGGACTTGATCGATAGCCTTTTTAGTCCAAAAGATGTTGACACAAATTCACATCTTATTTTGGTTTTCTTCGTGTAGGATTATTTCTCTAAACGTTTGCAATTTTTTTAGTATTCTATGTGCCGTGTGTTGTCAGTGTTCACAGTGACCTTTCTGTAATTTCACTGGCAAATGTTTTTCAAAAATGGTTAATAAATAGCAAAGTTTCCATATGGTGGCAGAGAGCTGCCCTATTTCTGTTGATAAACATGATTGGACAAAGTGAGTATATCTTATGGTCGTCTTTGTCCTGTTTATTATTATAGAGGTTTTATTTATATTTACTTATTTATCCATCCATCCTTCCTGTGGTAGTGATACTGAATACATCAAGGCATACTTGGATGTATTAAAAAGTATTTCGTAGGAACATTTTTAAAAAACGTAGATCCCCAGGCATTTGGAAAAGAGATGTTTTTACATTGACTTTGCAGAAGAATCTCGTGTTCAAAAATTCTGTATAATTGTATCTAAGAACTCATTTATACTGTATTAACTGGCTGAGACCAGATGACATCTTAGTTTTTGTTTGAAGGCAGACAGTGTTTTCAAGTTCTTCATACTGCTTGGAAGTTTCTTATAAAATATACATCCGTCTATTTTAGGTTTTTGTCACACAGCTTAAGTGTGTCTATGTACATGCAGCAGTTTTCTTTGCATTGAGTGCTATAATTATGTATATTTGTTAATCATAGCTGTGCGGTTTATTTTTAAGAACATAATAGCAGTGTCAGTATGTGTAATTCGTTGAATTCATTTCTGCAGGACTGCTTTGGTGACAGCTTTGCAATGTATCTAATCACTTTCTTTTGCAGTTTAAGTACTCTCCCTGTGTGTACACTAGCTGCACTGCCCCACACAGGTGTACAATAAGATACATGCAGATAAATTAGACCACAATACAGTTTTAGTAGCAGATAAATTAGACTACAATACAGTTTTAGTAAAGTGCCCTGATCAACAATCTGAGAAATATAGTTGTGCTAATTTTTTAGCATAATTTATCTATAAGTGTTTCTCGTGTAAGGAAACTCCCCATCATCAATCCTAGAAACTTCTGGAATACTTGAGTCCCCAAGCTTGATATCAAGATCTATTTTGACTTCCTTATTTGCTTGTATTCTAATGAAAGTTGTTTCACTTCCGTTCGAAAAAAGCTTCATCCCTCAAAATATTTGTATGCTCTATCCATCTTTAAATATGCCCTCATTAAGAGCCTTTCCAGATTTACTGGGGACTAGTAGAGGTGTCATCAGCATGTGATCACTGTTTCATTTACAGCTTCTGGCATGTCACTTACATATAGAATAAATAGTAGTGATCCCAATACCAAACCTTGCAATGTCTCATGTTTTACCTTTTTGAACGTTGAAAACAAATTTACCCACCTGTTGCTCACTTTATATTTTATTTCTACACATTTTTGCCTATTTTTAATAAATGTCTCTATAATACTGTTCGCTCTGGCTCTTATACCATACAGGTTTAATTTTTCTAACGGGACTATGTGACACACACAATCAAAAGCCTTTGATAGTTCTAGGAATAGACTACAAACTTGTTCCTGTTTTTCCAATACCGCGACTACATATACTGTGAAGTCTGCAGCTCCTGTCTTTGTAGATCGACCTTTTCTGAAACGGTGCTGTGCCCTATTTGTTATATTATGTTTCTCTATGAAATTTACTGTCCTATCCTTTATGGTTATTTTTACAAATTTAGACAGTTCAGAAGTGATAATGATATATCTTTAGTTACAAAGGTGCCCTTTATCTCCCCCTTTTCATGTACGGATTACTTTACATTTCTTTAAGCAATTTGGAAATATTCCTTCCTGCAGTATTAAATGTATAAGGAATTTGACAGGTTTTGCTAGGTATTTGGAACTATAGTCAATTATTTTGGGAGACATGCTATCTAATCCAACAGAATTTCTTTTAAAGTATTTAGTTATACCTATGACTGTTTCATATTGCACTGGCCTGTTGTTTGACAAGTCTGTTTACAGTAGAAGGATGTAGCATGTCATCTGAAATGCTTACATCTCCATATTATGCAGCTAGTCATTCTTGGCCTAGTTCTTTAAAACCTTCACCAGAAATAGAAACAAAAGGTCTCATATGTTTGACACATACTGCAGCACATTTTACTTTTATAATATTTTTTATTACTGTCGGTATTCCTTAAGGTATTCTGCTCAGAGATACAGCCCTCCAAAGATGACACTGTGCATATCATTTTGAAGGTGCGAATTTTGGAAAAAAATTTAAAATGCAGTATCTCTAGAACAGTTCTAGATATTTTGTTGGCTACTTTTATTTGAAAGATAATTGCTTAATAATTACAAAGAAATCCTCCATTGGACTTACCTGTCATAGTTCTTTTACTATACCATTCTGAACTTTTTTATACTTTATGCAAAAAAAAATTTCAAAAATGCAAATCCATAATTCTCCCCACCACCTGTCGATTGGTATTGTATAGTTCTACATTCCCTGAAAAGGAGAGCTTCCACTTTTAGGTTGAGGAGGTTTCATAAACAATTGAAATTTTTTCCATACATAAAACCTGTTTTATCATCACATAACAGGCTAATAAAGATCAAAACCTACCCTTATTTAACATAATTTTAGTTTTGGAAGATGACTAAGAGATACGTTTTTCAAGCATTTTAAATGGTTCCAAAATGTATGTGAAAGGTCCAAAGACTTAAAGGTTTCAATTTATAAAACTTCTGTGCACTCTGTTTTGTATTGAAATTAGCCAGTCAAGGAACTAAAAATGTGTTCAATTGCTTCAGTGTCTTCCTTTGATATAGAGTGATGTCTTCCTGTTGAACCAATAGGAACTGGAGCACTTCACAATCTTCAAAACATTGTGAAAAGGAACTGAGCACTGATGGTGTTGTTGCAGTCCTTCAGCTGGAAACCTATATCCATCAGCTGGACCATGTGGTAGCATAAATTTCACTATAGTTTCGAATAACTTCTAACTGGTGTCTCTAATCTCTGCAATCCACCAGTCAGTCGTACACACATGCCACAAACATCCCCCTTCTCACTCAGGTTGTGAATCTGAATATTATCCTGCTGTTTCTGAGGTATTCGCTGAACGAACGAAATTTCTTCTTTCTTGTTCTTTAAAGTGCGTGCAATATGAGTTTGCCCATCACTTAGAGTCCAAAAATGTGTCTTCTGAATTTCATTCACAGAAGTAGTTTGTTTGGACCATTCTTCTTTTTTTTCTGCTCACAGAATTCTTCTATTTTGTCTTAGGACAAAAGAATGAGGGCTGTGGATGTGTGAGATTTCAAGACACTTGTAAAATCCTCAGCATTCTGAATCACAGCTGTATTTGGTCTGGAAAGATTTTTTTTGTTAGCATGGTGCTTCAGCAGGCCTCCTACACCAACCCAAGGCCCCTCCTCGTGACCAGTAGCACTGTATACCCAGTCAGTTGGCACAAGCGACTTACTCAATTCCAACAGCTGGTAACGATTTTTAAAGTGACTAGGAACACCATCAGAAATAATTACCTTCTCTGCCCATGTTTGCAGTTGAAGGATTTTGTGTATTGCTAGCAAAGCATGTGCTGAGTCATGTCCTGTGTCATCACTTATAACTACAACAATTGTGGTCTTGTTCTGAAAATCTATCACTCCTGTAAAAATTGAAACCTGGTCATTACTCCAGTGATACCCTCGTACTTCGTGTGGGAGAATTACAGACCAGTTCTCAGCAAAATCACAGGGAAGCACTAAACACAGTTCTTCAGCATGTACACACCCTTTCACTTCTGCAATGTGTTTTGTTGCAATTTCTTCAGGTGTTGATGTGTTCTGCTTTCACTGACCATTTACCAAGTTTATCAGTGAAACTGTCAAAAGCAATAATTTTCATAATTAGCTTATTTTCCTCCCATGTCACATGTGTAATTTCTGCTGAGTTATCTGCTATCTGTTCCAGGCCAAGTGTCTGTAAAGACAGTCCTCCCTTTCCAGGGTAGTCATCACATTCTTGAAATAAACAAGTTTCTCCTTTATGTCACAGACGACTAATAACTTCACACGCCCGACCAAGGTGTCATATGTCACATGCTCCAGTAAGTTGTTTAAAGTTACCACACAACGTTCAAAATTCGTGCAGTACAGACATGAACAGACATCTCTAGGTGGGTGTGGAACTACCCACTTAGGTTGTAATGCATAAAATTTTAATCTTTGAATATGTGAAGTTGTATAGTTGCTCCTATAAATTGCAAAAGTTTCTTTGATACTGTGTCATGTACCTCTTCACTTTCACAACTTTTTGACCTTAAACTGTTACACGTGTAGTCTTTTTTTGTTGGTACTCTGATGGGAACAGCTCCATTTATCTTCAACATAAAGTGACTGCACTATTTGAACTTGAGCTGCTTCTACAGGATGGCCATAATATTGATCTGGTCTTCCAGAGACTCCTTTTACAGACCTCTAATTTCTTTATTTGTCTACCATGTACTTTGATACTGATGGAACATGGTTCAAAATTGTTTTCTTTGAAAATGTCTATGGAATAATAGTTAAAACTTGCACCTTTTCACTGTAGGATGCACAATATTCAACAGCTGAATTAATATTTGTGAAAAATTCCTGGCAAGAGGTGCAAGAGTGCTTTGGTCAATTTTCTCCTGAAGATGGGATTTATACTTCGAAAAGTGTGGTCAGTTTTGCTGTAGTGTATTCATCCATAGCTTCAGTAATTTGTCTGTGCTTTCTTGAGGCATAGAGCTTATGACTCGGTTTCACTGACCACGGTTTCTTAACAGGACTGACACCTACCTCTATAGTTGACAGATTCAGGGTATTTAATTCTTCCTCTATTGATGCAAAAGCTGCATCATCTGCACCATGGGAGGCTTCACCTTATTCAGATACTATCATTTTTGTTGTTCTGTCAAATCATTTAGAACACAGTCATCACTGGAAATATCTCCACTTTGAAACAGAGTCTTCAAATTAGAAGACTTATTCCCAACCTGAACAAAGCCTGTTTTTTGTCTATCACTCTTTTATGGATATGCAAATAGTCAGCACAATTCGCTCTCCTGTGGCCCCAGTCAGAAGACATTTCAAACAGTCCTTTTCACAAAACACATTGCAACTGTGTCAACTGGCAAATTCCTCACAAAAACACAAAACGCACTGGATGGTCTCAGATTTCTTACAAGGGAACCTCCCCATCGCACCCCCCCCTCAGATTTAGTTACAAGTTGGCACAGTGGATAGGCCTTGAAAAACTGAACACAGATCAATCGAGAAAACAGGAAGAAGTTGTGTGGAACTATGAAAAAATAAGCAAAATATACAAACTGTGAGTAGCCTATGTGTAAGATAGGCAACATAAAGGATAGTGTGAGCTAAGGAGCACTGTGGTCCCGTTGTTAGCGTGAGCAGCTGTGCAACGAGAGGTCCTTGGTTCAAGTCTTCCCTCGAGTGAAAAGTTTACTTTCTTTATTTTCACATAGTTATGATCTGTCCATTCGTTCATTGACGTCTCTGTTCACTGTAATAAGTTTAGTGTCTGTGTTTTGCGACCGCACCGCAAAACCATGCGATTAGTAGACGAAAGGACGTGCCTCTCCAATGGGAACCGAAAACATTTCATTGCAAGGTCATAGGTCAACCGATTCCTCACAGGAAAACACGTCTGATATATTCTATATGCCACTGGTGATGGCATGTGTGTCACATGACAGGAATATGTTGTCGACCCACCTAACTTGTACACTTGGTGAATGGGTAAAAAGATTCTTCTACCTTGCCCAATTTAGGTTTTCTTGTGGATGTGATAATCACTCCCAAAAAAGTGATGAAAACATAAGAGTTTGTCACGTAAACGGAAAATAAAGAAAGTAAACTTTTCACTCGAGGGAAGACTTGAACCAAGGACCTCTCGTTCCACAGCTGCTCACGCTAACCACAGGACCATGGCACTCCTGAGCTCACACTCTCCTTGATGTTACCTATGTTGTCCATGGACTACTTAGTTTGTGTATTTTGCTTATGAACAACCATAACAAAGAAACTGACAAGAAACTACAACAAAGTGTAAGAAATATCTGCAACAATGAAAGTGAAATGAAATAACTGCAACAAAGACAATAAAAATAAACATTGTAACAAATAAATTATTAAGAAACTACTTCAGTGAAGACATACATTACCCTTGAAAGTTAAAAATAATGATTTTTTTTTTTTTAATAAAACCTGTCCAACTTATAGGTGGAAGCTCTCCTTTACAGAGAGTATAGTACTACATGGTACTAATCACGAGGAAAAAAAACTTTTCTGGATTGGCATTTTTGAAAATCAATTTTTTTCTATAATTTTTAAGAAAAATTCAAAAGGTGACAGTAAATGAACTTTGACAGATATGTCCAAAAAGGGGATACCATTGTAATAAATCAATTATCTTTTAAATAAAAAAAGCATTTTCAAATTTTTCCCAAAATTCGCATCTTCAGAATGTTGCTCGCAGTGTCATCTTTGGAGGCCTGTATCTCAGGGCAAGAATTTTTTTTGGAGAAAACAAAAAAATACATGTTTCTTACTTACTACTGAATTTTAACATGTGCTAAATTGAATAACATCTGAGACTATGAAGGAACCCCCCCCCCCCCCTCCCCCTGCCTGAAGTGATATGGATTATGCCAGCAATTTATGCAGGATACGTACCCAGTAAAGTTAAGTCTTTTGTGTACAACCAACAGAAGTATATTCCATAGTTCACTTTTTAGACCCTCATATTTCTTCATTGTCTACACATCTCTCTGTGATAAGCTCTCAAGGGATTGTCAGTTTGTTGTAAATGTGACAATTTGTGCAATCTTCCTGAACAAATCAGTACACAGGTAGAAAAGTTAAGAAAAGAGAGACAATAGCAATGCCAGGTAACAATTACATCATTCATAAGTTCAACATAGAAAGTTAAAAATAAAAAATTATTATCTAAATTGTTGAATTTTGTTGTTGTTGTTGTTGCTGCTGCTGCTGCTGCTGCTGCTGCTGCTGCTGCTGTTGTTGTTGTTGCTGTTGTTGTTATCTTCAGTCTGAAGACTGATTTGATGCAGCTCTACTCTGTGCAAGCATCTTCATATTTGAATAACTACTGCAACATACATCCTTTTGAATCTACTTACTGTATTCATCTCTTGGTCTCCCTCTGATTTTTACCCCACATTTCTCTCTTAGTACTAAATTGGTGAGCCCATGATGTCTCAGAATTTGTACCGTCGACTGATCATTTAATATAGGCAGGCTGTGCCACAAATTCCTTTGCTCCCCAGTTCTATTCAGTATCTCATCATGGGTTACATGATCTACCCATCCAATCTCCAGAATTCTTCTGTAGCACCACATTTCAAAAGTTTCTGTTCTACTCTTGTCTAAACTGTTTATTGTCCATGTTTCACTTCCGTATATGGCTACATTCCATTCAAATGCTTTCAGAAAAGACTTCCAGACACTGAAATCTATATTCAGTGTTAACAAATTTCTCTTCTTGAGAAATGCTTTTCCTTTTACTGACAGTCTGCATTTTATATCCTCTCTACTTTGTCCCTCGTCAGTTATTTTGCTGCCCAAATAGCAAAACTCATCTACTACTGTGTATCTCGTTTCCTAATCTAATTCCTTCAGCACTCCCTGATTTAATTAGGCTTAATTCCATTATTCTTGTTTTGCTTTTGTTGGAGATAATCTTATATCCTCCTTTCAAGGAACTTACCATTCTGTTCAACTGCTCTTCTGAGTCCTTTGCTGTCTCTGACAGAATTGCAACGTCATTGGCAAAACTGAAAGTTTTTACTTCTTCTCACACAACTTTAATTCCTACTCCATATTTTTCTTGGGTTTCATTTACTGCTTGCTCAATATTCAGATTGAATAAAGTCAGGGATAGGCTACAACACTGTGTCACTCCCTTCCTTCTCAACCACTGCTTCCCTTTCATGCCCCTCGACTCTTATAATTGCCATCTAATTTCTGTACAAGTTGTAAATAGCGCATTCCTCCCAGTTATTTATCCATGCTACCATCAGGATTTCAAAGAGAGTATTCCAGTCACCATTGTCAAAATTCTTCTTCTTCTGTAAATTATTCTTAGTATTTTGCAACTTTGACTTACTACACTGATAGTTTGATAATATTCACAAATGTCAGCACCTGCTTTGGAATTGGAATTCTTTTATTCTTTTTGAAGTCCAGTGATATTTCACGTGTCTCATAAACCTTGCACACCATATAGAAGAGCTTTATCGTGGCGGGTTCTCCCAAGGCTATCAGTATTTCTGATGGAATGTCGTCAAATCCTTGGGCCTTGTTTCAACGTAGGTCTTTCAATGCCCTGTCAAATTCTTCTCAAAGTATCATATCTCCCACCTCATCTTCATGTATGTCCTCTTTCATTTCTATAATGTTGCCCTTAAGTACATCTCCCTTGTATGGACTCCTTCCACCTTCCACTTTTCAGGATTCCCATCAGTGCTTAGGACTGATTTTCCAAGTCTTGATATTCATACCACTGCTTCTCTTGCCTCCAAAGGCCTCTTTCATTTTGCTGTAGGCAGTACCTATCTTTCACAAAGTGAAACATGCTTCTTATACTTAATTGTCCTCTAGCAGCCATTCTTGCGTAGGCATTTTGCACTTAGTGTCAATCTCATTTTCTAGACATTTGTATTCCCTTTCACCTGCTTCATTTACTACATTTTTATGTTTTCTTCTTTCACCAATGAATTAAAAATCTGTGTTAGCTAAGTATTTCTACTAGGTCATGTCTTTTTACCAATTAGATCCTCTGCTGCCTTCTCTGGTTCATCTCTCGAAGCTACCTGTTCCTGTTCCACTGTATTTCTTTCCTCTGTTCTTGACAGTCATTGCCTAATGCTCCCTCTCAAACTCTGAACAACCTCTGGCCCTTTAAACTTATCCAGGCCCCATCCTTAGTTTCCTGCCATTATGCAATTTCTTTAGTTTTAATCTATAGTTAATAACCAATAAATTGTGTTCTGAATCAACATCTGCCACTGCAAATGTCTTAAAAGTTAAAATCTTTTTATGAAATCCCTGTCACACCATTGTATAAATCAGTCTGTCTTAAGGTTTCTTCCATGTGTACAACCTTCTTTCATGATTCTTAAACCAACTGTTAGCTCTACCAGGTGGCTTCCTCTTTCATTCCTTTCCACCACATCCATATTCTCTTCCTTTCCCTACTATTGAATTCCAGTCCCCCATCATTATTAAATTTTCATCTCCATTAACTGTATGAATAATTCCTTTGTCTCATCATACACTTCTTCAGTATCTTCATTTTTTGGAGCTAGTTGGCATATAAACTTGGACTGCTGTGGTGGGTGTGGATTCCGTGTCTATCTTGGTTACAGCAATGCATTCACTGTGCTGTTCATAGTGGCTTACCTGCATTCCTTCTTTGTTCATTGTTAAATCTACTACGCATTGGTATTTGATTTTGTATTTATAACTCTATATTTACCTGAACAGAAGTCTTGTTCCTCCTGCCACTGAACTTCACTAATTCCCACTATATCTAACTTTAACCTATCCATTTTCCTTTTTAAATCTTCTTACCTACCTGTCTGTTGTACGGATCTAAAACTCCACACTCCGATCTGTAGAATGCCAGTTTTGTTTCTCCTGATGATAACATCCTCCTGAGTAGTCACCAACCAGAGATCCAAATGGGGGCTATTCTACCCCTGAAATATTTTACCCAAGAGTATACTGTCAGTATTTAACCATACAGTAGAGCTAGATGCCCTCGGGGAAAAATTATGGCGGTAGTTTCCCATTGCTTTCAGCCGTCCGCAGTACCACCAAAGAAAGGCCATTTTGCTTTATGTTAAAAGGCCAGTTCAGTCAATAATCCAAACTGTTTCCCCCACAACTGCTGAAAAGGCTGCTGCTGTTCTTCAGGAAGCACACATTTGTGTGGCCTTTCAACAGGTACCCATCCGTTGTGGTTGTATCTACAGTACGGCTTATTGTATCATTGAGGCATGAAAGCCTCCCTACCAACAGCAAGATCAACAATTCAATCTTAAGTCATACATATATTTTATATTAAAGAAGAGTCTTTTCATTGTGTCTTAAGTATCTCATACAAACTGTAAAATGACCTTTCCAAAAGAAATTGCCTTAGTGGCTCCCTAAACTTGGACCAGTTATCAAGCATACGTTTATTATCTAGTGGGAGAGCATTCAAAACTCTTGGGCCAATGTACAGCACACCCTTGTCAGATTTTTGCGGTCATTGTGTAAATCGTGCTTTCACCTTGTATTGTGTCCGTGATAGGTACTACTACTTTTATACAACTCAGAATTTTTACTGACAAAACACGTAAGTGAAAACATGTATTGAGAAGTAGTAGTAAGAATTTTTTGTTTCGAGAAAAGGTTTCTACAACTAGCTCTACAGTGTACACAACACATTATCCTTATAACATGTTTCTGGTCCAAAAATATTTCCTTTCCTTGCAATTGGTTTTAACAAAAGATAATGTTGTATGTCGTTAAAGAATGGAAGTATCCATAGTATGCAGCCTTCACAGTGTTAAAGTTCCCACTCTGAGGTAATACGTATGGCAAAAGTTAATGACTTGAGTTTCTTGGGAAGGTTTATTATATGACGAGACCAGTTTATTGTGCAGTCTGTTGTAACACTTGGGAACTTCGTTGTTTCAACTCATTCTATTGTCTGTGTAGCACACTTAACTGTTCTCTCTTCCTGAGTTCAGGCAGTTGCAGTTAGTTTTTATTATAGTTTAACAAAAGTATGTTGACACTAAACCATTTACCAAATCAGTGAGATTGTCACATGTGCAACCATCAATCAAAATGTTTGTGTTGTAAAATTTGGCTATAGCTTTGTATATTGCTGCAGGTCATTTAAAAATACAAAGACCAATAAAGGACAAAGAATGGATCCTTGTGGCACTCCATATTTGATGCTTTTCCATTCTGATGAAACCAGACCATTACAAAAATTGTCTCTGCCATCTAATACTACTTTCTGCTCCCTACCTTTGAGAAGGTGACATTCTAGTTTGGATAGTAGTGTATAGGCCTACTCAAGGAGGAGGGGGTATTGTTTAAATCCATGGTGTGGTTAATCAGTGAACCATCATAAATAACTAACAGTGCAGCCTTTTACTCTGGTAGTTCAAAATAATGATATTTATATTCCTACATAGTGTTGGTTGAATCAGTGACTAACAACACAATCGGAAGAAATTATTTGGTTTAGTTGGTAGACAGTCTCCCCCCCCCCCCCCCCCCATTGGCTACAGGTTTCATTAGCTACTAACAAGGGAACCTCCCCATCGCTCCCCCCCTCAGATTTAGTTATAAGTTGGCACAGTGGATAGAACTTGAAAAACTGAACACAGATCAATCGAGAAAACAGGAAGAAGTTGTGTGGAACTATGAAAAAAATAAGCAAAATATACAAACTGAGTAGTCAATGCACAAGATAGGCAACATAAGGAATATTGTGACCTCAGGAGCGCCGTGGTCCCGTGGTTAGCGTGAGCAACTGCGGAACGAGAGGTCCTTGGTTCAAGTCTTCCCTCGAGTAAAAAATTTAATTTTTTATTTTCAGACCATTATCAAAGTTTGGGCACTCACGCATAATCAACTTCGCTCTCCAAAATTCCGGGACATGTTCAGATTTGCTTGGACATATGCAGGATTTGACGGTCTACACACGGAAAAATTTGAAAATGTTAAAAACATATGTTTTGACAGAGCACAGGAAAAACTGTGCGACTCTGAAACTGTTGCATTCATTTGTTGCAGTTTATGTGACGAACTATTATGTTTCACTCACTTTTTTGTGAGTGATTATCACATCCACAAGAAAAACTAAATCGGGCAAGGTAGAAAAATCTTTTTACCCATTCGCCAACTTTAAAAGTTAGGTGGGTCGACAACATATTCCTGTCATGTGATGCACATGCCGTCACCAGTGTCGTATAGAATATATCTGATGTGTTTTCCTGTGGAGGAATTGGTTGACCAATGACCTTGCGATCAAATGTTTTCGTTTCCATTGGAGAGGCACGTCCTTTCATCTACTAATCGCATGGTTTTGGGATGCAGTCGCAAAACACAGACACTAAACTTATTACAGTGAACAGAGACGTCAATGGACGAACGGACAGATCATAACTTTGCGAAAATAAAGAATGTAAAATGTTTCAGTCGAGGGAAGATTTGAACCAAGGACCTCTCGTCCCGCAGCTGCTTACGCTAACCACGGACCACGGCGCTCCTGAGCTCGCACTGTGCTTGATGTTGCATATCTTGCGCATGGACTACTCAGTTTTTATATTTTGCTTATTTTTTTCATAGTTCCACACAACTTCTTCCTGTTTTCTCGATTGATCTGTGTTCAGTTTTTCAAGGCCTATCCACTGTGCCAACTTATAACTAAATCTGAGGGGGGGGGGGGGTGCGATGGGGAGGTTTTCTTGTAAGTACAGGCCATCCTCTGGCTTGAAGTCGTCATGCTCCCTTCCGAAGCAGGTCTGTCATATAGCCTGTAGGCAAAATAAAGAATTGCAACTATAATCTGAAGCAAATAATTTTTCATAACGATATGGTTCATTAATTTCTGCTTTTTAAGCAAAATGTTATATTACTGTGCTTCATTGTGTGTAATTTGAGGAGAAAAAAATCTTCTTTGTAGTTTTAACCCTTTCAGACCTGGTGGTGACAATTGTGTTGATAAAGTTTGTTCACTAATATTTCGCTAACAAGAAATGTGAGGTGCATCCAAACTCACTTTGCACATTTGTGTATGTTTCTTTTAGCCATGCACCAGCTGCTGCTGCTCTCTTGTGAGCAGTCTATGAACCACAGAGCAAAATATGCTCTCTGGCGTTGTTTCACTGTGGGAAGCCATTACATGTTGACTTTATTGCTATAATAATCACGTTGTGAGTTTTGTTTATGAATGTTTTGTGTGGTTTCCTTCTTTTGGAATCATTAGACATTCTTTCAGTGGAATTTTCATTAATTTTAATGAGTTCATATTTGTGTTATGTATTAGGCAAGATTAATGTGCACATTTGTGTACAACAGGTCCTTAATGGTGTAAAATAGGAAAAAATAACCTAAAATGTGTGTCAGCTATATTTGCATGGCTATGGTAGTTATGTATGGCAATTTTTCCATTAATTTCAGTACCAGCAGCAAGAAAGGAGAATAACTGACCTGTACATATGATTTTATTTTATATTGCTGGCTTTTGACTTAGAAATACAGATTATCTTTCTGTGAGGAAAAATTGGTACTTGATTGTGGACATAATTGAAAATGGTGGCGTTTCTGACATTAGTTTGAGAGGAGATGAGGGTGACAGTGTACCACTTTTTGAAAGGCAAGCTCCACAAATCTGAAGATGAAGATGATGGAGAGGTGGTGGATGCTGAAATGAACTTTTTATACAATGAAAACAACCCAGAATTGAATAACCTGTGTGACAACATGATGGTGACACCTAAAGAATCCATAAAATGGAAATGCAAGCCACTAAGTACCATTGCAGAAACATACAACGCTCCAAATTTTGAAGAATCTCTCTTGTGTTCTCCAATGCAATACTTCAAAAGATATATACCAGATGATTTGTACACTAGCATGGCAGCACATACTCATATTTATGCATTACAACAAGGCAAATCCTCATTCAAGCAGACAACTCCTCAAGCACAAGAAATGTTATTTGGTTTGCATATATTGACTGGCACCTTGAAAATTCCCAGATTATGAATGTATTACCTGAATGTAATTGTGTTTTGGGAAAACATGTCACGAGACAGATTTTTAGAATTACGAACAAATTTACATTTGGTGAACAATCTGGAAAAGCCATCTGAAAATAAAGATAAATTTTACAAAGTCAGGCCAATTTACTCAGCCATTCAAAAATGCTGCAGTGAACTTCCTATAGAAGAGAATGTTTGTGTCAGTGAAGGAATTATTCCTTTCACCGGGAAGTTTTCTGCAAAGCAGTATATCAGGGGGGAAACCAAGTCCATGGGGGATCAAAGTCTTCATGTGAAAAGAGTGGAATAGTGTATTATTTCCTTTTGTATCAAGGTGCTACAACTGGACTAAATACAGCATACTGTAAAAAATTTGGATTAGGTCTTGCTGTTGGTTTAGAAATTTCTGTTCCACTCTCAAAAGGTTAAAGTCATAAATTATACTTTGACAACTTCTTTTTACCTTATCATCTGTTTCAAGTTGTGAAATCTCAAGGCATCAATGCAGCAGGTACTGCCCATCAAAACAGATCTGGAAAGAACTTGACTTTTTCAGATGATAAAACAGTAATGAAACAAACCAGAGGTTACTGAGAAGAAATCACTAGTACTGATGACATTACAATGTGTAAGTGGTTAGACTATAGGCCAGTTGTATTGTGTTCAAACTTTGTTGGTAAAGGCTCTGTGGATAAAGTTGAGTATTGGGACAAAAACACCATAAATATGTGAAAGTAAAAAGACCTGAAATAGTGAGAAGATATAATCATGCAATGGATGGTGTGGAACTATTTGATCAATTGATAAGCTACTACAGAGTTTTCATCAGATCTTGAAAATGGGCTTTCCGTGTGGTTTTTCAGTTGACTTTGCCATCATGCAAAGTTGGTTGGCATGCAGACAATACGCAGACAACCTATCTATCCAAAAGAAGAAGCAAATGGACCTTCTTTCCTTTCGTATCAGGGTAGCAGATGGATTGATACTGTGCCAGAAGAACATGACTGAAAAGAAGAGGGGGCATCTGTCTAATGAAGAACTGGCTTCAGACATGAGAGTCATACCAAAAAGAAGAGGAGAATTATGACCAGCTACAGAGATACAGTTTGATTCCATTGACCATTTGCCTTTGCATGATGTAGGAGCTCCAAGTCGCAGCATATTTCCAAAATGTACAGGGCGTTCTAGAATTCAGTGCAGAAAATGTAAAGTACATTTAGGTCTCCAACAGGACAGAAATTTTTTTTGCAGTTTCATGCGAAACTTTAAAATCAGTGTTTTGTCCATTGTTGTTTAAGTAAGAACTGTAATTTGGAATTATTTTTATTGTTTCTTCTGTTTTAAAGTGAAATAAAGAGTGGCATACTTGATCCATAGTGTTAACTTCCATAATGTATGACATGAAGCTTGATACCTGATGAACACAATTGTGTACATTAAATATCTAGAAAACTAGAGATCATATCAAATTTTTTCTTAGAAAAATGTTATCAGGAAACTGACCTGAATATAAAAATCATGTCAGATATTTCTGTAATAAGTAAGTAAAAAATCAGGTCTGAAAGGGTTAAAGCTTCCTTGTACATCTGAATATGTATTAGAGGCCAAAGTGCATATGTTATGGCAGCCTTAGTTGTAAAGGTCAAGCCAATCCTGGTAAGAGTTACTGTATGTAGTGCCAGCCCATCCCACCCTCCTCCCATTGTATTTTTCATAGTTCATGTGTGATGTATGTGTTGATAAACACCAAATTAGTTGTTGCAATGTATTATTTCATACAGTTTTTCTGAATTTACCTTGCAGTTTTAGTTTTTATAATGGAAAGTGAGTTAAATGTGGTGTTTATGTAGGCACATGGCCATGCTACAGATAACTTTGTTACAACAATCTTAGTTTCAGATTCACATTTGTTGGCTTCACCAGCTGACAATCAGATTTTTTCCTTCCAAGACAAGACTTTGGGCTGCACTACAGATCAGTGTGTCATCACCTGCAAGATTTCGGGGCAGGGTTTAAGAGTTGCTGTCACACTGTAGTCCAGTTTCTTATGTTTTCTCTGGTCATCACCAACTTTCTTGTTGGCTGGTTTATAAATGCTTCAGATGCAGTCTGTTCAGATACAGGTTGTGAAAATAAATTGCCATATACTGTTTTTCACAGAGAGACAAAACAAAATTTTGTGCCATTCCAAATTAGACAGAATACTGTAGGCATAATGCATCATTTGTACTGATAAAATTTTACAGGCACAGTGAAAAAGCACATTAGCATTAACATGATTTCAACAATTCTGTTCACTGTTTGAGTGATGCCCCTGTGCATTATGAAATTTATGTACAGAATCTTGTGTCCATTTGCTACACCGCAATTCTCCTGATCTAAAATATTGTGCAATTATAATAGCAAAGTGAAAATAGTAGTAATAAGGGAAGTGTCTGTGTCTGATTAGGGAAGTGTCTTTGTCTGATTGTAACAGTGCAGTGCAGGTTTGATTTTTATGTTCTTGGAAATTAATAATGAATACAGTGACACCTGAACAAAGCAATAAAAGATTTAGAAACTACGCAGTAAAAACATCATAAGTGAGAAAATTAAAGTAAAAAAGAGTGCATTTTTTTTGTTTTGGGATATAGCAGTTAGGATTTCAATTGATTGAAGTACCAAATGTGACAGAGCAACAATGGAAAATAGATACAGGAACTCATTTGTTGAAATTGGGAATTAAATTAGATGTTAATGGTCAGTTTCATGTTATCATTTCCAGGTTGTTATAACACAGCATAACACACTGCAGCTATGCGTAAGGACAAAATTGCAAACAAAGGATAAATCAAATTAACTGTAGGGCTCAAAGTTGTGCTGTTTCAATAAGTTCTTCATGAGCTTTCACAGTACCATTCATTGCTTACAACATTCTTGAATAGGACACAGCCTCCTGACAAATGGTTTCCTTCTCTGGCATAAAGAACCACCTGTTTGTGGTGCATGTGACAAGCTGATTACATTTTGTTACATTTTAATTGAGTGTGGTTTACGTAATGACAAGAGGGTGGAAGCCAGTTTATTAGCAGGACTACGCACACTTCTAAGTGATGGTGAGATGAATGTGGCACAATAATTTGTTTTGTCTGACCTGCTGCCTAAGCCGTTAAGGAGGCGATTTTAGTGTGTGTGTGTGTGTGTGTGTGTGTGTGTGTGTGTGTGTGTGTGTGTGTGTGTGTCAGGGATAGTTGGCTCATCCAGTCATTAATTATTCCAACCATCTGTTCTTGACTTGCTTCTCTGTGGCTTTTATGGTCTGGTACCAGTATTTTAATACGTTAAATGTATTTGCAATTGTGAATATGGACCACCATATGCTGTAGAATGGAATGACGCCAATAAAAATTTGTGCCAGACCGGGACTTGATCACGGATTTCACACTTATTATGAGCAGTTTCCTTACCATTTGGCTATCTGTGCATGACTGACAGTCGGACCCAAACTTCCACATGTCATCAACCATGCATCTATAACCTATACTCGTGCATCTATTATGTATATTCCCTTTCAGGTGAGACATTTTACTTGAGTCACTTGCCTGGTGTTGGTGAAAAAATGCGATATTGCAGTGCCTGTGTTATTCTGAATTATGATGCAAATTACCTGTGCATATGTATGCATGTCCAAGAGAATTTTGCATTGTAATTCAGAATGACACAGGCACTGTAATATGTTTTAATAGTCCATCTTTTGTCAGTTTTAACTTTTGTACATTAAGTGTGACTCTGTGCTGATGTGAGGAAGAGTTCAAGATGGCAAATATGATCCTGCTTAGCATTTTATCATGCCTGCATTTTTTGTATTTTTATTCTATTAATCTTGTGTGGTAATTGTAAGGCTGCTGATAACAAAGATGTTGATTGCCCAACAGCTATATCATTTATGACACACAGTTCATGCATCATTCTACAGACAGTATTGTGTGTGTTACAATTTATAGTGTTAATTTATTAACCTCTCCAGTGATGGATGTTCTCTTTCCACTGATACTCATTACCTATGTTAAATATCTGTCATGAGCTGTAGGGTTTGCCTGGCCAGCTGTAAGTTCCTACTTGACATTATACTTCTTTAGGATAGTATTATATTGTAGGTTGAGGGCACTTTAATATTCTTCATTGTCTCCAGGGGAATACTTCTTAATCTGAGCACACAATATCTGCAGTTCATGGTCTTGTGGTAGCATTCTCGCTTCCCGAGCACAGGGTCCCGGGTTCGATTCCAGGCAGTGTCAGAGATTTTCACCTGCCCAGAGGTGAATGGGTGTTTTTGAGTCATCTTCATCGTTATCATTCATCCCATTTACAATCGGAGCAAGGCAACGGCAAACCGCCTCCATTATGACCTTGCCTAGTACGGCGGTGCGGGTCTCCCACATCGTTCACCTATGCTCTGTCAAGAAGCATGGGACTTCATTTACATTTCCAGCCAAAGAAGAGATCTCTGGTATCATTCTCCTCCTCCTCCTCCTCTTCTTCTTCTTCTTCTTCTACTGCAGTTTGTCTCATTCCAAGCAGTTTCAATCCACCGAGCATGATCAGAATTTCTCCACATGGGCGTTGTATATTTTTCTGTGGTGAAACACAAAACCAGGAGTGTTGTGCATTAGAGTGTCTTATCAGTAAGTATAGTATTTTTTTTTTTCCTCATTGCTGACGTCTTAATCTGCTGTTAGATCAGTAAATACCACACTTGTGTGCTGATGTCTTACAAATCCACTCGTGGAAAAACTCAGCTGGATTTCAGACACCTGACCAGACATCTCTATGAGCAGAATCCATATTGCACCTGTTTAAACATAGTCATTGTCCACTAATGGCAGTCACTATACTGAAAAGTGCATGTGACCAATCATTGAATTTACATCAGTCGTAGGCAAAGCAGTTAGTGTACTACTGCACTGTGTATTGTATCTAAAAGTGTACAATTTGCCTTTATGATGTGTGTTAAATTGGTTAATCTAATGGTGCTTTCAAATGGTTTCCATAAACCATAATGGGAATATAAGCAGTGCACTATCAAGTGGCAATTGCTTGCTTGACTGACAAATCTGTTGAAGTTGGTCAATAGCACTTTCTAGTGAAATTTCAACCACTAGTAGACAGTGAGTAGTTTATAGGGGCTGTGGGCTTATACAATACGAAACTTTTTAGGAGAGCTGAACCAGTACACTTGGCAGGCATGCTTAAGGCCCATTATTTTCAATAGTGTGTATAGAACTGACACTAGTGAAAAGCTATTTGTGTCTGACAGGGGAATTTCGAGATTTTAGTAAGAATAGTTCCCCAGTTTCAGAGCTGGGTTAGGTGCAGGATTCACTTTTGATTACAGGCTTTAAAATTTTTGGCTGCTGTACTTGCAGTTCACTTAAGACCAGCGCTTTGTAATTCTGCATTTAAAATGCAGCAGTTGCAAATCCAGTCATGCTAAATGGACTGCAAGACAGTCATTTGCTTGTGTGTATTTCTGGAATTTTCTATTATCTGAACTTTTACTAATTTTCTGTAAAACTTCAACTAGTGAGCTGTCTTCTGTGCAACTCTGCTTACAGCTGTTAAATTTTATTTCCAGCTGTATCATAATTAGTCACCACTTCTCTCTTGTGGAAGATTAAACAGCAATGTTTTTTGTGTTGTGCTTTGTAAAAGTTGGATCAGTTCATAAAATGAACAATATCTGGCTTTGCAACTGCCTCAGTAGCACAAATAATTGGTCAGTGATAGGGATATTCAACTGCTCGACAAAATTTGTTCTTAATTTGTATATGTAGCTTATAATTACTGAAAAAGCTGCTGCCCATCTTCAGGAACCATGCATTATACATGTATATGGTCTCCACAGGAACACGTTCATTGAGACTGTACCTCAGTAAAACCATCTGTATTGTTGCAGCATGCAGGCCATTCCCTCTGTACATGATTCATGGGAGGAAAAAATGATACATGGATTTTATCCAAATTTTCATGTACCACTGTTGAAAGAACATCTCCAAATAATTTGTAAGCATCAGTCCAGTGTTCAGTACTGTGCTTGTAACTAAAACTGTTATTCTGTTACTTTCATAACACTCACACTGTCATACTTAACATATGTTTTTGCGTATATTTATTCCCAACTTGCTGCTTTCTATTATATATTGGGAATCAGTCATGTCTAGTTAAATACTAAATTTAAAGCCATGTCTGACTAGAGTAACATGTACTAGCTGTTATGTACCCATACGGCTGAGCCCTCTGACAACACAGGGATCACACTACTGATACCTGAGTTGTCCCTCCCCATGTATGCCAAGGAGTGGTTGCTTATCCTCTTGGAGAATCAGAACTCCCAGCAATGGCTGCCGTGCCAGTCGACCCTTGCTGTGGCTGGGAGGCACCCATGGGGAGAGCCCCTGGCCGGAGTGGATGGTATCAGGGCAGATGCTTGGCAAATGAAGGATATCAAGCTGCAAAAGTCTAGCTGTTCTCAAATGGCTGTCTCTTCAAATGGTGAAGGATCATTGAATGCTGCTTTGTATGACCCGACAACCTTTCCTTCCCTGGCTACACCGTGGGAGGAGGGCCAGGCTCACCGTCTTGGGGTGAAAATCTTTCCCCATTACCTCATCTGTACTAGGACAGATGGGGACGCATTCACCGCCACAAACCATTGTTTTTCGAGGAAAATATCGAGGACATGTTTCGTGAAGTGGAGTCTTTTAGTAAGATACAGTTGGGCTCGCTTTTGATCAAAGCTTCTTCTTACACCCAGTCCACAGCTCCTCGTACCTGTGATCGTCTTATAAATGTCCTGAGGTCTATTACTCCTCACCAATCTTTGAATTGGTACAGGGAATGATTTTTTATAGGGACCTCATCCTGCAAACTTATGAGGAACTCCAGGATAATCTGGAGTGGCGTGGCATTCATTTTGTTCGGTGTGTGCAGAAGGGTCGCAAGGACAACCTTACCAATACTGGCGCCTTCATTCTGGCTTTCGAGAGGGGTACCCTCACAGAGAAAGTCAAGGTTCTGTGCTACAGATGTGACGTGAAGCCGTACATCCCTCCACCTATGCGGTGCCTTTGGTGCTTGCGTTTTGGGCATATGTCTTCCCGTTGTATGGCGAATCCTCTGTGTGGTGGCTGTGGACACCCACTCCATGAGGGAATCCCCAGTGTTCCACCACTGTGTGCCAATTGTACTGGCCGCCACTCCCCTCGCTCGCCAGATTGCCCGGCTTACAAGAGAGAAAAGAAGACTGAAGAATATAAGTCACTAGATCGCCTGTCTTATGCTGACGCTCGCCAAAAGTATGAGAGACTTCACCCAGAGTCATTATCTTCAACTTTTGCCTCTGTTACTTCATTTCGTCTTTCCTACCTTTTCCTTATCCCAGCCCCGTTTCCCCTGCCGCTCCCCCTCCCCCTCCCCCGAGTATCGCAGCCGTTCATAGGCACTTGCAGATTGTCTTCGGCGACCTGGCAATGAACAAAAGAATGGGGAGTTGTTGGGCGAGGCGCATGTCGTCATTGCAACAGGGTCGCACAAACCAGTCCTATCTCCCGTATGCCGTGCGGCCGCACACAGCTGTGACTCCTGCATGTTGGAACGAGCGGTCACACTCATTAGAGGTGATTGACGGATCGCAAACAAACACCTCGCTGCACAACTGGACGTCTCTCCTGGCAGTGGTGATACACTCTTCCACCAGTTGGGGTACTCAACGGTGTGGGCCCGTTGGGTTCCTCGCCGCCTAACAGAAGACCATAAAGAGCAACTGACGACCATCTGTGCAGAACTACTTGCGCGTTACAGTGCTGACCGTGACAATTTTTTGTCGAATATCGTCACAGGCGATGAAATATAGGTTCATCACGTTCGAACCAAAAAATTGTAATCTGTGGAGTGACGCAACACCACCTCCCCTCCGAAGGAAAAATTCAAAGCCGCATCCGCACCCAGTAAAAAATATAGCGACGGTCTCCTGAGCCTCTGAGGGGGTTATTCTCTTTGATGTTCTCCCTCTTGGTGCAACGATGAACTCTGAATTATATTGTGCTACCCTAGGTAAATTGAAGGAACGACTTCAGCGTGTTCCTCGCCAAAAAATACACTCCTGGAAATGGAAAAAAGAACACATTGACACCGGTGTGTCAGACCCACCATACTTGCTCCGGACACTGCGAGAGGGCTGTACAAGCAATGATCACACGCACGGCACAGCGGACACACCAGGAACCGCGGTGTTGGCCGTCGAATGGCGCTAGCTGCGCAGCATTTGTGCACCGCCGCCGTCAGTGTCAGCCAGTTTGCTGTGGCATACGGAGCTCCATCGCAGTCTTTAACACTGGTAGCATGCCGCGACAGCGTGGACGTGAACCGTATGTGCAGTTGACGGACTTTGAGCGAGGGCGTATAGTGGGCATGCGGGAGGCCGGGTGGACGTACCGCCGAATTGCTCAACACGTGGGGCGTGAGGTCTCCACAGTACATCGATGTTGTCGCCAGTGGTCGGTGGAAGGTGCACGTGCCCGTCGACCTGGGACCGGACCGCAGCGACGCACGGATGCACGCCAAGACCGTAGGATCCTACGCAGTGCCGTAGGGGACCGCACCGCCACTTCCCAGCAAATTAGGGACACTGTTGCTCCTGGGGTATCGGCGAGGACCATTCGCAACCGTCTCCATGAAGCTGGGATACGGTCCCGCACACCGTTAGGCCGTCTTCCGCTCACGCCCCAACATCGTGCAGCCCGCCTCCAGTGGTGTCGCGACAGGCGTGAATGGAGGGACGAATGGAGACGTGTCGTCTTCAGCGATGAGAGTCGCTTCTGCCTTGGTGCCAATGATGGTCGTATGCGTGTTTGGCGCCGTGCAGGTTAGCGCCACAATCAGGACTGCATACGACCGAGGCACACAGGGCCAACACCCGGCATCATGGTGTGGGGAGCGATCTCCTACACTGGCCGTACACCACTGGTGATCGTCGAGGGGACACTGAATAGTGCACGGTACATCCAAACCGTCATCGAACCCATCGTTCTACCATTCCTAGACCGGCAAGGGAACTTGCTGTTCCAACAGGACAATGCACGTCCGCATGTATCCCGTGCCACCCAACGCGCTCTAGAAGTTGTAAGTCAACTACCCTGGCCATCAAGATCTCCGGATCTGTCCCCCATTGAGCATGTTTGGGAATGGATGAAGCATCGTCTCACGCGGTCTGCACGTCCAGCACGAACGCTGGTCCAACTGAGGCGCCAGGTGAAAATGGCATGGCAAGCCGTTCCACAGGACTACATCCAGCATCTCTACGATCGTCTCCATGGGAGAATAGCAGCCTGCATTGCTGCGAAAGGTGGATATACACTGTACTAGTGCCGACATTGTGCATGCTCTGTTGCCTGTGTCTATGTGCCTGTGGTTCTGTCATTGTGATCATGTGATGTATCTGACCCCAGGAATGTGTCAATAAAGTTTCCCCTTCCTGGGACAATGAATTCACAGTGTTCTTATTTCAATTTCCAGGAGTGTACAAACTAACTTCTCCGTGACAACGCAAGGCCTCACACAAGTTTGTGCACCCGCGAGCATCTCACAAAACTTCATTGGCCTCTGCTTTCTCATCCATCCTACAGTCCGGATCTCGCGTCTTCCGACTACCATGTGTTTGGGCTCAATGTGGAATGCACTCTGCGGGAAGCAGTACGTGGATGACTGGGAGGTTATTGATGGAGCAAGACGTTGGCTCCGACATAGACTAATAAGGTGGCGGCGTAAGTCCGTCGCACTGAACGGAGATTACGCTGAAAAATTGTTTTGCAGCCGGAAGAGTGGGGAATAATATGGTATTTTGGGATCCTGAATAAAAGCAACCTGCTTTCAGAAGAAGATCTTTTGCATTACTTATTGAACGCCCCACGTAGTATTTAATGTCGGCTGGCGGTTGGAGTTTCACAATGGACACCACTTGGTATGTAACAACAAAGTGAAAGATCGCTGCTTTTATTTGATTTAATTTAATATGTCTAATGTGCGCAGTCATACAGCGAAAACACAACGAACTGCTGCTAAAGTAGGGGACTCCATTAATTACGCGAGTTTGTTGACTCCCCTCTGCCCCGTTGGGGAGCTGTAGCGGGGACCCTTCCCCTCCCCCTCACGTGAGGTGTCCCCTTGAATGTTTAATATTAATAATTAAATTTGATATGTTCAAGTTTTTGCTTTGCACCATACCTAAAGCCTATCTTCTATGCACTACATTTTTCCCCCCCCGTGAATTAGAGGTGAAAATGATAACTCATTAAGGTGCACTATAACGAGTTTGATTAGATTAATTGCCATGAAAGCTGCCAACTGACCGTTAACACATGTGGTTTTTGCAAATAATTTTCGCAAATAAACACAAAATAGGCTTCGAAAACACCTTCCCCAATACACCCACTCGATGGACATTAATTCATTCCTCTATTGTAATAATTGGACATACGACTTCCGGTAGTACAGGAATACAGTCATTAGACGTATTTACATCCGTCTCGTGCAGCGACTGTACTCTATCCTCCACTGCGCACAGCGGCGCCTCAGCCCGACTGGTGGCCACACGTGTTAGTCGAACCCTGACCACAGGTGCTCGCTGGGATACATGCAGCGCCAGCCTATGTTTCTGCAGCTTCACACACGAAGCAAAGTACACTGAAGAGCCAAAGAAACTGGCATATCTGCATAATATCATGTAGGGCCCCCGCGAGCACGCAGATGTGCCGCAACACGACGTGGCATGGACTCTACTAATGTTTGGAGTTGTACTGATTGGAACTGACGCAATAAATCCTGCAGGGCTGTCCATAAGTACGTAAGAGTACGAGGGGGTGGAGATATCTTCTGAACAGCACATTGCAAGGCATCCCAGATATGCTCAATAATGTTCATGTATGGGGAGTTTGGTAGCCAGCAGATGTGTTTAAACTCAGAAGAGTGTTCCTGGACCCACTATATAGCAAATCTGGACGTGTGGGGTGACGCCGTCAGAATGCACAATGTACATGAATGGATGCGGGTGATCAGACAAGATGCTTACGTACGTGTCACTTGTCGGAGTCTTATCTAGACGCATCAAGGGGTCCCAATTCACTCCAACTGCACACGCCTCCACCAGCTTGAACAGTCCCCTGCTGACATGCAGTTTGTCTCCATACACGTACACGTCCATCCGCTCGATACTATTTGAAACGAGACTCGTCCGACTAGGCAACATGTTTCCAGTCCTCAACAGTCTGTCAATGTTGACTGGCCCAGGCGAGGCGAAAAGCTTTGTGTCGTGCTGTCATCAAGGGTACACGAGTGGGTCTTCGGCCCCGAAAACCCATATCAATGATGTTTCATTGAATGGTTCGCACGCTGACATTTGTTGATGGCCCAGCATTGAAATCTGCAGCAGTTTGTGGAAGCGTTGCGCTTTTGTCGCGTTGAACGATTCTCTTCAGTCGTCCCTTGGTTCCGTTCTTTCAGTATATTTTTCCGGTCGCAGCGATGCCAGAGATTTGATGTTTTACCGGATTCCTAATATTCACAGTACACTTGTAAAATGGTTTTACTGGAAAAATCTCCACTTCTTCGGTACCTCGGAGATGCTAAGTCACATCGCTCGTGTGCCGACTATAACACCACGCACGTTCAAATTCACTCAAATCTTGACAACCTTGCATTCTAGCTGCAGTAACCGATCTATCAACTGCACCAGGCACTTATATAGGCGTTGCCGACCGCAGCGCCATGTTCTGCCTGTTTACGTATCTCTGTATTTGAATACGCATGCCTATACCAGTTTCTTTGGCGCTTCAGTTTATAATACCGGCAACAAATAGTTTCTCTGACGTGGCCTTCATACCAGTGTTCATCGGTCAAGTCGGAAACTATAGATAGGCTTTCCTGCAGCTTTATGTATTCGGCAGCGACTTTGTGCCCTTCGATTAATACCAAGCTCAATATTTCGATAAGAATCTCCCGTGTTCTCTGAAAGTTCCAGTTCTAACGTGGAATTCACAGTTTTGTCGCTGTCACTTACATCCGATCCATAAGAGTCGTGAGGAAGAATCTGGCCTGTTAGTTCTCGGCTCAAAGGAGCATTTCTACTTTGTTAAAAGCACTTCTCCCCGGGCATTGGTCACTAAGAATATGGTGTCAAAGGCGTTCTCTCTGAAGTGGTTTAGAACGTGTGCGATCACTTTATGGTAGCAAGGATTTTCATACGACCCAGAATCGCATGAAATAATAAGAATAGGCCTTACTTGGCCTTGACTGCCCTTCATAGATGCTTTAAAGGCCTCTCAAGACGAAAACCTATTGAAATCATCAGCGTAACATGTCACCATGAACGAAGAGTGCTTGGCTCTGCGTGTAACTATGAACGCCGGCCCACTGTAACAGCTTCAGGGTATCCCATCTGACTAGGTTTAATTTCACAGGTAGCGACCACTCTTGGAATTAATTTATGTTGAAAAGCAATCACGAAGTCTTGATGCGGCGGATAAACTTGGTATTCCAAGTGCATAAGCAATGATGCATGTTTGTTTGATGCTGTTAGTCCAGTGGGAACTTTTGGAAATTTGTGGTAAGGTCTTATGGGATCAAACTGAGGGCATCGGTCCCTATGCTTACACATTACTTAATCTAACTTAAACTAACGACAACACACACACACACACACACACACACACACACACACACATGCCCGAGGGAGGACTCGAACGTCCGACGGGGGAAGCCGCGCGGAGTCCATTAGGAACAACCGCTTTACCATACTGCGAAAAATAAATAACTTTATCTGGACCGAGAACTGCAGTTACCGACTCCAGAGACCTTATTGAACACACACAAAAACGCGTTTTTTGGTGCAAAATATAATTGGCTTGAGGGCGGCTGAGCTTTGTGAGAACTTGCACAACGTTCCTCTTCGCCTCGGACGTGTTACTTTTCCTGGGGAGCAAGTGAATATATATGCTACTTCTAAATTTACTGAATCAGAGTTCTGTGAGCTTCGCTTACAGAGCAGATACGGTATGGCATGTGCGAATAACTTTACACCGACGGCGCTCTTAAGTAGGAGCACCGAAAATAGCTGTCTACGATAGTCTTAAGATGATCTGATTGTGTTCCTCAAAGCGCGAGCGCCCAGGGGCAGACCGTAGTGTCAATGATTTAACTACACCCAGACTCCGAGAGCAAACTTCTTGCAATTTAGTTTTATGAGATTCCTAGTTCTTTTTTCTTTCTTTAAACTGTCTGCATTTATTTCTTTTTAAAAGTTTTTTCACACTGATCGATTTACCATAATTTTATGTTCTGTGCTGTTAGCAATGTTAGAGAATTTTTGCGACGCCGTGCAAGATCAAGTTTCGTACGAATATGAGAAATTTTCTCCATGAGCGCGTCTTTCGCCAGAGTATGGTGTTTTGGAGCTATTCATGACGAGTCGGTTTCATTTTCGTCACCGCTAATTTGAATAGGTTGCGTTTTATGTTTGTTAGAACCTGAAAATTTAAAAATGTAAAATGAAGACACTGATTTATTTGTGGTGTGAAAATTTTACATGGGTCCCCCAACCAGTCAACCTGAGTTAAACGTTAATGCAGAAATGTATAAAGAAACAAAGTCGACTTAAATGCAGAACCCTCTTCACTTTAATTACCCATGTGCATAAGGTCAGCTGATGCAAAGGTTAAAAGGCTTTTCTTTAATAAATGTTAACCCAGAGGTCCTAGCCTGATTTTCATTTGTACTGCTTGATGAAGAACCTTTCTCCTGTGATCGAAAATCGTAAAATCCATGCAACCACATATATTACAAAAAGTGTATGTATGTTCCTCATCTCTTAAACCACTAGACAGATTTCAACCCAGTGTCGCCCCCCCCCCCCTTCCCCCCCCACCCCCACACACACACACACACACACACACACACACACACACACACCATCCCTTCCTGTCTGGAAAGACTAGCCGTGGTGATAAGAACCACCTACGTATCAGATGGGTTGGTGGTGATAAAGAAGTGTAGCCCACGACGCGCGAATAGCCAGATTTTATTTATCCAGTATTTAAGAATGAGGCACTTAGTAACTCACAACGAAATTAAAAAATGATTTCAAACCCTTACGAAACTTTTTCTCGCAGAAAATTCCCACAAAATGATGAAAAGAAAAAAAAGTTAACCGTTCACTACATTTTCGCTGTACTAACACTATTTGCAACACATTTTCGCAGAGTGAATGTACCTGCAAAATTATATCATTGTACGACACACAGTTCAGGAGAAATGACGTCATAAACACTGAGCTGCTTGAAAACGAAAATGAAAGGCGAAATTTGCTTGAGACGACGTACTGTATGTACAAAACGTGTGAAATATGTGTAAAATGTAAGTGACATGTGCGTACGCGAGCAAAATCGCAGCTAAAAAGCAGCTCCTAAAATCCTTGAATCGATTTCAGCCAAACACTGTACACATACTACTTACTACCTGGAAAAAAGCACTATGGAGGTAAGAATAAGCAATCTCCTATTGGGGTAGGGGTGATAAGGTGATGAGAGTAGGATGTAGGAATCGACAGACAGAGATAGAGAGGGATAAGGAGAAGATGGTCAGTGAGAGGGGAGGGGAAAATGGACGCAAAGGGAAGAGGAGGAAATGGACAGTGTGGGAGGAAAAGAGAGGTGAGAGGAGGATATGGTCTAATCGAAGACTGGAATAAGTAGATACCCGCGCAACGTCGGGTACTCAGCTAGTGACAATTATAAAAATCGTAAATTGATTCGTACTTGTTTAGTTCGTTTTGTTTGCAAATATACACACATCATAAAGAGTTTTGCGTCACCCCGGTTCCCAGAACCCCTGAAAATAGACGTTGACTGTAGATATTGTATCACAGACACAGTCCCTTTGACTGTTCAGAGATGTCACTAAACCCGCCCAAAGATGTAAACAACCATGCATGAGAAGCGCCTATTAGACGGAGGGGGTCCGACAGCCGATCAGTTCGTCGTCCACCAGGATGGAGGTACACGGCTCTTGTTGTCTGTAGTTCAACCATGCCTAGACGGTCAACATCGCCGTTCGATCTCGTCCGCTTTTACTTTGTGCTAGGAAGGGCTCTCAACAAGGGAAGTGGCCAGGCGTTTCCGAGTGAACAAAAGCGATGTTGTTCGGACATGGAGGAGATACAGAGAGACAGGTATTGTCGATGACATTCCCCTACCTACGGATTATGGCTCAGAGGAACCCTGACAACAACGCCACCATGTTGAATAATGCTTTTCGTGCAGCCACAGGACGTCGTGTTACGAATGTGCGCAGTAGGCTGCACGATGCGTGACTTCACTCCCGACGTCCATGGCGAGGTCAACCTTCGCAACCACGATACCATGCAGCGCGGTACAAATGGGCCGAAAAACATGCCGAATAGACCGCTGAGGATTGGCATCACGTTCTCTTCACCGATGAGTGTCGCATATGCCGTCAACCAGACAATCATTGGACACGTGTTTGGAGGCAACCCGGTCAGGCTGAACGCCTTGGACACACTGTCCAGCGAGTGCAGCAAGGTGGAGGTTCCCTGCTGTTTTGAGGTGGCATTGTGGGGCCGACGTACCCCGCTGGTGGTCATGGAAGGCGCCGTAACGGCTGTCCGATACGTGAATACCATCCTCCGACCGATAGTGCAACCATATCGGCAGCATATTGACAAGGCATTCATCTTCATGGATGGCAGTTCGTGTTCCCATCGTGCACATTTTGTGAACGACTTCCTTCAGGATAACGACATCACTCGACTAGAGTGGCCAGAATGTTCTCCAGACATGAACCCTATCGAACATGCCTGGGATAGATTGAAAAGGGCTGTTTATAGACGACGTGACCCACCAACCACTCTGAGGGATCTACGCCGAATCGCCGTTGAGGAGTGGAACAATATGGACCAACAGTGTCTTGATGAACTTTTGGATAGTATGCCACGACGAATACAGGCATACATCTATGCAACATGACGTACTAGTGGGTATTAGAGGTACCGGTGTGTACAGCAAACTGGACCACCACCTCTGAATGTCTTGCTTTATGGTGGTACAACATGCAGTGTGTGGTTTTCATGACTAATAAAAAGGGCGGAAATGATGTTTATGTTGGTCTCTATTCCAATTTTTTGTACAGGTTTCGGAACTCTAGGAACCGAGGTGATGCAAAACTTATTTTGATGTGTGTGTATATTAAGGGTGGTACTACAGATGGGCCTTTTACATAGAACGACCTTTAAGAGCCCTACTTCTTGTATAATTGAAATGTAATGGAAAATGTATAAATAAAAAAACTTGAGTTATACAAAAAAAGTAAAGTGTTGTTAATGCTTACAATATAAGAAAGTTCGTTCAAAGTGTAAAAATTTTAATGTTTTAAACATTGTGTATTAAACAAAAGTAAAACCCACTGTGCACACGTGTCTCGGGAACTTGTATTTTCCGTTTTGTAATAATATTGTATTACTATCATTTGGCGATAGTCTCGTCTTGATATATTGAATAATTTCTGAAATACGAAGGCTGTGTCGATTTATATCACGCTACAGTTTGAATTAGCGTGACAATTTCGGGTGCAACGTGCACTGTTTTGCAATACACCGCCAAAACTATATGTGCTGCATCGAATTCCGCAGCACCAGACTGTAGATCTCAAGACGATGTACATAAGTCTCTGAGAGCACATGTTTTTGTCTTTTGTGGTTGATCCACAGTCACCATTTTTAACTGCCGTCTAAATCACCTGGCACAGCGACTGCAAAACAAAAGAATTGTGCTGGTGACTAAATCATATAAGATAAAGCTAAGCTCTCGCAACTAGATACAGTGATCTAGCCCTTGCGATTTACACAACGTAATGCAAGAGTGTGCACTGGCGGCAAAGTTTTTTTTAAATTTTGTATTCGTATTTAAGTTATTTCCCTTGGTCGCATCGTCATTAAATAGTCTAAATTGTTCGCTGGACTGTTACGAAGATGATTTTAAAAAAAAGAAAAAAGGAAAAAAAAAACTCGGTAGGTTCAGTAGTTTTAGAGTGATTGTGAGACTGAGACACACTAATTAGTAGTTACGATTGTCTTTGTAAGAATTAAACGTATTTACATAGATCATGTACATTTTTGGAATGTGTTCATTATTAGACCTTTTATTTGACACCAAATGTTTCTCTTCATTTTATCAGGGACGATCAAAAAGTTTCCATTTTGGGGTGTTACTGTAACAGCAAGATTCCACTGCGTGTATATAAGCACAGTTCGTTCGGGAACTTGAACTACGGCGACTGTATTACGAAATGCGTCCAAACGGAACCATTCTGCTGCTGTTCTGTTCTTGGCTGCCGAACGACAAAGACATCCATCGGAGAACAAAGAATGTGTATGGGCAGCGTGTCGAAAACCACCATTGTGGAATGGTGCCCCAAGGGACTGCTGCTTCATGATATGCACGTCATCGTATAGCAAACGTAACGCAGAAGTTGGAGCAACTCGAGTGGGAGACATTAGAGCACCCACGATATAGTCCTGATCTTTCCCCAATGCAATTATCACGCCTTAGGTCCCGTAACAAAGGTCTTGAAGGGTCGACAGTTTCTGTCGGACAAAAATCTGCAGCGAGAAGTTGCTGTTTTCTTCACCCAGCGAGATACGGTGTTTTAACAAACGCGTATCATCAACCTGGTGCGTCGGTAGGATGATTCCCTCAATGCTTCCGGCGCTTTAGCCTGATTGGCATACCCATTCTGAACTTGTACGGCCTTCGAACGGAAACTTTTTGATCGATCGGCCCGTAAATTTTTTTTAGATGTGTGGAATTTATTTTCAGAAATCCCCGCCATATTGAATGCAGTGCGACGATACGTAGCCACTCACGTACATACGGGAGGGTACCCCCCCCCCCCCCCCCTCTCCAAGAAAAAACAAAACCGAAATAACATGGTCGTGGTAGTACGCATTTTTGCCGCTGGGCATGTACTGTATAGCGCAACTCCTTGCCAGTTCAGTGCCGCCTGCGTTGTCGACCTGGATTGTTCTGTTCATCAGCAGTGATTGTTGTGATTGTTTTTGCTAACGCTGTTTTCTTCTTGTTTAGTTTTTACTATGGCAAGTTTAAGTGAACAATGTGCAACTGTGAAATTTTGTATTCTGCTCGGTAAAATGCTGCTGAAACTTTCAATGTCGAAAACAGCTGACCAAGATGACGCCATGGGAAAAACTCAAGTGTAAGAGTGGTTTGCTCGACTTAAAAATGACGAAATGTCTTTTGATGGCAAACCTCGTCCTGGTCGTCCATCAGCTGCCCGAATCGACGAAAATATTGAAAAAATTCGAGAGCTTGTGCTCACAGACCGTCGACAAGACGATAGATAAACTTTCAGCGATTAGTAGGTTATCTTGTAGCTCCGCTCAGCGAATTTTAACGGAATATTTGGGAATGAAAAGCGTTGCAGCAAAGTTTGTTCCTCGGGTTTTTACTGGACAATCAAAAGGAACGTAGAGTTGAAACATGCCGTGCTTTGAGACAACAGTTTGAAACTGATCCAAATCTTCTGTCAAATGTCATTACTGGTGATGAGTCATGGTGCCATGGTTACGACCCAGAAACAAGCAACAGTCTAGCCAATGGAAGACGTCACCGTCAACTCACCCAAAAGAAGTCATAAAGTCGGATCAAACACAAAAAATCATATTTGCGTTTTTGATGCCAAGGATGTCGTTCCCCAGGTCAGACTGTCAGTCAAACCTTTTATTTGGATGTTTTAAGAAGTTTGCGCAACAGCGTTCGTCAGAAAAGACAGATTTTTTGCCATCTCCGTTGGACAGGATGGTTTTGGCCAAAAAAAAAATGCCATGGTCCGCTGTCCCACGCACCTCTCTCCCTTCGCCTGGCTCTGTGCGACTTTTTCTTATTTCCACGTATGTAAAGGGGCACGAAAGGACACCGATTTGAGAACACCGAAGAAGTCAAGAAAATATGAGACAGCAGCTGTCAGCCATTTCTAAAGATAACAAGAAAGGATTCGAACAGTGGAAGCACCAGTGGGACAAATATATTACTTGTAATGGAGAGTATCTTGAAGGGGTAGGGCTAAGGTTGTTTTGTAAAAGATTTAAAAATTATTCCTTTTTTTGTATCACCTTGTACTTACGTAGACTCCTAAATTCATATTATAAACCTTCTGTCGGCTTTGCCATGGTCAGGTAAAAATACGTAAAAAATAAAGATTTTTTATTTGTTTTAAATATTGATTAAAGCACTTAAATATGTGTTCTATTTAGAAAGTGTATTGAATGGTGTTTTTCGCACTTGATTAAAAACATTTTTCTTTAAATATGCCAAATATTGAGTAGTATTCAGACAACTGAACGAAAAGCTTCCGTGATAATAGTATTAACCATTTTGACGGATCCCTAAAAAAAATTCACCTATTATTGGTATAAGATATACTTTATTAAATGTCATTGCACCTTTACTTACTTTGCAGATGAAAGACAACATTCTCTGTAGGGCCTACCTTTCTTTGAACTGCATGATTACGTAGCTTTTCAGTCTCTTGATTTATAGGAATTCTTGTTGGTGAATTCAGCTTGGCTTCCTTCCACAAATGATTAACTTCTTGCTGGCATGGTTGTTTGACTCATCGGCATACTGCTTAAGATAGGCACTGTAAAAGTTTTCATACAAGATGTGAAGACAATAACATATGATACTTGTGCTGCATTAATTTCAGATCAGGAAATCCCAGGCATGCCACACATGCAAAACATTCAGTTCAAAGAGCCCATAAAGATCTGTGGCCACTTTTAATATTGCCTATGTTCAGGATTAACTTTATGAAACATAATGATATCTATTATTATAATGTATATTCTTTGAATTGAAAAGTTGACGTGAGATTTTCCTTGTCTCCCCCCCCCCCCTCCCCGCCCCCCCTCCTCCATTTTAAATTAGATTTTTGTCGGACACCACCGTGGCCATTTTCAGCTCATGTAATTAATGGACGTACCCTTATATGAAATACACTTATTTGTTGAAATGACTCGTGCTCCTCCTGTTACAAAATATACTGAAGAGCCAAAGTAATGGGTACACCTGCCTACTCATGTAGAGCCCTCGTGAGCATGCAGAAGTGGAAAAATCACGACGTGGCATGGACTCGACTAATGTCTGAAGTAGTGCGGGGGGAAACTGACACCATGAATCCTGCAGAGCTGTCCATAAATCCGTTAGAGTATGAGGGAGTGGAAATCTCCTCTGAATAACATGGTGCAAGGCATCCCAAGTATGCTCAATAATATTCATGTGTGGGGAGATTAGTGAACTGCGGAAGTGTTTAAACTTGGAAGAGTGTTCTTGGAGCCACTCTGTAGCAATTCTGGACGTATGGGGTGTCGCATTGTCCTGCTGGAATTGCCCAAGTCCGTCAGAATGCATTATGGACATGAATGAATTCAGGTGATCAGACAGGATGCTTACGTATGTGTCACCTGTCAGATTCATACCTAGACTTATCAAGGGTCCCATATCACGCCAACTGCACACGCCCCACACCATTACAGTGCCTCCACTAGCTTGGACAGTCCCCTGCTGGCATGCAAGGTCCATGGATTCATGAGGTTGTCTCCATACCTGTACACGTCCATCTGCTTGATAAAATTTGGAATGAGACTCGTCTGACCAGGCAAAAATGCTTCCAGTCATCAGTAGACCAATGTCGGTGTTGAGGGGCCCAACCGAGGCATAAAGCTTTGTGTTGTGCAGTTATCGAGGGTACATTAGTGGGCCTTCAGCTCCAAAAGCGCATATCGATGATGTTTTGTTAAATGGTTCACACGCTGACACTTTTTGATGGCCCAGTATTGAAATCTACAGCAGTTAGTGGAAAGGTTGCACTTCTGTTATGTTGAACAATTCTCTTGAGCCATCATTCATCCCGTTCTGGCAGAATCTTTTTCTGGCTACTGTGATGTCAGAGATCTCATGTTTTATAGGATTCCTGACATTCATGGTACACTCGTGAAATGGTTGTATGGGAAAATCCCCACTTCATTGCTAACTCAGATTTGTTGTGTCCCATCGCTTGTGTGTCAACTATAACATCATGTTCAAACTTGCTTAAATCTTGATAACCAGCCATTGTAGCACCAGTAACTGATCTAACAATTGCGCCAGACACTTGTTGTCTTATAGAGGCATTGCCGACCGCAGTGCCGTATTCTGCCTGTTTACATATCTCTGTTTTTGAATACACATGCATGTACCAGTTTCTTTGGCACTTCAGTGTAGATGTACTAGTTAAGAAAACTTCATGGTGTGTGCCCAACAAGTAACAACAGTTTCATCACATTGGATGAATGGTAAAGGAAAGCATACGGGACTAACAAAAGTGTTCATTTTTCTATAAATAGATTCGTGAAGGCCCTGACTATATGTTAATCTGTTAAAACAATTACAACAATTAAATAATCAGTCTGTAATATTTTATTCTGTATGTTAACACAGTTTGTGAGTACTTCCAAGAGCAAAATGTGCTGAACTGAGCTACATTACGTTACCTATCTGTTGACAGTTTCACAGTATTTTTTCCTTGTTCTACTTCCAGTAATGAAGTTTGTAGGTGCATATACAATGCCTTTGCTTTGATTAGTGTGATGTTGTATCTTAGTATTGAGTTCAAGGTTGTAGTCTATGCTTAGAAGAATAAAAATAAAAACATAAACTTGAAGGCTATGATGTCGGTAGAAACACACATAATTGAGATACTGCACCAAAAACAGATCTATCACATACTGTCTGTCATGTTCATATCGAGACAGGTCCATTATTGATTTATATACACAGGAGATAAAGAATTACTTACATTTGTGATTGAGAGCGAATCTGTTCTTGCATGGTGTTTCAAGAGGGAATCTATTCTTTGCATGGCATTTCAAGAAAAACTGCAAAAACTTCTGTGAAGGCTAAACATCATAAATATATTTTATTTTCATGTAGTTGTCAATTTTTTTCTGTCAAAACTGGACAGGCAGTTACCCAAATTCTTTTTTATAGAAGATAGACGTATTTTCCACATGTTTGTCACTGTTTTTATTATTTCAAACTGACTGGTTTTGGGCAGTGCCGCCCATGCCTATCTTGAGATCATTTCTCATAGTTGTAGAGTAAGATTAGGTACTCCATAACTACGGGAAATGATCTGAGGATTGCCAACACTGCCTGAAACTGGTCAACTTGAAATATTAAAAACAGCGATCATCAAATATAAAATAAGTCCCTTCCCAGTTTCCTTTTCTTTTTCTTTTGCAGGTGTTGATAATTTCCCCTAAGTTGGATGAATGAAAATGCCCCATTCTCATATTTCAGTGTCAGATCAGAAGATTAACACATTTTGCATGGGAATTTAAGTTTAAAATTTATGTCTGTTAATGTTTGTATGATAAATTCCATTTTTTCCTACATTTTTACATTTACCTTGTGTAGTGCCTGTAGTACCTGTGCAGATTTGCTGGATGCTCCTGTAAAAAGAACTGACTTCACTGAAAGCCATTGGATGTTCACCAGTTAAACTGTCTTTTATTGTTAAAATCTCCTGAATAACATTGTTTACAGAATTTGGAAAAAAGATGCCAGCTGGAAAATATGTAGTTTACATGTTGAGTTATTGAGTAGACAATGGCATTTCTGTTTCTTTTGTGTACTGGAGGGGCAAAAATCAGCATAGCATTAAGGAAAAAGTTAAGTAGTTCATTTCACTTCCTGTATTTTCATAAGTTTTTGTTTGTTGTTGTTGCAGGAAGTCGGACGTTCGGAGCACGACGTAGGATTATGATGGCTCTACTGCCCATGATGTACAAGATGGGAGTTATGACAACAATGCTTGGTGGCCTCATAATTCTGGCATTTAAGGGCCTCACAATTGGTGTCATTCTACTCCTGCTTGGATTTGGAAACTTCTTCCATAAATTTAAGAGTCAGGGACCTCCTTGGTATCCTCATCACCCAACCGATATCCATGTTCATGTCCATACAGATGGACATAAACAAGCATATAGTGGCTGGCACTATGGCCCTGTGTCAGCAGATCATTCAGAAGTGTACGGAGAATAACTTTCTTATGTCGAAAAGTGATGCCATGTGAGTGACTTTAAACAAAGTTTGAAAAAAAAGAAAAAAAGAAAAAAAATATTAGTGTCTCGTGGAGGACTCAGGTTTTTCCTAGGAAAGAAACATATGCATTATCAGTTGACAAATATCAAGTAAGTCACGTGTACTTATCATAAATGGACGCCTTGATACTGATGTATTCATGTACATTTTATCAATCTTATGAGTGTTTGATGTTTGACATTTGTTTGATGATCGTGGATTTTATTTAAAATACATTACATCTGCAATTTGAATATAATTAAATGTGACTGTACGTATGTGACTTTCAGCATTTTATCTGTGGGTTTCTAGAGACAGGTTTTGTTGAAAAACATTTATCCAGCATTCATTTACTATCCACCTCATATTTGGTTGTCTTTCAGAGGTAAATCTCTGTTTCTGAGGCAGTTGTTCATACTAATAAGGGGAGAAGTGCACTATTTGTTTCAGCCAGGAACTTAACACTGAAACTGCCAAGAGGGGCATCTGTTGAATGAACTGAATAACAAAAATAGTATCCAATAAAGAAAAAACATCTTTAAAAAGTCCTCAGATACATTGTCACTGTAGTTCTCTGTGGTATTTCATTTTTATATTTATATACACATTGCAGTTAATGTAACAACCAGTAGTTTTGTGCGTATGTACATGTAATTTAGATGTTGCTTTGCATGGTGCTGTAACTGGGATTGTTGCATTCATCTTATGCACACAAGAAACTGGTTTTGCTCTCATACTGTAAACTACTTAATAAGATTGTCACAACTAATTTTATTTAAATGTACTGTTCATTTCTGATAAGTTGTCTGTACTAGTCATACTTGTAAGTCTAAAGAGCTTCAGCATAGAATCAGCTTTGTGGTGCTGCAGATGTGATTTTTATATATATCCCTGTTCTCACTTCACATGTAATGAAGCTCTAGGTGTCTTGTTATCATCAAATGAAGACTTTGGTACATAATTCTATTATGCATTTTATTACAGTTATGAACTGTGATTCGGATTTACATAATAATGTAAATAAGTTATTTATTTATTTATTTATTTATGCAATTAATTTTCAAGTGCAAACTCTTATACAAAGGGAAAAAGACTATCAAGGAACACCTACATGTTCAAGTTTTTGAACAAGATATATTTTTCCTTTTGTTTATGAAGTTTTAAGGAGTTTCAGGCTTTAATGAATGTGCTGTAAAACAGCATTTCTTTGCAGATTTTATACCAGAATTATGCAGATGAACATTGTAACAATAATACAGGCCAACAAAAATACTTTCATTACTTTTTGTGGGTGTTGGACACTTAATCCCTATCCTTAGTACTTTTATTTATTTATTTATTTATTTTTTTATTTATCTTTTTTCCAATCACTTCCTGTTTATCACAATATGATTTCATTATAAACTAGAACATTAGTAAGACATATATAACGGAAATGTGAGAAGTAACTTAATTTTTAAATATGAACCAAGACTGAAGTCTAAATAAATACAGCCTAAGTGGGGAAATGTTACTTTCACATCTTTATTAGATACAAATTTTGTGTCCATTGGATTATATTTACTTTCTATCTTCTCGTTAAAGCATCTGATACAGCATTTTCTCTGGTGAATTAGCCATTGTACAGCTCTGTGAAGTGAAAATCAGTAGTCTCCTGCATTACTGGTATTGCTGAGTCTCTGATGCCATCATTCTGTAACTTCGAAATTTAATGAAAGCGCTCCCTTTGTTGCTCACTGATACCACACAAATTAATAGATGACTGGTCAAAAAGATAATCTTGATGATTGTCAAACAGCTTAACTTTTTAAACTTTTTCATCATGTTGGCTACAACTGAAAGATAGTGTGGATCCTGTTCGTTGCTTAAGCTCTTAGTAAAAATCTCCTTGAATCATACTCCAACATCTTTTTTTGAATATGTGGTCCAACAAACTCACATTCTTCCAATTTAGCTTTGGATAGATGAAGAGGTGCCTTCCAATCTTTGGGTATGGCTTTCACAAACTGTTTCATTAAACACAAGCTTAAGGTATAGAGGTAGAAATAAGATTTTTTGGGTCCATGAGGTTCTCACAGAAAAAATGAATGAAGGGCCAAAGAGCTTTTTGTAGTAGTTACAGTATATATTAACATGTGTAACGACTACCACTGAAATTTCAACTTCCAGTTATTTCTAATTGAAATGGTATATGAAGTAAATATATCATTAAAATTGATAAAATGCATGTTCTAGTAATGAGTGCTAAGTGTAAAAACCAAATGATGGGTGAGATGCTTTTTTTCGTATTGTACTAGAATTCAACTCAGTAAAAGCCTTGAGAATAAGCAACTTTTATATATAATTTTTTTTTATTTGTAGGCCTCTGTAAACTGTCCAAATTTATGTTGTTGCTCACTTTTTTTGTTTTTAATTTTGTGCTGCTATTTCACAGTTAAGTTAGTAGACAAGTATTTCATTTATACTTAATGATCGATTGTGTGTTAAAAATTTCAACGTGATGAAAATGTAAATACTGTATCAATTACAAATTAATTTATCATAAATTTGCTAAACTTCACATGTTGCTGGACTGCTTGCATTGTACCAACTGTGAAATCTGAATGTATTCTTAACCTAAAAAATTGTGGTCATCATTTTCATATATGTACCTGTAGTGCAGGTTTCGCTGTCCAACGAAGTAGATGATTGAACAGTAACACTAGTATCCTATATACATGATGCTGAAGAAATTGTTACTGATGAATCATCCATGTCATAACATAGAATAATTGTCTTCCAATTTTTAAAATGTACAGTTGATGTTGTCGTGACTTTTTCACATAGGCTTGAATGCATGCTTTTGTTGTTCAGCTAATGTTAATTGTATTGCAGAAGATCAATGTTGTAGCACAGTGAGGTATCTGACAGCACGCTGGGGGAATGAGTTTTCAGCGAGGAGTAGTTGAGAAAGTATATGAAAGAAGCTGTAAAAATAAATGTTCTTGGTGTATATATCGGAGAGTATTTTCTGACTCGTGGAGCTGTGTAAAGCAATTTTCATTTAAACTGAGGAATAGAACCATTAACTCATCATATTTTTACCTCAGGGGTATAAGTTTCAGCATATCCACATATGATAGTTATTTGATGGGACCATCCATACTTACATATTTTGCACCTCCATAATTATTCACATTACAATTTTATATACTTTCTTATTGAATAGATTCAGCCATCTAGTATGTATATAAGTTGAGACAATTTTTTTTTCCTTACAAAATAACCGCAATCGGTGAACATTTTATTACAACTGCAGTTACTTTGTGTTGGCTGCAAGTACATATTCATTACCCTAAATTATGCATTTGGTTGTATTAACGGATATAGTGAGAGGCAAACGGTTTAACTGAAACATGATTGCTGTTCAGATAAAGTACACAAATCGGCCTAAGAAAATCGAAACCTATCCTATGGATAGTATTTCATAGTAGCTGCTGTGCATTTTTAGTGTTATTGTTGTTGTTCTTCAAATCTGTTAGACACAGAGTTCCATTTGCTCAAAAAATTTTCGTGTCCCCTGAGAGCTTAGGTGATTTGATATAATTACAATAAGAACAGGAAAGTGGGAAGTTGTCAACACCTGTAAGTAGTTAGTAGATGATACTTGATTGCAGATAGAGCACAACTTAGCAGACAAAAATATACACCATTTCATCTAATATCAAAATAATGACTAATAAAAAAATTCAATTCGGCATCTGACTGATTTTGCAGCTTGATTGTAAGCTCATGTGGAGTGATATGGTGCACTGTTTGAGGCACTGGAATAACATTTGCGAGCAGCAGAGTTCAAAACCCTATATTCCCCTCCAGATTTGGTCTTTCTATTTTGTCCCTAAATTGACTAATTGTGAATCCCAGGATAGTTTTTTTTGAAAAAGATATGGCAGTCTTCCTTTCCCAGTCTGGTACAACCAAAGCTCTTGCTCCAACTTTATCTCTTCACCAACAAGGTGTTAAACCACACTCTCCAGTTTTTTGCTCTGAACTCTCCACACTGGCACAGAATCAGCATGAAATTCATGTAAAAAGTACTATGTTGTCAAATGTGATAGGTGTACTGTTGTAATTAATTGGCAAGATCAGTCTTCCAAGTAGAGAAGCCACTTAAGTATTTTTACTGGTTCATGACAGAAAGGACTATCTTTGGTAAATTTATCTTTGCAGAAATGCTATGTATTTTCTACCTCGCAAGCATTCAGTTGCTGCTATACTGAAGCTGATCTCTCATATATTGGCCCTTTCAAGAGCAAACTGAACTGTAAATGCTAATTTGATATGTATTTTAATGCTGAATAAGATTGATAAAAGAGAACTTGAATTTGTTACATATTTGAAATAGATCAAACAATGTGCAATGTCATAACTAGTCTAATGGCCACCTGGATAATTGCCTAAAGAACTATACTCAGGTTTCTTAGTACCAAAATAATTTATGCTGTTGAAATAGATAATTCAAATTTAAGTGTTATGTGATCTCGCCTTATGAAGAGAAAGTTACATTTATAATTCTTAAAATGTGTATACATCAGAGTGTAAGTACTTGGAAAAAATGTCACACTTCTTAACTTGTAAAACAGTGAATACTTACGTCAAGTTACACACATTCAGTTCTGTCGAAGATTTTTCTGGGTATTTAATATTATTACAAACTAAACATTGTTTTACATGCCTCCCTTCCATTATATGTACCCTGAAGGACATTATGTTTTGAAATGTTAACTTGTTAAGAAAACTAAAACTAATTATCATTACTTTCCTTATCTGCTTAGCTTGTCGGATGTAGATCATTTCTGTTTCTCATATTTCATTTATGTATGTTTGTTTAGCAGTTACTGAACTTGGATCTGCTGCAATTTTGGAATAATTTTACATCAGTCAGTTTGGGAGGGTAAATAATGTAGTGTGTGATATCTGTTCGTAAGAGGGATAAATGATTTTGCGTTCTTGTATTTAAACTGGTGCATATTGAGTATTTTAGGTGAGAAAGTATGTCTGCCACTATTGTCTGAATAGGTGTAAGGAAACAACTGCACAGTCGATGCCCACATTACCTGCTGTGCCAGTTCATTGAACATTAGTGTGTCAAGTATATTTGGCTGAATTGTAATCATCTATCTGAGTAAAATAAGTGTGCTCAGCATTACACTGTTCAAGCAGGTCAGTGTATTGTACACTTTCAAGATAGCCAACCTTAGTTTTGCTATTATACTTTTAATTTTATATCTTACTTGTAAATAGATGTTGGTTGTATTGGAATTTTACATTCATTTTTCATGCTGATAGGGCCTGGTTATTAAATTGTGCTTTGGAAAAATATTCATTGTGTTATACCTTTCATTTAAATCACTGTTTTAATCTGAAATGAAATTGTCTGGGTTTTTCTATTGTGTCCGTTTCTTCTCTTAGGAAATTTTATGTTCACTTGCTGATACATTCTTCTATATAGCGGCCCCGTACTAGAGTGTAGAACAATCGAGTGGAAGTGCAGTGATGGGATCATGTGGTGAGCTGAGGCACTATTGAGGCATCACTCGGTTAACAGTTATTTGTTTCCAAGAGTGTGCAATCACTCAGTCTTCTTCCCAGTGAAGCCTAGCAGCGGCTGTGCTGAGCCAGCTTTGCATGGAGTTGCAGCATCCGTCGGAGGCCCCTTGCACTTTCTGGGGTCAGTACTGTAGCGTCAGCACAGGAGGGTGCAGCAGCCAGCACGTCTCTGCAGCCTGGAATGGCTGTGGACATCTGGAGCCTCAGTGCTCTTGTTGAGTGAACCTACAGTTGGGCTCTGCCAAAGAAATGTGCATGACCCTTTCATTGAGACGATGTGTAGGTAAAAGATAAAACAGCAACATGAAAGACAGCCCGAGAGGCGGTCACAGCATATGACTAGCAAGGTGGTACTTGCACTGCCCTGGAGTGTCGGCATAGGCACCCTGCTCCCAAGCTGAACAGCTCATAGACAAGCAGATCAGTTCTTCATCTATGGAAGATTGGGCCGGTCCTCATCTTCACTCAATCACAGCCAATCACTGTGGTGACTGACAGGGATGCAGTGCGGAGAGTTGAAGTTCTGTCCACAGTCGGACGACTGTGGATTCGTAGTAGTGGATTCCGAGCTGACAGTGGCTGTAGACACCAGGCCATCCTGTAACTAGTAGAGTTGACCTTCCATCAGTATCAATGATGCAGACAGAATAGTTTTGTCATAAAAATGAGTGTGAGGAGACTGAGGGTTTTATAGTATTTGATGACAAGATTCCCTCCTGTACTGGTGCCTGAATGTGTTCCAATTTTCGCAGCCTGTCATTATTCTAGACTGGCCTGATGTTTAGTTTCAGGGCATTTCTTAACGCAAGTTTGCAGCCTAAAAGGCATTCTTGTGTCAGCCCTAGGGTTTCAGTTCTGTTCAAGTACAAGATGTTCACTCAGATCAATATCCAAAATATCAGTACCTGAAGTGTAATAAACAGTTTCAGCATTTAGAATTGGAACATAGATTGCATCCATTGAAAATTTTGATTTTATGGTGGAAGTTAGGAGTGATAGGGCTGGGTTGAGAGGTGTGCAACAACATTCAGGAAACATTTTTATTAATCACCTAAAATCTTAAGTGATAAATCGAAATAAAAAGGCATGTGATCAAAATCTTCAGAAGGTTCAAATAACTTAGGGTTTGCTGCCAGGTGATGTCGTCGACCATCACCAATATTTCAACAAGAGCACACACCCTGCCATTCTCAAGGCACAACTGCTATCTTGAGAATGGCAGGTTGTGCTCCTGTCGAAATATCAGCGGTGGTCGACGACGTCACCCGGCAGCAATCCCGTAAGTTATTTGAACATTCAATTCGCCAGGAAAAGTTAAGGTCTCTTCAGAAGGTTGTTGTTATTTGGGTACATGTCTTTGTTGCATAGTTACCGTGCTTCTGCGGCAGATGGAGGTCTGTGATCTTTCATAGATTTCCTTCTCCATAAATATAATTCAGGAAGAATATCTTCTACTCTACATTCCATATCCTCAATGTAGAATTCAATTAAGGTGTTGAACTCTTCTTGTTGTTGGCTATTCAAGAATATTTCGCCAATTGAAATTGGGAGTAGTGAAGAAAATCCAGACAGCACTTTCTTATGTTCTGTCAACTTTAACTCTGTCATAAAGCAATCTAAAATAACTAGAACCAAACTATTTATTGATTATTTAAATGGTAGCCCCCCCTAGCTTTAACGCTTTCACTGCAGTGGATGAGTTACTTCTATATCTCAGTGAATAAAAAAAGTTTATAATGTTTGTTACACAACATTTGTTCCTCTCTGCATGCTGTCACGTGCAAGAAAAAATCATTTCGATATCGTGAACTATTTATGAGATGATATGATTGTTTCGACCACATAATTCCTGGTGTGCATAAATGGAATCAACAGTGTCGTGCACAACTGTCTGCCAGGTATAAAAATAGACTATCATTCTGCTCTCAGTATTAAATAAAATTTTGGTACTTTTCCTACCCAGCAATGTATGATCTAAAATCAACCATATGCAAACCTACACAGTGCATTTTTACCTCCACAAACTCTTCAACATTTTGTGCAATGCTTTACGTAATATGTTGCAGCACAGTAACTATGACAAATAATGAAAGAAATTCAGTCCATTATCAAGCAAAGATATCAGACTGTAAGATACGCAAAAATCAAATTTTTCACGGAATAGTTTTCTTAAAATTGGATAATAACTATTTCATAGCAGCCTGAACACTGTCTCCCAATACTGGTAGCAACATTAGGCGAGCAGTATAGCAACAACAAAGCTGCGCTTGTTTCAGAAAGCAGAGTCCATATCTACAGCAGTCAAGGGTTTAATATTAAATGGATGATACAAAAGCTACATTTACTATTGTGCAAGGTTAGCATTATTTAACAACAAATCACTCTACCAAGCCAATGCCAAGTTAAGCTACAGCCGCAGTGGAGTGTGCAGTGCAGGGAAATTGGGAAGGAGAAGTTTGTCACCATGCTAAGGAGGGACATAAGAGGGGGAATGTTGTCTGTCTACTATAAAATGATGCAACTTTAGGCATGCAGATAATCAGCTATGGTATAAATTACACACTGAAGTAACAAGGTTGTGTGAAAGCATGTTATAGTGTTGTTCATACTCAAAGAAGGTCATTATGCTATTTGTTTTTCAGTTTACATGAAACAAGAGTTCACCGCCCTGCTGTAATGCTACAGCTGTTAGATCATGTAAGTTGGCAGCAGTCACAAACATAAGATAGTTGACCTGAAGTGTACCAACAGCAGTTAGAGAACCGAAGCTCAACTTAACATTGACAGTTTCTCCTCACCCCCCCCCCCCCCCCCACCTGTTGTACCTCTTGTTTCCTCCTCTTCTCCTCATTTTTCTTTTTCCATGCACCTATTTTGTTTCCTAAATACAAACACATCTAGGGATTACAGGTGCTTAGCAGTTTTTAATAATAAAGCTGATCTTTGGGTGAAAACTGTTATAAAGTCATGAAATTTATATGGTTTCTTCAGCCTTTTATGACAAAATCAGAAGAGTGTTGTCAACAAGATAATCGGTTCATTGTCTTGCCATCCCCCCCCCCCCCCCCTCTCCGGTATACCTTCCCAAAACAGCACACACATTAAACTCTTCCTAAACCATTCCGGACAATGAGAAACTGCAGAAAATCCTCCTTTTTATGTGGGCATATCACAGATATTTATCATTGCTCAGCCAGATGTGCAGGTAAGTGTTTTGGCATGTAAATCAGTGTTAGTAGCTAGTATGTTATCAGAATGGCATGGTGCAACCATCCAGAACATTTTCTTAGATAAAAGTGGCTATGAAAAACTAAAACATTCACAAACATTAGTTTTTAGTGGCTTGGTCCCAGATGTAACAGCAACGGGTTACAAGGCAGCAATATTTAGTATCTGGTATCATCACAAACATTAGTTTTTAGTGGCTTGGTCCCAGATGTAACAGCAACTGGTTACAAGGCAGCAATATTTAGTATCTGGTATCATGTAGGATGTTGTATCATGTATGAGATAGAGATGCACATGATATAAAAATTTCTAAGTTTAATTTATTGCTGTTCATGAGAGAAGACAAATACATAAGTTGTGATATGCTGCCTGTAATGAACTTTTGATAACAAGTCTATGTAATTGTGCATATATAACAGAATATATTTGTTTCTAAAAAATCTCCTCATTTATAATTACAAATAGATGGAAAAAACATGAGGACACATTAGCTGTTAATGCATTTAATTTGTATATCAGCCTTAAATGGAACTGGTTTATGAAATTGTTAAGATGAAGCTGTGAGTCCTTTCAAATGAATTGTTTCCTGTTTTTATAATTTTTAGTATCTCTTTGTGTGTTAGTCACTTAATTGTCACTAAGACAAATGGAAAGTGTTTACCAACAGATATCTGCAATAGTTAACTACACATTTATTGTAACATCAGTATTATATGTGACTGGCTATTGAAATTGCTCAAGTAGTCACACTGTATTTTTCAATTTTTTCTTCTGTTGTGTAGTTTTACTGCAGCCTCATTACCTATATTGTTTGTATACAATCATAAATATTTGTACAGAAAGATTGTTTTTATAATGCACAAATAAAATATATGGAAAAACTGAAAAAACGTATGTCTTGATGTTTTATTGTACTAATTTGAATATGAGAAACTGTTTATCTGGAACATGTGAATGATATTTTTATGAGATTGCAAAACTGATAACTGATTTCATGAAGCAACACTGAATCATTGGATATTAGCAGTTTCTGTAAGCATAGCCAAGAAAAATTAATGTTCCCATTTCTGTCAGTTTTAGTGTCAGGATGTAGTACCATGTCATAGTGTATAAAATTTTCCAAAGTCTAGCAAATATTCAGACATATAGATGTCCATTAAACATGTGTAATAGTTTGAAAGGCCTGTCTCTGTTGCTTGGTATACATGTGTGTGTGTGTCCAATTCAATTGCTAATGAGTAGGGACCTGACAATGTAGCATCTATTCTTGGCAAAATTTGCATGTAATATATTTTAATGATTAGCCATACACATCCAGAGTTTGTCACAGTATGTGCCTGAAGATATAGGCTTAGTGTGTTGAGACTAACTAAAAAAGTGTTTGGAATGTTTGCCTTTCAAACACATCACCTTATTTCCAAAATGTCCTTTACTTGCTTTCTCATTTGGGCTCTGTTTGTGATTCCAAAAAATGATTGTGTATGTTGAGAATCAACAGCATTTACCTGCCGGTGAACAGAATGCTTCTGATTTAAGATATTTCTTGGCATTATTTTTCTCTTCCCACACAAATAACTGCAAAATAGGCAGAAGTTTTTGTGGCCATTCATAGCCATTTGACCCATATTTGACAACGCTACAGATGGAGCTGATGAGGTACTGAGCATAGAATTAGAACAGAAAGAATTCTGTTTGCACGTTAGAAGACTTTCGGCGTGGTCAAAATACTTCAACAGGTTCTGTTGCTCGGTTCGAATAGTGCAGAGTGCGAGAACTATAAACTGCCAGATGGCCATGATTGTAAACAAACTGGGATTATGAACATCATAGGGGATTGTCGTAGTGATTGCCGACCCCTTCTGGTGTTCCGAGGGGTCGTAATCGATCACAGAGATTAGTCTTTTTTTCATTCATTTCATAATAAGAAAGGAAAACAATTAGCAACACAAAGCATTTGCTAACAGCTACCACACAGCTGCTTGCATAGGCCGACTTTGTTGTTAATGAGGTAGTTCAGACTCGACCTCTGAGAATATTTGATGCAACCACAGTTCAAAACATCCGCCACCTAAAACTGGTGTATTACAGTTCCACATTCACTATGTTTACATGGGGCTCCCAAAATTATTTCGTAAAACTGATTTCCCAATCCTGCAATAGATTTTCTCTCCCATGTAAACATACAATTATTTTTAAACATTCTTAGGTTATCAGGTTATAACTTGTAGATAAGTTTTGGCTAATGTTGATGGAGAATTCTTTCAGTGAAGGAAAGTATCAGTTGTCTACCTCTAATATTAATTAAAGAGTATAAGCCATTGTACTGATTAAATCGGAAACTGAAACAGCTGATTTCCAAATCCAGTGTAGCAAAACCACTTCATTCCTTAATATGGAAATAATATGACAGCGAAAAATGATTTCTGAAATTCGATTTTTGCATTCTGGAAGTTGTCTCGTGTAAACATAGTGATTATACCAATTTTTAAACTTTTGTTAGTAGACAAACGTACATGTTTCTTTGTTCTCAGATGAAAGGTCCTCTGGCCGAGCCCTGTGGTTTATTACAGGACATATAGAGACCATTCAACCACCCACCCACAATATAGACGCTGCACCAGAGCACTACTGAACCGATTCATCATTTTGTTCATGTAATTCTTAGTTTGCAAACATGTTATTGTGCATATTATTAAACTATAATAAAATAGTTAATTTGGATAAAATTCTCATGAAAAAGCTTTTATTAGGACATTTCATGTTTTCACATTTTTTAGGAAGAATTGGCATTTACTGCAAAATGTGAATGTTTCAGGTCATTACTAATGAGTGATTATGTTGCCTTGTCACTAAAGCTGCTTTTTCATGTCATGTACTAGCCAGACTAATATGCAAACAAGAACATTTTATGCAGATAACAGCTGTTTTTGTCTTTCATACCACTTCTGATGAAATGGTATGAATGCCACACCTAAAGCAATTAAATACCAAAAGTTTCCAGACATGTAATACCCTATAGTGCCCTAGTCTATGAGGGGAAAACAGATCACATCTGCCCCAATCCTACATGCGCTCAAATCCTTATTGTAAAATAGTGTAACTTTCAATGCACATTGTATGGTTGAAAAGGATGTACAGATCACAAAATAGATGCTAAGCACCTTGAGAGTAATAGGTTGGTTCAGGTGTTTTGAAAACCAGCTCTACTTGCTGCCTCAGTGTTAAGGTTACACCCATAGCATATCAACCATGAGAATTTACCATCAAATTGCAAGTTGTTATGCATAAATTATATTCTCTCTCTGTCATGAGAATTTCATATGATTTCTTGCTTACCACTGAATTTTATTTTCATGAAGTATCTGAAAGCAATGAGATTATTTCAGTTGTGTACAAAACAAGACATTAGGATACTTTCTCCTCCATATATCCTTTCTCCAAAATACAACTATAGTCTACATGCTAGTCCACTTTCAGCAACGAAATAACAATTGTGTGGCCTTTCAATAATCAGATCTCCCTGTCTTTTTGCACGTATGCCTTTCACTTGTATTTAAACCACAACATTCTCTTGTATTTATTTGTCTATTGTTTTCTTGAGTTCCTGAGAGGAAAGTGAAAGGAATGTTAAGAAAGGTTGGAAAATGTTTTATTCAGCAGTTGCAACTATAAACCAGTCACTTATCCTGTAAACAAAAATGAGAAAACTCAACAAATTACATGTAGCAGACCAACACAAGGCACTTAAAAACACGTAGCTCAGAACTTGTTATACTTCGAGATATCTTTCTTTGTAATGTAATCACACACAGACACTGGAACTCTCTCACTCAGGACTGCAACAAAACTGACTGACTAGTTGCTCATTCAGAAGGGAGTGACAGGAGAAGAAAAGTGTGGTACAGCTAGATGTATACATCCTGAAATTTCCCTTACTATAATAAGACTAATTACTTGTGTAGACACCAGCAAACATCAGTCTGCAAGGAAGAATCTTGCGTTCCAATTCATTTGTGTTATGTTTTAACAACTGTGTGTTAAAGATTGTGTGGAGGCAGGGAGAACTACATCAAATTCACTTGTAGTCATAGCTTTACTCAGAAACAAAATCAAAGCATGATCAAAATGTTTGTAAAGACAGTTGTCAGATATGTCACTATGATGAGATTTCCATAGTGAAAAGACAAATACAAGATATAAAGCTATGGAAACAATCTAAGAGTATTCCCTTCCTTTATAGAATGTATGATTGATGTGATACATAGGTAAAGCCTCTGGGCTAGACAGAATTCAAAAGCTAATGCATAAAATAGCTCCTGTACAGACTGAATTTTATAATGGATGTCTAACTCAGGTCTGAAGGTGAGTACAGGTTGTTCGTAGAAAAATAACAGATAATGATCTAGTGGACCAAAAGTCCTATCACCCTATATTTGTATTCAGTGTGATGGGCAAAAGAGAAGAGAAATATAATATGGCAGAATCTCATGTAATGAAATACATGGAATTAACCAGTGGCAGTTAGGATTTTGATTAGGTGTGTCGACAGAGGAAGCAATAAACGAAGCAGGCATATTAATCCTTATATCAAATATTAATATAAAAAGTGGTTACAAACAATCTGAAAACCTCGTAAAGGTGTTGCAGTGTAGGTTGCACTGAGAGATAGCTGTAAAGAAAAAAATTAAATATGTTGTGCCATTTCAGGGTTAATTTGCATTGAAGTTGGCCAATCTGGCTGTTGCATGTGCCAATTTGAGCGACCCGCCAGAGGCAGTGTCGCCAAATGTGATCTTTGTCCAATTTCCTAAAATCAAATAAAAAAGCAATACAAAAATTGGACATGGGACAGTAATAAGGACTGAACCCAAGCCAAAGGCTGAACAGTTCCATGCACTATTATCTACAATATGAGAACTGACACTAATTGCATCTGGTAGGTACCTTGAATTTGCCCCCACAACTATTTTTTTCTTAACAGTTATTTCTCAGCACAATCTTCCCTGCAACACACTTACAAGCTTTTCAGACTGTTTCTGACCACCGTTTATAGTAGGAAATATGCCAGATATTTCTAGTACTTTTGACAAGCTTTGGTTGTTTTGTATGTTCTTTTTGTTATGGGAGACATAGTGTGTGAGGATTTCTATGATTGTTTCAAAGACTATTGCAATAATTGCATTGGGAGTGTCATTTCGAAAGAACATTATTACCAAAGTATAAAGGAAAGCTTGTCCACAGGTATGTATATGTATGTATGCCGTATGTGGAGCTCATCTTTTTTACATCATTATGAAACCACTGTTGTAAACTAGAAAATGAGAATGCTTCCCCTTGGAACATTATTTTGTACCAAAGACTAACATTTGTTTGGTGGTAGCACAGTGGTATAAAAGCACAAAACCTTTTATTGTTACCAAAGCAATCGATTTACATAATGCTAAAAGGACGTTTAGTGTATCCCAGGCATGAGAATACAAGGCTCATCTGTGCAAAGTTGGTCTTAAGCTAGTTGCCTCGGGATTTGTTGGAAGGAAAAATTGTATTTCACCTACACATTGAAAAAATAAACCAGTCAGTTATGTTGTTGTTCAATGAACATATTGGTGCTTAACCTACTGTTACAAAAATTTATCATAATAGTTTCCTTGCTTCAGTAGTGGTATTGACAAAAACGTATGAGCCCACACATCTGACCTTTTAAAATGGGTTGCAATAGAAAAGTCAAATGAGAGATCATTCTCCTAGGTATTCAGATCTCCCCACTGCAGACACCACTAGTAACATGAAGGGTTTGTCCATTGAACTTGATAATTAAGAGTACTATAACACACACATGGCAGAGATAGTAGGAAACTTCTCATACATGCCCCAAGCCTTTTGGAATGTTTATCTGTGATTAAGAGAGATTAAAACTACAATTTTTCCAGCCCATATATATAGGGTGGTGGTTTTCCTTACCAGCCATGGCTGCTACCAAGCATATTCACATGAAGCAAGGAAAAGGCATATACACTGTAGTGAAATTGGTGCTCCTGGATGAATGAAACATAATGTAATATATTAGTGGACAGTATATCTGCAGATGAGATATACAGGAAGAAAGTCATTGACATATATGAGAGGAATAGTCTGAGAAATACATGAATGAAGTATACTTAACAAGTCAGTAGAATAAGTATCTGATGGCATTAAAATTATGCAAAAATAAAACTGCCAATGGGAAGATACGTGGGAGCTTCATGGCATTCCCTGAGCTTCACTCACTGAGGAGAAAAAATAATACAACCAATGACTGGGAGTCTGGTGTCACCAGTGATGTAATGGATCTGACTGCTGCTATGATCTGTTACCACAATGTTAATTTCCTGTGATAACATATATGGGCCTGCAGTCAACTTACAATATTATATAGTTATAGCACTTTGTTTAGAAGTAAATTTAAATTATTGGTAGGTTATTAGACTGGATAAAGTAGTATAATAGCTGTAATCACTGGAGTATCCAACATGACATAGTATATATAATTGTAACTTTAAGAATAGTCACATGATAGATACACAGAGCTACAGACATATTGTATTGGCATCAATTTGTAATGTAGTAGTGAATTGCATATTGTGCATACAAATGGTGTCTTTTTTTTTTAAATATAATAATTCATATGTAGGATCCAAAATGTATTGTGCTAGTAGCTAATCTGCATATCATCTTACAGTGTTCACGAGATATAAAATTTTGTAGATAGTAATTACTAGGTTGATGCCTGTTTCTTGCCTTTTCTATTGTGAACTACATGTATTTATGGAGAAAATGTATTACTATGATGTAGACTATTTTGCAGGTACAAGGAAATATGTACAAATATAAGCAATAATGTAAAGTCTTTTTCCTGCATATGTACACATTTAAGGGCACAAAAGTATTCAAATGCAGTATTATTAACACTGAGAGCTTAATTAAATTAATTACAGACATTGACAAAAGTAAGTCTGTGAGGGCAGATCATGAGTCATGCCTGGGTAGCTCAGTCAATAGAGCAGTTTCTGGCAAAAGGCAAAGCATCTAGATTTGAGTCCCAGTCTGCCCCAAAGATTTAATTAGCTAGAAAGTTTAAAACTACTAGGAAGTGCATGTTTAATGAAAACTGGTGTATAATTAACTCATTTTAAATAATTCAGAATCAATGAGCCTATCTATTGTCATCTGTAGCACTGAAGATAAATAACACTTGACTGAGAGTTATCCATGTTGATGTATTACAGTAACGAATGTCAAAGAATAAAAGAAATTATGTACTATTTATTTATTGCACTAGTAGCCTAATATGGAAAAAGATAAACACAGTTATAGGAATTGGCATAAAATATTACATTAGTAAACTCCTCAAACTGAATGTAAGACAAAACATAAACAGTTTCACATAAAATGGGAAATATAACTGACATGTTATGCAAAAAATTAGCAACAGTCTATTACTGCATTCAGTTTCAAGCCATTTATCCACTGACTTACAGAATTTAAAACAAAATGAGTGGTCAAGATGAAGTTCATGATCTTCATGCTGTGAGTAAGAACTATTCATGTGGACCCACTGAAATTTAATAATTGCTAATTTCGTATTGTGTGGGTATTTCAGGGAGACAACCAATATTTGTATCTGTAGCAAGCCAGTAACTTTAGTGTTAATGTTATATGGTATAAGAGGGAACATATTAGATTGTATCCTATCATTCCTGATCAACAGGAGCCAACACACAGAAATCACAAAGATGACAGAAGAGAAAATAAGATATGAAGTGAGAATTCTAGATTCTCTGTCCCTTAGGGATCCACTTTTGTCCCATTGCTTTTAATTTAATACACAAATCACATCCCAAGCATTATTAATTATGGAAATATACCGGGTGATCAAAAAGTCAGTATAAATTTGAAAACTGACTTATCGCGGAATACTGTAGATAGAGAGGTACAAATTGACACACATGCTTGGAATGACATGGGGTTTTATTAGAACCAAAAAATACAAAAGTTCAAAAAATGACTGACAGATGGCGCTTCATCTGGTCAGAATACCAACAATTAGCATAACAAAGTAAGACAAAGCAAAGATGATGTTCTTTACAGGAAATGCTCAATATGTCCACCATCATTCCTCAATAATAGCTGTAGTCGAGGAATAATGTTGTGAACAGCACTGTAAAGGATGCTCAGAGTTATGGTGAGGCATTGGCACCGGATGTTGTCTTTCAGCATCCCTAGAGATGTCGGTCGATCATGATACACTTGCGACTTCAGGTAACCCCAGAGCCAATAATCGCATGGACTGAGGTCTGGGGATCTGGGAGGCCAAGCATGACAATTGTCATGTGCAGTCACTGACGTTTTGCTGTCCAGCGCCATCTGTTGGACATTTTGTGAACTACTTTTGTGTGTGTGTGTGTGTGTGTGTGTGTGTGTGTGTGTGTGTGTGTGTGTGTGTGTGTGTGTGTGTGAGCATTGATTTATATCAGTGGGGAAACCTAGAAATATTACTCAGTTTGTCTAAATTTCAAATTATAAAACCTTTGCAATGAAAATATCAACTTTTGCATAAATGAGTGCACAGCAGAAAACTCCAGGTACACAAAATTGCTTTGAATAATGATACATGAAAACGTAAACTGGGATAAGCTCATCGAATATGCAAGTAAGAAACTCATCTCAGACCTATATGTGCTGCACAAACTCAGCTACCCAAAAGTGAGAAATATTGTGAAACATGATATTGATTACTGTATATATCTTTGACATTAAGTGTTGGCATAATTTTGTTGGCAGGCACCTCTAAAACAAATATTAACACAGTATTCAAATTACAAAAAAGAGCAGTAAGAATGAAGGCCAACCTTAAAAGGAGAGAATCATGTAGGCCAGCATTTAATGCACTTAAGAAACTAACAGTACCCAGTATCATCTACACAAATTCTTATGCTGAACAAACTTCAGTGTGCTGCTGATACTCAAGATGATAAGGCACAACACAACTATGACACAAGGAAATAGAAACTCTTCCATGAGCCGATAAGTGATACCATGAAATACAAATTAAAGCTATCATACGCAACACCAAAATTCCCAGAAAAATGCCCTTCAAACTTGAGAGAAATAGTAAATAAGAAATTTTTCAAAAATGTCAAAAACTTTCTGATAGAAAACTGTTACTATAGTATAAGTGATTTAATGTGCACTGCAGTTTAAGACAAATTGCAATGTAGTTACTATATCAAAAAGAGATCTAATTTATATGTACAAGTACATATAGCATAAGAAATGTAAAGTTTTCCCCTCTTCCTCATCCTCACATTCAGGCAGCATGGTGTGGTGGTGGGGGAAATATGAAGCAAGGGTGAGAGCTTTGACACTCGGGCCTGAGCACGGCCCGTGAGCCAAAATCTTGGTAGCCCCTGCCCTAAAGATTTTAACATTCACACACTGAAAGTGTGTGCAGACCATTATTCCAGCCCATTTGAAGATGAATGGAAAGTGGGTTTGGTAAAATGTTTAATTCTGTTGTGAGTGCATACACTTTGGGAATCTGATGCTTTTCTCTGCCTCGTGGTGACTAGGTGTTGTGTGATGTCCTTAGGTTAGTTTGGTTTAAGTAGTTCTAAGTTCTAGGGGACTGATAACCTCAGCAGTTAAGTCCCATAGTGCTCAGAGCCATTTGAAGCCAATCTGATGCTACGAATTTTGGGGCTGTTGATGGTCACCAGTGTGCGAGGTGCACCCTGTATTGTGAAGATCTGCTCCAAGCCTACCACAATGGCTGCTGCTGTTGTCGCCAAAGACAGATGACATACAAGAAGTAAGAAAAGGTGTCTGTGATGATAAACCACAGAACCTCAAGAAAGGGCGAATGAAGCTGGTGTGAACTTGGTTTCGTGACTGTGTCAGATTGACCAGAGAGAGGACAACTGTGGTGAGGGCCAGCTGGTGTGCCCACAAAATGCCACACTGTCAAACCACCCACACAACATCATCATCCATTAAATGTCAATAGATGTAGCAGTGTGCCAGATACTTTGTTCTAGACACCCTTCAGTGGGATTGATGCAGTTCGTGGAGCACTTGATGTTGTGTTGGCAGAAGAGCCAACACCGTGTTACTATTGGAGGCCAAAATGCACGCGTTTTAGCTCCCGCAGGCTGGCGTGAGGAGGGAAGGACTATACTGACATGAGGTATGGAACATGACAAGGAATCAAGGAATTAGAATTCAGAAAGCGGACGTAATTATTTTGATACTTAACTTTAATCCATTAATGATAAACGTCGCTCTTGACGGTACATGATTCACAATATTGTCTGTTCAGAATTCATTCTAATTACTGAATATGGCACCTTGCTAGGTCGTAGCAAATGACGTAGCTGAAGGCTATGCTAAACTATTGTCTCTGCAAATGAGAGCGTATGTAGGCAGTGAACCATCACTAGCAAAGTCGGCTGTACAACTGGGGCGAGTGCTAGGGAGTCTCTCTAGACTAGACCTGCCATGTGGCGGTGCTCGTACTGCAATCACTGATAGTGGCGACACACAGGTCCGACATATAATAACGGACCGCGGCTGATTTAAAGGCTACCACCTAGCAAGTGTGGTGTCTGGCGGTGACACCACACATGATATGGCATGGATGGTGTTAGCACCATCAGGCACTATTCATCACCTTCCATAAGGAGCACCACACCTTGATGAACCTGAAGCTCTTGCCTAAAAAAAGGAAAAGAAGAAAGAAAGAAAAACAGTAAAAGGCCTGCATATGAGAGCTTGGTAGCAAAATTGATTGGACATTTCTCAGAAATTTAAATGGATTTCACCTAGTGATTGTTCCAGTTCGCTGTCTAACCGAAAACAAACTGTCTCCCAGAACTCGAATTCAGGATCTGTACCTGCTGGAAAGTAAGAAAGTGCATCTGCATTAAAGATTAGAATTATGAGTAGGGGAGGGGGGGGGGGGCGGTCATGAATGGAGTATTGAAAATTTGGCAAACAGAGAATTGTGCTGTACCCTACAGAAATTTTGTCTAAAATCAAAAAAGTGACAAGAGTAGTTAGTGGTCGTCAGAAAGAAAATTAAATTTGTGACCACATAAATTAAATGCAAAATCTATGGACATCATAAATGATGGCCAACACCTTCTCTATGAATAATGTTCTCAAACTGCGGTAAGCATTTTTCACAATAATACAACAGGATTCTCCATACCCTCCTCCAACATATGAGAGAGAGCAGTCCTGATGCTGCATGGGGATGCATCTGTTGCCAACAGAGGGACTGGTAAGTCACAAGCAGAGTGCTGATCAGAGAGACAGTTTTAACTTCTGAAAAGCCCCATTGAACTCTTCAGACTATTGAAAAGGAGCTCCAGTTTACCAAAGTTGATTTAAAGGTGTGGTTGAGGAGGCTGCTTTGGGAATAAATTGTGCATAGTAATTCAATTTTCCTAGAAAATATGGCAGTTGTATTAGACACTCCATAAAACAACCTATTATCTCTTTACAGTCTCAATGGTGTGTAGAAAACTGAAATCTTGCTTGAGTCTTCATCAAGAAGCAACTGAAAATATATGTCAGTCATATCAATTATTGAAAAGAATTCTTCCTGAAAGTTTAGAAAAAAGATCAGTCAGAGAAAGCAAGGGATAAGAATCAATGTCTGCTTGAGCATTAATGGTTTGCTTAAAATCTCTACAGCACTGAAGAAAATCCTCATGCTTCCTAACAACCACTACTGGTGAAGCCCACTGACTGTGAGAAACAGGGGACGTTATCCTTGATGACCAATGTAATTGGGGGAGCTTTACAAAATCTTGGATTGGCTATTAATATGAACCTGAAAGCCCATTGTTTTCCCCAAACTAGGTTCAATCAGTGGCACAATTTGCATATGAAATGTATCAGTGGCAGAATAGGGTACACATGAGACATAGGAGTACACTTCACTATGTAATGAAAATCCAAAGGCACAATACATACCAAAGCCAAAAGTATTCTTGACAAAAAGATTGGCCGCAACCAAATATGGCAACATTTAAGGTACCTGATTGAAAGTGAGCAATGATTGTACGTAATCTAATAGTGGTACCTCAAGGTGGTTGTATGCCTACAGCTTTGATTGCACCTCACTGAGTGAGGGAGTGCCCATGCTCACAGCTGTGTCCAAAGTTCAAGCAACTCCCTTCACCAACTGAGTCCTCCTGCAATGCTGTGGCCATATTTTCTACTGAGGTCAGATCAATTGTTTTCCTCGCTCTGCCACACTGTACTACAGAAGAAAACCTGTCTTTTTGAATTCCATAATCCTTGGACCAACACCTTTTCTCATATGCTTAAGTGTCCAGAACTTCTGCAGAGCTACGGTGGTGTTAGTCACCATTCTTGTAAAAGAGCTTTACCAGCTGTACCCAATCTTGCATTGAGATATTCATGCTGAGCATCTCAGACACAAACTGAGAAACAGTCATGTACCCTGTGTCTTATTTTGCATACACTGCTGCTTACAGTTCCATCTTGTGGTAAAGTATGTGTTAATTTTTTTCATAATCTTTCCCCCTTCTTCAATAATATTGGATTTAAATTTGATGTCATTCTGAGGAGTAGTTCTTTTTTTACAGTGTTTTGAAAGTGGAACTTTAATAATGATCACCATGTACTTAGACTGGTTAGTGACTAGGCCCAATCCACCAATATAAAAAAGAAAGGTCACCAGAAAATTTAGCACTGTTGCATGTAATAAAATTTTATGAGGTGTCACTGCCTGAAATGTTATTAACTTGAATCAGCTGGGGCCGAGGCCTGGTGTGCTTAGGTATACTTTTGCAGTATGACTTTGATGTAAATGCTTACATCACTTGACCTCAAAATGTGGACATTCCCGTTTGGAATGTAAGAAACAACAGTCTGGGTAACTTATAAACAAAGTGTATGACTGTGAATGACACCTGGTGTTAGCCCAGAATTGTGGAGGGTGCAGCTGTAAATCACTGATGAACAGAACCTTTTTACGACTAGGGAATCTCTGATGGCAACTTTTCGCTGCACTCTAGCACTATGGCTCTGGGTCACATGTGAAATGACAAATTCTGCTGGAAACATTTGTCTCATCGCTTGCAACATTTCAGGTGTTCATGAAATTCATAGCATTTCAGCCAGCAAGAGGTCAGACTGCCTTAAGGTTAGCATCTGGACATCCTTATCCAGGGCCAAGCAAATCATTACATCAGATATTGAACTTTCTAAGTGTGATCTTCCACACTCACACCTAGAGATTCATTGAAATAATCTTAAGGAAATGCAGTCCAAAAACAAACGAAGTAGGTTACAGTATACTTGTACACCCACTGCATGAATACTGCTCACCGGTGTGAGATCCGTACCAGATAGCATTGATAGAAGAGAGAGAGAAGATCCATCGGAGAGCAGCGCGCTTCATTACAGGATCATTTAGTAATCGCAAAAGTGTTATGGTGATGATAGATATATTCCAGTAGAAGACTCTGCAAGAGAGGCGCTGAGTAGCTCAGTAAAGTTTCGAGAACATACCTTCACCGAGAAGTCAAGCAGTATATTGCTCCCTGATACGCCAGCTGAACCTGCTGGGCAGAGCAGGTAATTAGGATTGTGGAAAGGGCCAAGTAGGATGGGTTCAGTTTCATCTTCTAATTGTAATTTATTGTAATTTAATAACACTTTTACATCCAAAGCTGCACACAGCCGGACCTTTACCAAACGCAACTCTTTCACGGCTGAAGGCCTCCAAGCAAGAATCTTAACAATATAAAAGTCCAATTAAGATAGCAATAAAATAGTTTAAAAAAAACATCACAGCAAAATAGATAGAACAAACATATGCAAGGTGCAATACCAAAGGCTGAAGGCCACAATTAAGTTTCAAAATTTTAAAATATATTACCATAGACTTTCAAAGGCAGAAGGCCACAATGTTTAAAAACAAGAAATCTTAAAAATCAACAAGACAAAAATGCAATTAAAAGGCAAATAAAAAAAAAAAAAAAAAATTATCATGGCTAAGTGGAAAGCCTCAAGGCAAAGCAGATAGAACAACATATGCAAGGTGCAATACCAATGGCTGAAGGCCACAAATAAGTTTCAAAATTTTAAAATATATTACCATAATCTTTTAAGGCAATGTTTAAGCTTGAAAGACAAATTTAAGAATTAATTTTGCAAAATTTTTAAGAAAAAAGAAAAATAATCATAAGCCTTAAATTTTAAGTAGCTGAAAACAGATAATTAAACACCGGCGGTGCTCAGAAGCATCCAGGGAGGTCAGTCTGCCCTTGTTCAGTTAGGCAAGACAGGTGGTGAGCCCATCTGCACTTGATCCATCAGAACCCAGCCAGGGTACAGCCACGGACCAACCGACAAACAACTTGCTTGCCACCAATTGGTACATGAGAATTCAAACACAAAATGGTTACAAACATGATAATCCACAATGGAGTATGTATTAACTCTCAAAATTACACACCATGTTGGACAGCAACAACAGGTGAGGAAAGGACGCTGCCTGGATTTACATTAGTGGCCAGGGCAGGTAACCGGAACATTAACGGCCACTAGGCAGAAAATTCCACTGGTGCACTCGAATTGTAGTCAACCAAAATAGTTAGTTGAACTGCATGGTGGCTAAATTTCAGCTGTAGAAGCACTTGTTGTTGCTCACAGGAAAACCTCCCCAACAGCAAACCACCAAAACGAACCACTACGACATGAATAGACGTGGCTTGGGTAGCTGAAACTGCTACTCAACTTTGACATCCTGGATCGGTGAACCATGAAGCTCGTAGCAATCGAACAGCTCCATCTATGCTCCGACACTGTGCAAGGGCTGCCAGTGGACCCAGCCGACTGCATGGTGTGGAGATAACTTCCCTTGTCCCCAACAACGGACCGACTGCCTGCTGGTCCGTCGCGACTGCTGCTCCATCGTGACTGCACTGCTGGTGTGTCTCCCACTCACTTCCAGACACACAACAGTGGAAATACAGGCTCAGATCCAACCATGCAGAGGAAACACGCCCACTGGCTAAACGACATCCCTGCACCAGGAAAGGGCCGACCCAAGTTCCACAAGATGGTAATTGAATGGGCCCAGAAGTGCTCTTAGAATGAGTTACACATTGCCCGATGAGACGACCGACCTCTCAGAGGCAGTACACCAACAACATTTAAGATAACATGTCAAGGAAATAATGCCAACTACACACACAACCTGACAAACACTTGCACGGAGACTTGAACAATACCCAACAGTAACTAAGCATGCATGAAGACGAATTGGGAGTCGATGCACACACACACACACAGCTGACTCACGAACGATCGGCAAGCCAAAATGCGTCATCTGGTAGGATGACCGACTGACGATCCACCAAGACAGTGGCCTTGTTCAAGTGTTGCGTGGTGGCAATGGTCGGGTGGGCCATGTCAATGAAGAGCTCACTGCTGCTCCAACCCAACTGCACTAGTGTCGCATTGCAACACCCTGACTGGCAGGTCTGGACTGTGCTCCAGACGCATTCCCACTGACTGGCAGACCACTCGCAACCCGAACTGTGACCAACTCACTTCCAACAGGGGAAGTAAAAGCAGTCGAGCAAAGATACTACAAAAGTGGATATATCAATATGCACTGCTAATGCTGCTCATGGTAAGGCAAAGCAGCAACTCAGTGACAGTAGTAATTTAAATTAGCTTAGTGAGATGGAAGTTCATTAAAAATAGGGTGTAAAATACATGATGGCAGGAACACAAGCCATGCACAACTCACTCCTTCCCACGTATATCTCGCGAAGACCATGAGGATAAAATCAGAGAGATTAGGGCTCACACAGAGGCATACCGACAATCTTTCTTTCCATGAACAATACGAGACTGGAATAGAAAGGAGAACCAATAGAGGTACTCAAGGTACCCTCGACCACACACCGTCATGTGGCTTGCGGAATATGGATGTATATGTAGATGTAGATGAATTTACATGTTTGACTCAATCCCTGCAAATCTGTAATGTGAAGTGTGTAAGTTATAGTTTTTAACTTATGGTATTGTAAGAATTCAAGCCCTGCAGCTACCATGTGTATTTTGTTGGAAAAGTAACTGGATAATATAGAGAATATTTAAGATACAAATAAAACAGATGGGTTGAACACTGGGGATAGCCTTTGAACCAGTAATATAACTGTGGATTCATAGACAACAGAAAGGCCCTTGGCAACCCAGACATGTGATATCACTTACCTTGATGTGTTGCATGAGGCATTTTTGATATATGTCTCTATTCCTCTTGAGCTGTGTTAAATGGTTGAAATGTCAGCACGGCTGACAATGCCTGTGACTGAAGTCACATTGAATTAGTGCCTGACTCGTTCCTGGTCCTAATTTCGTTGCTGCTACCATAGCTTAACAAATTTTGCGTCCATGGCGGTGCTTGGTGAGCCAAATTTTGACCTCCTCATAGAAATATTGTATATCTCACTTTAGGGCCAACAGTGTTTAGTGAACACAAATAAACTTTTATAATGACAAATTAAAATTGTCTCTTAGTCACTGAAACCAAACAGTAATAGTTTTGGGAGGAACTTAATATAAGTCAAAATAGAACCCAATTTGAGACAGTTTCTGTAAAAGGCCAGGCAATACTAGCACGCTGCACATGTATTCAGAATGTCTGACATTAAACAATGTTCCATTAATCCTACCAGTGTTGGAAACCACACATTCTTAATTCATATCACTATGCACACACATTTGAATTGGAACAGGTAAAGAGTCACAGTGGTTGGAGTCCATTGGTAAAGTAAGTTGGATTACAGCAACTGAGGAAGAAACTGCTGCCAAGTGACCTTATCTTTACCCACTCCAGAAATTCATGTTACTGGCTGTTATCGGGAGTGCTGCTGCTGCAGACACCCTTGCTGGATGTGGGTGATTATGCATATCACTGCATCTACATTTTCCATTTCTACATCTGGTGGGATTAGTGATGATTTGGTGTTTTCTCTTTTTTCAACAAAATCCCTAACAATATACTTGGATGTAAATAATGTATCTGAAATCTCTCCTGAGGAAGGTTTATACTCACGGGTCCACACACTATCATGTACCATCTACCAATCAAATAAGAATGTTTATATTTTAAATAAACCAGTGATGAACTCTGAAACAAGTATTTGACACTACAAGTAATTTTTAGTTGACTGGAATATCCATCTCATGTTTGGCAATACTCCAAGTAGAAACCAAGGTGTAAATCTGTGTTTGCAGCCTGAGTCAGCATAATTTATGAGACCCAAGTTTTCAAAAAATTAACACCACTTTATATCTTCTTGGTGTGAATTTCCTCCACTACACCATACGCAGTAACGAAACTCACAACAACAACAACTAAATTCTCTCCCTTACTGCCTCTGCAGCTTGGGTATACATATCATTTTAAAAATCAAGTAAACAAACAGTAATTATTGAAATTGCCAGATACATGACTTACAGTTAAAAAAGTGAATTACAAAAGTTCCTGCTGTTGTAGTTTTGGGTGAAATAAATTGGCAGATTGATACGTAGTGGTTGTAATTGTCAATTTTGTAATTTACTGTGTAGAATAATTTTTCATATCTGATCCAATAATGCAAAATATAAAATATTGATTTCCTTCATAATTACAAACTGTCATTTGTGGATAACATTTTCATGAATTCCAGACATATTGCTTGATACCCTCATTAAGCTGTGTTTATCTTTTTTTTTTCTTTTTTTAAGTGAACAGATTTTGACAAAATATGAAAGTATTATATCTGTTTACAATACATTTTGTAAGCTTGTAATTAAAAAATCAATTACTTAAGTTTGTATTACTGTAGTGTTACATGGAATAAATCAACAAATTAAGACATAATATTGATTATCTTCCATTTCGTGAGTTTCTGTAGAAAATAGTATTTTGTGTCGAATACAATAACGCAAAATATATGATGTTGAGTTTCTTCTTAACTACAATTCATATTTTGTAGTTTACATTTCCTTAAGCTCAAAATATACTGATCAGGAAAAATATTATGACCACTACCCATTACAACTTTGGATGTCACCTGGTGTTGTTTCGGGTACATGACACAGTAACAAAAGTATGTAAGTGGAGCAGACATGGACAGGGGATCATCCTAGCAAAGATATAGGCCACAAATGGGGAAATACATTGAGATAAGTGACTTTGACAAACAGCAGATTATTATTATGCACAGCCTGTGAATGAGTATCTCAAAAATGGTAAAGCTGTTAAAATTTTCACATGCTACTGTCATGAGCATCTATATAAAGAGGTATACGGACATTGGAACTACCACTAGGCAGTAAATGGTTGGATGTCCATGACTCTTCACAGAACATGGGGTTCAGAGGCTTGTCTCCTCTGTAAAGTGGGATAGATGGTGATCTGTGGCATCTGTGCCAAAAAGAGCACAATGCTGGTGCATGCACAAGGTGTTTTAGAGCATACTGTTGAGCGTACATTGTTGAACATGGAGCTCTGAAGCAGACCACTCCTACGTGTTCACACATTGACCCAACAACATCATCAACTACAATTGCAGTGGGCACAGCTCCATTGGGATTTGACCGTCGATCAATGGAAACATATCGGTTCTTCGGGCGAATCACATTTTTGCTACACCAGATCAATGGTCATCTCCACAAATGCCATCATCAAGGCGAATGGCAGCACACCACTGATGCAGGCCAGTGGGAGTAGTGTTATGCTATGGGAGATATTCTCCTGCACTTGTAAGGGACCTGTGGTAGAATCAAAGACACGCTGACAGCTGCGAACCACCTGCATCCCTTCATGCTTGATGTATTCCCCGTCAGTGATACCATCTTTCAGCAGTATAATTGTCCATGTCCCAGAACCAGAACTGTGCTACGGTGGTTTGAGGAGCATTATAATGAACTCATGTTGATGTCTCTGTGACCAAATTCACCTGATGTAAATCCTGTGGAACCCACCTGGGTTGCTATCGGGCACCATCGCTGCATTCACAAATCAGCAGCCTGTTATTTATGCAAATCACATGACATGTGCATAGACATCTAATGCCACATATCTCCTTAAACCTACCAACAAACTGTTGGATCCTTGACACGCAGAATCAGTGATGTATTTCGCTCCAAAGACAGACAAAAACAGGCTATTAAGCAGGTGGTCATAATTTTTGGCTCATCAGTTTTTTATGAAATGTACAGGTTTTATCAAAATATGAAAATGTACTGTTTGTATACAGTTCATTTTGAGAAATTACTTTTGAAATACTACTTTGTTACTTGATCAGCTACTCAAAGATTTACAGGTATCATTAACATTGCATCCCACCATATAGTTTGTGCAATACATGTATTTTAAAATATATAGAGATGTGAGATGTTTGATATCGGGTTGTATGCTAATATGTGGTGCTGTAATATTCAGTTGATCTATGCGGTTGGTTCCATTACAACACTCATGCTTTACTAAGTCCATTCAGTTGATTGATTTTGATAGTAAATATATTTATGATGCATTGTGTCTGCACTACAACTTCATTTACGTAGTGTTATGCGACATATTATATTCAGTTTGGTTTCTGGAAAAAAAACAGAAAAGATTGTCTCTTTGTGACCAAATACAGATGAGTATCTGGTGCTCTCAGATTTCAGGTTTTAATGCATTTTGTCAGAAATTTCTATTAGATGTGGAATTAATGAAGCATTTCCATATTGCATGTCTTTATGTCACCACATTTTGCCCTCCATGAGATTTGATAAATAATTCCAGACTCACTGCTCAACATATCTACTATAACTGCATTCTTCTTTAGTCTGTGTCACACACCCTAATTTTTAGCTTCTTCTTAATTTATTTCCCCTTACAGCGGCTTCCATCAGTGAACTACTTGACCCTGGATGACATGGAACATATCATGAAATGCTTCCTCTTCTTGTGATACAATACTATCATCCAGGAAATGTAGTGACCATTTACAACAACAAAAAGTATACACAATTTAAAAAAAAAAAAAGGTGTGGTCACCAGCCAGGTTAGCCGAGAGCACTAACACACTGCTTCCTGGACTCTGGTAGGCGCACCGGCCCCGGATTGAATCCGCCCGGCGGATTAATGATGAGGGCCGGTGTGCCGGCCAGCCTGGATGTGGTTTTTAGGCGGTTTTCCACATCCCCCTAGGTGAATACTGGGCTTGTCCCCACGTTCCGCTTCAGTTAAATGGCTCATAGACATCTGAACACTTTCGCACTATTCCATGGATTACACTAGTCACAGACAGTTGGGGTACACTAATCCCTTCCCGGGGAGTACGGGGTGGCAGCGGGAAGGGCATCCAGCCACCCCTTAAACTAACATTGTCACATCCGATTAACGATGCTGACCCTGCATCTCCGCGGGAAACCAGGCACAAGCAAAAGAAAGAAAAGAAAAAGAAAGGAGGTAGGTGTGGTCCTCCTTTAATGGATCTAGAGCTCTGTAGAGTGAGAGTTGGCATACACTTTGGTAATTAAAGTCAGTGTAAAATATAAAAAGTGAGACACTATTCTGATGTTCTGCAACTATTATTTTTTTAATCAAAAACCTGTTTTAAGCTTCTTAGGCCATTACTAGGTACACTGTCCAGTCACATTAATGTAACCACCTTTCAAAAGCCTAACAAGCACATTTTACAGCATGGAGAGCTGCAAGAAGTGCAGGAAGGAAATCAGTGAGGTTCTGGAAGGTACTGACAGGGATGCAGAGCCATTCTGACTCCAGTGTCATGGCCAGTTGCACTACATTTCTCGGTTGACAATCCATGGCATGAACAGTTCAATTGAGGTGGTTCACCGAGTGGGGTGGCGCAGTGGTTAGCACACTGGACTCGCATTTGGGAGGATGACAGTTCAATCCCATGTCCGGCCATCCTGATTTAGGTTTTCCCTGATTTCCCTAAATCGCTCCAGGCAAATGCCGGGATGGTTCCTTTGAAAGGGCATGGCCGACTTCCTTCCCCGTCCTTCCTTAATCCGATGTGACCGATGACTTCGCAGTCTGGTCTCTTCCCCCAAACAACTCAACTCAACTCAATTGAGGTGGTTCCACAGATTCTCAGTTGGGTTTAAACCTGGGGAGTGTGGTGGCCAAGGAAGTCCTGTGAATGCATCCTGGTGCTCCTTACACGACACGCATAAACTGTGAGCTGTGTGACACATTACATTGTGCAGCTGGTAGATGCCATCATGCCAAGGAAAAATGAACTGCATGTAGGGGTGGAAATGGTCCCCAGGGATAATGCATACTTGTGTTGATCTGTTGTGCCTTTACAATGATTATATCTCCCAGGGAATGCCACAAAAACATTCCGCAGAGCATAATGCTCTCTCCTCCGGACTGCACTCCTCTGATGATTATTGCATGGTGTTTGCTTTCAGTCTTATGGAGCATAAAATGTGGTTCAGCTGAAAATGCCACCTGTTGCCACTCTGTAGATGTCCAGCTGCAATACTGTTGTGCAAATCCCAGCCTTCATCTCTGATAAACAGAAGTCAGCACGGTTACATGAACCAGGCACATGCTGTGAAGGCCTATATACAGCAATGTTTGTTGAACAGACATTGAGGAGACATTGCTGGTAGCCGCTAGGTTTATCTGGATGGTCAGTTGCTCAACAGTTGCACAACTATTCACTCGTACACATTATCACAGCCGTTGTTCACCCATGTAATCTATGGGCTGTGGCATCACAGTTGCTTCATCACCAGTTTTGGATAGTGCCATTTTGCCATCTGCAGCATATTTAAATCACAGCAGCACACAAAAAGTTTTAGAACTTAGCTGTTTCAGAAATGCTTCTACCCTTGGCCTGAAAGCCAATGATCATTCCCTTTTGGACACGAGATAAATCACTCTGTTCCACAATACATCAGTGGCTGCACTGTTTTCCATCCCTCCCCTGTCCCCTGACTCACTTTATGTACCCTCCACTGCTAGTCATGCCACCTGCCATCTGTGAGTGGTTGATGCACACGACATCAAATATACACTCCTGGAAATTGAAATAAGAACACCGTGAATTCATTGTCCCAGGAAGGGGAAACTTTATTGACACATTCCTGGGGCCAGATACATCACATGATCACACTGACAGAACCACAGGCACATAGACACAGGCAACAGAGCATGCACAATGTCGGCACTAGTACAGTGTATATCCACCTTTCGCAGCAATGCAGGCTGCTATTCTCCCATGGAGACGATCGTTGAGATGCTGGATGTAGTCCTGTGGAACGGCTTGCCATGCCATTTCCACCTGGCGCCTCAGTTGGACCAGCGTTCGTGCTGGACGTGCAGACCGCGTGAGACGACGCTTCATCCAGTCCCAAACATGCTCAATGGGGGACAGATCCGGAGATCTTGCTGGCCAGGGTAGTTGACTTACACCTTCTAGAGCACGTTGGGTGGCACGGGATACATGCGGACGTGCATTGTCCTGTTGGAACAGCAAGTTCCCTTGCCGGTCTAGGAATGGTAGAACGATGGGTTCGATGACGGTTTGGATGTACCGTGCACTATTCAGTGTCCCCTCGACGATCACCAGTGGTGTACGGCCAGTGTAGGAGATCGCTCCCCACACCATGATGCCGGGTGTTGGCCCTGTGTGCCTCGGTCGTATGCAGTCCTGATTGTGGCGCTCACCTGCACGGCGCCAAACACGCATACGACCATCATTGGCACCAAGGCAGAAGCGACTCTCATCGCTGAAGACGACACGTCTCCATTCAACCCTCCATTCTCGCCTGTCGCGACACCACTGGAGGTGGGCTGCACGATGTTGGGGCGTGAGCGGAAGACGGCCTAACGGTGTGCGGGACCGTAGCCCAGCTTCATGGAGGCGGTTGCGAATGGTCCTCGCCGATACCCCAGGAGCAACAGTGTCCCTAATTTGCTGGGAAGTGGCGGTGCGGTCCCCTACGGCACTGCGTAGGTCCTACGGTCTTGGTGTGCATCCGTGCGTCGCTGCGGTCCGGTCCCAGGTCGACGGGCACGTGCACCTTCCGCCGACCACTGGCGACAACATCGATGTACTGTGGAGACCTCACGCCCCACGTGTTGAGCAATTCGGCGGTACGTCCACCCGGCCTCCCGCATGCCCACTATACGCCCTCGCTCAAAGTCCGTCAACTGCACATACGGTTCACGTCCACGCTGTTGCGGCATGCTACCAGTGTTAAAGACTGCGATGGAGCTCCGTATGCCACGGCAAAATGGCTGACACTGACGGCGGCGGTGCACAAATGCTGCGCAGCTAGCGCCATTCGACGGCCAACACCGCGGTTCCTGGTGTGTCCGCTGTGCCGTGCGTGTGATCATTGCTTGTACAGCCCTCTCGCAGTGTTCGGAGCAAGTATGGTGGGTCTGACACACCGGTGTCAATGTGTTCTTTTTTCCATTTTCAGGAGTGTAGGTAGTGGTCACATTAGTGTGACTCGAACATGTGTAAATAAGTGTCACAACCACATATAAAAAAATAGTCACCAATAGAGAAATCATTACAAGCATAATTTAATACGAGGGCTATCCACAAAGTACATTATGTTTTGGAATTAAAAATAAATAAAGTATTGGAATTTTTTTTTTTATTATATACAGATGAAAGCCAACTTAAATACTACTTTTCTACATAGTTGCCATTTAAATTAAGGCACTTATCATAGCGATGGATGAGCTTGGAAATTCCTTCATCATAAAATTCGGCCGCCTGCGCCTTCAACCACGTGGTTACCTCTCCTTTTGGGACAGAAAAGGTGTGATTTTTGTGGATTTCCTGGAAAGAGGCACTACAATAAACTCTCAAAGGTATTTCCAAACTCTGCACAACCTCAGAAGAGCAATACGAAACAAGCGCAGGGGAAAGTTGGGCTCAAAGATCTTGCTGCTCCATGACAACGCCCGGGCCCACACAGCAAATGCCACTCGTGAAGTTCTCGAATCTTTTAAGTGGGAGTTGTTTCCTCATCCACCGTACAGTCCCGACATGGCACTGAGCGACTTCCACTTATTCCCAGCAATGAAGAAGTGGTTGGCTATGCAGCGTTTTGATGACGACGCACAGCTTCAAGAAGAGGTAATCACGTGGTTGAAGGCGCAGGCGGCCGAATTTTACGACGAAGGAATTTCCAAGCTCGTCCATCGCTATGATAAGTGCCTTAATTTAAATGGCAACTATGTAGAAAAGTAGTATTTAAGTGTGACTTTCATCTGTATATAATAAAAAAAATTTCCAATACTTTATTTATTTTTAATTCCAAAACGTAATGTACTTTGTGGATAGCCCTCGTACCAAGTAATTTCACCTCTGGACTTGATAACATCATGGATTCGGTCCACAAGATTTTACAGGTACATTGCATCCAAGTTAAGCCATTCATTGATGATTTGATTGCACAATTCCAGCACAGATTTTCTATGGAGTTCAAGTCAGGTGATTTTTGCAGGCCAATCAAGATGTAATAGCATGGGGGGGGGGGGGTGTTCAGAAAACCAATCACATATTCTTCCAGCCTAATGAACTTTGCTTTTGACATCTTTATGTATCTGTGTAAACAATGACCTCTTGCAAGGTGACCAATTCAGAATTTCCATTGCATGCAGTTCCCATCACAATTTTCTCTCACTAACAGGTTGATATGGACCTGCAGCGATTCCTGTCAGGTTTGAATGCAATTCTCATTCACAAGCCATGAAACACATCTCTGCACCCTTTCAGTTAGGCTACTTTTCTGACCACAATTCTGATGTTGCATTTTGTGGCCTGTTTTCTACACCACTGCTTGTAGACATGCTGAACAGTCTGCTGCAATACACTGAAAACTCCAGCAACTTCACACACCATTTGGCCATGGGCATGGCCAAACACCATTTTCCTTTTTTGCCACTCTGTCACTTCCTTACATTTACCCATGTTTATGTACAATGTCCGCTTGAAACATAAATGTTTCACTGAGCGCTACTACCTTATGCTCACATAGAGGCAGTGCATGTATGTTGAGCATGTGACCTGATCATTGCGCCCTCTGTAAAGGCTTAACAATTCATCTGTGCGTGTGCACTGGGGTGACTAATTTTTTGTCCAATGAGCTTATATATCAAAAGAAGAGGACAAGAGAGAGAGAGAGAGAGAGAGAGAGAGAGAGAGAGAGAGAGAGAATTTTCTGTTGGCATGTTCCACTTCTTAACATTTATTGTGAATATTATTTATGAAACAAGTAATTAACTAACTCGTATTAGTCATGAGCTACCACTAGTAAGAGACAGTTTGGTTTAAAGGAGGAATACCCCTAAAAATATTACTACAATTGTCACAAATGAGTTGTAGAATGAACAAAGCAAGAAGCCTGATCATTAGACAGTTACCCATTTTACCTGTATTCCAGATGACTATTACAGTGACTTATTTCCAGACACTAGCCAAACAAGGCACTCTGTGTGTAGTGTTGTTAGTCTGATATCACAAATACTGAAATTCTAGCAGTACACTATCTGTACATTTTTTTATTAACATTAGTTTCAAGCAGACGACTGCTTCTTCTGTTTCCATTAGCTTCATCATCTTTCTCAGTGGTGTGGGTTTTTTCACTTTCATAGGCAACTACTTCTCCTTTTCATCCTTCTCACAACACCTTTCAGTGGTTTGTCTCAGGTTCTTTTCTATCTAATTATGTTCTGTATCCATCAAATACTTTTGGCTTCTCCAATTTTCTTTAATTCCTATCAATAAGTATGGTAAAATTTAATTTTTTCATTGATTCTCACACATGATTCATGGCTGTTATTAATTGATATTTAATTGAGGAGTCTTGACTTTTCTGTGTGAGTGCTTAAAAATGTGTCATCCAACAGAGGAAACTGCACTCAACGCTTCTTTGAAAAGTAATGACCTCTGTGCCGTGCTGGACAATGACATGCCAAACAACAACCACAACAGCAGCAGTGCTCAGCACTCCCATCTTGCCCATTTGCCCATACTGTTTCATGCAGCACGATAGGACTATGTAACCTAAGTGCTGGTTGACTTGCAACAACTGTAGGAAAAAGGACATATAGCGAACTCTGTGTCATTACCAGCTCTCTCCTTCAGATATTGATGTGGATATTAATTGTGCACCTCCAGAGACTATGAATAACAACAAACTGTTTATTGAAGTGCAAGACGTGGACAAAGAGCTCAGACTATGAGTGCGCACAGGTGCAGCTGTGACATTGCTGAACTCGCAAACCTATGTGAACTTAGGATCTCCAGCATTGTCTTTGATTCCTTGACATTTGATGAGTTACAACAAGCAGTTTATTCCAATTTTGGGGCAATTTATGGCTCCCACTGCATATAAATTGTGGTTCATGCCTAAACTTTTCTGATAGTGAATGATGCTGGTGCCAACAATTTGTTGGGTCTAGATGCTTTCAAAGCTTTTGGTTTTTCCATTGCAGATGTGGTGCACCTCATTTCCAACAAGGTTCCTTAGCAACTTTTAGATTATCTGTGTTCTGAGTTTTTGTCTCTCTCAAGTGAAATCAGAAATGGACAGGCTGACATCATTGGGGGTCATGCTCATCAAGTGAGTGGTCTATCCCTTGTGTTTGTTAAAAAACCAAATGGCCAGGTTTGCCTCTGTGGCAACTTTAAAGTTTCCATTAATGCTCAGCCTATCACTGACACCTACCCTCTGATTTGTCAGGACAAATTGTTGGCCAAACTCGCAGGGGCCAGTTTTACTCTAAAACTGATTTATCTGAAGCCTGTTTACTGGTTCTGTGGAATGAGGTTTTGAAAAGGCTCCTTGTGATTAATATGCCCTTCAGGTTGTACCAGTATCAGTACCTCCCAGTCAGGTGGCTTGAACCCCTGCGATTTTTCAGCACTTTCTGGAATAATTGATGATATCCATTCTGGCATGCATTAACTATCTTGATGACATCTTTGTGATGGATGCATCCACAGGAGTGCATTCATGTATCTAACGCTCCTTGTTCATGGTCTTACATACTGCAGGGTTGAAGTGCAACTTGACCTAGTCCCATTTTTTTCAGCCAGCCATAGTTTCATATTTGGAGTTTGTAGATTCTCGAGATGGTGTAAAGCCTTTACATCATTTTGTTGCTGCTGTCACAGCTGTGCTTCACTCTTCCAATGTCAAAGAACTACAGGCATTTTAGGGAAAATTGCCTACTGTCACAAATTCATTCTGGGTGTGGCCATGTTGGCCCATCCTCTCCACAAATTGCACCATAAGAAAGTTCCTTTTCAGTGGAGGACTGCCCTGCAAGCACATGTTCATGCTTATGAAATCTAAATTACATTCTGCTCATTGTTTGGCTGTCTTCCATCCTGGCCACCACCTGGTCTTAGCTACAAATGCCTCTCAGTATGGCCACAGCGCCATTCTTGTACAACACTATGAGGATGTTTCCAAATGCCCTATAACTTATACATCAAAAAAGCTCTACTTTGCTCAGCAGTGCTACTCTCATGTTGAAAAGGAGGTGCTTGCTATCATCTATGCCTTCAAAAAAGCTCATATGCTTATGTATATGTCTAAGTTCCACCTCATTACTCACCATCAGCCCTGGGTTTCATTGTATAAGCCTTCTGCTTCGTTGCCCAACAAAGCTGCATATAGCCTACAGTGATGGGCTTTGTTTCTGTCTTGCTACAATTATGAAATACATTTTTGGCCTGCAACACAGTATGTCAACACCAATGCGCTGTCCTGACTTCCATTGGTGCTGGATATTACTTTTGATCAGAATAAGCTCCTTTGTTTTCACTTATATGTGAAGATGCAATCTACAGTTGGAAGAGTTTATTATTAAGGGCTCCTGAATCACAGTTGCTTTTGCTGCTGATCCGATTTTGCACCTTGTTCAATTTGTTCAGTATGGTTGGTCAGATAGCCCTCCAGGCCACACTTCTGATCCTTTATGTAACTATTTTGCACTCTGTCACTGACTTGGTGTTTCATAATGTTGTTATCTTAGCTACAGACAGACTGTCACCCAGGGTTGTGATCTCAGCCACTATACAGTGAGACGTGCTTCAGCTTCTACATCTTGGACTTGGAGAGGTCTCTTGTACCAAGTCATTGGCATGTCAACATGTTTTCTGGCCTGGTATCAAGGGTGACAGTGTGCATCTACCCATGACCTGCTCTTACTATGCTACACAACAAGTGGCACCACAGGCAATGATCTCTCTCTGTGGTCCACTCCACAGTGTTCATTGGACTTCGTGCATGCTAATTTTGCAGGCCAGTTCCTCCATTCTTACTGGTTGTTGGTTTTCAATGCTTTCTTGAAATTTCTGTATCTTAACCACTATTGTTCCATGTCAGCCACAGGTGCAGTTCAGATACTCTCCAAATTTTTTTCCATTTACGGTTTGCCTTATACGTTTGTGGTGGATTATGGTGCACAATTCTTGTCTCAGATCTTCACGATTTCTGTGCCTGTCATGGCATTCTCTACGAGACTGCCCCACCTATTTAATGGCAAGATGGAGTGGCTCATCCATACATTGAAGGTTCAAATGAAGAAGTATGTCACAGATTCTTCCACAGATGACAACTTGATGTGCCTCTTGAGTTCCTACAGATTTGCACTGGTGGAGGATTGGAGTCTAGCCGAGAGACTCCATGACTGCCAGCTACATTCCTTCCTGCATATGCTCATTCTGCCCCACCAATATCTGTTGCCACAGCCTCATCATGTTTCACTCCGGGCTCCGCAGTCTGGGCTCAAGGGTTCAGTCGCCGACCAAAGTGGACTCCGGCCATGGTCTACAGCTGCCATAGCCACCCCCTCTGGCTGGTGTGCACTAGCGAAAGACTGGTAGCATGCCATCATGATTAACTGCAGCCTCAAGCCATGATGAGGTCCATTGGTCTGCTGCTGCTGCTTTTGCCTCCTCCTCAGTACCTGTCAGACCTTGTGGGATGTCCCTGCTGCAGGGGCTGACATCCTTGTAGATGTCACAACCTCCTGCCTCTCCTCCATGGTCTGGTGACCTGGCACATTCTGCCGGCTCATCCCATGATGCTTCACTGCCACCAACACTTCCTCCATTGGCTGGGCTGATGCTATCAGGTCCCTCACCACCGGCATCCCCAGCAACCCCACCCAAGTGGCTAGCACCTTCACTGTTGTCACAGTTCCACCACATCGAGGACCTTGATGTCAAGATGCTACGATTGCCTTTATTGCAGATCCTCCATTATGATACTTTGTGGGGACAGCCACCATATGTGCCTGCAGCTGCCCTACCTCCATCCTTCCTCACCTGTTCTGACCCAGAATCTCCTTCCACAGTCACTGCCATTACCTGCAGTGCCCACCATAGAGGCCATAGATGTATCATCAGTTGCCTCAATGCCCACATCGGTGGAGTGTCCTCTCTCTTCCCAATGTGTAAGAGATGCTATAAACATGTATATCATATTTGCAGCACCAGGCTGCCAACATGCTACACTCAAATACTCTGTCAACGGCATCTTCATGCCGTGCTGTCTAACAAAGCTCTCCTCTATGTAAGGACCATGCGGCAGGTGCCTGTCTTCAGACTGTGCTCTGTTGGTTATTGTACCATTTCTATGTTTGTTGTTTACTTTCCGGCAGCGTTGGCTGAGTGGTTGTAGACACTTCAGTTCAGAACTGCACGAGTGCTACAGTCGCAGGTTCGAATCCTGCCTCTGGAATGGGTGTGTGTGATGTCCTTAGGTTAGTTAGGTTTAAGTAGTTCTAAGTTCTAGGGGACTGATGACCTCAGATGTTAAGTGCCATAGTGCTCAGAGCCATTTGAACCATTTGTTTACTTGGATAGGAATAAATAAACTTTTGTTCTTCGTGACCACACTGTTTGTGTCTAGTGTGGCAGAACTGCCAGAAAATATTAATATCTTTGCTTTTTTGTACTTCGTTTTACTTACTTTCGTTGTTGACTAGTTGGTGTGAGTCATTCGTCATGACTGTTACCGTGATTGTCGAAAGCTATTTCTTTGTGTTTTGATTTATCGTGTGCCAATAAAATATTACGTAGTGAAAGTAAATGGTGTTTTCTGTGTTATAAGTATAACACTCGCCATACTGGTGACCTCCGACGCGCAACATACGTCCGATTCGACAATGTGGCCGTTTACTTCGACATCTCCACATCGCTCACCTTCCGCTCCTTTCGGACTGCAACATGATACTAATGGTGCCTCTACACTGCCTTTCCACGGTTTCCTACGCACAACGCCACCAACAACTGCGATAAAATTGGAAGATAAGTACAACGCCGTGGAGTTTTCTCCGTCATCAACAATGCCGTTGTGGACTCGTTCAACATCGTCAGTGATGTCACCTGCTATGAAATCTTTTTCTACGTTCGTCTATAACAAACCAATCATGAGTGCTGTGCCCAAATTTGTGACTCACAGTGCGTCGTAGTTACAACCTCCTGTGACATGTAGTGTGCAACAGTGCCCCAACACTATGAACCTCACAGACTTTTCGAGCCCACAGATCACTTGGAGCTCCCCATATATCGCTGATAAATCGGTTTTGGACACATGGGACAGATGGGTACAAATTTCAGTGACAACAATTACTGGTTGGACAGTCGTCCCGCCCCGATTGTTCCGCAGCCCCTGCTGCGCCTGCCGCGCCTCCCGCGCCAGCCGTGTTTAAACCAGCCGCCGCGAACGCCGCGAGTGACAGCTTCATAAACACTCCACCACTCCCGTCCGCTGTGCTATCAAATCTGTTACATCCACAACACAAAAGTGAGAAAATTCCTAAATTACCAAGGTTCACGATGGACAATCCGCATACGTGGTTTATTTTGACAGAGACTGTATTGACCGCCCTAAACATTCATTCAGACAGTGCTAAATTTATTGCGCTTATTAATGCCCTAGAGGACCACGCTAAGTGGGTACAGGACTTAGTGCTGCCGGCGGCCCCCGCAAATCGTTACCCACTGGCAAAACAACAGATCTGCGAACGTGTAGCTAGGACTACGCAAGAGTCTGTTTTATACATACTGCGAGAAGTACATCTCAAAGACTCGCCTCCTTCACAACTGTGGCGACGTATCAGAGCAGTCTTCGATAGCAAAACTATGCCAGATGAAGCTTTACTTTCTTTCTGGGTTGCAAAGCTACCGCAAGCTATCCAACTGCAGCTCCTATGACACGACCAGGAACCTCTACAAGCGAAATTACTGCTGGCCGACGCCGCATATAAGATAATCAACAGAAGAAAGTTATCTACGTGTCCCCCCCCCTCGATATTACGCCTCCCCCGCGTGGCAGAGGCCGATCTTTCCAAAACAACAGACTGAGTACAGTGGCTGAGCACCAGATTCCACACCGTCCTTCACCATCCCATACCACAGCTTCAAGTGACGTCCTTCACTCGGTAACAACACAGGATCAGCAAGTTTATCCACTCTGCTGGTATCACTCCGTTTACGGTAATACAGCCAGGAATTGCCGCTCACCTTGTGCAATGCGCCCAAACATGCACGGCGGGCCACTATTGGCGCACCGGTCCGCACTGTGACGTCAAGTCGCCTAACAGATCACAGGCTAGTACTTCCGAATTATTCTCTCGGACGTTTGTATATCCAGGATATAGCTTCTCAGAAATGGTTTTTAGTGGACACTGGTGCCGATGTGAGCGTCATTCCACGTTCAATGGTCACTTCTACAATCAAGCATTCGCCCCACCAAATCAGAGCAGCCAACAATTCCTCATTAAAGGTTTCTGGTGTAACGCAACTTCGCATTTACTTCGATGATACACATAATTATGAATGGACATTTTCGGTAGTAGAAATCGACGAGGCAGTATTAGGATTGGACTTCTTAACTGCTCATAACTTTTCTTTGGACTCAATTACACCTGCTCAGTGGATTTTAAACAAAAATTTTCGGCGAGATTTTCCCCATCCACGCCGACAGAATGCAGCTCGAATACGTCCTGTCAACAAGACAAAGAGACAGTTTCTATCCTATCTGAGGAGGTCAAAGCTGCCGTAGTGAACTTAGTTACGCAATGGTTCGAAATCGACCAACTCTCTGAAGACAACGCAAGATTATTTCAACGTTGTGATGCCCTGACTGATGAACTGCGCGGGTTTAGAGAGGAGATCAAGATTAAAAGTAATAACACGCACGAAACTACACGGGACCTGCATACCGCACCGCTGTTTATACGCAGCCACAGCACCGCCTGCGACGACCCGGACAGTGAAGACGGCAACACGCCCAGCAACCCCCCACCCTGCGCTTCACCGTCCGCCCGGCACCCCCGAGATAACAAGGCCGTCCAGCAGTGTTAGTGACGTCACACTAAGCGGCCCATAGCCGACGCAGCAGTCCACGGACACCTCCGTACAGACGCGCCTGATGCTAACGACCTTCTGTTCGTCATACAGAAAGGAGCGAACTATAATTCGAACCAAAGACCAAATTATATATATTCTTGTAAACAGTATAAAGGTTCATAACGAAATACCGATTACATATACGGGCAGGAATAAGTTTAATCGATTGAGGAACTTTGCCACTATTTTATAATTGTCAGAACACTATTTAGGTTTAAAACTCGCATACAGGTGGTGACAAATGCCAACTGACAGCAGGACTTAACATTTTCAAGCTATTACACTGAAAGTAAATTATCTTAAACACTGTCATACATAGCAAAACCCTCACAACTTTCGTTTACAATAAGGTAACAAGAGTTCGCTTTATCTCATAAAACACATGACTATTGTGAATTTACTTATATGTTCATGGTGACAGCTCTTTTCAAGAATTTTTACAAGTGTATCCCCAGTAATAAAGAATGGAAACAAAAGATAGATATCAAATATTCTCCTTTTAACATAGACATCACTGAACACAAGATTCTGTCTTGCACTGTGATACTAAGGGACTGCTCTTTCCTTTAAGAAAAGCCTGACAATTTGAAGTTCACTCTGCTATTGAAGATACACTTCTTGAAACGATATTAAAAATGTTATGAAAGGTAAGGAAATGAAAAACAACCAAGTGCATTACATGTAAGAATGTGAGCAAAAGACTGAGGCTCTCTTTACTTACCATTTTCAATCTCTCTACAGCTTATTTCCTTTTCCACGTAGAAATCACCAACTGCAAGTCTCATTACTGCTGTCTATTACTAACAAAGTGCTTTTCTATTTAGAAAACCTGACAATTTGATGTTCATTCTGGTACTGAAGATAAACACTTTTCAGAAGAGTTCTAGAACCTATTCCCGCCCGTATATGTAATCGGTATTTCGTTATGAACCTTTATGCTGTTTACAAGAATATATATAATTTGGTCTTTGGTTCGAATTATAGTTCGCTCCTTTCTGTATGACGGACAGAAGATCGTTAGCATCAGGCGCGTCTGTACGGAGGTGTCCGTGGACTGCTGCGTCGGCTATGGGCCGCTTAGTGTGACGTCACTAACACTGCTGGACGGCCTTGTTATCCCGGGGGTGTCGGTCCGCCTCTCATCAAAACACAGAGGCGACAGCTGTTACAGGCGACGCCAAGCAGCCGCGCGCAACGATTCCTTCGTGCAGTGACACCATTTTCAGGTTAGTTCCCTTTCATACTTACCGCGCACCGACGATAACGTCGCGCCTTCCTGCGTCCCTCCACGTATTTCGGCCACACCTATTCACAAAATCAAGTCCATTACTACGGGCGTCTGTCACCGGCTTAACACAACTGAGGGACCGCCTGTCCGTTCTCGCCCCCGTCGCCTCAATGCAAAAAAACTTACCGCTGCCAAAGAATGTACACTCCTGGAAATGGAAAAAAGAACACATTGACACCGGTGTGTCAGACCCACCATACTTGCTCCGGACACTGCGAGAGGGCTGTACAAGCAATGATCACACGCACGGCACAGCGGACACACCAGGAACCGCGGTGTTGGCCGTCGAATGGCGCTAGCTGCGCAGCATTTGTGCACCGCCGCCGTCAGTGTCAGCCAGTTTGCCGTGGCATACGGAGCTCCATCGCAGTCTTTAACACTGGTAGCATGCCGCGACAGCGTGGACGTGAACCGTATGTGCAGTTGACGGAATTTGAGCGAGGGCGTATAGTGGGCATGCGGGAGGCCGGGTGGACGTACCGCCGAATTGCTCAACACGTGGGGCGTGAGGTCTCCACAGTACATCGATGTTGTCGCCAGTGGTCGGCGGAAGGTGCACGTGCCCGTCGACCTGGGACCGGACCGCAGCGACGCACGGATGCACGCCAAGACCGTAGGACCTACGCAGTGCCGTAGGGGACCGCACCGCCACTTCCCAGCAAATTAGGGACACTGTTGCTCCTGGGGTATCGGCGAGGACCATTCGCAACCGCCTCCATGAAGCTGGGTTACGGTCCCGCACACCGTTAGGCCGTCTTCCGCTCACGCCCCAACATCGTGCAGCCCACCTCCAGTGGTGTCGCGACAGGCGAGAATGGAGGGTTGAATGGAGACGTGTCGTCTTCAGCGATGAGAGTCGCTTCTGCCTTGGTGCCAATGATGGTCGTATGCGTGTTTGGCGCCGTGCAGGTGAGCGCCACAATCAGGACTGCATACGACCGAGGCACACAGGGCCAACACCCGGCATCATGGTGTGGGGAGCGATCTCCTACACTGGCCGTACACCACTGGTGATCGTCGAGGGGACACTGAATAGTGCACGGTACATCCAAACCGTCATCGAACCCATCGTTCTACCATTCCTAGACCGGCAAGGGAACTTGCTGTTCCAACAGGACAATGCACGTCCGCATGTATCCCGTGCCACCCAACGTGCTCTAGAAGGTGTAAGTCAACTACCCTGGCCAGCAAGATCTCCGGATCTGTCCCCCATTGAGCATGTTTGGGACTGGATGAAGCGTCGTCTCACGCGGTCTGCACGTCCAGCACGAACGCTGGTCCAACTGAGGCGCCAGGTGGAAATGGCATGGCAAGCCGTTCCACAGGACTACATCCAGCATCTCAACGATCGTCTCCATGGGAGAATAGCAGCCTGCATTGCTGCGAAAGGTGGATATACACTGTACTAGTGCCGACATTGTGCATGCTCTGTTGCCTGTGTCTATGTGCCTGTGGTTCTGTCAGTGTGATCATGTGATGTATCTGGCCCCAGGAATGTGTCAATAAAGTTTCCCCTTCCTGGGACAATGAATTCACGGTGTTCTTATTTCAATTTCCAGGAGTGTATTAATGAACTTTTACGCTTTGGTATAGTCCGCCCCTCGGACAGTGCGTGGTCTTCCCCAATACATGTCGTTCCCAGAAAGGGCAATTCCTTTCGACTCTGTGGAGACTATAGGCGTTTGAACGCCAGAACAATACTTGATAACTACCCTGTCCCACACCTCCACGACTTTTCACAATCCATGTTCGGTGCCAACTTTTTCTCTGTGTTAGACTGCAAAAAGGTATACCATCAGATTCCTATGCACCCAGAAGATATCCCCAAAACCGCTATCATCACCCCATTTGGACTCTATGAATATTTGTTTATGCCTTATGGATTGAAGAATGCCGCTCAGACCTGGCAAAGATTCATTGACACCATTCTACGTGGCCTTAATTTTTGCTATGCCTACCTAGACGACATTATTATTTTCTCCACAACTGCAGAGGAATACAAACAACACCTCCAACAGGTTTTTGATAGATTGGCACGACACGGAGTTGAGATTAATCATGACAAATCCCAACTGGAGAAGCCAGAGGTTATTTTCCTGGGACATTTGGTCAACAATGAGGGCATTCGTCCCACCTCAGATAGAGTACAACAAATACTTGGCCTTCTCCTCCCTCAAACCTATAAAGAGTTACGTAGATACCTCGGAATGGTAAATTTTTTTAGACTCCACATTCCACATGCGGCATCTCTTCAAGCCCCTCTCACTGAGGCCTTAAAGGAAAAGAATACCACAGGCGACAGACACATAGAATGGGATCAGACCATGCAGCGAGCCTTCGACTCGCTTAAGTACGCCTTAGTGAGCGCTATTACCCTGTCTCACCCTCACCCTGATGCCTCCCTGACAATAACCACAGACGCTAGCGATAATGCCATTGGCGCAGTTTTGCAACAGACCCTACCAACAGGTACTACACCCCTGCGTTTCTTTTCAAAAAAGCTCACCGAAACACAAAGAAAGTGGTCCGCATTTGATCGTGAACTTTACGCCATTTATGAGGCCGTAAAGTACTTTCGTACAGATATTGAAGCCCGACTGGTGACAGTTTACACAGATCACAAGCCCCTTGTCGAGGCTCTCCGCAAACCAGCATTAGATGTACTACCCAGAAGGTTCCGCCATATGGATTTAGTATTACAATATGTTTCAGACGTTCAATATATCAGGGGTAATGACAATGTTGCAGCAGACTACCTGTCACGCCTGTCCTCCCTGAAGACAGCTATTGATCCTCACCGCTTACAAGAGCTCCAGCTATCCGACCCAGAGATACAGCACCTTCTCTCTGACTCTGATACTTCCTTACAAATTGCTCTACTTTCCTTCCCTAATGATGATTGCACTTTGTATTGTGACATTAAAACAGGTCATCCTCGTCCTATAGTTCCTAAAGCTCTTAGGAAAGACGTTTTCGACACAATCCACAATCTCGCTCACCCGAGCATTTGCGCGACTACGCGCCTCATTACAGAGAGATACGTTTGGACTAATGTAAAAAGAGATTGTAATCGGTGGGCGAGAGCATGCATACCTTGCCAGAGAGCCAAAATACACAAACATACTAAGCCCCCATTAGGCAAATTTACTGTGCCCTCAGGTAGATTCCGTCATGTCCACTTGGACATTGTCGGTCCGTTACCGATATCTAACAATTTCCGTTACTTACCGACCATGATAGATCGTACCACACGTTGGGCCGAGGCTATCCCCATCGCGGACATTACGGCTGACACTGTAGCTAACACTTTTGTCCACCATTGGCTATCTCGTTTTGGTTGCCCTACTTCACTTACCACAGACCAGGGGAGACAATTTGAATCTAATCTGTTTAATCGCCTCTGTCAACTGTGTGATATCAACAAATTCAGAACTACAGCCTATCACCCGCAATCTAACGGCCTAATTGAACGATGGCACCGTACCCTGAAGGTCGCTCTCATGTGTCATTCTTCCTCTTGGACTGAGGCACTCCCCTGGGTCCTTTTAGGGTTGAGGACGGTTTTCAAAAAAGACCTTAAAGCGTCAGTTGCTGAGATGGTATACGGAGAAAACCTCGCACTTCCGGCAGATTTTCTTGATGATCCTCCTGTCACGCTCTGAAAATACTTATACGATCCTCTTTAAGAACAAACCATCTGTCGTGTCCATTGAGCGATTGAAACCAGCACGGATCCTTAACGACACCAACATACACGATAATGAATCTGTTTTGCAAGAAACTTCAGAGGCCTGTCCTAACCGTTCTCCACAAGCTAATCAAACACTCTCTGCAAGTCAAGGCCCCCCTCTTCTGTACTTCACGCCTCCGAGTGCCAGCAGTAATGAACTAATGTTTCAAGTGAACTTGAATGACTATGATGTGGACTCTATGAAAATACAACTTGTGGACAATTTTCTTTTTTTATTTGAAATTCAAAACAATTCTGTGCCATCTGGCCAGAAAGACATTAAGCTATTACAGTGCTTCAGTGTGGCTCCTGGTACTTCACAAAATGACATTTCAGCCTGTGTAGACTCCAATAATGTTTTATTTGTAAGAGTAGCCCCCCCTTCTCCTTCGTCTTCCCCGAATCCTCCTACCCCTATTGCCATCACCCGTGCTGCCCGCACCGTACGGCCGCCTCTCAGACTTCAATATTATGTCATGCCTTAAATGTTTACCTTCCCTTTATCACTTACTCCTCATCACTCCTCCTATGCGCTCCACGCTCCTCGGGGGGGGGGGGGGGGGGCTCTGTGGCAGAACTGCCAGAAAATATTAATATCTTTGCTTTTTTGTACTTCATTTTACTTGCTTTGGTTGTTGACTTGTTGGTGTGAGACATTCGTCATGACTGTTACCGTGATTGTCGAAAACTATTTCTTTGTGTTTTGATTTATCGTGTGCCAATAAAATATTACGTAGTGAAAGTAAATGGTGTTTTCTGTGTTATAAGTATAACACTCACCATACTAGCATTATTGCAGAAGTTCCTCCAGAATATTATCCCATAATGAAACTGGGAATTCATTTGTGAACTGAACATAGGCCACATGTATGAAATTTGTTACAAAGCTGATGTGAAAGATACACAGTGTAAGGGTTAGAGGCTTGCATGCAGTGTCTAGTGCATACATACATGTGAAATACCACCATCTTGAAGTGCTTTTGAACTACTTGTGCCAGTACAATAGGACACTGGCTGCATTGTACCTACACAGTGAGTCACTGGCTACCTGCACATGGTAAAGCTGACCTAACACGCATGGCTCAGACCTAAAGTAATTCTCTCTTTCTCAGCTCATGATGGAGTCTCTCTAAGCCCATAATTATCCAGGATTAGACATAGTGATGATAGATTGGCATAGTGTTTACAGTATTATAAACTCTTTTATGGGAATAAACTGGTGAATGTTACTTAATCAGTGCTTGCATATTTATGTTCTTCAGAGACACATTGCTACATTTCCTTATAACTAGTATGAGAGGTCTTAGGCTGAGGATGGAGTCTCCTTACAGAACCAGTGTCAGGATAGGGATAAATTTTGGAAACTGTCCTGATGAGGTGCAACAGACTGTGAGCATCTGAGTTTCTGGCCTCTTTCCATGGTGAAGCAGCAGCATTGCCATCATCCAACAACACAAGGACATCCAACACTGGAATTCAGATCAATCTGCTCAGTTTTGCTATAGTACAAAAGGCAGCAATGGATTTGTAACACTTTTTCCTGTGCTTGAGGTACAAATTAGTGCACATTAGTCAAAATGGCAGAATCCAGTCAGAGTAACATGGTCAATCTCTAAACTGCTACAAATGAATTGCAAAAAGTGACTCAACAGTTACAAGCTGACAGAATGAGCATAGTCTCCTAAATAAATAGTTAAATGATAACTCATGCAGCCTGACCCAATAAAGAATTTTTTATTATTGCCATTAGTACCAGTGTTAAACGGTAAACCTGAGGAAGGTGTGAAAGAATTCTTCAGAAACTCGAAGGAGCTGACTTGTTGGGTTCATTGACTGATGCCAGTAGGTTATCAGTTGCTAAATTAAGAATTCAGGTAGCTGCACAATATTTCATTAGCACGGAGCCCACATGTGTAAAATCATAAAATTACAATAAGTTCAAAACCACAGTTGTCCAGAGATTTAAACACTAAAATCCAGTCAGATTCTACAGAGAGAAACTTCATAATTTGCAGATGTGGTGGGATGGATCTACTGAGCAGCCTGCCAACAGAATTTGGAACATTGACACTCAAATATGTATGAGCTGGTAGAAGGCAATACTGAGTATCATATTCAGCTCTTCAAAGTTAATCAGGGAGCTTGGAAACATTCATCCCTGTATTGTATGGGGAGGAAGTAGCAAAGCAGTCAGCTTGGCATGCTGTAAGACCTTTTAGGAACCATTAAGCCCATCAAATGTTATGTGAGGAGGAGAGTGTAATGTATTAAACACAACTGTAGAATGTTACAGATGTAAGAAGCCTCATCACAAGCACTAGGATTTTAACAAGAAATGAGTCTGCTGTAATTGTGGGATATAGGTTCATGTATCAAGAGATAGCCGCAATAAAAGAAAAGTAATGTCACTAACAGACAACCTAGCAGATCGGTAATTGAGGATGGGGATACATGTGCCACCACACCATCCACCCCCTGCCCAAGACAGTGATTCCTGTTAGTTCCACCAAGAATCAGATCAAAAATTACTTTGTGATAGGTTCTTTATATTGTGGAGGAAAACTCGAGCTTATTGTTGACACAGGAGCACAGACCTCACTAATATGGTGATTCATAGATAAAGTGGATAAGTTAAGGCTGCCTGTGTTAAAGATGTGAGGGTTAAATGGTGGACACCTATGTAATCATGGAGAAGGTTGATGTAGAATTATATTTAGGCTAAGACAAGTTCACAGAAGGGGTGCAAATCGTTTCAAATAATGAAATGTGTGCTATGACGGTGTACTTGGATTTGATTTCTTGTTCGCCAACAAGGCAGAGATATTTGTTGCAAATAAAAAGATCAGGCTATTCTTCAGAGCACACTCAAGACAACAGCAACATTGAAGTCATGGGATTGGACAACCCGACTGATGCATTCAGTTCAAACCCGCTGAGTTGATGTATGAACTGATCAGCCTCAGAAAATTCCCTAGGGAGCAGGAAAAACACTCTACACCCAATACATCCTGATGCAAAGAAGGTGCTCTGTTATTGACTGAGCAATCAAAGGAATATGAGTTGTTCAATAAGATTCATTTTTATGTCACCAGAAGTGCAGGTGTGGCTACAATGGTGAGGCAGAATGTAACTAGAGTCCCAATAACAACAAAAAGCATGAGTAATGAGGTTTTATTGCCACGAGGGACAAAGACAAATGTTGCTGAAATGTGGAGCCTAAGTAAAAGTGATCTAACAGCAACTGCAAATGAGGTTTCATATGTTGCAGTAATGAAGACAGATTTTTACAGCAGTACTGAAAAATTGCAACAAGTAGTCAAAGCTAATGGTGCACTAAAGAACAAGATTTGGCATAAGATAGAACATTTGACAGTTGATGGCAGAAAGTTTTAGCACTTGTTTTACTGCAGTATGTTGATCTTTTCTGAGAATACTAGAATTTACCTGTCACTAATTTGGTTCAGTATTGTATATATATTGGAAATACAGCACTGATCATTCAGAAATCTTATCAAATACTGTACAGCAAAGGAGAATTGTTAGAAGAAATGCTCAAAGAGCAACTGGAAGTTGGAATTATAAAATGAAGAGATCCTTTAGATTCATCATGATTTTCACCAATAGCTATTTTTAAAAAGAAACTGTTTATTTAGAAGGACAGTTCTGGTTTTGAATCAGTTACCAAACTCTGAATGCAGTAACTGTACCAGACATTTACTCCTTACCAAACCCTGCATTACTTTGGCAGATGTTGAATTTCTTTCAGTTTGTGATCTAACAAATGGACCAAGATGAACAGTGCACCCAGATGAACAAGCAGAAACTTCATTTGTTACTGCAACAGAGAGTATAGGTACCTCCATACAACATTTGGACTTAGCAATGTGGTAGTTACCCTCCAGCACCTGATGAATTCAGTTTTAGGAGGGCTTATCCAAATGCAAGCTCTTGTATACCTTGAAAACATAACAATATACAGCAAAGCTATGAAGCAGCATATGAAGAGACTTTAAGCATTTTTCAAGCTTATAAGAAGTGCAAATCTGGTTTTATCAATAGATAAATGTCATTTTTAATAAAGTCAAATGAACTTCCTTGGACATGTTACAACCAGTGAAGACATCCATCCAAATCCAGGATTAATTGAGGCTGTCAAGAACTTTCCTGTATCACAGAATTTAAAGGCTCTGCAATAATTCCAAGGTTTCTGAATTTTGACAAAATAAATGGATTGCTGTACAAAATCACTAGTAAAGGAAACCACATAACTATTCGGGAAAGAATAGGAGAACAAATCATGATGGAACAGCATGATTCTTTATTATCTGGACACAGTGGAAAAAAAATCTAACATCAAAATAGCTCAAATGAATTGGTGGCAAAGTTATCAAGACTCTTTTGAGTTTCTTTCGCAGTGCGACTCCTGAAACAAACATAATATTTTGTAAGAACTTTGGCACCATTACAAGAATTGCCATAGACAATGGAACCATTCAAAAGAGTGGAATTGGATGTTGCTGGAGCATTACCTATGACAAAAGATGGGAATAAATACATTTTGGCCATGTTAGATAACAATTTCCAGATGTCATCTCATGATACCAATATGTGATCAGAGTGCAGAGGACATCGCTCAAGTTTTTGTAAAAGAGTGGATTGAAAAGTTGGGATCACCGTTAAGCATGATCAGTGATCAAGGAATGGATGTTATGAGTGAGTTGCTTAAACAGACTTGTAAGAAGATGTAAATAACACAGCTAAGAACTGCACCAGTGCACCAAAAGGAAATAGGCACACCGAGTGAGCCTACAAAACAGTCATTAAGATGGTTAGCCACCACATGAGCAGCGAGCATTATAACTGGGATGTTTCCCAGACATATGTTGTAAGTGTCTAGAATGCAAAAATGTACGTGTCAACTGGCAAAAGTCTGTCTGAAATCATATACAGTAGAAGGATGCATTCAGCCTTGCACTTTGCCTAGTCAGTCATTGGAATGAGCAATGAATGTATGAAGGAATTAGCACATAAACTAAAGGTGGTATGGAGGGCAGTGATACAATGGAATCATCAATACTGTCTTTATCATGCAAAACAACATGATTGCCATGCAGCTGCATCACAGCATCAGGTTGGAGATCTCATCTACCTGAGCAAAATAGTGTTAAAGAAGAGTTGGGTCAAAAAGTTTAAGAAGTTTAGGAAGGAACCATATCCAATCTTAGAGGTTTTGTGGAGAGTCACTTTAATCAACAACTACCTTTTCATTCAATTCTCATCCATGTCAATCATGTAAAGTTATTTATGGGTAGCCTTCTTGTGGAAATGCTAGACTATGATGACGACTGACCAAGTGGAAGACCAGCTGTTCCTAAATCCAAGAAGTGAGCATTTCAAGATCTCTGTCCAGACTTTGAGGCCAATGCATCATCTCATAGCAAACAAATCAGTCTCGGACACTCGAACAATCTGTGTAGACATGTGTAGTGTGAGCAAGTGTGAATAATGTGTTTATTTTTAGTCATATGCTTATGTGAATTGTGTTGCACAAATATAGAACTGCAGCTATTATATATAATGTGCATGTATAATTAAAAGTTATTCCACAGGTTACCACAAGAAGTTCATCTGTATTATATTAATTGTCTTACTCTAGCATTTATAACTAATTAACCATGTTTACTGTAATTCTGATTGTTTCTGCAATAGTGTCTTTCTTTAATGCTGTAGTAAAAGTGTCATATACCAGCAATATGTCTGAAGGATTTGCAACCCTTCAGATGGAGACACGAGTCACATGCAGGGAAATAGATCCACAAGTGTACCTCTGCAAACAGACTATTTATAGTGTCACAGTTCCATTCATTGGCAGTTCTCCACCAACACTCTGGGCCAACTAATGTGGTGGCTAATCCTCACCCTTCAGTCAGAGCCCAGTAGGAGCTACTGCAGCAGGACTATGGACTTCTCCAACATCACCCTTGAGAAAAATCTCCGGTCAGCTTCTGTTGAGTGCACTCTACTTTCTTCCTGTGGGAAACTTCATTGGATTAGTCTCTACATCTTGCCTTCTTAATTCACTTTGTTGTTTTCTAGGCACATGTCTGATAGAAGGATGAAAGAGTTTTGTGTTAATTTGTGTAAGGGGAAGTTTTTGTCTTGTCAGTGTCCTGTTGTTTTGTTAAGAAACTTTATCTTGTTGATATGACATGTTGTTTCTTAGGCTTCTCAGTATGTGAGCTATAGCAAATACTAACACAGAAAACAGTTATGTTGCTTGAAACACAATCAGACATGGTCGTTTCAACAAGAACTGTTAAACTTGTACTTAAGTACAATTTGAGTGACATTCAACAACAATTCAGTTCTGTTAAGAAGCAAATTAATCTAATCTGTTCCATAAAGGATAATTATACTGTTTTGGAAATTGTAACTTCTTGGTGTAACAACTGGATCACAGCCAAAATGCAGGCAGAGTCCACATTTACCAATTATGAACAAGAAATTAACTGCATCTGAAACTGTTGCCATGTGGGTTTGGTTCTGGAGGGACTGTCCTTCATACTGTATTTGGTATTTTAACCTGGCAAGATCTGTTGGACATAAGAGGACAAAATATTAGCTGTTGGACAACAGTCTATTATGAATTCAATTAACCTCTCTTGAAATGATTGCATTGAGGATAATGCAAGGAACCATTACTACCCCCACAGTTTCTATTGAACGGATTGTAAAGCAGTTCATTATACATTTCAACATAATCCATGAACTGTTTGAAAGATAGCATGCTGGTAGTAGCCACATGAATTCAAACACCCTGTTGTTAAAAATTACTGACAGTCTACCAAGAGCTAGAATTGAGCCTCTTAATTCAAGAACAGTCCTAGAAAGTAGTTCAGAAGAAAGGTAGTATAAGTTTATATAAAAAAATATCATCCATTATCTGTAACATCCATCTGTTGTAGAATACTGAGCCAAAACATAATAAGATGTCTAGTTGTAGAAAAGAGTGACCTCCTCCTTACTCATCAGCACAGATTTTGAATACTTTGATCATGCACTGCGAAATGTCCGTCTTTCTGACATGATATCCTGCAAGCTATATATCAAGGTAATCACATAAATGCAGTATTCTGTACTCCTGAAAAGCATTTTATTCAATACCACACCAATGATAATTAATAAAATTAAAATCATGTTGGGAATTAAAAATAATTTTTGACTGCATTGAGGATTTTTTGTTGGGGGGACTGCAGCATGTTATTATGGATGGTGAGTGACTGACAGGTATGGAATTAACTTAGGGTGTATGTCAGGAAAGTGTGTTGAGACCCTTGCCATTCATGTTGTATATTAAGGAGCTGGCAGACAATTACAATAGAAACTTCAGACTTTTCAGAGATGATGCACCTGTCTATAATGATTTAATGTTTGAAAATGGTATCTCAAATATTCAGCCAGACATTGATAGGATTTCTAAGTGATGCAAAGATTGACAACTTGCCTTAAATGTTCACAAATATAGAATTCAGACTTCATGAAATGTAATGAAAACATAATGTCCTAGTATTAGAGTAAAATGATGTGGCATTATTGGCAAGAAGACCTCCATCTGGGATTGCTCAGCCACCTTCTGCAAGTCTTTCTATTTGATGCCACTTCCATTTCTTTGTGATGAAGATGAGGTGAAATGTTTAGGACAGTCACTCAGTCTCCAAGTGAAGAAAATCTCCGACCTACCTGTGAATCAAAACCAAGACCCCACGATCTCTAGAGGCAGCAATGCCAACCAAAAGACAACAAGCTGCAGACTATTACTACAGTACCAATGAGTCACAATTTTTACTTACTTACTCTGTGTTCTGCCTTACGGCAGATCTTGTCATGGGGGAAGCCTTGTCAGAGAGGTCCACTGCATGGTCATCTAGGGAAGTGATTCCACTGGTGGTTTCCCATTGCCTTCCACTGGTGATGATGAAATGATAATGAGGACAACACAACACCCAATCCCTGAGCAGAGAAAAGTTTGGACCCAGCAGGGAATCGAACCTGGGCCCCTTGGCATGACAGACCACCTCGCTGACCACTCAGCTATCGGGACAGACAGTCACAGTTGGAATCAGTCAATTCATACAGATACCTGGGTGCAACAGCTTGTGACGTTTACAAAATGGAATGATCACGCAGGCTTGACCAGAAGTAATGCAGGTGCATTGGTCCCTTGGTAGGATACTGGAAAAGTGTCATCAGTATCCAAAAATTCTTGGGTAGCCCATTGTAGAATACTGCTCATGTTTTTGGAGTCTATACTTCATAAGTATAACAGGAGATACTGAATGTATACAACAAAGGGCAGCATGAATGGCCATCAGTTTCTACGGTCCATAGGACAGTGATGTGGACAGACAGGAATTTAGGAATATACTACAACCTCCTGCGCCATTAAAAGAGCTGCACTCTGGAGGACGCAACACATTGACTGCAAGCTGGGTCGGTATATTGCACACCATTAGCTACGCCAATGATTACTTTTGCCTGGTCGGCCTCGCACTCGAGAAGCATGGATGGGGTCATGAAGTCATGCCCATAGAATGACATGAGAGGGTCCCAAATGGCTCTGTTGGCCAATACAACAACAGGTAGTATCATTAGAACGTCACCTACACATACACTATGACCACGTGGTAAGTTCAGCAATAGTTGGTCCACCAAAACAATTTTGAGAGAGGCCACATTTTGGGGCTGCCAGAGTCTGGGTGGCCCTATCATTGTATTGCACATCACACTGGTTATGCGGACACCACCAATATCCATTGATGGCAGCAAGGGACATAGGAAGGAACGCAAGCATGACATATAGAATCTGGATGTTTGATATACATCGCAAGGAAGGAGGACCGATGGATTGTCCACGACTGACAAACATATCCAACAGCAATTCCAGAGCCATTCAGTGGACTTTCCTGCCATCTATGTTACACCCTGCAAGTGCTAGTACCATTAGCATGGTTGTATGATGCAGGGCTCGCCACACACTGACCATTACAACACTTGCCAGTCACACTCGCACATACAGACACTCACTCAAGCAAACGCAGCTCGCACACACGACTACAGCCGTGCGTGTGGCTCCAGTTGCCAGAGACTACAGTCGTGTGTGCGAGCTGCGTTTGCATGAGTGTGTGTGTGTGTGTGTGTGTGTGTGTGTGTGGTCTTTTTTTGAGGAAGGCATTGCTGGTCGAAAGCTTATTTGGAACAGTCTTTTTGTTGTGCCCATCTGCGACTCATCAACTCCGTTATATGGTGAGGAATAACTTCCCTTTTCATAATATTGTTACATTCCATCTCGGATTTTCCATCGTTTTCCACATTAATTTATGTTTCTTTCCATCCCAACAGTTCCTGTAATCCTACCATTTGCTACGACATTTATGCACTGTGCCAAACCTGACGAACTGTAGTTTTGGTACAGCGCAATTCTGGCTGGTTGCAAATAACTGACTGGCAGATTAACATGATTTCTCTACCACGCCTTATGTCAGTGACTGACAGTCACGCGACCGCCGGTACGAGCGCTATACCAGCTACAGCTCTCCAAAGCGACCAGTGTTTTTCCTTTTTTTGAAAAAAAATGGCTTTCGGACGTGCCCATTCACCTATCTCAATATTGAAATGTTAATTATGACGATAAAAATGTAAGGACAACACAGCACCCAGTCCCTGAGCAGAGAAAGTTTCCGACCCAGCCAGGTCTCGAACCCGAGTCCCTTTGGTTGACAATCCGCGGCGCTGATCGCGCAACTACCTAGGCGGACATAGTGTGCTCTTTGAAAGGGTTCCAGTATTTTGTCCAGGGCCAGTTCTTCAGTAGTAATACACTACTGGCTATTAAAATTGCTACACCAAGAAGAAATGCAGATGATAAACGGATATTCATTGGACAAATATATTATACTAGAACTGACATGTGATTACATTTTCACCCAATTTGGGTGCATCGATCCTGAAAAATCAGTACCGGGAACAACCACCTCTGGCCATAATAACGGCCTTGGTACACCTGGGCATTGAGTCAAACAGAGCTTGGATGGCGTGTACAGGTACAACTGCCCATGCAACTTCAGCACGATACCACAGTTCATCAAGAGTAGCGACTGCGCGTATTGTGACGAGCCAGTTGCTCGGCCACCATTGACCAGACGATTCCAGTTGGTGAGAGATCTGGAGAATGTGCTGGCCAGGGCAGCAGTCAAACATTTTCTGTATCTAGAAAGGCCAGTACAGGACTTGCAACATGCAGTCTTGCATTATCCTGCTGAAATGTAGGATTTCGCAGGGATCGAATGAAGGGTAGAGCGACGGGTCGTAACACATCTGAAATGTAACGTCCACTGTTCAAAGTACCGTCAATGCGAACAAGAAGTGACCGAGACGTGTAACCAATGGCACCCCATGCCATCACGCCGGGTGATACGCCAGTATGGCGATGGTGAATACACGCTTCCAATGTGCGTTCACTGCGATGTCGCCAAACACGGATGCGACCATCATGATGCTGTAAACAGAACCTGCATTCATCCGAAAAAAATGACGTTTTGCCATTCGTGCACCCAGGTTCGTCGTTGAGTACACCATCGCAGGTGCTCCTGTCTGTGATGCAGCGTCAAGGGTAACCGCAGCCATGGTCTCCGAGCTGATAGTCCATGCTGGTGCAAACGTCGTCGAATTGTTCGTGCACATGGTTGGTGTCTTGCAAACGTCCCCATCTGTTGACTCAGGGATCGAGACGTGGCTGCACGATCCGTTACAGCCATGCGGTAAGATGCCTGTCATCTCGATTGCTAGTGATACGAGGCCGTTGGATTCCAGCATGGCGTTCCGTATTACCCTCGTGAACCCACCGATTGCATATTCTGCTAATAGTCATTGGATCTCGACCAACGCGACCAGCAATGTCGCGATACGATAAACCGCAATCGCGATAGGCTACTATCCGACCTTTGTCGAAGTCGGGAACGTGATGGTACGCATTTCTCCTCCTTACACGAGGCTTCACAACAACGTTTCACCACGCAACGCCGGTCAACTGCTGTTTGTGTATGAGAAATCGGTTAGAAACTTTCCTCATGGCAGCACGTTGTAGGTGTCGCCACCAACCTTGTGTGAATGCTCTGAAAAGCTAATCATTTGCATATCACAGCATCTTCTTCCTGTCGATTAAATTTCGCGCCTGTAGTATATCTCCGTGGTGTAGCAATTTTAATGGCCAGTAGTCTAAATCGGCTCCTTCGTTGCGTTTTCCGTTGTCTTAATTGGTCAATAGAAATGACTTTCTGTATACGTACCTCCCGACAGAACGTAGCGTATCTTATAACGAGTCGCATGTGAAGGAGGAGGCAGAATTGGCCGAGATAGCCGCCGCTTTTCGGCAATCGCGTGCAGGAAACCACTTCCGGCGGCCGGCAGAAGGCCGGTCTCGAGTTTACGGTTACGCGCGGGAACTGGCCGTAGCAGCGCGGTCCGCGAAGAAGTGGGTTAGACTGGGGGAAGCGGAGCGCGAGTGGTCACGCAGGCAGAAGGACGGCATGCGGCCCAGCGGCTGGCTGTGTCTGAGTGTGGGGATCGCCCTGGCGCTCTCCGCCGACGCCGCGCCTGCTGCGTCCGACTCTGACGGGCCGGCAAGCGGACTCACCGCCGGTGGAACGGCACTCGCTCGAGGTTAGCCTCTCCTTTACTGGGTCTCTTCTTCCTCTCAGAAGTCTATCCCGCTGACTAAGGGCAATCGCCTACACCTTATTAGACAATTATTTCACTTTTCATTAAAGACGTATCACCAGCTGCTGTCATAAACTTTATTAAGTCGCTATTAAATTTCGGTCTATACGTGGACCTTCTTCTGGCACCTTGTAATTATAAACAAAACAGACCGCAATACCAATAGCAAATTGTAAAAACATTAAAAATTATACAAATTCGTGTAACGTACTTTATAATGACAATATGTCCCTACTGGTCAAAAAAATTGTTATAACTTCTAGATTAGATTAGATGTACTTTCATTCCAATTGATCCGTAGTGAGGAGGTCTTCCAGGATGTAGAACATGGCAGAAAAACAACAATACATGACAAATATTTACAACTCAAACAAATAAGCTAATGTACCATTCCACAGGTCCCAAGTGGAATGATCGTTATTTTTTAATGAACACTATATGAAAGGATCATTTTACAAATACTAATGCTCTGAATTTAAAATAAAAAAGTTTTATTTATTTATTTATAAGGTAATAAACGTATAATACAACTACTATAATACTTATTTACAATGAACTCATTACTGTTCTGAAATGGTGCAGAAGTTAGATTGTACTTTGGTTGTTAAGCTTTTTATGGCTGCTGGCAAGTTATTGACAATGTGTGTTCCTGAATAATGCACACCTCTTTGTACAAGACTAAGTGACTTTAAATCCTTGTGAAGATTATTCTTATTTCTAGTATTGAGCCCATGAATTTGAGCTGTTGGTTTGAAAAAGTGATAAGTTTTTAATGACAAATTTAATTAAAGAATAAATATATTGGGAAGCAGTAGTTAGTATCCCTAGTTACCTAAACAGGCTTCTGCAGGTTGTTCTCGAGTTCACACCATCTTGAGTTCACACCATTCTTGCTTTCTAATGCATTACACATGGTTGCCTTGACATGAAGTTAAACACGCAAGCATCAGTATTGTTATTACATACAACTAATACGCATTTGCTATCGCCAGCTGAAGTCGCCGAGCGGTTCTAGGCGCTACAGTCTGGAACCGCGCGACCGCTGCGGTCGCAGGTTCGAATCCTGCCTCGGGCATGGATGTGTGTGATGTCCATAGTTTAGCAGACCCATTTTTTGACACATTTGCTATCTGGACAGATTTGTACTTTCGTTGGTAAAAGTGTCAAACGCGCTCCTTGTAAGATCTCTTCAAGTTATTCTTAATACGCGTACATAGCAGACATGTTTCTCCATAGATGAAAAACGTATTCACCATGACTGTAAGCTGTCGTTTTGCAGATACACCACATACCTCATAGCGAGATTATGATCACCAAAATCGTGAGAGTAGCTGTGTCCATCACACACGTGGCCACCAATAACACACCGATCTCTCACAGTAATGCTAAGCTTATTATCTGCTATTTTCCTGTATGCTTTACTCAATTCTGTGGGGGTCCTGTCAATTTTCAGTTACCCAAAGGCACTGAGGTTGTGGTACGTCATCCATCTGTGAAGCATGTTAACTATGCAGATCGTATTTTAACTGTTTTTTTGCATCGTGATACTGAGCCGGAGATGAGAAACGGGCCCGGCATTCGGCTAACTATAAAATTTAGCATGACCGGTATATTTCACCATCGTCCGTTTATCCGTTGAAATTCAGTGATTGTGGAGAGGTTTGTTATTCATGCATGCTATGTGTCGGTGCGTTTTTAGCGGTGTATGAACTGTGGCAGCGATGTTACAGGTTTTAACGATACCGTATATCAAAGACGTATATAACCTGTTGTTTACATCTACTCAACTGTTTATACAGGTCGTTGCCATGTATATAAACTCCGGGAGAGCCTGGGGAATATCTGGTCAGGAAATACGTGACAATTCACGTGTTGTTTCGTAATATACATTACAGGATTAATAAGCTTGAGAAATGCTTAAGGGTTAATATGGATATACTTTAAGTCTTATCAACATTTAGACTTACGTTAAATCAGTAAACGGATCGAAGCCATCTGTGTGTCTTAGACAGTTTGTGACCGTAATAGCATTGAAACGGAGAAAGGCCGAAATACTAAACGTCTTTTTCTAAAACAGTGTTACAAATGAAGACCGCACTATACTTCCTCCTTTAAATCGTCGTATTAAATGACCACGGGACAGAAAACCAGCTGAAGTCGCTCAACAGAGGAAAGGCCACTGGACCTGACGGGATACCAATACGATTCTACACAGAGTATGAGAAAGAACTTGCACCTGCGGTGAATTGCAGCTCCGTGGAGGTACGAAACGTTCCTAATGATAGAAAAGAAGCGCAGGTCAGCAAGGGTCGTCGAACAGACGCGCAAAAATACAGGCCTATACTTTGACGCCGGTCTGTTGTAGAATCGTGGAACGTGTTTTATGCTCACGTATTATGACATCTCTGTCCGCCTGCTTAGCTGAGTGGTAACGTGTTTACCTACCATGCAGCGGGTCCGGGTTCGATTTCCGACCGGGATGGAGATTTTCTCCGCTAGTGGACTGGGTATCGTATCATCATTTCAGCATCACCGACACGCAAGTCGCCCAATGTTGCATTGCCTGAAATAAGACTCGCAACTCTGCCGTCGAGCTTCCCCAGATGAGGCCTCCTGGCCATCAATGCCACACGATTATTTCATTTCATATTTCTGGAGACCGAAAATATCCGCTGTAGAAATCAACATGGGTGCCGCAAACAAAGATCCTGTGAAACCCAGCTTTCTACGCTGCCACCTAATGAACAAAGCATGAGCATACGGAAAATCAGACCAGCTATATGACTGGATTGATGAGTTTCTAGCAAACAGAACGCAGCGTTTCATTGTCAACGGAGAGCAGTCTTCAGACTTAAAAATAACTTCGGGCATCTCCAAAGCAGTGTTACAGGACCATTATTCTTCACATTATATGTAAATGACCCAGTAGATAATGCTAGACGTTCTTTGAGGTTTTTCGTGGATGATGCTGTTGTATACTGAGAAGTCTCGATGCTAGAAAATTGTCACGAAATGCAGGAAAACCTGCAATGGATCGACGCTAGGTGCATGGAGTGGCAATTGACCCACAACGTAAACAAATGTAACGTATTGCATATGTTGTTGTTGTTGTTGTGGTGGTCTTCAGTCCTGAGGCTGGTTTGATGCAGCTCTCCATGCTACTCTATCCTGTGCAAGCTTCTTCATCTCCCAGTACCTGCTGCAACCTACATCCTTCTGAATCTGCTTAGTGTATTCATTTCTCGGTCTCCCTCTACTATTTTTGCCCTCCACGCTGTCATCCAATACTAAATTGGTGATCCCTTGATGCCTCAGAACATGTCCTACCAACCGATCCCTTCTTCTAGTCAAGTTGTGCCACAAACTCCTCTTCTCCCCAATTCCATTCAATACCTCCTCATTAGTTATGTGATCTACCCGTCTAATCGTCAGCATTCTTCTGTAGCATCATATTTCGAAAGCTTCTATTATCTTCTTGTCCAAACTATTTATCGTCCATGTTCCACTTCCATACATGGCTACACTCCACACAAATACTTTCAGAAACGACTTCCTGACGCTTAAATCTATACTCGATGTTAACAAATTTCTCTTCTTCAGAAACGCTTTCCTTGCCATATACATAGACAGAAAGACCGGTTATTGTATGATTACCTGGTCACATAACAACAACTGGAAACAGAAAACAGAAAATTCCTATGAGTATCCGTACGGAGCAGTTTCAACAGGAACGACCACACAGAATTAATCGCTGGTAAGGCAGACGCCAGACTGAGATTCGTTGGTAGAATCCTCAGAAAATGTAGTCCTCAACAAAAGAGGTAGCTTGCAAAACCCTCGTTCTATCGTTACTTGAATATTCCTCAGCTCTCTGGGATCCATACTAGATAGGACTGATAGAGGAAATAGAGAAGACCCAAAAAAGAGCAGCACAATTCGTAACAGGTTCATTTAGTAAGCGCAGAAGTGTCACAGAGATGCCCAGTGAACTCCGGTAGCAGACGCTGTAAGAGAGCCGTTCTGTATCACACTGTGGTTTATTGATAATTCCGATAGCGTTCGTTTCTAGAAGTGTCAATCGATATATTGCTTCCTTCTACATATATCCCTCGAAAAGACCATCAAGATAAATATCAGAGAGATCGTAGCCCATTCAGAAGCTTAACAGCAATCGTTCTACCCGTTAACCGTTTGTGACTAGAACAGGACAAAGGGGTAGAGTTAACGTTGCTGGCGCTCGATCAACGGACCCCGGGTTCGATTCCCGGACGGTCGGGGACTTTCTTTGCTCGGTTGCGTGTATTGCCATTATCAACGACGCTCATGTCGCCGAAGAGGCTTCAAATAAAAAAGAGATGCACCAGGTAGCTGAACTATCCAGAAGGGAACTCTAGGCCAATAATGCGATACGCAAATTGGAAATTTGTGTTAAGTTCCTATGGGGTCAAACTGCTGAGGTCATCCGTCCCTAGGCTTACACACAATTTAATTTAACTTGAACAAACTTATGCTAAGGTCAACACACACACACACACACACACACACACACACACACACACACACACACATGCCCGAGGGAGGACCCGAACCTCCGACCACACACCATAAGGTGGCTTGCGGAGTGTAGCGGTAGAATCATAATCAATAGCGAAATCTGATACGAGTGAAAGCATTCGGCAATAGAAGCGAGAACGTATCAGTAAACATGTGTCTGCAAAATAGTTGTTAGCGTGATTAACTGCGAAATTGTGGTTGCTACCCGCCACTGCTTTCAGTATGTAATATTGCCTTCGTTAGTACAAAATTTTTTAAATGTAAACTTTTGGGTTAAATTCGCCGAAAATTGGGCTCGAATATCACCAGGGGTCTACCCTGACATGAAATACAATACTACTCCTTCACGTTATACAACATACAGTTTATGGTACAAAGGAGGTGTTCGACGTGTTGTCCTCGCATTTGAATGTAATACGGCACTAGTCACTGTAGTGGATTACAAGTTCTTTCAAACACACACGGATCATTTCTTAAATATTGAAAAGACTATAAAATTCACTGCTCCGGTTCTTGAACCGTATAAGCGGGAGCGGTTTTCACTTAACTTTCGAGATGGTTCTAGACAGAAAAATTCGGAGGCCTGAGGTCAGCTGAACTAGGGGACCGATGTACAGGCCCTGCTCGACCTTTCCATTTCTGACCATAATGGCGCGTCAGCAACAAAACATGGCGATGCCGTGCTACATTTCCCAGCCATGGGCGACATTTGAGTTTAGCTACATGGGGACTTAATCGAAAAATTTACATTTAGAATAAATTTATACTAGCTAGAATAATATTTCACAATGAGGTCTGTGGCGGCTCCCAACCACAGATTCGCAACGGCTCATTTGCTGATCCTTGTTTACTAGAACGTTCTTGCTTCTATTGTCAGCTTTCGCTATTATCGTACATCCTGTACATTTAGCAGCAAGACTGTTTTACGTGGTACTGAATTAATAGTGAAAGAACTAAGTAACAATTGTTTTTAACTCCGAATCCGCATGCCGACTTTGAAAGATGATTTTTAATATATTGCTTGCGTGTTTATAATCGATTTTCCAGCTGATTATGGGGAAGTTAAGAGACGAATACGAATTAATTTTTTAATTATTTGGATTGCAGAATCTCGGCTTTTCATTGCATTCATTGTTGAAATACATACAGTCACGCCGCACAGAAGATCAGGTACATCAGCATGGATCACAGCAAAATTTACGGCAAATCCAGATACGTTATTATAATTTAGAGGACAAAGAACTTATGTAACAGCAAATTGTGGCAGTGCATGAGTACTGCAAACTATTCCAGTTCAGTAGACAGTGCCCATTGTTTCGTTGAAATTAGGTTGACAGGACTTCAGTAGAGGATGCATGCATGTCAGAAGCATTTTCCAGAATAAAACATATACCTTACTTAAAAAGGAAGTAACACCTAATTCAGTCAGTGGGTAGACAGCTGTGGAGTCTAGCGGTTTGTGTTCCGCGGTGTGTTAGTATATTTAATATAATATGGCATTTAATGTTTCCTGTAGTTTGAGAATGAATTCTTTCTTAAATCCATTATTAACACAAATTAATTTTTAGTAATAAAGCTGCCATATACTATTCACGACGACGACCATAAGTTTGTGATGGTGGATGGTTCGAATTTTAAACGCCGGCCGAAGTGGCCGCGCGGTTCTGGCGCAGCAGTCTGGAACCGCGCGACCGCTACTGTCGCAGGTTCGAATCCTGCCTCGGGCATGGATGTGTGTGATGTCCTTAGGTTAGTTAGGTTTAACTAGTTCTAAGTTCTAGGGGACTAATGACCTCAGCAGTTGAGTCCCATAGTGCTCAGAGCCATTCACTCGAATTTTAAACTAGAATAACGAGACTCTGTTTATGCTAGCAAGTTGTTGGGAGAGAAGTGGAGTTGCATTAGAAGTTTCGTGCGTCGATAGAGCGCATATGAACGTTGCAGAATAACTAGTAGAGGTTGTTCAGATCTGTTTGCTGAGTACTTTATTACGGGGAGTTCAGGGTCCCCAGAGGCTCGTTACCAAATGATTTGGTGTTTATATACTAGATAGTTAATGCTCCTGGGACGAAGTCAGATGGAGTGTACAGTAAGAACTAATTACTCGTCAAGTCACTAGTATTTTACGACTATAATATCGTGGATACAGCGCCAAATAATCAAAATTTACGAAACAAATTATACTTTCTTTCTTTTTTTTCTTTCTTTTGCTACTGCCTGTATCCTGTGTTGTGCGCAGGGTCGGCAGGGTTCAGTACGGATTTGGCATGGTTAATTGTTTGGGGTGCTTCCTGCCGCCACCCCATACCCCTTGGGACGGAATTAATGTACCCCAGCTGTCTGCGTCTGGTGTAATTCGTGAAATAGTGTGAATGTGTTTCAAATGTCTGCGACTCGTGTAACTGAGGCGGAACGTGGGGACCAGCCCGGTATTCACCTAGTAGGATGTGGAAAACCGCCTAAAAACCACATCCAGGCTGGCCGGCACATCGGCCCTCGTCGTTAATCCGCCGGGCCGATTCGATCCGGGTCCGGCGCGCCTACCCGAGTCCAGTAAGCAGCGCGTTAGCGCTCTCGGCTATCCTGGCGGGTTTCGAGACAAACTACACTGTGGTGCCAAAATTCATGGGATACCTTCTAATATCATGTCGGACCTCCTTTTGTCCGACGTAGTGCAGCAACTCAACGGGCCAAGGACTGGATAAGTCATTGGAAGCCTCCTGCAGAACTACTGAGCCACGCTGCTTCTGTAGACTTCCAGAATTGCGAAAGTGTTGCTGGTGTAGGAGTTTGTGCACAAAATGACTTCTCGATTATGTCCCATAAATGGTCGATGGAATTCATGTCGGGCGATCTGGTTGGCCAGATCATTAGCTCGAATTGTCTAGAATGTTCTTCAAACTAATTACGAACAATTATGGCCCAGTGTTGTCATCCATAAAAATTCGATCGTTGTCGAGGGACATGAAGTACATGAATGGTTGCAGATGGCCTCTAAGTAGTCGAACATAAACATTTCCAGACAGTGATCGGTTCAGCTTCACCAGGGGACCGAGTCCATTCCATGTGAACACAGCGTACACCACTAGGGAGCCACCACCAGCTTGCACAATGCTTTGTTGCCTTGTTGATAATTTAGGTCCATGGCTTCGTGGAAGCTGCGCCACACTCGAACCACACCATCAGCTCTTACTAATTGAAATCGGAGCTTACCTGACCAGGCCAGGGTTTTCCAGTCGTCTATGGTCCAACCGATATCGTAACGAGCTCAAGAGAGGCGCTGCAGGCAATGTCGCGCTGTTAGCAAAGGCACTCGCGTCATTCGTCTGCTGCCACAGCCCATTAACGCTAAAATTCGCCTCTCTGTCCTAACGGATACGTTCGTCGTACGTTCCAAATAGATTTCTGTGCTTATTTCACGCATTGTTGCTTGTCTGTTAGCACTGACAACTCTAAGCAAACGCCACTGCTCTCGGTCGGTAAGTGAAGACTGTGGGCCACTATGCTGTCCATGGTAAGAGAAAATGCCTGAAGTTTGTCATTCGCAGTACAATCTTTACACTGTGGATCTCGGAATATTGAGTTCCCTAACGATTTCCGAAACGGAATGTCCAATGCGTTCAAAGTCTGTTGATTCCCCTCGTCCGACCATAATCTCGCCGGAAACCTTTTCACATCCGTGACCTGAGCACTAATGACAACCCTGCCAATGCACTGCCCTTTTATATGATGAGCACGCGATACTACCGCCATCTGTATAGCTTCAAGTCGCTATCCCATAACTTGTACCACCTCAATGTATGTAAGTAATGTAACCGTTCTTGAGCAAAGTATGTAGGCCTACGTCTTTGTTACAACTCTCCTCAACATACCTTCTGATTCTTCACTCTAGTGTTTCTTTGAATCATCTAACAAGATGCCGTCCATCATAGTTTTGACAGACTACTATGATGTATCATGGACCGTCGTAGGTAGGCTAGTGTCATAACTACCAGGCCCACGACATTATCAATTAGACTCTCGTAAACTGAGATCTCGACATGGTCTAATGTAGACGTCCATGTTGGCCATGAAACTGGACTGTGGACAACCCATTGTTGTCCAATTGCTTCAAACGGCTCTGAGCACTATGGGACTTAACATCTGATGTCATCAGTCCGCTAAAACTTAGAACTACTTAAAGCTAACTAACCTAAGGACATCACACACATCCATACCCGAGGCAGGATTCGAACCTGCGACCGAAGCTGTCGTGCGGTTCCAGACTGAAGCGCCCAGAACTCCTTGGTCACTCCGGCCGGTTCCAGTTGCCTAATAGGTGACTAACAGAGAGTATCTATACTAAAAAAAAGAAAAAATACTGCATGGACAACTAACAGCACTTTTGCGGTGGTTTCTGCAGGTACACTATGTGATAAAAAGTATCCGGCCACCCCCAAAAACATACGTTTTTCATATTATGTGCATTGTGCTGCCACCTACTGCCAGGTATTCCATATCAGCGATCTCAGTAGTCATTAGACATCGTGAGACAGCAGAATGGGGCACTCCGCGGAACTCACGGACTTCGAACGTGGTCAGGTGATTGGGTGTCACTTTTGTCATACTTCAGTACGCGAGATTTCCACACTTATAAACATACCTAGGTCCACTGTTTCCGATGTGATAGTGAAGCGGAATCGTGAAGGGACACGTACATCACAAAAGCGTACAGGCCGACGTCATCTGTCGACTGACAGAGACTGCCGACAGTTGAAGAGGGTCGTAATGTGTAATAGGCAGACAGACATCTATCCAGACCACCACATAGGAATTCCAAACTGCCATAGTGCTCAGAGACATTTGAACCATTTGAGGCATGTGCAGTTAGAGTGATATGGGACCTCTGACACGTCTAGATACGAGCCTGATAGGTGATACATACGTAAGCATCCTGTCTGATCACCTGCATCCATTCATGTCCATTGTGCATTCCGACAGACTTGGGCAGTTCCACTGGGACAATGCGACACCCCACACGTCCAGAATTGCTACAGAGTGCCTCCAGGAACACTCTTCTGAGCCTAAACACTTTCGCTGGCCACCAATCTCCCCAGACATGAACATTATTGAGCATATCTTTCATGCCTTACAACGTGCTGTTCAGATGAGATCTCCACCCCCTCATACTCTTACGGATGTATGGACAGCCCTGTGGAATTGATGGTGTCAGGTCCCTCCAGCACTTCTTCAGACATTAGTCGAGCACATGCCACGTCGAGTTGCGGCACTTCTGCGTGCTCGCGGGAGCTCTACACGATATTAGTGAGGTGTACTAGTTTCTTTGGCTCTTCAGTATATATATGGAGACAATTATTGAACTACACGAAGGAAAACGAAAGTTAGTTACAAACTACGCATGCACACACGCTATACAACATGTAGATGTCACTATAGATATTCGGATTTAGGTTATGACATGTTCGGTATGCCTGCCATCATGCGCGATGATGTGGCGCAGACGAATAGACCTGTTGAAGTGTCGGAACATTGGGGCTGCCGATGACCTCCTGAATTGCTGTTTTCAGCTCAGCAATGTTTTGCGGTTATTGCTGCACACTTTGTCTTTAATGTAGCCCTACAAAATAGAGTCACAGATCCGGAGAATATGGCGGCTAACCGAGGCGCATGCCAGTGGCCTCTGGGTACCCAAAGTCAGAATGCGGTCCCCAAAATACTCCTCCAATACATAAAAAACTCTCCTGCTCCGATGGGGTCGAGCTCCGTCTTGCATGAGGCACATCTTGTTGAAATCAGGGTCGCTTTGGATAATGGGGATGAAATCGTCTTCCAAAACCTTCAGGTACCATTCGCTAGTCACTGTGCCATCAAGGAATATCGCATCAGTTATTCAGTGCCTGTACATTGTACACCACACAGTCACACGTTGAGGGTGAAGAGACTTCTCGATCGCGAAATGCGGAATCTCAGTCCCCCAAATGCGCAAATTTTGTTTATTGACAAACCCAATCAAATGAAAGTAGGCCTCGTGGCTAAACCAAGCCATACAATTCTCATCATGACCCATGGCCAAACACGCAGTTTGACCGTCCTAACGCAAATCGCTCAGAAGTTATGACGATTTTATTTCATATTGTTCAGTAACTGTCACCCAGTATATATAAACTTTTAAACGCATTTCACACGCACACACACACACACACACACACACACACAAAACGATACCCCGACAGGTTCAGAAATTTTTCTGTGGACTAGGAATTGTCAAACAGATATTTTTTTTTCAATTTGTGTTTGAAGTTAATTTTATTATCCATTAAATTCTTTAGGTCACGGGGTAGGTGCTCAAAGATTTCTATGGCTACATTCTTCACTTCTTTCTGTGCCGTACTAAGGCAGTGTGATGTGTAGAGTAAATCATTTCTTCTTCTAGTAATATATTTAAGAGATTTAGTGTTGTTTTAAAACTGTGGTTAATTGTTGACAACAAACTTCATAAGTGAGTAAACCTAGTGTGAGACTGTTGCTACTATGCCCAACTGTTTAAACAAATGCCAGAGTGGACACCATACATAATCCGTATTTTACGCTTCTGTGCAACATACACTTATTCCCTAATCACGAGTTACCCCAGAATAAGATGCCATAACACATTAGTGAATGAAAATGGGAAAAGTAAGTCAATTATTACATTTTATCTCCAAAATATGTTATCCATAAAACAAGTACTGCAAGTCTAAGTCGTTTAAGATTTGTAACATATGACTTCCAGTTCAGGCTCTTATCTACACATCAAAAAAAGTTTTGCATCACCCCGGTTCCCAGAACTTCTGAAGATAGACGTTGACTGTGAATATTTTATCACAGACACAGTCCCTTTGACTGTTCAGAGATGTCACTAAACCCATCCAATGATGTAAACAACCATGCATGAGCAGCGTCTATTAAATGGAGGGGGTACGACAGCCGATCGGTTCCAGTTCAAAATGGTTCAAATGGCTCTGAGCACTATGGGACTTAACTTCTGAGGTCATCAGTCCCCTAGAACTTAGAACCACTTAAACCTAATTAACCTATGGGCACCACACACATCCATGCCTGAGGCAGCATTCGAACCTGCGACCGAAGCGGACAGGCGGTTCCAGACTGAAGCACCTAGAACCGCCCGGCCACACCGGTCGGCGCACAAGCCTCACAACATCACAGAGCCTCCACCAGCTAGAACAGTCCCCTGCTGACATGCAGGGTCCATGGATTCATGAGGTTATCTCCGTACTGTACACGTCCATCTGCTCGATACAATTTGAAACGAGACTCGTCTGAGCAGGCAACATGTTTCTAATCACCAACAGTCCAATGTCAGTTTTCAGGGGCCCAGGCGAGGAAAAATCTTTGTGTCGTGCAGTCATCAAAGGTACAGCAGTGATCCTTCGGCTCTGAAAGCCCATATCAGTGCTGTTTCGTTGAATGCTTCGCACGTTCTGCTTGTTGATGGCCCAGCATTGAAAACTGCAGCAATCTGCGGAAGGGTTGAAGTTCTGTCACGATGAACGATTCTCTTGAGTCGTCGTTGGTCCCGTTCTTGCAGGATCTTTTTCCGGCTGCACCGATGTCGAAGATTTGATGCTTTACCGGACTCCTGATGTTCACGGTACACTCGTGAAGTGGCCGCACGGGAAAATCCCCACTACATCGCTACCTCGGAGATGCAGTTTCCCATCGCTCGTGCGCCGTCTATAAGACCACGTTCAACCTCACTTAAATCTTGATAACCTGCCTTTGTAGCAGCAGTAACCGCGGCAGACACTTGTGTCTTATACAGGGTGTTACAAAAAGGTACGGCCAAACTTTCAGGAAACATTCCTCACACACAAAGAAAGAAAATATGTTATGTGGACATGTGTCCGGAAACGCTTACTTTCCATGTTAGAGCTCATTTTATTACTTCTCTTCAAATCACATTAATCATGGAATGGAAACACACAGCAACAGAACGTACCAGCGTGATTTCAAACACTTTGTTACAGGAAATGTTCAAAATGTCCTCCGTTAGCGAGGATACATGCATCCACCCTCCGTCGCATGGAATCCCTGATGCGCTGATGCAGCCCTGGAGAATGGCGTATTGTATCACAGCCGTCCACAATACGAGCACGAAGAGTCTCTACATTTGATACCGGGGCTGCGTAGACAAGAGTAGACAAGAGCTTTCAAATGCCCCCATAAATGAAAGTCAAGAGGGTTGAGGTCAGGAGAGCGTGGAGGCCATGGAATTGGTCCGCCTCTACCAATCGATCGGTCACCGAATCTGTTGTTGAGAAGCGTACGAACACTTCGACTGAAATGTGCAGGAGCTCCATCGCGCATGAACCACATATTGTGTCGTACTTGTGAAGGCGCATGTTCTAGCAGCACAGGTAGAATATCCTGTATGAAATCATGGCGGTGAATCGAGGAAGTACAGTTGATGTGTCGGCAGCTGGGCCAACACCTTGTAGATCGAGATGGCTGAAAATGCACGCTAGACTAACGCAGACAGGCGTGAAGTACTGGAACAGGCTACATAATTAATGCTATGAAGAAAAGTACGTAGCTGGATTAATACTTATCTTTAATCAATCATTGTGGTACATCGCTCTTGACTATACACAGGAGACTTTAATTACAATCACTGTAAGGCTAATGGCGCCTTGCTAGTTCGTAGCCATTAACTTAGCTGAAGGCTATTCTGTCTCTCGGCTAATGAGAGAGAAAGGCTTCGTACATCTAGTCGCTAGCTAGGTCGTCCATACAACTGGGGCGAGTGCAATATCGTATCTCGAGACCTGCCTTGTGGTGGCGCTAGGTCTGCGATCACACAGTGGCGACACGCGGGTCCGACATGTACTAAATGGACCGCGGCCGATTTAATCTACCACCTAGCAAGTGTGGTGTTTGGCGGTGACACCACATTCCTCCCCCGCAAATCGGCGAACGGTCGTGAGATAAGGCTTCCGCCCGCCGTGGGGAGGACCCCATGTTGACGTATGCGATGAGGTGGGGAGCCTAACAACAGGCGAGGCTGTGCCACCCGCACCCGGCCATTCGGTCCGAGGGGAGCTAGGAAACGCCTGAAAACCTAGTCCAGGGTGCACGTCAACATGCGGTGTATGCGCCCGTAAAGAAACAGGAAGGGCCGAAGGGTCGACCTCCATTGCGTCGGGGTAGCCGACGCGCGATGACGTCATGTGGTCTGGAGCGGGCGGGAGTTCCATGGCGGAGGACAGCTGGTCACGGGAAGCGATCGGCGGCGCGTGACCCTGGGAGGCGCTTGGCGGCTGCAGCGAAGCGTCGAATGCGGGCGGCGCCGGCGGGAGTACCGGCGGCGGCGGCGGCGGCGGCGGCGGCGGCGGCGGCTGCTGCGGCGGCGCGTCGCCATGGGGCAAAATGGAAGGCATCGTCGGTAACACCTGGGGATGAGGCGAGCCAGTAGATGGGTCCCCAGGGCGCTGACTGGACGGCACCGTCGCTGAAAGCAGACGGGGAGCGGCAGAACCCGTGCGACGACAGAGGCGCAGCTGATTGAGATGCCGACGCACCTCACCAGAGGCCCCCAAAACCAAATACATCGCGCGGCCGAGGCAGCGAAGAATGCACCCTGCGAGCCAACGCCGTGAACCTCGATAGTTGCGATAAAATACAACGTCGCCTGGAGCAAAAGCAGGAGTCTGCCGCTGCACAGGAACCTGATGCGGCGGATGCAGCAAAGACATCAAGGTACGATGAGGACGACCATGAAGCAACTCAGCCGGCGAGCGACCATCTCGGGGCTGAGAGCGATACGAAGACAAAAAGAGCAACAATGCGTCCTCTCGAGAATGCGACTCTTTCAATTTCAACATCTGTGACTTGAAAGTCCGGACCAATCGTTCAGCGGCACCGTTTGACTGAGGCGAAAACGGCGCGGATGTCAGATGTTGAATACCATTGGCCTGGCAGAATGACTGAAATTCTGCGGACATGAATTGTGGGCCATTGTCGGAAACAATAGTCTGCGGAAGACCTTCAATGCAAAAGATAGCGGACAACGCGTGGATGGTGGCGGAGGACGTCGTGGAAGACATCCGGACAACAAAAGGAAAATTACTGAAGGCGTCGACCAGAACCAACCATCGAGCATTCCAGAATGGACCAGCAAAATCAATGTGCAAGCGTTGCCAAGGGGAAGTGGCTTTTGGCCATGCAAAGACTTTCCGCGGCGGTGCGGATTGTTGTCGGCACACGCCAGGCAAGAAGAACACATATTCGTAATCGCAGCATCGATTCCGAACCAAGTACAGTGCTGACGAGCAAGTTGTTTCGTTCGCACTATACCCCAACGTCCTTGGTGAAGAAGCCGTAAAACAGAGGACTGTAACGAACGTGGGACCACTACTCTGGACTGATCATTATCAGAACGCAACAACAAAACACCACGTCGAACAAAAAGTCTCTCCTTGTGAGCAAAAAATCTGCGAACCAACGGATCCTCGATCCGAGACTTTGACAAAGGCCATTGCGTAGCAACAAAACGCAAAACAGTAGCAAGGACAGGGTCAGCAGCTGTGGCTGTAGCTACACGACGAAAATCAATCGGAAACGATTCGACCACTTCATCCGTTTCCGAATCAATGAACATGCAAGCAAGTTCGGAAGAATCGAATGCTTTATCCTCAGCAACAGGCAAACAGGACAACGCATCGGCGTTTCCGTGCTTAGCAGTGGACCGATACAAGATATCGTAGCGGTACTGCGAGAGGAAAATAGACCAGCGAATGAATTTCTGCGCTGTACGCGGAGGTACAGGCTTGTTCGGATGAAAAAGCGATGTCAAAAGTTTGTGGTCTGTGATGATGGTAAAATGACGACCATACAAGAAATCATGGAACTTAGTAACACCAAACACGAGAGCCAAAGCTTCTTTCTCTATCTGCGAGTAATTTCTTTGCGCAGACGAGAGCAATTTGGACGCAAAGGCAATAGGGCGATCATGCGAGCCAACTTTGTGCGCAAGGACAGCACCGATCCCGAAATCCGATGCATCTACCATCAACAAAAGGGGTTTCTGGGGATCGAAAGGCGTGAGGCAAGTATTAGAAAGCAACGCCGATTTCAACTGGCGAAAGGCGCGTTCGCATTCCGTCGTCCAGACGAACGGAACACCTTTACGGCGTAAGCGATGAAGCGGAGCTGAAATGGAAGAGGCATTGCGCATATATTTGTGATAATAGTTAATTTTACCCAACACACTCTGTAGCTGTTTCACATTGCGAGGGGAAGGTAAATCTTGTATGGCACGGAGGTGCTCTGGACTCGGATGTATGCCTTGGGCATTGATGACATGGCCCAGGTATGGTAAGTCACGAGCAAAAAACACACATTTGTCCTTCCTCAAGCGAAGACCATTTTGTCGCAAGACCTGAAATAACGTTCGGAGGTTCGCAAGATGATCTTCTTCTGTCTGTCCGGAGATCACTATATCGTCCAGATAGTTTGCTGCAGTAGGGACCGACGCACAAATAGTTTGTAAATATTGCTGAAACAAGGCAGGGGCGGATGCACACCCGAACGGCAGTCTTTTGAACCTGTACAATCCAAGATGCGTGTTAACCACCTATACACGCTGGGATTCGTCGTCCACAGGTATTTGCAAGTACGCATCGGCTAGATCCAACTTCGAAAAATATTTTCCCGGGCACAGTTTAGCAAAAAGATCTTCCGGGAGGGGCAAAGGAAAAGTAGCAGTCACTAGTTGTGGATTCACTGTGGCCTTGAAGTCCACGCAAAGTCTCAATTTTCCGGAAGGTTTTGGCAAAATTACTAAGGGTGAGGCCCAGAGAGAAGCTTGCACACGTTCAATTACACCCTGTGATTCTAGATCGTGTAATGTTCTTGCGACTTCATCACGCAATGCGTGGGGAACATTGCGCGCTCTGAAAAATTTCGGTTGCGCGTTGACCTTCAGTTCCAAATGTGCTTCATAGTTTTTAGCGCAACCTAAGCCCGGTGCAAAAATGTCTGCAAATTCGTCACATAAGCGAGAAACACTGTCTGAAGGCACAGTTTGATTCACTGATAGCACCTGATTTACAATAGACATGTTAAACAACTGAAATAAATCTAAACCAAACACGTTCACTGCAGTAGAAGAACGAAGAACGTAAAATGACACAAGTTTTGTTTGTCCCTTGTAAGTTGCAAGAAGGCTGCACTGTCCTGACACAGAAATTTTCTGTCCGGAATAACTTTTTAACTGAACATTTGCGGCACGCAACGGAGGTTTGCCCAGTTGTTCGTACGTGTCGTGATTGAGCAATGAAACTGCAGCTCCGGTATCGAGCTGGAATGGTATCACTTTGCCTTCAAAGTCTAAGTCCACAAAAAGTTTATCGTCCTGCTGATGACAAGAGCGTCTGGTTTGTGCAATTTGAATAGACACTGGTACAGAATCACTTGCTAATTGACGTGATTTCCGGCGACGTCGACGCACAGTTTTTGTGGGACGAACGCAGTCACTGTTAGAGAAAGTGTCACTGGACGAAGTGGAATTAACTACATGAATGTCCATGGGCGAAGGTCCACGAGCCTGAGTGTCCTTGGTTCGATTCCGGCGCGAAGCAAAGGGCCTGGAATGATTGTGAATGTCTGATCGGAGCTTTTTCTGGCAAACACTTGGAACATGTCCTTTCCTATGACAGAAAAAGCAAATAGCTTGGCGTGACGGGCAATGTTCACGCGAATGTCTAGTAGCACACCGCGGGCATGATTTCACTGCATTTGTGGGCTGGCGCGGCACACGTGGCTTATAGCGCGGCGGCAGCTGCGTTTGTTTGCGCGAGGGCAGTTGACCCGGCCGCGCAGCTCGCCCGGCGGGCCGGTTAATGTTACACACTGCTGGCGAAGTTTCAAAAGATTCCTGAGCACAGTCAAGCGTGTCTTGTCTATCCAATATGTCTATCACTTGTTGAAGGGAGGGATTAACGAGTTTCAAAATTTGCTCCCGTATGCGAACATCAGAAACGTTCTGTGCAATTGCATCACGCACCATTGTATCTGAATAAGAAAGACCACAGTCACAGTCAAAGGCACAGTCCCTAGTAAGTCCTTGCAATGTTGCTACCCACTCCCCATTAGTTTGACCGGCCGTACGTTTTGTACGAAAAAACTTATACCGTTTTGCAACCACATTAACTGTTTCTTTGAAATAGGCATCTAAAGCAGACAAAATTTCTTCGTAGGACAGAGTTGCTACGTCGCGTCGGGGAAACAATTTCACTATCACACGGTAGGTGGACACACCGACACAAGAAAGCAAAAACGGCTGCCGCTCATTACCTTGAATTCTGTAGGCGGCGAGGTGGAAGGCAAACTGGCGGGACCATTCCTGCCAAGTCTCGTGGTTCGGGTCGTAGTGCCTAAAAGGCGGTGCAACTGCGAGTTGTGGCTGCGGTAGCGGTGAAGCGGCGGCGGCCGCATCGGTTTGAATGGCACGTTGACCCTGGACGAGCTGTCCAAGGGCATCCAATAACGCCTGCGTCTGCTGATTCTGCAAGCGATAAAATTCGGACAGTACATCTGGCGAAGCCATGACACAAATAAATTAGGGCAAAGTAAAACACAAGATCCTTTGTAGACTCGTCGCCATGTGATGTGTCGGCAGCTGGGCCAACACCTTGTAGATCGAGATGGCTGAAAATGCACGCTAGACTAACGCAGACAGGTGTGAAGTACTGGAACAGGCTACGTAATTAATGCTATGAAGAAAAGTACGTAGCTGGATTATAGACTCGTCGCCATGTGATGTGTCGGCAGCTGGGCCAACACCTTGTAGATCGAGATGGCTGAAAATGCACGCTAGACTAACGCAGACAGGCGTGAAGTACTGGAACAGGCTACGTAATTAATGCTATGAAGAAAAGTACGTAGCTGGATTAATACTTATCTTTAATCAATCATTGTGGTACATCGCTCTTGACTATACACAGGAGACTTTAATTACAATCACTGTAAGGCTAATGGCGCCTTGCTAGTTCGTAGCCATTAACTTAGCTGAAGGCTATTCTGTCTCTCGGCTAATGAGAGAGAAAGGCTTCGTACATCTAGTCGCTAGCTAGGTCGTCCGTACAACTGGGGCGAGTGCAATATCGTATCTCGAGACCTGCCTTGTGGTGGCGCTAGGTCTGCGATCACACAGTGGCGACACGCGGGTCCGACATGTACTAAATGGACCGCGGCCGATTTAATCTACCACCTAGCAAGTGTGGTGTCTGGCGGTGACACCACAACAGTACATACTGACGAAACTAAAATGAGCTCTAACGTAGAAATTAAGCGTTTCCGGACACATGTCCACATAGCATCTTTTCTTTATTTGTGTGTGAGGAATGTTTCCTGAAAGTTTGGCCGTACCTTTTTGTAACACCCTATATATACATATATATATATATATATCTGTGTGTGTGTGTGTGTGTGTGTGTGTGTGTGTGTGTATGTAACAGGCATGTTCCGAGAATAAGTGTACTTGATCTTTTTTAGCAAAAACGTATTTGCAAATAGAAAATATTTACAGGCTACTTTTTACTATTTTTCCACGTAATCGCCATACCATTCACCGCATGTTATCCTACCCTGCTTCATAACATTTCTGCACCTGCTCGTTGGTTGAAAATTTAAGTCCACTCGTGTGTGTCATCATAAGATGAAAATTTGAAGGCTCCAAGTCAGGGGAATACGGGGGTGGTTCAAAACACCAATCAAATGAGATCGAGAGCGCCTTGGTGACGAAGGCTGTATGAGGACGGGGATTGAGAGGCAGCAGGCTCACTGCTCTCGTCAGCATTCCCCTTCTTTTGTTCTGAATGCTCCTTTTGTATATTTAGGTTCTCAGAATTACATTGTGCATTGATGGTCTCTCCTGAGTCAGAAATTCGAGCAAAATCGTGCATTCCGGTCCCAAAACACCGAGGCCATAATTTTTTTGGCCGAAATTCTAGTTCTGAATTTTTTCACAAATGAGGAATTAGTGTGAAATCACTATGACGACTGTCTTTTTGCCTCAGGCGTGTAATGAGTCATCCACGTTTCATCTCCGGTCACAATAGAGCTCAGAAAGTCCTCACTTTCCAGTTCAAGTCACTCAAGGAACTCGAGGACGCTACTGACGCATTTTTCTAGTGTTGCTGTGTCAGCTTTTTTTGGGAACCATCCTGCGCACTTTTTCCGGTATCCCAGAGTTTCTTTGCGAGTCTCATAAAGAGTTAGGCAGAATTGTGGGAACATCGCAGAAATTTCATTCACTGTCAATCGACGGTCGTCACGAACGGTTTACTCGATTTTTGCGCCAACTCATTAGTCAAAGTGGAAGGTCTCACAGTTCTTAGTTCGTCATGAACATCCTGTAAACTCCATACACCAATTAAACACACCCGTTCTGTTCGCACCACCTTCGCGAAAAAAATTACGGTAGGAGTTATTACTGCCTCGAGTAGAAAGCAGGTCACAGCACGTGGCTCGCACTTCTTGTCGACATCTTTCACGCAGCTGGACACTGCAACGTGAGTTTACGTACTTGCGTGTGCGGCGGGGCGGGTTTGCTCTCTCACTATCTATTAAACAATTAGTCCACCTACATGAATAGGTTTCAGGTTGTCTGCCCCTTCACTATGCGATGATATACTGGTTTAGCCGGCAAAAACAGCGTTGACGAAAATTCGACTAAATACCTACAAGGCAAAGGCCGCATAACTCCATTCCACGGGCAGTAGCAGGAAGTTAAACTATCGAGCGTTTCGGGAGGCTTACATGAGTCCTTTTAGTTGGTCTATTGTCTTTACAACAGGGAAAATGGCTGGCATGTCCGTATTTAATATCCCGACATCAGTTATGCAGTTTTACTGATTGTCTCTGTTATAAGTTCACACCTGATAGCAACCACACGATATTTAGTCCGACAAGACTTTTGAACGTCCTAAACATTTACTGACCCACGATAACTTGCGAGTTAACGCATTCAGTCGTACACCAGGCTGCTTGTAAAAGAGTGCTCGCCATACAGTCTCGTAATCTGCACGAAACACCTCATGCGGAGTTTATGTTCGATATGAAATATTCACACGCGAATATCTCCTAAAATCAACCACTCACGAAGCTTAGACTTTCACAAAATAGTACTATAGTCGCTTTTCATCAACACGAGGAGCAATCAAAATGCGCGAATTTCTTCATTTTGGTACGAATTTGATCAGCGCGGTTTAGCGTATGTGTTTCCCAGAAGACAGCACCCGAGCGACTCTCTCGACTCATAGATCTGAGGCACAAAGCCCTACTCAAACGAGCAGGAAATGCTGAATTCCTATTGGCTAGTATGTTAAGCAGCTAATCAGATCATCTCGAGCACTTCTTTACTCGCAGCATTTCTAATGTCAGCCAATCAGATTACTACAACTAATTTAGACTAGAAATTTCGTAATTCCGAAATTAAATAAATTTAATGAAAACAATATACAATTAATTTCCACAAAATAAATCACTAATAAATTTTATACTCAACACCCCTTCTGGCTGCCATTTACAAAATCAAGCTTACTCCGACATAGCCGGCCGCGTGACCGAGCGGTTCTAGGCGCTACAGTCGCCGGTTCGAATCCTGCCTCGGGAATGGATGTGTGTGATGTCCTTAGGTTAGTTAGGTTTAAGTAGTTCTAAGTCTAGGGGATTAATGACCTCAGGTGTTAAGTCCCATAGTGCTTGGAGCCATTTATTTTAATTTCACTCCGACATAACGTCACAAATTCCCTACAGCACAACTTTCTCACGCATATTTTTACGTAGTTTTAATAAAACATCACATTCTCACTTTATGTATACCCTCCATTCACTCTCTCAGTCTCTCCAAAACACTCACACAACAAAATCACAATGAAATAAAATTTTTTCAATGTATCTTTAACTACGTCAGAAATCTGTGGTAATGAAACTAAAAAAAATTCTAGAAAATTATATTACGAACTGTTATAGTTTCAGTTGATACTACAGATGAATACATTACGGTCCCTAACTCATTTTCATAATGCCAGCACAGTTATTATATGGTTTAGGTAAAAATTTATACCTCTGAAAGTATTGAAGTTATTGATTCGAAATTTTATCATTGTCGTTGTGTTATCCATAGACTTTGGCATAATAAGTATGAAAGAGATCTGTTAATATTTAATAGTACTTCTTCTGATTCATAGAGAGTATGTGTAACGTATTGCACGCAGCTTTAATCAAGTACACAGCGCGCTCGGCCCACAAGCAGCTAGCGTCAGCTCTGTCGGTGTGGGAATCAACATCTGTTATCTTCCTAGCTCCACGGCTAGCTACGCTTTCAACGCAAGATGACGACTCGTAATAATTTGCTACGTAATACGCGTTCCTGCGATGCTCGCTCTGGTCTCTCCCCCTCCCCCCTTCTCTACGGCTCAGTTGCCAATCCTCAAAAAACAAAAACAAAAAACACAGCTCGGTATGGCCACAATACATTTACTTCTGAGTATGTCTCGTGCCGCTCTTAAGAGTCGCCTGGCCCATTTTCTCTAGTGTTTCAGCAGGTATTTGCAATTTCGTTTTTGCATTGGGTAGGTGGAGTCAGCTCAAACAAATAGTGCTCATTACATCTTTCATGAGACACGCATTGTCGACGGAAAGCTTCGCTTTGTTTCCTGTTACAAACAATTTTTTTTAAAGCGGAAATTTATGTGCCAGTTCGATAGAGCGGTCCCAGAATAGTTTAGTGTGGTAACTGCTTTATCTATATGTGTTAACGGGGACACTAAAACGAGAGGAATAATAGTACTCAAGCAGCAGCAGTTGAGCGCCCCACAAACCAAACATCATCATCATCATCATCATCACCATCATCATCTTGCAGCAGCAGCACAGCCCTGGCCCGTGCTGACTGCCACCGTCAAGCACGCAGTAGTACTGAGTTCCTGCTGGATTGCTGTTTATTCAAAAATGGTTCAAATGGCTCTGAGCACTGTGGGACTTAACATCTGAGGTCATCAGTCCCCTAGACTTAGAAGTACTTAAACCTAACTAACCTAAGGACATCACACATATCCATGCCCGAGGCAAGATTTGAACCTGCGACCGTAGCAGTCGCGCGGTTCCAGAATGAAGCGCCTAGAACCGCTCGGTCACAGCGGCCGGCTGCTGTTTATTCTTCGTATTGCACTGTCCCTGTTAATATAGTTCGAGAAAACCAATTACGAAAAAAAACACCTCAAGAAATTATGTACCTGATCAACATGTTACCATATTTTCGGTTGAGAAGATGTACTACAATCGTAAAACTGACTGGGTCCATACCACAGTGAGACGTTGCAATGACGATCCACGGAACATAAAAGTAACTAACATGAATGTCAAACTCTAGCTTTATGTGCAAATGATACTGGTGTTTTGTCATACTGAAACCACAAAGGCATCAGTCAGTGGACACGCTGTTCCTGCAAACACGGCACGCGTTCTGCATTCCGTGTAAACAGATATCAGTTGACCAAAATATTTTTGCACCTGAGAGCAAGGGCGATTTGTTCGTCTTATCTTGAGTTTTTATCGTGATATTTCGGCAGACACGTTGTACCATTTGATATTATATGCACAGCTGTTTTAAAATCATTTACAGTGCGTGCGTTTTTCTTAGTCACTAGCGTGATTGTTCCGTGTAACGTCACTGCGTGTTTCCGGTAACAGCCACGAGAGGCCAGGTGCAATAATATCGTGGTCGGGCAGTAAAAAAGAAGTGGAGTAACAGACTGAGCTGAATGTAATTATTCGGTTGTGAACCGCTGGAGACCACGGATTACTTACGCTATCTGATCAAAAGCATCTGTACACCTATTAGTGGACATTAATATGGGTCGTGTCCACCCTTCACCTTCATGAGAGCTTGAACTCTGCTGGGGACACTTGCAATAATAATAAAAAAAAAAGAAGTCGTGTGACTAGGGCCCCTCGTCGGTTAGACCGTTCGCCGGGTGCAAGTCTTTCGATTTGACGTGACTTCGGCGACTTGCGAGTCGACGGGGATGAAATGATGATGATTAGGACATCACAACATCCAGTCCCTGAGCGGAGAAAATCTCCGATGCAGCCGAGAATCGAACCCAGCCCTTAGGACTGACATTCTGTCGCGCTGACCACTTCTTTTGTTGTTGTTTTTTTTTTCATTTTGTTCGGTATTGCTTGTTGCTTTTGATCTGGATGGACGTCACAAGACATCCGTTCAAGTTGATCGTTGATTCCTTTACTCAGGTTTGTGAAGGGATGACACGCCATTCCACCTCTGCCAGGGACACTTTCAACGAGCTGCCCATTTGTCTGCGGAGGAATGACAACTCATTCTTCCTCAAAAGCCAAAACCAGAGAAGGTATTCTGGAGCGAAGCCGACGTTCTAACTCTTCTCGAAAGTATTTTATTGGGATCAGGTCAAAGATCTGGGCAGGCCAGTCCATTTCAGGAATGTTATTATCCATAAACAATTGCCTCCAGATGGTGCAATATGACAGGGTGCATCGTCATGCTGATGCAGTCCCCGTGGCCGAACTGTTCCTCTACTGTACGCAGTACACATTGCTGTAAAATGTGTTCATATCCCTCCACTTTTAGCGTTTTTTAAGTGAAATAAGGGGATCACACCCTATACACGAATAACAGCGCCTCCTCTGTACTTTACTGTTGGCACTACACATGACAGCAGATAAAGTTATACAGGCATTCGGCAAACTGAAACCCACCCAATGGACTGCGACAGGATATAGCGTGATTCGTCACTCCAAATCATTCGTTTCCAATCATCTGCTGTCCAGTGGCGTCGCCCTTTACACCACTTCAAGCGTCGCTTGGCACTGACTATACAAACGTGTGGTTTTGAGGAGCTGACCGATCACTGCACCCCATTCCTTTTAACTCCCTCACATTCGTTGTGCTATCAGGACTGCTCATGAGGGATTCCTTCTGCTGATTTTGTGCGACATTTTACAGTCTCTGTCGGCAGTGCTCGATGGTCCTTGTCCGTCAGCATATGACGCCTGCTTGGTCTTGCTTTCTCTGTGGTTGTTCCTTCACGTTTCCACTCTACAATCACAACATCAACAGTCGACTTGGGCAGCTTTACAAAGGTTGTAATGTATATGATGGATTAGTTACTCAAGTGCCATTCAATGACTAGTCCACTTTAGAGGCTACTGAATTCTCCTGACCGATCCATTCTGCTGTTATTCCACTGACAACACTATACTCCCTGCCTCCTATGCAGGTGGGTCCACCTCTCATGACATCTGGTGGTGAACTCAGCAGTACATAGTGGTCTCTGGATACTTTTGATCAGGTAGTGCATGATATCAGTTGTGAAAACAATAATGTCCTGGAGTGTCTAAGTTAACAGTAAAATGGCTCTAAGCACTATGGGACTGATGACCATAGATGTTAAGTCCCATAGTGCTCAGAGCCATCAGTCCCCTAGACTTAAAACTTAAACCTAACTAACCGGACAACACAAACATCCATGCCCGAGGCAGGATTCGAACCTGCGATCGCAGCAGCAGCGGGATTCCGTACACAGCGGCCGGCAGTTAACAGTAACTAGAAGGGCGTGCAGAGAACATAGAACGAAGCGAAGCCAGAGAAACTGCTTGAGAGTGTGCAATAATATTCAGAGCATCCTCCTACGAAGACAGGGACTGATTTCACGGGTATATCGTCTAGTAATGTTAATAATTTTTATTGGTAGTGGCAGGCATCCTGTTCTGTACAAGAGCTTTTTGGCAGGATTTAGTGGATAATGATAAATCCAACATACATAATCTTTTCTGGGCCATATCACATTGTTTTGCAACCTTAGACTCAGTTACAGGAGATGTCACATACAATCAGCATGGATGTAACAAAATTTTTACCTTATGAACTTATCGAAACACTTGGAAAATATTCCTGATCACCATATGGAATTTTGTCCATAGAGTTTACACCTACCTTTGACAGCTGAAGAGCCGGCCGCTGTGGCCGAGCGGTTCTAGGCGCTTCAGTCCGGAACCGCGCTGCTGCTACGGTCGCAGGTTCGAATCCTGCCTCGGGCATGGATGTGTGTGATATCCTTAGGTTAGTTAGGTTTAAGTAGTTCTAAGTCTAGGGGACTGATGACCTCAGATGTTAAGTCCCATAGTGCTTAGAGCCATTTGAACCATTTGACAACTGAGGAGCATGTCTCTTACTAAATTACACGTAAGAAAAAAATGATTAAAAATTATGAAACGACTTACGTAATAACGACGTAGCAGTACGTCATAACCGAAGGAAGAATATACAGGTTAATTCAGCTGTCCCCACCGAACTCTTAACGCCTTCAAAAATCACGCGCGAGATTTACATATTCTCTCGCTTGCTACACGCAAACTATTATTCCTACAGAAAAAAATAATGAACGTGACCTTTCGTAGGAAATTTAATGCATTTAAATTTTATACGGGGATAGTTTCTCACCGGAGGCTACGGTTTTAGAAACAAAACGCGTTTAACGATCGAGAGAACATGAAAACTTTGCACATGGTATTTGAGGGCATTTTGGGTTGCACAAAGCCCATAGGTAGGGCAGCTGAGTCTGCCTGTATGTAAATAAAGTTTCCACAATATTTTTCTCTTATGAGGTTTTTTAAAGAATTATATTGCAGTTGTTGTTGTTGTTGTTTTGGTCTTCAGTCCTGAGACTGGTTTGATGCAGCTCTCCATGCTACTCTATCCTGTGCAAGCTTCTTCATATAAGTTTTCTAACCTATCTGCCCGATTAAGGGATCTGACATTCCACGCTCCGATCCGCTGAGCGCCAGTTTTCTTTCTCGTGATAACGAAGTCCTCTTGAGGAGTCCCCGTCCGGAGATCCGAATGGGGGACTATTTTGCCTCCGGAATATTTTACCGAAGAGGACGCCATCATCATTTAACCATACAGTAAAGCTGCATGCCCTCGGGAAAAATTACGGCTGTAGTTTCCCCTTGCTTTCAGCCGTTCGCAGTACCAGCACAGCAAGGCCGTTTTGGTTAGGGTTACAAGGCCAGATCAGTCAATCATCCAGACTGTTGCCCCTGCAACTACTGAAAAGGCTGCTGCCCCTCTTCAGGAACCACACGTTTGTCTGGCCTCTCAACAGATACCCCTCCGTTGTGGTTGCACCTACGGTACGGCCATCTGTATCGCTGAGGCACGCAAGCCTCCCCACCAACGGCAAGGTCCATGGTTCATGGGGGGGGTTATATATTGCAGTAAAATTATCAAACCAAAAAGAACTGTTTTGTAATAGCCCTTGTGGGTCAGAAACACTCAGATGGTATTAGACAAAATTGTACATAAATAATTTTAAAATACTAATGCCTTTATCTGAACATATTTTTCGGTTTGTGTGATATTATAAGGTGGTGTGGCATATGAATAAGCGATAAAGGATGCAAAGATAAGGAAATGACTGAAATATAATGGAATGAACGTGTCAGTTCTTGCGTAGATATTTGAATTTTGTACCTAAATCAGTTGCACACTTCTTTGCCAATATTTTCAGGAAACAGTTTGTATTTACCATTCTAAAAATAAAATATTTCTACTAAATTTGTTTTATTCTTTGTTGTCAGGACGTATATCTCATGAAGTGTATGAAACAATTTAGCCTTTTTCGGAATTTTAATTTCCTCGGTAGCATTTGATACAATTATAGGCCAATTTCACGCAGAAAATCCTGATTACTGACTAATGCAGTGCTTTGAAGTTTTACAACATTCAAATGAATTTAGAGATCTGAGCTATCGACTGTTCTCGTGGTTTCAGAAAGAACTTCGTTTTCTTTATGGTTTTACTTCTAACATCAGTTTCATCCGCAGAAAGTATTTGCAAACGGCGTTGTCATAGCTACGGGGAAAATTAGTTACATGGGTGGACCTGTAGCCACCTATGTGTCTGAACTAGAATTTAGATGTAATAAGGGAATTATAATTACGTGGCAGTATGCCAACCTGCTGTCAGGTCTTCAGTTGACTGAACTAAATTCGCTCATTTTAAATGACTGGGTAATTCATTAGGTAGCCTTAGCAAAGACATATTTCTGAACCATTCAACTGGTTCACAGTCTGCCATGTTTACTTTCAGTTGACAGAAGATTTAAGATGTGAAATAATGGTACAATTAAGTTACTATTGTGTTCAATCCAAGTATCTAGATAAAATTTATGAAGCAAATATATCATAATTATTAACATTTCCTCATTTCAGCTGTTTGCTGCAAACCCATAAGTTAGTGTGAAATTAGTCACATTCAGTTGTTATATGCAGTCGGAGCTCCATACATGTAGTTACATACAGCTTTGGTAACTTCATATGCAATACATCGAGACTTGCACGATACAGTTACAATCGTGTGGATCGTTACACTTACCCAATGATTTTGCAACATAAGGTTTAACTGTTGTTTCGCTGAGTACGGAAGCTGCCTAATGGGGTAAGTACACTATGTGATACAAAGTATCCTGAGACCCACAAAAACATACGTTTTTTATATTAGGTGTATTGTGCTGCCACCTACCGCCAGGTACTCCATATCAGCGACCTCAGTAGTCATTAGACATCATGAGAGAGCAGAATGGGAAACTCCGCGGAACTCAGGGACTTCGAACGTGGTCAGACGGTTGGGTGTCACTTCTGTCATACTTTTGTACGCGAGATTTCCACACTCCTAAACATACCTAGGTCCACTGTTTCCGATGTGATAGTGAAGCGGAACAGTGAAGGGACACTACAGCACAAAAGCGTACAGGCCGACCTCGTCTGTTGATTGACAGAGACTGCCGACAGTTGAAGAGTGTCGTAATGTGTAATAGGCAGACAGACATCTATCCAGACCATCACACAGGAATTCCAAACAGCATCAGGATCCACTGGAAGTACTATAACAGTAAGGTGGAAGGTGAGAAAACTTGGATTTCATGCTCGTGCGGCTGCTCATAAGTCACACATCATGCCGGTAAATGCCAAACGACGCCTCGCTTGGTGTAAGGAGCGTAAACAGTGGACAATTGAACAGTGGAACATCGTTGTATGGAGTGACGAATCATGGTACACAATGTGGCGATCCGATGTCAGGGTGTGGGTATGGCGAATGCCCGGTGAACGTCGTCTGCCAGTGTGTGTAGTGCCAACAGTAAAATTCGGAGGCGGTGGTCTTATGGTGTCGTCGTGTTTTTGATGGAGGGGGCTTGCACCCCTTGTTGTTTTGCGTAGCACTGTCACAGCACTAGCCAAGCCGAAAACCAGGAAGTGTATAAAGAGGAGAGCATACAGGCATAATCCATAGCTTTTTCTTGCCTTTGTTGGCAATATTTCGTTCAAGACAGTCAGAATCCGGATATTTCTCGTTAATGTGGCTTTCCGCCCACCATCGAAGGTTGCAGATCATATATCAATGGAGGACGATTTGTTATTGCAAAAGCCGGCCGTGGTGGCCGTGCGGTTCTGGCGCTGCAGTCCGGAACCGCGGGACTGCTACGGTCGCAGGTTCGAATCCTGTCTCGGGCATGGGTGTGTGTGATGTCCTTAGGTTAGTTAGGTTTAAGTAGTTCTAAGTTCTAGGGGACTTATGACCTAAGATGTTGAGTCCCATAGTGCTCACAGCCATTTGAACCATTTGTTATTGCAAAAGCTGGAATTTATACCAATACCTTGACGGCGTGCTATGGCTTACATAGGCCAAAGGAATTAAAGATGTTATCTACGAGGTGGCACTGATTTATATCAATGGAGCAAGTTAAAACTTTGTGCCAGACTGGGATTTGCATCCGGGTCTCCTGCTTACCCAGCAGATGTGCTGACCAATACGCCATCGAGACACAAGCGAGTACGAAAAGGGAACGACTCAGAATATGTCTGACTGAGAGTTTCTCCTGAAATAGAGGTTCAAAAATGGTTCAAATGGCTCTGAACACTATGGGACTTAACTTCTGAGGTAATCAGTCCCCTAGAACTTGGAACTACCTAAACCTAACTAACCTAAGGACATCACACACATCCATGCCCGAGGCAGTATTCGAACCTGCGATCGTAGCGGTCGCGCGGTTCCAGACTGTAGCGCCTAGAACCGCTCGGCCACCCCGGCCGGCGAAGTAGAGGAAGTAATCCAGGACAGTTACATGCAGAAAAAGAATCTCAGCAGCAGATTCAAATAGTAGTGAGGGCCTCCAATCAGACACGTATCAAAACTAATTACTCGGTGGAGCTGTACTGCTCCAGAAATGCAACTCAGAAATTGAATAAGTAATTCGTATGTTTGTAATAGTAATTTGCCAATAATTACTACTTAGTACGATTTGAGTGACTGTCATTTATTGACAGATAATTTTAATAAACTTAATTAAATTCACTGAAATGAAATGAAAGGTATACATAAGCATGAAATGCAGTAATATGAAATAATGTGGACGAATTTCGTTCAGGAATAAACATATCATGACAAATGAAAATTTGTGTCAAACCGGTATTCTCTCTCTCCAAATTCGTTCCCACCCAGTGAACCTACTCCCATACACATAGTGCTAAAAATGGTTCAAATGGCTCTGAGCACTATGGGAGTTAACTGCTGTGGGCATCAGTCCCCTAGAACTTAGAACTACGTAAACCTAACTAACCTAAGGACATCACACACATCCACGCCCGAGGCAGGATTCAAACCTGCGACCGTAGTACACATAGTGCTGTTGTAGTGTCCAGAAATAATAGGATGAAACGATAAGCTGCATTTAATATTTGGGCTTGTAATAGAGCTATGCTCGGATGACCTAATGATCTGAAGAAACTGCTTGCGAAAAGCACTAGTTTTCATTTGTCACGTTGTGTTCTTGGGCGAGTTTTAAATGGGTGACTTAGTACTTCCTGAATTGTTGCAGACTCTCCCTTTCTGCAAATCTCTGCCGAAGATATACTGGGTGTAACAAAGTAGAATTTCGTACAGCTGTAGAGGATGTCTTAAGGAATGAATTGATGGCAGTAAGCCGTGTCCGGAAACGTAATCCAACGACGCTACAGAAGGACAAAATTACCTGGGCAAATACCTACTGCTAGGACATGTTCTCGGTGCCATCTAATGCCTCGAATGCTATCTGGCTCTTTGCGAGAGGTTGGAATGCAACAAAACTGCGTGTCGCCTCTTCAGAGGTAACTGGGAGGATTGTGTCAGTCCAGACACTAGGCAACCATATCCGTACGATCAATTTGGTCTCTAGGGGTCAATTACGAACAACAGTTCAAACTGTCCAACAAATGGAGCTCGCAGAAGGTAGACGAAGGGTCACCTGAAACGAATCAGTGACTTCTGCCTGTCTTTACCGATCAGGGCAGGATTTGTCTGACGCCTGATGATCGTAACAGAAGAGTGTGGGGGCAGTCAGTTACCAATGCAAGCTTCAGACAAGCAGACCCACAGCTTCAGAAAGAAGGTGGGTCTGTCATGTGTTGGACCAGTGTCACTTGCGGATGTCGGACGCTTCTCGTCGCTATATAGGACAATTCGAGAGCTGTGCTGTATCGGGACAGGGTCCTTCAACCTATTGTACAGCCTTACAGCAAACATATCGGCTAAGGGTTCGTGTTTCAAGAGATAATGTACAACCATTTCGCATCCACCTGATGAACATCGTTTCCCATGAGTTAGGAATCAATGTAATGGAATGGCCTGAGTGTCTGATGACATGAACCCGCCTGAACGTTTTTGGGACCAAATGAAGCTTTCAGTGAATTGTCTTAGGGACAACTCAGTGGATGACGACGGGCGGCCGCCGGCGTAAAGTGGGGCATTCTTGAGCAGCAACGCCTCGAACATCTCGTGGATGGTGTGCCTAGGAGGATGTCAGCGTTTTACAGTCCTGGAACAGAAGGAAGGAAGAGTAGCGTTTATCTTCCCATCGACAACGACGTCGTCAGAGACGGAGAACAGTCTCGGATTAAAGAAGTAGGAAATCGACTGTTCCTTTCAACGGAAACAACCCGGCATTTACCTTAAGTGATTTTGGAAATTCACGGGAAACCTAAATCAGGAGGTCTGGACGGGCATTCGTTCCGTCGTCCTGAATATGAACCCAGTGTGTTACTAATGCACCACCTCGCTCAGTGATTTGAATGGATTGGTTACGAGCTGCGATTCCTTATGATGATACTTTACGATTAGACATTCACTTGTAAATTTCTACTATCCTCGGGAAATACCTTTTACTTCCTTGGATAACGAATGCGATGAATGAAAACCAATGTGAATTTCATAAGAGCTTTCAAGTTTCGGAGTTAGAACTCTATCTTACAACTTACTTCAGTACCAAAACATGCAACTTCTATTCAGTTATTAGTGACGCGTATTCTGCTTCTGCGACGCTGTACGACACCTAGAATCTGGTGAACATTTTTATTCTAATTGTGAGAACTGTTGTTGAAACCCATCCTTCGATACTTATACATGTTTTCCGCGGCTCCACAAATCAATCACTGTGGACGCTGTGATGGTTCTTACAACAAAAACATGGTTCAGTTCATTACACGCGCACGTCAGATTCACACAAACTGAAGTTCGCCGTCTCTGGTAACTTCACTGACATGAAAACGGCCTTTAAATCCTAACAGGTATGGCATTAATTCAAGAATCTGGAAGGAAGCAAGGGTGATTGGGTTTAACGTCCTGTCGACATCGAGGTCATTAGAGACGGGGCACAAGCTCGGATTGTGTCAAGGATGGGGAAGGAAATCGGCCGTGCCCTTCCAAAGGAACCATCCAGGTATTTGCCTGGAGCACTTTAGGGAAACCACGGAAAACCTCAATCTGGATAGCCGAACGTATTTCATGAATCTCGTTGAGATGTAGATACAAGGGGCGGTTAGTAAGGAAAGCAACGCTTTTTTTTCCCCGGCCGAGTTCGGTTGAAAAAATGCGAGATTTGTCGTGGGACATCCTGAAATATTCCTGTCTCAGTCCCTATAGTTTCATGAAGTTCTGATAAGTAACGGCACTACACGTAGCCTGCAAAATGGCGTCTGAAACGGAGGTGCGTTCCAAGCAGAGACCTGTCATTTATTTTCTTTTTGTGTAAAACCAGAGCGTCGTCAATATGCAGAGGCGCTTACAGAACGTTTATGGTGGCCAGGTAGTGTAAAAAAGCACGGTGAGTCGTTGGGCGAGACATCTGTTATCATCGTAACAAGGTCACGCAAACCCATCCTGAAACGACGCGCATTAGAGAGAAGCTCACAAAATTTCATAGGACTGTTCTTACTCATCCACCCTACAGTCCAGATCTCGTACCTTCCGACTTCCATCTATTTGGCCCAATGAAGGATGCAGCCCGTGAGAAACAGTACGTGGATGATGTGAGGTTACTGATGCAGCAACAGATTAGTTCCGATGTAGACAAGTAGAATGCTACCATGCAGCTACACGTGCCCTCCCAGTAACGTGGGGCAAGGCTGCCGCATTGAACTGCGATTATGTTGAAAAGTAGGATTTTGCACCCAAAAGAATAGGGAATAATATTGTGTATTGGAATCCTGAATAAAACCAACCAGCTTTCAGGGAAAAAAATGTGTTGCATTACTTATTGAGTGGCCCTCGTACAAATTGCGACTACGTACTACAAAAAGAAGCTTGTTGAAATACACTAAGAAAGCTAGGCATTCCTCTAAATTTTTGGGGTCTTCTGTAGGTTTTATCTAGATACTCTAAGGCTACTTCAGTATCTTGCAAAGCAGTTTTCTCCAAGGAAATGTCTTTTATTATTTGTTTATTTTAGACGACTTGTGCAACGTGCTGTACACTTTTCATCATCACCTGCGGATACAACTGGCAGTAGTAGCCAGTAGCCGGGTGGAGAGAGCGAGAAGTGCAATACTTCTGGTAGAGGAGGCCGGCTAGCCGGCTATCGATTATACTGGCATGTCCATAGACTGTTGCATCTTGCTGATTCATTTATTACCTCGTATGTTTAACGTTGACATTTGGCAGCATTTTAAACAATTCGGGTAACAAATTTAGCTTCCACTAAAGTTATTAATAAATTGAAGATGTTTTGTGTCAATAAATATTACACCGTTGCAAGTCTGTTGAAAGAGTTTACCTGCGAACGGCAAATACTGCTGACCGGCTATAAATAATATGGACAACACATGGATAACGAGCATTCGTCATTAATAAACTAAAAATAACTGGCTCTGTAACCCTCGCCGTTCACGAATAACAGGAGAGATGACGGGATATTTCTTTTCCTGTCTTCCTTTTCTTGTTAGAAAATGGAGTCCATCTGCGCATACACTTGTATAGTGACCGAGATACGAATTGTCACCTCTGTAATATACATTTTTGCTTAGCTCCTGAAGGAATCACAGAATGCTGAATTGTGATGTTAACAGTACGCATGAGCGTGTCCGGCCACTGGTACGCTCCCATCTACGTCCTATATTTTTTGCAGATTTTTTTGAGAAGTTCCTTAAATGTTTGTTATAGTTTCCACAGAGGATCTTTGCTGAGGCTGATATCTTGCAAGTGTGGTTTTTTCTAAAAATATAAAGTCAAGTTGGTGATATTCCCTTATAAGCTATCAAAAATAATAAACAGAAATAAACACAACTCTTTATTATCTCGTCCCTTTTGTGTATTATGTCCCTTTGTTATACTAGTAGATGATTCACTAGCATAGTCGTTTCCCACTGATCTATTTGAAATTCTGTGATCGATCCTGTACAGAACTTAGAGAAAAGTTAGTCATAGGGCCTGTGATAATAATAACTATTAGACGGTGCTAATCTTGCGCGGCACCAATCAACAGACGAGAAGGGCGGTTCTGGACGATTTACAAGAACTTCAACGAGTTCACGTACGTCGAAACCTACTGAATATTTCAACAGTTTAATGTTGTAGCATACTTGCCAAAAAGTGTCATACTTTAAAAACCAGTATTGAAAACTCCAGTGCCAGGCGGTCACGTACGGACAACGTTAAACCAGTTTAGTGTTTATGGAGCGTGACGGAGAGATCTGTTGCATGGCCAAGGCAGTTCACCTACAAATACCAGGCAGAGACTGAAATGCATAGCACAGTATTCCTACCGTTATATTCGGTCCACCAACCACCAGTTAAAGCAAAACAACGTCGACATTTCAGTTTATATTGTTGGGCTGTAGGGTACTAACATTAAGTATATATATTCTCGAATCAGAAACATACAGATTTACAGTAGCCATACACATCAATAAATATATGCACATATATATATATATATATATATATATATATATATATATATATATATATATATATATACACAAATTGTATTTATATTACATGTGCCCAGTACTTTGCAAAGGGTACTAAGTGTTTGTATAAGACGTGAAATAATGTTTTCATAACATTTGTTCCAACAGAGTTACTGCTGTTAAAATCACCGTCTGTCTACATTCATATTTGTTAACGTAAAAAATTCTTCTTGATGATTTTTAAACATTATGAATTTTTAAATTTCGTTGGTTTAAGAAGCTATCATCAGAGATTAAACACCAAAAACTATTAAATTTCTGCTTCAGTCACTTGCTGTTTTAAAATCCAGCACGTGTTTCAATGGCTATGCCTTCTTCATCAGGTGTATTTTGTTATGTTTACATCATGAAATGCACTTGAGGAATGCACAATTTGGAAAAGAACGATGTTACAAGAAAATTGTGTGTCGTCTTGCATGAGTAAGGAATTATTAGCATCACTGCCTCAACTGAGAGGTGTTTATACATTTATATATGTACGTGGAAACTGTCTTTATTGTATATCGGTATAAAAATATTTTTTGCATGCTGACATTGCGCACCACACGTGTTCATCATTATAAGTTTGAATACCACAATATTTCTTTCAATTATTACCGTACAACCATGTTTGCTGGCGCAATAAAAATTGTGGACTTCGACTAGAGATATTCCAGAGGTTCTGAGACACATTTATGTAATAAAATGCTTAATTTGTTATGTTAGTCTCGTCGCTTTGGTCGAGGCTGCACGTCCCCTCAAAACACATGCTTCACGAATACGAACCGTAATTTTAAAGAGTGTCAGTGGTAGCCTAGTACAATAAAAGTCTACATTTCGTTTATCTAGCCGTTTCAGATAAACCTATTGCACTGTCGTACTGTAGAGTGAGAAAAGGACAGAAATAGTGCTTTATATCACTAGCTGACCCTTACTGGCTGCATTTACCCTTAACATTGCATTATGCTGCATACCTCCCAATTATAAATGATTTTTTCCCCGCCGTAGTTAATAGCGGCACTTCCCTCCTCTCTGTACGTAATTTCCTCTTGTTACACGACAGCTGACATAGGCATGTAGCTTGATACCAGTCCAGTATATAAGATGTCTGCCCTGAAAGTCGTCAAGCGCATTTTCCCTGATGGCTCAGAAGGTATTTGTAATTTCTTTTTAGCACTGTGGAGCTGGAATCAACCCAAAAAAATTGTTCTCATCACGTCCTTCATGCGACGCCCGGTTTCGACGGAACTCGTCGGTTTGCTTCATGTTACAAATAAAATGATCTTTATAACGGTATTTTACGTGCCCGCGGGATAGAGAGGTCCCAGATTAGTCTAATGCGATATTCGTTTTATCGGGTTAAGTAATAACAGGGACAGTAAAGCTCGAAGAAAACTAATACTCCAGCAGTAGTAGGATCGCCCTGGCCTGCGGTGACTGCTACCGTCAAGCAAGCAGCGCTCTTCTTCGTGTTTTACTGACCCTGTTAATTCATATCGATAAAACGAATATCGGACTAGACTAATTTGGAACCGCTCTAACGAATGAGCAAGTACAATTCCACTTTAGAAATCTATTTGTAATAGGAAACAAACCGACGCTTTCCGTCGACGCTGGATGTTGCATGAAAGACATGATGAGCACGATCTGTTTGGGCTGGTTCCAGCTACACGTTGCAAAAACGAAATTGCGAATTTCTACCGAAACACCAGCTAAAATGCAACTGACACACACACACACACACACACACACACACACACACACGCACGCACACGCACAAAGAACCAAAGAAACTGGTACAACTGCCTAATATTGCGTAGGGCCCCCAGCCCCCAGGAGCATGCAGAAGTGCCGCAACACGACGTGGCATGGACTCGACTAATGTCTGAAGTAGTGCTGGAGGGAATTGACACCAAGAACCCTGGCAGGGCTGTCCATAAATCCGTAAGAGTACGAGGGGTTGGAGATCTCTTCTGAAAAGCACGTTGCAAGGCATCACAGATATGCTCAATAACATATATGTATGGGGAATTTGGTGGCTAGCGGAAGTGTTTAAACCCAGAAGAGCGTTTCTGGAGCTACTCTGTGGCTATTGTGGACGTGTGGGGTGTCGCATTGTCGTCTTGGAATTGCCCAAGTCCGTCGGAATGCACAACGCAAATGAATGGATGCAGGTGATCACACAGGACGCTTACGTACGTGTCACCTGTCAAGTCGTATTTAGACGTATCAGGGGTCCCATATCACTCCTACTACACACGGTCCACACCATTATAAAGCCTCCACCAGCTGAACAGTTCCCTGCTGATATGCAGGGTCCATGGATTCATGAGATTGTCTCCATACCCTTACATGTCCATCCGCTCGATACAATTTGTAACGAGACTCGTCCGACGAGGCAACGTGTTTCCAGTCAACAGTCCAACGTCAGTGCTGACGCGCCCAGGCGAGGCGTAAAGGTGGCTTTGAGCACGATGGGACTTAACATCTGTGGTCATCAGTCCCCTAGAACTTAGAACTACTTAAACCTAACTACATCACACACATCCATGCCCGAGGCAGGATTCGAACCTGCGACCGTAGTAGTCGCGCGGTTCCGGACTGAGCTCCTGAACCGCTAGACCACCGCGGCCGGCTCGAGGCGTAAAGCTTTGTTTTGTGTAGTCATCAAGGATTCACGAGTGGGCCTTCGACTCCGAAAGCCCATAACGATGACGTTTCTTTGAATGGTTCGCACGCTGATACTTGTTGATGGCCCAGCACTGAAATCTGCAGCAATCTGCGAGAGTGTTGCAGTTTTGTCACTTTGAACGATTCTCTTCAGAATTCGTTGGTTCCGTTTTTGCAGGATCTTTTTCCGACCGCAGCGATGTCCGAGATTTGATGTTTTGCCAGATTCCTGATATTCACGGTGCACTCGTGAAATGGTCGTACGGGAAAATCCCTACTTCATCACTACCTCGGAAATCCTGTGTCCCATCGCTCGTGCGCTGACTATAACACCACGTTCAAACTCACTTGAATCTTGATAACGTGCCATTGTAGCAGTAGTAACCGATCTGACAACTGCGCCAGACACTTGTTGTCTTATGTAGGCTTTGCCGACCGCAGTGTTGTATTCTGGCTGTTTACATATCTTTGTATTTGAAAACGCATGCCTATACCAGTTTGTTTGGCGCTTCAGTATATACCCTACTGGCCATTAAAATTGCTACACCACGAAGATGACGTGCTACAGACGCGAAATTTAACCGACAGGAAGAAGAAGCTGTGATATGCAAATGATTAGCTTTTTAGGGCAGTCACACACGGTTGGCGCCGGTGGCGACACCTACAACATGCTGACATGAAAAAAGTTTTCAGCCGATTTCTCATACACAAACAGCAGTTGACCGGCGTTGCCTGGTGAAACTTTGTTGTGATGCCTCGTGTAAGGAGGAGAAATGCGTACTATCCCTTATCCGACTTTGATAAAGGTCGGATTGTAGCCTATCGCGATTGCGGTTTATCGTATCGCGACATTGCTGCTCGCATTGGTCGAGATCCAATGGCTGTTAGCAGAATATGGAATCGGTTGGTTCAGGAGGGTAATACGGAACGCCGTGCTGGGTCCCAACGGCCTCGTATCACTAGCAGTCGAGATGACAGGCATCTTATCCGCATCGCTGTAACGGATCGTGCAGCCACGTCTTGATCCCTGAGTCAACAGATGGGGACGTTTGCAAGACAACAATCATCTGCACGAACAGTTCGACGACGTTTGCAGCAGCATGGACTATCAGCTCGGAGACCATGGCCGCGGTTACCCTTGACGCTGTATCAGAGACAGGAGTACTTGCGATGGTGTACTCAACGACGAACCTGGGTGCACGAATGGCAAAACGTCATTTTTTCGGATGAATGCAGGTTCTGTTTACAGCATCATGATGGTCGCATCCGTGTTTGGCGACATCGCGGTGAACGCACATTGGAAGCGTGTATTCGTCATCGCCATACTGGCGTATCACCCAGCGTGATGGTATGGGGTGCCATTGGTTACACGTCTCGGTCACCTCTTGTTCGCATTGACGGCACTTTGAACAGTGGACGTTACATTTCAGATGTGTTACGGCCCGTGGCTCTACCCTTCATTCGATCCCTGCGAGACCCTACACTTCAGCAAGATAATGCACGACCGCATATTGCAGGTCATGTACGGACCTTTCTGGATACAGAAAATGTTCGACTGCTGCCGTGGCCAGCACTTTCTCCAGATCTCTCACCAATTGAAAACGTCTGGTCAATGGTGGCCGAGCAACTGGCTCGTCACAATACGCCAGTCACTACTCTTGATGAACTGTGGTATCGTGTTGAAGCTGCATGGGCAGCTGTACATGTACACGCCATCCAAGCTCTGTTTGACTCAATGCCCAGGCGTATCAAGGCCGTTATTACGGTCAGAGGTGATTGTTCTGGATGCTGATTTCTCAGGATCGATGCACCCAAATGGCTTGAAAATGTAATCACATGTCACTTATTGTATAATATATTTGTCCAATGAATACCCGTTTATCATCTGCATTTCTTCTTGGTGTAGCAATTTTAATGACCAGTAGTGTATATACGGGTCTGCAGACTATGGCTTGCGCACATCGTTTTCGAGAACGCTCGGGAAGTGCGTGTTTTATTTGTTTATTTATTTATTTTAGTTCAGACAGGAAAATTTCCTTTCTAGCTTCCGTCAGTCAACATTCTGCGTTTTGCTGGATGTGGCTCAAATGGTTCAAATGGCTCTGAGCACTATGCGACTCAACTGCTGAGGTCATCAGTCGCCTAGAATTTAGAACTAATTAAACCTAACTAACCTAAGGACAGCACACAACACCCAGCCATCACGAGGCAGAGAAAATCCCTGACCCCGCCGGGAATCGAACCCGGGAACCCGGGCGTGGGAAGCGAGAACGCTACCGCACGACCACGAGATGCGGGCTTGCTGGATGTACCCATGGATTCACGAACTACGTCGGATGTGTTGTTGGCATCCTGTGACTGGGTGCCTTTATCTGGCTGGAATTACTAGTCAGGCCGCAAGTCCATCCACACGAATAGGCTTCCTGCAAGCAACTGAAAAATATCTTTATTAAACGTAATTTATAAGGTCATTTCCGAGATGCCGATATAGTTTCCAAGCTTCTTTATTCTCAGAAAGTAATCTGTGAAATCCTTCTTCCTGGTCTTACTCTGTGTCTCCAACAGGTTGGCATTTTAATTTGGATTTGGCAATGTTAATGGTTGCGGGTGGCTGGATGCCCTTACTGATACCACCTTTCCCCGCCCCCCCTTCCCCTGCTCCCCGCCACTAGCCCTCCCCCATCAGGGACGGAATTTGTGTACCCCACCCGTCTGTTTGAGTATTATGTGCAAGTGTGAGAACATTCAAATGGTTCAAATGGCTCTGAGCACTATGGGACTCAACTGCTGAGGTCATTAGTCCCCTAGAACTTAGAACTAGTTAAACCTAACCAACCTAAGGACATCACAAACATCCATGCCCGAGGCAGGATTCGAACCTGCCACCGTAGCGGTCTTGCGGTTCCAGACTGCAGCGCCTTTAACCGCACGGCCACTTCGGCCGGCTGTGAGAACGTTTTTCAACAGTTTGCTAATCTTATAGCTGAGGCAGGAAGTGGGTATCAGTCCGTTATTCACGTAGTGAGATGTGAGAAACCGCCTAAAAGCTACATGCAGGCTGGCCGGCACCCAGGCCCTCGGCATTAATACGCCGGGCGGTTTCGATCCGAGGCCGGCTCGCCTCTCCGTGTCCCAGTAGAGGACGCTTCATCTGTCTCGGCTATACTTGTGGTTCTGTAATTTTCGAATTGATTTATTTAAAAATATAAATGTTACCATTGAAAAAAAAATTCTGAATTCCTGTTTCATCTGTCTGATTATCTAAAGAGCAAGTGTCACTGTACCGCTGACAGCATAGGTAGACAGGATGTTAAACTCAATGGTTTGAGACAAGGAACCAGTGGTCAGAATATTTCAAGCAACGCAAGGTCTTGAATCGGCAATGCGTGTGAGTCAAGTATTTGTAAAGGGGATATAGTTTACAGCATATAGCTTCCTGCAGCATCCACTTTATAGACGCTGCCATAAAAGCAATACACAGTCGTCAATAAATTGTTCACGCTGGTTATTTAGTTAGTTAGTTCTTTATTCATCCATAGATTATTTACAAAATATCAGACATGTCATTTTAATTAAAAGGGAAACGATTTTGACGAAATTAAATAATTCATGCATACAGTAGTATTATCTGAAGTTGTGCTGTTAATTTTGATGTATTGAGTACAATATTTTTTGTCATATTTGCAAAAGAGTTTGCAAGTGATCTAAACCAAATTAATTTTACGCTGTATCACATCACCGGTCACTGCCCATACTACACAGAATTAAACACTTCACTATACTGCTCTCTCTCTCTCTCTCTCTCTCTCTCTCTCTCTCTCTCTCTCTCTATGTCACTCACACACACACACACACACACACACACACCACACACAAACGATCGCGCTCGCGCACTTTCGCCTGGCATCGATACTGTAATGATACTTTCACCATTCTATTGCATTCAACGTGTTATACCCCAGGCCTGTCTGAAATATCGGAGTAAGCACCTCACCGCAATTAATGAGATGTTGAATTCAACAAAATGGGTAGGAGTTAGAAATATCACAGATACTGGGAATAGGATCTTACAGTGTGGTTCATTAAACTATGACAGTTCGGAGTAGAATGACAGTTTCTTGTTATTAAATAATATCAGTTTCATACCATTGCCTACTCTCTCTTACCTAAATAATCCTTAACTTTGTAGTATGAATGATTTAATAAGCATGCTTTAATTGACTTTTTAAGTATTTAGATTTCAGTTGTCTCTTTAATATCTTTGGGAAATTTATTGTATAGTTTTATTCCCTTGTAGAAAATCCTGTTTTGTGTTTTTTGGTTGGTTGGCTTACCACAGTCTACAGTTGATGAGTGGCAGTCGAAAATGGAGCATTACTCGTTACAGAATCTTGCAGAATCGCATTTTATGCATGGTGCAGTAGGATTTAGTTTCGGAAAGCCAGCAGAATGTATAGAGAAAAGTTTCGCAACAGGTGATATCCGAAATGTGATAAAAATAATGACCGACTATCGTTCAAGGAACTGAGTCTTTCAAGATACACAGAGCTGGCTAACGTTCTCGACAAAGACTGTTCGCACAGTACCGTTTGAGCAGATGGAGTTGGATCGTTTGGAACAAAATTCTTCATTATAAACATACGTCAACTTGATATAGTGTGCGGACTGGGGAGCAACAGTTATACTCCTATCCTAAGAAACGTCTCGAAGCTATGGGGCCAAATGATTTTCACTCCAGAGTTCAGTTCTGCTAATGGGTTGTTCAGCGCCGCACTGCAGTACCTAACTTCTTACATTTTGCATTGTTCGCTTTGAACAGCTGATATGAGATTAAGTTGTAATAAGATTTAAACTGTTTGCAGTGCTAAAAATACACTCCTGGAAATGGAAAAAAGAACACATTGACACCGGTGTGTCAGACCCACCATACTTGCTCCGGACACTGCGAGAGGGCTGTACAAGCAATGATCACACGCACGGCACAGCGGACACACCAGGAACCGCGGTGTTGGCCGTCGAATGGCGCTAGCTGCGCAGCATTTGTGCACCGCCGCCGTCAGTGTCAGCCAGTTTGCCGTGGCATACGGAGCTCCATCGCAGTCTTTAACACTGGTAGCATGCCGCGACAGCGTGGACGTGAACCGTATGTGCAGTTGACGGACTTTGAGCGAGGGCGTATAGTGGGCATGCGGGAGGCCGAGTGGACGTACCGCCGAATTGCTCAACACGTGGGGCGTGAGGTCTCCACAGTACATCGATGTTGTCGCCAGTGGTCGGCGGAAGGTGCACGTGCCCGGCGACCTGGGACCGGACCGCAGCGACGCACGGATGCACGCCAAGACCGTAGGATCCTACGCAGTGCCGTAGGGGACCGCACCGCCACTTCCCAGCAAATTAGGGACACTGTTGCTCCTGGGGTATCGGCGAGGACCATTCGCAACCGTCGCCATGAAGCTGGGCTACGGTCCCGCGCACCGTTAGGCCGTCTTCCGCTCACGCCCCAACATCGTGCAGCCCGCCTCCAGTGGTGTCGCGACAGGCGTGAATGGAGGGACGAATGGAGACGTGTCGTCTTCAGCGATGAGAGTCGCTTCTGCCTTGGTGCCAATGATGGTCGTATGCGTGTTTGGCGCCGTGCAGGTGAGCGCCACAATCAGGACTGCATACGACCGAGGCACACAGGGCCAACACCCGGCATTATGGTGTGGGGAGCGATCTCCTACACTGGCCATACACCACTGGTGATCGTCGAGGGGACACTGAATAGTGCACGGTACATCCAAACCGTCATCGAACCCATCGTTCTACCATTCCTAGACCGGCAAGGGAACTTGCTGTTCCAACAGGACAATGCACGTCCGCATGTATCCCGTGCCACCCAACGTGCTCTAGAAGGTGTAAGTCAACTACCCTGGCCAGCAAGATCTCCGGATCTGTCCCCCATTGAGCATGTTTGGGACTGGATGAAGCGTCGTCTCACGCGGTCTGCACGTCCAGCACGAACGCTGGTCCAACTGAGGCGCCAGGTGGAAATGGCATGGCAAGCCGTTCCACAGGACTACATCCAGCATCTCTACGATCGTCTCCATTGGAGAATAGCAGCCTGCATTGCTGCGAAAGGTGGATATACACTGTACTAGTGCCGACATTGTGCATGCTCTGTTGCCTGTGTCTATGTGCCTGTGGTTCTGTCAGTGTGATCATGTGGTGTATCTGACCCCAGGAATGTGTCAATAAAGTTTCCCCTTCCTGGGACAATGAATTCACGGTGTTCTTATTTCAATTTCCAGGAGTGTATTTTCATTTGCGCCGATTAGTTTTTTCTCTCAATGTGTTCAGTTTTAAATCCTCTACCATGCTTACAGTTTTGTCCATAAAGGCTTAGGGCACCTTATATTTCACCTTCAATCCTTCAGTAATTCCAGAATGCACTGTTGTCATTCAAGACACACTGCACTTAGTGGAGCTATAGGATACGGGCGTTTGGGATACATTAATCTTTCGTTCCTTCGTATCATGTTCTCATTAATTTTCTTTCTCAAAACGTTTTCAGATCTACGCATCTTTCCTCTTGATTGCGTAATACATGTAACCCAGAATGTGAAGTGTTGACGTACGTAACTATTTTCAGAACACTATGTATCAACAGCGCAACAAAGTTAGTTTATTTTGGATTTGAAAAAAAAAGTTTGTGAATGTTGAATTTGGCTTGCTTTTTGTCTTTCTCACCATCGCACTAATACCTTTTCCAGACATGAACGATGCCAGAAAAAAGAAACAGGATATCGGAGACATGTGGCCGATGCTGCTCATACCATTCATCATACAGGCCGTGGTGCTGCCGTTTTTCCTCACTTCACTGAAGGTATGCCACACTTATATACTTGGAATTTGAAACAGCCCCTTTAGTATGTATTGTACTTCACATAACGGTATTTCCATCGAGTTAAATATGGAGTTTCAAACAGAACTGAGCCAACACCAGTGTTTTTGAAACTGTTGTTTATGAGGAATCGATATTTTTACTAAGCTGATAAGTATTTCCATTGTAATACGCTATTGTGAGTGTACTATTGAACCTACTTGTGTTGATCAAGTTACATTACACGTTTTTCAGTACTAATGATCTGCTGTGTTACACAGTACCAACTGAAAGGCAAAGCTTCTGAGTGAACTAATTTGTCACTTAATAAAGTAAAAACGAAGCACAGACAGAGAGCATTAGTACAAGAATGTATTTATTGTTCACATAACAAGAACCACGTATGTCTTTCCTGTAGTACGCTGAAGAGCAAAAGAAACTGTTACACGTATCTAATATCGTGTAAGTCCCCCGAGAGAATACGAAGTGCCGCAACACGACGTGGCATGGACTCGACTAATGTCTGAAGTGGTGGGAATTGACACCATGAATCCTGCAGGGCTGTCCGTAAGAGTACGAGGAGGTGGAGATGTCTTCTGAACAGCATGTTGCAAGGCATCCCAGATATGCTCAATAATGTTTACGTCTGGGGAGTTTGGTGGCCAGTGAAAGTGTTTAAACTCAGAAGAGTGTTCCTAGAGTCACTCTGCAGCAATTCTAAAAATGGTTCAAATGGCTCTGAGCACTATGGGACTTAACAGCTGTGGTCATCAGTCCCCTAGAACTTAGAACTACTTAAACCTAACTAACCTAAGGACATCACACACATCCATGCCCGAGGCAGGATTCGAACCTGCGATCGTAGCAGTCGCGCGGTTCCGGAATGCGCGCCTAGAACCTCGAGACCACCGCGGCCGGCAGCAATTCTGGGCGTGCTGAAATTCCATAAGTCCGCCGTAATGCACAATGGACATGAAGAGATGCAGGTGATCAGACAGGATTCTGACGTATGTTTCATCTGTCAGAGTCATATCTAGACGTATCAGGGGTCCCATATCACTCCAACTGCACACACCTCACATCATTACAGAGCTTCCACCAGCTTGAACAGTACCCAGCTGACATGCAGGGTTCATGGATTCATGAGGATGCTTCCATACCCGTACACGTCAATCCGCTCGATACAATTTGAAACGAGACTCGTCCGACCAGGCAACATTTTTCCAGTCATCAACAGTCCAATTTCGATGTTGACGGGTCCAGGCGAGGCATAAAGCTTTGTCTCGTGCAGTCATCAAGGGTAAACGAGTGGGATTTCGGCTCCGAAAGCCCATATCGATGACGTTTCGTTGAATGGTTCGCACGCTGACACTTGTTGTTGGCCCAGCATTGAAATCTGAAGCAATTTGCGGAGGTATTACATTTTTGCCACGTTGGACGATTCTCTTCAGCTGTCGTTGTTCCCGTTCTTGCAGGACCTTTTTCCGGCAGCAGCGATGTCGGAGATTTGATGTTTTACCAGATTCTTGATATTCACGGCATACTCGTGAAATTGTCGCACGGGAAAATCCCCACCTCATCGCTACCTCGGAAATGCTGTGTCCAATCGCTTGTACGCCGACTATACCACGTTTAAACTAACTTAAATCTTGTTAAACTGCCATTGTACCAGTAGTTACAGATCTAAAAATTCCGCCAGACACTTGTTGTTTTATGTAGGCGTTGCCGACCGCAGCGCCGTATTCTGCCTGTTTGCATATTTCTGTACTTGAATATGCATGTCTATACCAGTTTCTTCGGCGCTGAAGTGTATTTCTAAAGACATTTTTAATGTAGTTTTGCGATGGATAGGTCGAATCAGCCCCAATAAAAATTGCTTATTCGCAGTTTTATACGGAACCATCATTTTGTGATTCACCACAAACAATTATTGAAATTGTAGGAGTAATTTTATGTGCTCACTTGGTAAGAACATCCTAAAATTACTTTGACACAATACAAGGATATTCATTGATGGTGATAGCAAAACACGAAGCGTAATCAGTGGTTACAGCATTGATTGACTACACTGCTTCAAGCAGTCTTCAGTCCCACCACGCCGCAGCCTGATGGTGGCCCTGATGTGCGGGTAACTATTACTAGTATCGCCTGTGGTCGAAATTCGACCAGTTGTGTTGATAAAGTAACGAAAGCCAATTTTTTAAATGCAATTAATTGGAATTTGTTCGTATGCAGCGTCCTAGTTCTTACTTGAACGCTATGCAGATTTTTGGTTCTTATCTGAACGCTATGACGAAAAGAGTAAGAAAGGGCAAAGAGGAAGCATGAGGGAACCACCCGGAAAATGCTCCTATTGGAGCACAAAAAAGGCGAATATGATCCTGTTTAAAAGACGCTGACTGAAAAGTGGTGGTACCAGCTGTCTCATTCTACTATCCTCAGCACTTTTAAAATTTTTAGTCCATAAGTCTTTATACCCATTCATTCTCACTTGCCCATTCTCACTCACTCATTCAGCTCAACTCATTGTCATTGTCTCTTTGTGTCTCTCTAGCTGTCAATGTTTCCTCTGCCACTGCCACATTCTCCTTCGCTCTGCTCTATTACTACTGTCTCTTCTCAGTGTCACTGTCTCCCTCTTGCTTTCTCTTACTTCTGCTATCTCATTTATTCCTTCACACTGCTGCTCTCTCTTCTCATTGTCATTATCTCTCTCTTCCTCGTTGTGGTTGTCATAGACTGTCTCTCATTGTCACTGGCTCTCACGCCCTTCCACTTTTCCTTTGCTTTATTCCTCTCTCACTGGCGCTGTCTCCTTATCTCTTTACGTAGCACTGTCCTGTCACTGTCAACTATTGTCCACTGCCATTGCCTCTCCCTTTCTCTCATACTACCATTGTCTCCTTAGTTCTTTCTACAGTATACCACAACCACTGTCCACTATCGTCCAAAATTTATTGCATTTCCGACCCTTTGCCACTGCCACTGTCTCCTTCCCTCTCAGTGTAAAAAAGCACGCCAAAAGCATGCCAAAATTTCTTGGAAAAATTTTAAAGGTACTGGGGAAGATACAATGAACTGATACTCCACTTGTCAGTCAATCTTTTAAAAGGAAGCATATTCACCTTTCTGTGCTCCAACAGGTACATTCTTCCGCTGGTTCACTTCTTTTCCCTGCTACAGCAGGGCATGTCACTCATACGAAAGGAACTTCATGAGTCAGTAAAGTTTGGTAGTTTACTGATGTGAAACTGAAATAACGTAAAAGTAGTTTTACACCTTAGACAGGATTTTACGTGCACAAAAATGTTGCATTTGCTTCAGTACTACAACGGTGGGATTCCCAGAACCGTTCTGACGATAACATAGACACTTTTCAGCATATTTATCCGTGTTACGTCACTTTATAAATCACGTCTTCGCCTCACACCGGATATTACGACCGTAATTTACGTGTACAAGTAGGGTATCTTTGTCCCTCTGTATCTCACAAACGAATAAATATATCAAGAAAACTTTCAAGGTTGATCGAGATAGGTATCTTAGGAAAATGCAGTAAGAATTTCAGCCATTTGCTGTGCATAGCCATATTGGAATCCGCGGCTCGGTTTTTATTCCAACAACGTTTAAAAAAGTTTCTTTAGGGTTTTCTAAGGAAACATCCATGAACTTACGGAGCCTCCATAAGGCTCTTAAGGCCCACCGTGGACCACATCAAATGCAAAAAGAACTAACTGATTTTATCCATTTCCCTAAGCATGGTGAAGTACGTAATATTCATACTTGGACTCTTTACTATAGGATAGCGACGCTAAGACGATCCATCTGATGGTCCCTAACTCCAGGGCTATTGAACACACTTCAACCTCCCTTTCTATCACCAACAGAACCAGAGGTATGAGCCGCAGGAAACTTCCGATTTTATGTGAGGCGTTTCGGAACATATTGAGTAACGCATGCTGTCGCGTTAGGGACACAATAACTTGATTTTAAAATTTAACAATACAGAACATCAATATAAATTATATTTTCCGTAAATGTTCTTTCATCATTTGCTAAGTGACCTTGTTCGATATGCTTAGAAATATAAAATTTCAAACCATCGAAAGACCGAACTCTACTTGTCACGTGTAACTGACCATGCGTAAAAACACGTTGCATTAATAAAATCCTAACTTTTTCGACGTTTGTCCCTATGACTTATTCATGGTATTTGCAAATGCAGGAATAATTGGTAATCGCTTTCTCTGAAACACAAAAGGTAAAATAGTACTGGAATAAGTCATATTTCTACGTGGAATCAAAATTCGTTTATTTTGCTCGATTTCATTTAAAACCTGGCAATCAGTAGGATTATTGTATAAACATTAACCATGCATCCTGGCACCATTTAAGCTACGAATACTTCTGAAATAATTCTTTGATTTCTGTTTAACTGTTCGATCATTCTAAGTGAATCCTTAATACTGCCCACTGAAAAAAAAATTGTGTTAACGGGGGCATATTAACTTTCCCTTTGTGACAACACAGTGTGAATGGCGTTGTATTAAGTGAAGTAACTTCAGAAGCGAAATTTTTTGCATTACAAAATTTGCACTGCAAATTCTTCAAACCGCAGTTATAAAAGCAGGGAAGTCGTAGTGCATCTCTTTGTCATCCAACTTTTTCTTCCACAATAGTAGTTTCTTTCTGAAGAATGAAATTTTTCCTGACAGTTGTAGAATGTTGGTCTCATTGCCTTGAAAGGATACATTCAGTGAAATGAACTTTTCAAAGACGTCACAAAGATATGCCGATTTCAAAACAATTTCTCGGAATTCAAATGTTTCTCTTGAAGAAGATCATTACCACGTTCACAAAGCCTTTTTAAGATATTCCCACGTGAAAGCCAGTGAGGATTACAGCAATAAATTAAGGATATACTCTCAGCCTCTATATCAGCGTACATCCTTTGAAAACATCTCGACTCTAATAGCCAGCATCTAATTAATTTACCACTTTGATCGCTGACTGAAGAACTTCAAGAAGGAAAGGACTCATGCTCTCTGATGCCAGCTTCTCGGTGAATAAAACAGTGTGTCAAAATAGCATGAGGAGCCTCTTTACTGAACCGACTTTGCAATCCGGGGTAATATCCAGCCATACTACAACATTCATATCTACTGATGCCTACATAATTTCCCCAGTTAACATTGTTTTCTTCCATAAAAGAATGTAGTATTTCAAAGATGTCTACTGCTTTTGTTCCAAGCGTTATTTTCCTGCAGAAAAGCAGATTTTCATGAAATCTGTTGTCATGTATAAACAGCAACTAACAAATTACATATGCATCATTGTGGCTGTCTGTAGATTCATCTAAATAAATAGCAAAATTACCATTATCTTTGAGTTTTTCAACCAACTGATCATTAATGTCGTCAGTTATACCAAATATTCGACCGCTGATGTGTTGTCTACATTCGACAAAACGAACCTTCAGACATATTGTTACCGCAGAGAAACAAATGGGTCACGTTGTGTGATTTGACAGCCCTCTATCATGCTACCAATGATGAAGAGCAGAAACAAATACCTAGGGCTAATTAGAACGAGCTGAATTGTAACATAGCCTCAATAGAAATGGAGACTGTAAATGAGAACACACGATCCTCTGCCGAAGGATTAATGCTGACACTACCAAGGACAGTACACAAGAACAGTACACAAAATACAACTACCAATGAACAAGTAAGTACTCGAAAATCATCAGCAGAAAGCAATCAAAGCTCCAAAAGACCCATGGAAGAATCAGCACTAGCAGCGCCAGAAAGTATCCAGAAAATTTGCCTAAGACCAAGAAGGAATATAGCAAAATTATCGTCTGGAACAACAGCAGCAGGCAACCAGTGAATGCAACTGAGACCAAGAAGAGCCACAATACGGGATGAGGGTTTTCTTATGGTATCGGGGGAGAACGAGGAGAAATCCATCCCATATGTAAGATACATAGCTCAGCCTAAAAATGATCTGTATAAGAAATCCCCTTTCTCTGCTAAGAAAGAAATAACATAATCAGGCTCAACAGGTCCAAGTATTGACAGACATAAAGTACTCAAAGTGCTACAAATCAATATGTGCAGCATTAGAAATAAAATACTAGAATTAGAACGTTATTGTAGAGGTAAGAAAGTGGATGTAGTTTGTGTATCGGAACACTGGTTAACTGAATCTGGAATAGATATTTTTGTTCCTCAAGGATATGTTGTGGCCAGCATTATCTGTAGAAAGAGAAAAAAATGGTGTAGTTGTAATTTTTCTCACATATAGTCTGAAATTCACAAAAGTTGATGTAAGTCAGTTTTGTTCTGGAGTAGATTGTGAGTTAAGCTGCATTAAGCTGACAGACGAGAATATGATAGTTCTAAGTCTCTATAGATCTCCAAATGGAGCAGTGTAAGTATTATTTAAAAATTTTGAACTTGTCTTGAAAAAATATTAAGGAAAAAAGAAAATGTCGCTATCTGCGGTGACGTCAATATAGATATGTGAAACTGTTACGAGCAAGTATTAAGAACTTTTTTAATATCTTAAGGTCATTAAATCTATTCTGTATTAATAAAAATGCTACTCGTAAAGCAGCCTGCTTAGATAATATTATTGTTAACTTCTCTAAGGAGATTTTTACTGTTAGTCATGCAGATGAATGTTTCTCTGACCATGAACCATTACTCCGCACACTCTACAGCAGACTGTCAGATCACATCATTAATATAACCCACGAGGAAATTGAGGTGACTTGTGTAAGAGGTCAGAAAGATAAATTTGTGAACTTGTTTGTTGATAGACTAAGTTATATAAAACGGGACTTTTTTCATGAAACACAGATTGGACAAACTAATGTTGAAACTGTGTTTGACAGATTCTTTAGCAAATATATTGATGTGTGGTGCACTTGTTCACCCCTAAGAAAAAGTAAGTATAACTGCAAGCCTAAGACAAATTTAGCAAATTGGTATTCTAAAGAACTTAAACATTAGGGAACAAATGTTGTTATTGCGACATGTATGTAAAAAGAGCTGTGAGAGTGACACTAAACAATCTGATATAGATTATAGGAAGTATCTGAAGTATAAAAACTTTTATAAAACTAAGCTGGTTAATGAGATACAATCAGCGTGTGTAAGGTTTATAGAAAATGCACTAAGCAAGTGCAAAGCGGCATGGCAGATTATCACACAAGAACACTCTCCCAACAACACACAGGAAGTATCACTTGAACCAGACCGACTGAACAAGTTCTTTGTCACTTCAGTGAAAGAATTGGAAACAGAATAAACTTGAACAACACATCTGCAAGTGAACTACTTGATAAGCAGCTGCCAATGAAACAGTCTTTTCAGTGGAAAATTGTCACATCCACAATTGCAATAAAAACAGTAAATAATTCTTCCACTCTAAAACTGCGCTTAATTACTAGCTACCTAACTACATTATCAAGAAAACTATTCATTTTATCTGTGAACTTTTAGCCTTCATTTTTTACAAATGTGTTCAGTTCGGAATTTTCCCTGCATCATTAAAAATTGCAAAGGTTATACTAATTTTTAAAAACCTCCCCCAAAATTATCGCCCAGACTCAATAGTTCCTGTAATTTCCAAAATATTTGAAACCCTTATACATAATAATTAAGTGATTATTCTGAATAAAATAATCTCCTTTGCAACAAAGAGTTTGGTTACAGAGAAGGAGAAAATACCACGTCAGCAGTTCTTACCATTGTAAACCAGATAATCACTGCTTTTGAAAATAGCGATGAAGCATCACTGGTTTTATGTAACCTAAGTAAGGCTTTTGATTGCATATCTTATGAAATATTGATTGAGAACCTTGAATTTTATGAAGTACAGACCACAGCACTAAAAATAATTCTTTCACACTTAAGACACAGAGAACATGTTTCAGTGAGAGACAGACTTCTCTAATGAAAATGGTAGACACGGGGCTGCCACAGAGATTAGTGCTTGGACCATTATTTTTTCATAATTGCCCTCAGTGATTTTCCACATCATGTTCCTCAATCTGTGGTCTGCTATGCGGACGGCACAAGAATTATTGCAACTCATCAGGACACATGAGCATTACAACAAACGTCACTGGAATCACTAAATGCTGCAGTAAAATGGTTCTCCTCTAACACACTGTTGTGTGATCGTGACAAGACCCAGAATCTTGTAATAGGATATCTAATGGTATAGAAACTGGAACAGTTAATATTTTCGGATTCCATATTGATTCCAAACTGAGCTGGGGAGAAGACATGTCACATTTGCCAAAGAATATCAAGGATAACATTGATAATATGGAAACTGAGAGATTTGGTTACTCCTAACTATTTAAGATTGGCGTATTCTGGGCTGTTCCAGTCTCGCATTTCTTACGGACTGCTAGTATGGGGCTGCTCCACACATATAGCTGATATACTGAAGATACAAACAAAAGTCATAAGAGAAATGTGTAGGGCTGGACCAACAGATCACTACCGACCTCTGTTTAGAAAACTCGATATACACTCTGGAAATGGAAAAAAGAACACATTGACACCGGTGTGTCAGACCCACCATACTTGCTCCGGACACTGCGAGAGGGCTGTACAAGCAATGATCACACGCACGGCACAGCGGACACACCAGGAACCGCGGTGTTGGCCGTCGAATGGCGCTAGCTGCGCAGCATTTGTGCACCGCCGCCGTCAGTGTCAGCCAGTTTGCCGTGGCATACGGAGCTCCATCGCAGTCTTTAACACTGGTAGCATGCCGCGACAGCGTGGACGTGAACCGTATGTGCAGTTGACGGACTTTGAGCGAGGGCGTATAGTGGGCATGCGGGAGGCCGGGTGGACGTACCGCCGAATTGCTCAACACGTGGGGCGTGAGGTCTCCACAGTACATCGATGTTGTCGCCAGTGGTCGGCGGAAGGTGCACGTGCCCGTCGACCTGGGACCGGACCGCAGCGACGCACGGATGCACGCCAAGACCGTAGGATCCTACGCAGTGCCGTAGGGGACCGCACCGCCACTTCCCAGCAAATTAGGGACACTGTTGCTCCTGGGGTATCGGCGAGGACCATTCGCAACCGTCTCCATGAAGATGGGCTACGGTCCCGCACACCGTTAGGCCGTCTTCCGCTCACGCCCCAACATCGTGCAGCCCGCCTCCAGTGGTGTCGCGACAGGCGTGAATGGAGGGACGAATGGAGACGTGTCGTCTTCAGCGATGAGAGTCGCTTCTGCCTTGGTGCCAATGATGGTCGTATGCGTGTTTGGCGCCGTGCAGGTGAGCGCCACAATCAGGACTGCATACGACCGAGGCACACAGGGCCAACACCCGGCATCATGGTGTGGGGAGCGATCTCCTACACTGGCCGTACACCACTGGTGATCGTCGAGGGGACACTGAATAGTGCACGGTACATCCAAACCGTCATCGAACCCATCGTTCTACCATTCCTAGACCGGCAAGGGAACTTGCTGTTCCAACAGGACAATGCACGTCCGCATGTATCCCGTGTCACCCAACGTGCTCTAGAAGGTGTAAGTCAACTACCCTGGCCAGCAAGATCTCCGGATCTGTCCCCCATTGAGCATGTTTGGGACTGTATGAAGCGTCGTCTCACGCGGTCTGCACGTCCAGCACGAACGCTGGTCCAACTGAGGCGCCAGGTGGAAATGGCATGGCAAGCCGTTCCACAGGACTACAACCAGCATCTCTACGATCGTCTCCATGGGAGAATAGCAGCCTGCATTGCTGCGAAAGGTGTATATTCACCGTACTAGTGCCGACATTGTGCATGCTCTGTTGCCTGTGTCTATGTGCCTGTGGTTCTGTCAGTGTGATCATGTGATGTATCTGACCCCAGGAATGTGTCAATAAAGTTTCCCCTTCCTGGGACAATGAATTCACGGTGTTCTTATTTCAATTTCCAGGAGTGTACTTCCAATTGTAAATCTGTATATATATGTCTCATGACTATACGTTAAAACAAATGTCAAAGAATTTCATTTAAGAAGAGATATACACCAACACAACAAGAGAGGAAAAATTAAAATGGATATTCCAAGACACAGACTAGTAAAAACAGTCCACTCTCCCACAGCCAGCACCCTATTAATCTTTAACAAATTGCCACCCTCACCATGGTCCATGCCTTCTAAACTATTTCAAAGATAACTGTACATCTGGCTGGCTGAAAATCCGTTTGATAATGTAACAGAATTTTTTGATGTAAAAAAAATGTGAACATATGTTAAAATTTAAAATATGTAGCTAAATGTCTGCAGTTGTGTAGGTAAGTCTGTATAAATGCTTGTAATTGTGTATATAATTAAGTGTAAATATCTGTGATTGAGCACATAATATAATATACGAAACATATGTTAAAATTTAGAGTGAATGGTTAACGTCTGTAACTATGAATAGAACTAAACATATCAGTATCAAGTCCAAGACATTAAGTCTATTCCATTATGTTAATGGTCAATGGCAAATAAAGATGAATACCATTGTAACAACACTTATATACCACACCGCTGAGTATCATTACCAGCGCGTACGTTGTTCTTTTATTCAGAAAGCAAATAAATCAATTTATTATTGTTATTAAACTACCGCAACAGCCTTACTGTACGGCAACAACGCCCCTGGGTGAAACGACGCACAGTTTGAATATCCCTGCTCTAGACGACTGTGTGCCCTAGGAGTTCCCATCCGAGGTAGTCTCCAAAGACAGGTAAACGTGGCCCACTTGCTAGGTTGCTAAGGTCCATGACTTTCATTTCTCTACACTTTTTCTCGTGGGGCTACATGAGAAGAGACCCCTCTACACTTGGAGAAAGGCCTGTTTGCACGGTTTAAGAGGGCGACAGAATTCATTCACTGTGCCTTACGTACTTTTGTTGAAGTTTGTCAACGGTCGCAGAAAAATGAACAACTTGTGCAACAAACATGGTGGTATTTATATCGAGCGGTTTTTGTAGTTAACCACGTAAGTAACATCAATATTAGAAATGTGAGCCAGTTTTCCTCGACACATGTAAACAGCCGGCCGCTGTGGCCGAGCGGTTCTAGGCGCTTCAGTCCGGAACCGCAGCTTCTGCTACGGTCGCAGGTTCGAATCCTGCGTCGGGCATGGATGTGTGTGATGTCCTTAGGTTCATTAGGTTTAAGTAGTTCAAAGTCTAGGGGACTGATGACCTCAGATGTTAAGTCCCATAGAGCTTAGAGCCATTTGAACCATTTTGAACATCTGAACAGTTCGCTTCCGAACTACAAACATAATCTAGTAAGACCTCTTTAGAACTGTAACACCGAATATTTCCTGAACACTTGTGTAATACGTGTTCGCTTTGATCTAGGCCCACTGACTACTGCAGTATTCCGTTCATGGTACTGACTGCTGTGGGACATTCATGGATATGTTCTGGATAGATAGATCGATAATATCGCTACATGTTTAGCTGCTAACACATCTTGTTACCGAGACATAGAAGAGGCAGAAAGCAGGGATGTCACACGAGCTGTGGAGAAGACATGGACATTCCTCAGAAAACGTGGTTCCGTGTAATGTAGTGTCGAGATACGCTTCTCCTTCATGTCTCGATCACTACTGAGAATGCTCATAGCTGAAGATGTGACGCTGACTGAAACCCACAGTCACCACACGCACCAAAATATTTGCTGGAATCATCGACAACTCAGGATTTAATGTGCACACTGGCATCATTTTCTGAATTCTTGCTGCTTCTTGTACTGTAAGCTGACCACAAAAGTTTTCCAGGAGGTACTTTGGAGAATAGTAATGGAAAAATACGGCCGCGATGGTGCAGACTACTACGACTTGGGATGACTGGCCGGCACGAGTGGCCGAGCGGTTCTAGGCGCTACAGTCTGGAGCCGAGCGACCGCTCCGATCGCAGGTTCGAATCCTGCCTCGGGCATGGATGTGTGTGATGTCCTTAGGTTAGTTAGGTTTAATTAGTTCAAAGTTCTAGGCGACTGATGACTTCAGAAGTTAAGTCGCATAGTGCTCAGAGCCATTTGAACCATTTTTTTTTGGGATGACTGTCAATAGCAGCCGCTATTTCAGGAATGTGGTAGGGGGTTGAAGTCACGCAAGTCGTTTAGCACTACTCTGAAATAGTTCGAAGATGCACCAAGTGATGTTCAGAACGTAGAAGTCTTTCATAGCAGGTTATCATATACCTGTTATTCTGCAGCTTGCCTGCGCCAAATAAATATGAACGATCTCTCCCGACTGCCCCTCAATGACCATTTCAAAAAGCAGTGGACTCTAATCGAAGCAGCGTGACAAATAATATTGTACGAGCATCTAAAAATCATTTTTCAATTGCTACAGACTGTTGTTGAGATTTCTGAAGGCTAAAAAAAGAGAACCTTTATTGGTCAATAATACCACTGCATTATTTAGAAAGTACAGGGTTATTACAAATGATTGAAGCGATTTCACAGCTCTACAATAACTGTATTATTTGAGATGTTTTCACAATGCTTTGCACACACATACAAAAACTCAAAAAGTTTTTTTAGGCATTCACAAATGTTCGATATGTGCCCCTTTAGTGATTCGGCAGACATCAAGCCGATAATCAAGTTCCTCCCACACTCGGCGCAGCATGTCCTCATCAATGAGTTCGAAAGCATCGTTGATGCGAGCTCGCAGTTCTGGCACGTTTCTTGGTAGAGGAGGTTTAAACACTGAATCTTTCACATAACCCCACAGAAATAAATCGCATGGGTTTAAGTCGGGAGAGCGTGGAGGCCATGACATGAACTGCTTATCATGATCTCCACCACGACCGATCCATCGGTTTTCCAATCTCCTGTTTAAGAAATGCCGAACATCATGATGGAAGTGCGGTGGAGCACCATCCTGTTGAAAGATGAAGTCGGCGCTGTCGGTCTCCAGTTGTGGCATGAGCCAATTTTCCAGCATGTCCAGATACACGTGTCCTGTAACGTTTTTTTCGCAGAAGAAAAAGGGGCCGTAAACTTTAAACCGTGAGATTGCACAAAACACGTTAACTTTTGGTGAATTGCGAATTTGCTGCACGAATGCGTGAGGATTCTCTACCGCCCAGATTCGCACATTGTGTCTGTTCACTTCACCATTAAGAAAAAATGTTGCTTCATCACTGAAAACAAGTTTCGCACTGAACGCATCCTCTTCCATGAGCTGTTGCAACCGCGCCGAAAATTCAAAGCGTTTGACTTTGTCATCGGGTGTCAGGGCTTCTAGCAATTGTAAACGGTAAGGCTTCTGCTTTAGCCTTTTCCGTAAGATTTTCCAAACCGTCGGCTGTGGTACGTTTAGCTCCCTGCTTGCTTTATTCGTCGACTTCCGCGGGGTACGCGTGAAACTTGCCGCACGCGTTCAACCGTTTCTTCGCTCACTGCAGGCCGACCCGCTGATTTCCCCTTACAGAGGCATCCAGAAGCTTTAAACTGCGCATACTATCGCCGAATGGAGTTAGCAGTTGGTGGATCTTTGTTGAACTTCGTCCTGAAGTGTCGTTGCACTGTTATGACAGAGTGATGTGAGTGCATTTCAAGCACGACATACACTTTCTCGGCTCCTGTCGCCATTTCGTCTCACTGCGCTCTCAAGCGCTCTGGCGGCAGAAACCTGAAGTGCGGCTTCAGCCGAACAAAACTGAGTTTTTCTACGTATCTGTAGTGTGTCGTGACCATATGTCAATGAATGGAGCTACAGTGAATTTATGAAATCGATTCAATCATTTGTAATAGCCCTGTATAGGTACCTATTTGAAAGACATAAAGTTTGAGTTTTTTGGGACACCATTTATTTTTGTAGCTGTATCTCCACACTGAAAGTAATATTAGCTCGAAAACACACTTCATTACAAACAGTAACTATTTGTCAATAAGTATTTGTATTTCTCTTAGTTAAATTTGGAAAACTTACCACCGAAAACAAAGTTTAAAGGAAACATTGTAGATGGAGTATAATATGAAATAGTTGGGAGATATGAAATACATCGGTAAAAATGCAGATGCTCATGTAAATTTCCCCCCCATGACCCATGGACCTTGCCGTTGGTGGGGAGGCTTGCGTGCCTCAGCGATACAGATGGCCGTACCGTAGGTGCAACCACAACGGAGGGGTATCTGTTGAGAGGCCAGACAAACATGTGGTTCCTGAAGAGGGGCAGCAGCCTTTTCAGTAGTTGCAGGGGCAACAGTCTGGATGATTGACTGATCTGGCCTTGTAACATTAACCAAAACGGCCTTGCTGTGCTGGTACTGCGAACGGCTGAAAGCAAGGGGAAACTACAGCCGTAATTTTTCCCGAGGACATGCAGCTTTACTGTATGATTAAATGATGATGGCGTCCTCTTGGGTAAAATATTCCGGAGGTAAAATAGTCCCCCATTCGGATCTCCGGGCGGGGACTACTCAAGAGGACGTCGTTATCAGGAGAAAGAAAACTGGCATTCTACGGATCGGAGCATGGAATGTCAGATCCCTTAATCGGGCAGGTAGGTTAGAAAATTTAAAAAGGGAAATTGATAGGTTAAAGTTAGATATAGTGGGAATTATTGAAGCTCGGTGGCAGGAGGAACAAGACTTTTGGTCAGGAGATTACAGGGTTATAAATACAAAATCAAATAGGGGTAATGCAGGAGTAGGTTTAATAATGAATAGGAAAATAGGAGTGCGGGTTAGCTACTACAAACAGCATAGTGAACGCATTATTGTGTCCAAGATAGACACAAAGCCCATGCCTACTACAGTAGTACAAGTTTATATGCCAACTAGCTCTGCAGATGATGAAGAAATTGATGAAATGTATGATGAGATAAAAGAAATTATTCAGGTAGTGAAGGGAGACGAAAATTTAATAGTCATGGGTGATTGGAATTCGTCAGTAGGAAAAGGGAGAGAAGGAAACATAGTAGGTGAATATGGTTTGGGGGGAAGAAATGAAAGAGGAAGCTGCCTTGTAGAATTTTGCACAGAGCATAACTTAATCATAGCTAATACTTGGTTCAAGAATCATGTAAGAACGTTGTATACCTGGAAGAATCCTGGAGATACTAAAAGGTATCAGATAGATTACTTAATGGTAAGACAGAGATTTAGGAACCAGGTTTTAAATTGTAAGACATTTCAAGGGGCAGATGTGGATTCTGACCACAATCTATTGGTTATGAACTGCAGATTGAAACTGAAGAAACTGCAAAAAGGCGGGAATTTAAGGAGATGGGACCTGGATAAACTGAAAGAACCAGAGGTTGTAGAGAGTTTCAGGGAGAGCATAAGGGAACAATTGACAGGAATGGGGGAAAGAAATACAGTAGAAGAAGAATGGGTAGCTCTGAGGGATGAAGTAGTGAAGGCAGCAGAGGATCAAGTAGGTAAAAAGACGAGGGCTAATAGAAATCCTTGGGTAACAGAAGAAATATTGAATTTAGTTGATGAAAGGAGAAAATATAAAAATGCAGTAAATGAAGCAGGCAAAAAGGAACACAAACGTCTCAAAAATGAGATCGACAGGAAGTGCAAAATGGCTAAGCAGGGATGGCTAGAGGACAAATGTAAGGATGTAGAGGCTTGTCTCACTAGGGGTAAGATAGATACTGCCTACAGGAAAATTAAACAGACCTTTGGAGAGAAGAGAACCACCTGTATGAATATCAAGAGCTCAGATGGCAACCTAGTTCTAAGCAAAGAGGGGAAGGGAGAAAGGTGGAAGGAGTATATAGAGGGTTTATACAAGAGCGATGTACTTGAGGACAATGTTATGGAAATGGAAGAGAATGTAGATGAAGATGAAATGGGAGATAAGATACTGCGTGAAGAGTTTGACAGAGCGCTGAAAGACCTGAGTCGAAACAAGGCCCCGGGAGTAGACAACATTCCATTAGAACTACTGATGGCCTATTGAGAGCCAGTCATGACAAAACTCTACCATCTGGTGAGCAAGATGTATGAGACAGGCGAAATACCCACAGACTTCAAGAAGAATATAATAATTCCAATCCCAAAGAAAGCAGGTGTTGACAGATGTGAAAATTACCGAACTATCAGTTTAATAAGTCACAGCTGCAAAATACTAACGCGAATTCTTTACAGACGAATGGAAAAACTGGTAGAAGCGGACCTCGGGGAAGATCAGTTTGGATTCCGTAGAAATGTTGGAACACGTGAGGCAATACTAACCTTACGACTTATCTTAGAAGAAAGATTAAGAAAAGGCAAACCTACGTTTCTAGCATTTGTAGACTTAGAGAAAGCTTTTGACAACGTTAACTGGAATACTCTCTTTCAAATTCTGAAGGTGGCAGGGGTAAAATACAGGGAGCGAAAGGCTATTTACAATTTGTACAGAAACCAGATGGCAGTTATAAGAGTTGAGGGGCATGAAAGGGAAGCAGTGGTTGGGAAAGGAGTGAGACAGGGTTGTAGCCTGTCCCCGATGTTATTCAATCTGTATATTGAGCAAGCAGTAAAGGAAACAAAAGAAAAATTCGGAGTAGGTATTAAAATTCATGGAGGAGAAGTAAAAACTTTGAGGTCCACCGATGACATTGTAATTCTGTCAGAGACAGCAAAGGACTTGGAAGAGCAGTTGAATGGAATGGACAGTGTCTTGAAAGGAGGATATAAGATGAACATCAACAAAAGCAAAACGAGGATAATGGAATGTAGTCAAATTAAATCGGGTGATGCTGAGGGGATTAGATTAGGAAATGAGACACTTAAAGTAGTAAAGGAGTTTTGCTATTTAGGGAGTAAAATAACTGATGATGGTCGAAGTAGAGAGGATATAAAATGTAGACTGGCAATGGCAAGGGAATCGTTTCTGAAGAAGAGAAATTTGTTAACATCGAGTATAGATTTAAGTGTCAGGAAGTCGTTTCTGAAAATATTTGTATGGAGTGTAGCCATGTATGGAAGTGAAACATGGACGATAACCAGTTTGGACAAGAAGAGAATAGAAGCTTTCGAAATGTGGTGCTACAGAAGAATGCTGAAGATAAGGTGGGTAGATCACGTAACTAATGAGGAGGTATTGAATAAGATTGGGGAGAAGAGAAGTTTGTGGCACAACTTGACTAGAAGAAGGGATCGGTTGGTAGGACATGTTCTGAGGCATCAAGGGATCACAAATTTAGCATTGGAGGGCAGCGTGGAGGGTAAAAATCGTAGAGGGAGACCAAGAGATGAATACACTAAACAGATTCAGAAGGATGTAGGTTGCAGTAGGTACTGGGAGATGAAGAAGCTTGCACAGGATAGAGTAGCATGGAGAGCTGCATCAAACCAGTCTCAGGACTGAAGACCACAACAACAACAACAACATGTAAATTTGGTCGAAAACGTATGCAATGTACAAAACATGCAATCCTGAGATTTATATTAATTTAAACTCTTAAAAGAGCTACTTGTCAATAACGGAACAAATACACTGAAGAGCCAAAGAAACTGATACACTTGCCTAACATCGTGTATGGCCCCCGCGAGCATGCGAAAGTGCCGCAACACGACGTGGCATGGACTCGACTAATGTCTGAAGTGATGCTGAAGGGAACTGACACCATGAATCCTGCAGGGCTGTCCATACGTCCGTAAGAGTATGAGGGGTTGGAGATCTCTTTTGAACAGCACGTTGCAAGGCATCCCAGATGTGATCAATAATGTTCAGCTCTGGGAAGTTTGGTAGCCAGCGGAAGTGTTTAAACTCAGAAGAGTGTTCCTGGAGCCCGTCTGTAGAAATTCTGGACATGTGGGATGTCGCTATTCCCTCACGGAAGTTCCCAAGTCCGTCGGAATCCGCAATGGACAGGAATGGATGCAGGTGATAACACAGGATGCGTACGTTCGCGTCACCTGTCAGAGTCGTATCTAGACGTATCAGGGGTCCCATGTCACTCCAACTGCACGCGCCTCACATCATTACAGAGCCTCCACCAGCTTGAACAGTTCCTTGCTGACATGCAGGGTTCGTGGATTCATTAGGTTGTCTCCCCACCCGTACACGTCCATCCGCTCGATACAATTTGAAACGAGACTCGTCTGATAGGGCAATATGTTTCCAGTCATCAACAGTCCAAAGTAGGTGTTGACTGGACCAGGCGATGCGTAAAGCTTTGTATCGTGCAGTCATCAAGGGTAAACAAGTGGGACTTCGGCTCCGAAAGCCCGTATCGATCACGTTTCGTTGAATGGTTCGCATGCTGACACTTATTGATGGCTCAGCAATATGCGGAAGGGTTGCACTTCTGTCATGTTGAACGATTCTCTTCAGTCGTCGTTGGTCCCGTTCTTACTGGATCTTTTTCCGGCCACGGCGGTGTCGGAGTTTTGATGTTTTACCGGATTCCTGATATTCACGGTACACTTGTGAAATAGTCGTACGGGAAAATCCCCATTTCATCATAACCTCGGAGATCTTGTGCCCCATCGCTCGCGCGCCGACTATATCACCACGTTCAAATTCATTTAAATCTTGATAAACTGCCGTTGTAGCAGCAATAACCGATCTAACAACTGCGCCAGACACTTGTTGTCTTATGTAGGCGTTGCCGACCGCAGCGCCATATTCTGCCTGTTTACATATCTCTGTATTTGAATACGCATACCTATACCAGTTTCTTTGGCGCTTCAGTGTAATTTGATTCGATAATGAAACTGTCGATGTTTATTATCTTCTAAACCGAAGTTCTAAAACAATTATTTGTTTAGACAAGAGATATGATTTATTTTACATTCAAAAGAGGTATTTGTTTACGTGACAGAGATGATTTGTTTTACATTTGTCTATTTGAAAAGCCACTCACTGTCTTTGTACAGTTAAGGAGGGCCCGCATTTCATAAACAACGCACCCAATCCTTATTTCTCTTCCATCATTTGAAAACTTTCCTTCGCAGAGCAGTAATTTTACATCATTATTATCACGGCTGAGCACACCTCATTCCATTGCTCCCACTGAGGAAAAGCCCTTGGAAGCGTCGGGAATCAAAGCTGTGTCCTCCACACAGTCAGACACGCTGACCACTGAGCTACGGAGACAGGCCAATTACAGCAGAGATTTTCTTAAATATATGTTATGGCTTATAAGAAATAATCTGCTATCATGATTTGAATTTTACGTCATGTTATATGGACTACAAAGTATTTCATACTGCCCAACACGCCATCTTGGGCATCACAACATGTCAATAGAATCAACTGTATCCATAGCCAAAAATCGAGCAAGACATGACGATTTATTAGTCATTTACTTAATAAATTGCATATTTTTAATCGTTATTGCACATTTTCAATAATTATTTTATATTTTTAAAACCTATCTGCTAAAGTTTTGCGCAATCACGAAAAGTGTTTTCCGTTCTATAACTCACATGATGTCTGGAGACGATCTAGACTTGCAACAGAGCAATACGGAAACATTCTGAAATAGTTCATGCGTCTCTCGCTTGGGAGATCACTCGACAGATGAAAAATCATGGTATTCGATATTGCCCGACTATTCCATTATACCAGACGTTTACCTACATGTGGCATAAATTTCAAGATTCTCGGATGCTGCCGATGTCTTTTTTTTCTGTCTGTCAGTCCAGTAATAAAGCGAAAGAAACTCTAATGAGTTATTGCTGTAGTTAGTGCTCATTGTGACAAAGGTAAGCTTTCCCACGCTAGCTTTCTTATGTGGAGGAGACGGAGCCAGGCATACCGAGTTCCTTTAGTGACGCTGGAAGATGATCCCCGCAGTGACGAGGAGTCCAGGTCCGTTGCTCTCGGCCTCGGTGTGTAATAAAAACAGGTTCTGAAGGCGGCACCTGTTCCGAAAGTCGGTGTGGACTGCTCCAAGGAAACGGGACGGCGGCGAGTCCGACGAGATGTTTGGGCGGGTCAGTGGATGCCTGGCCTGCTCTGGCCATCCGGAAGCGGGTCAAGGAGTGCCTTGTCTCGCCGCAGACCGCATCACTCCTCGCTCTTATTAACGACAGAGAATTTATCACGGACCATTCGAGCATATCTCTAGGATGCCACACGTCGCGTAGGCACCGCTAATATTTCATTTACGGTTCAAGGTATCGAAACAAGGTTTCCGAGAAGTTTTAGTGCGCAAAGGACAATTATTTTCCTGTCAGGTTAATAGTAGTATCTTTTTTATATACCGAGATACTGAATCAACTGTGGGCCTTTTACATAAAAACATGTACAGCGTCTCATTTTAACATTCGACCATCCCTTCGATGCAGAAGTTTTTGTAATACATCTCACATACTTCCGAATAAAACAATGACACTTATCACGATACTACAGCGTTTATTCTCGAAGAGTCACTCATAAATGGTAATTATAAAACAAAGAAAGATGTGGAACAAATGTAACAATGGACGTATGTGTCGAAACCATTTGAGTTATCATCCATCTTACTATGTACAAATAAAAACGCTACTATAGAGCTATAGCACTGAATCCTAGTAAATTGCTTGGTGTCCTTGTCTTAATGCTTGTTTCAGACATTACTGTACGTTTCTAGTAATATTTTCGATATTTTCTGATAATATAGCGACCCATTGTCCTTTCAGTCACCTTCATTGAAGAAAGCGGACTTTGTCTTATGCTTCTGCCCCGAGCTTGCCATAAAATCATAATAGTATCGAAACTCGAATCATGTGAAGGTGCTTTAGTGACTTTAGGTCCGTAATGAAGTAATCACAGGCGCACTGTGTGCATCTTATGTGTTGCGTCGCTATCGCCGTTGGAATTAAATGCAATATGGCATCCAGTTTTTCATCTCCCTTGTATGAACTCTCTTTGAAAGAATCACATGACTGTCTGGTTTGAAAACGCAGACAGCCAAGCGCAAACAGTATACAGGGAGGTCCATTGATCGTGACCGGGCCAAATCTCACGAAATAAGCGTTAAACGAAAAAACTACAAAGAACGAAACTTGTCTAGCTTGAAGGGAGAAACCAGATGGCGCTATGGTTGACCCGCTAGATGGCGCTGCCATAGGTCAAACAGATGCCAACTGCGTTTCTTTAAGTAGGAACCCCCATTTTTATTACATATTCGTGTAGTACGTAAAGAAATATGAATGTTTTAGTTGGACCACTTTTTTCGCTTTGTGATAGATGGCGCTGTAATAGTCACAAACATATGGCTCATAATTTCAGACGAACAGTTGGTAACATGAAGGTTTTTTAAATTAAAATACAGAACGTAGGTATGTTTGAAGATTTTATTTTGGTTGTTCCAAAGTGATACATGTACCTTTGTGAACTTATCATTTCTGAGAACGCATGCTGTTACAGCGTGATTACCTGTAAATACCACATTAATGCAATAAATGCCCAAAACGATGTCCGTCAACCTCAATGCATTTGGCAATACATGTAACGACATTCCTCTCAACAGCGAGTAGTTCGCCTTCCGTAATGTTCGCACATGCATTGACAATGCGCTGACGCATGTTGTCAGGCGTTGTCGGTGGATCACGATAGCAAATATCCTTCAACTTTCCCCACAGAAAGAAATCCGGGAATGTCAGATCCGGTGAACGTGCGGGCCATCGTATGGTGCTTCGACGACCAATCCACCTGTCATGAGCCGGCAGAAGTGGCCGTGCGGTTCTAGGCGCTACAGTCTGGAGCCGAGCGACCGCTACGGTCGCAGGTTCGAATCCTGCCTTGAGCATGGATGTGTGTGATGTCCTTAGGTTAGTTAGGTTTAACTAGTTCTAAGTTCTAGGCGACTGATGACCTCAGAAGTTAAGTCGCATAGTGCTCAGAGCCATTTGAACCTGTCATGAAATATGCTATTCAATACCGCTTTAACCGCACGCGAGCTATGTGCCGGACATCCATCATGTTGGAAGTACATCGCCAGTCTGTCATGCAGTGAAACATGTTGTAGTAACATCGGTAGAACATTACGTAGGAAATCAGCATACATTGCACCACTTAGATCGCCACCGATAAGATGGGGGTCAATTGTCCTTCCTCCCATAATGCCTCACCATACATTAACCCGCCAAGGTCGCTGATGTTCCACTTGTCGTAGCCATCGTGGATTTTCCGTTGCCCATTAGTGCATATTATGCCGGTTTACGTTACTGCTGTTCGTGAATGACGCTTCGTCGCTAAATAGAAAGCGTGCAAAAAATCGTCATCGTCTCGTAATTTCTCTTGTGCCCAGTGGCAGAACTGTATTCGACGTTCAAAGTCGTCGCCATGTATTCCTTGTGCATAGAACTATGGTACGGGTGCAGTCGATGTTGATGTAGCATTCTCAACACCGACGATTTTGAGATTTCCGATTCTTGCGCAATTTGTCTGCTACTGATGTTCGGATTAGCCGCGACAGAAGCTAAAACACCAACTTGGGCATCATCATTTGTTGCAGGTCGTGGTTGACTTTTCACATGTGGGTGAACACTTCCTGTTTCCTTAAATAGCGTAACTATCCGGCGAACGGTCCGGACACTTGGATGATGTCGTCCAGGATACTGAGCAGCATATATAGCACACGCCCGTTGGGCATTTTAGTCACATTAGCCATACATTAACACGATATCACCCTTTTCCGTAATTGGTAAACGGTGCATTTTAACACGGGTAATGTATCACGAAGCAAATACCGTCCGCACTGGCGGAATGTTACGTGATACCACGTACTTATACGTTTGTGACTATTACAGCGCAATCTACCAGAAAGCGAAAAAAGTGGTCCAACTAAAACATTCATATTTCTTTACGTACTACACGAATATGTAACAAAAATGGGGATTCCTGTTTAAAAAAACACAACTGATATCCGTTTAACCTATGGCAGCGCCATCTAGCGGGCCAACCACAGCGCCATCTGGTTTCCCCCTTCAAGCTAGACGAGTTTTGTTCTTTGTAGTTTTTTCGTTTGATGCTTATTGCGTGAGATATTTGGCCCGGTCACTATCAATGGACCACCCTGTAGTAGGTGTGAATACACCGCACCTCACTACTGCCGGCGACAACTACGTGTTTACCAGCGCAGTGCCACGAGCACATTACAAACGGATACTGTGGCAACCTTTCGAAATGGACTGACATGTAGTCATTCATTATTTTTATTTTTCATACTATGTAAACAGGTTTAAATATTCCGTTTTACATCGTACAAAAACATACTAACAATTAATTTAGCTTGAATACAACGTATTATTGTTCCACAATAATACACACATCAGAAACGTTTTGCATCACCTCGGTTCCGAGAATTCCGGAACCTGTACAGAAAACTGGGATAGAAATCAACATAAACATCATTTCCGCCCTTTTTAATGCTCATGAAAACCACACATTGCATGTTGTACCGCCATACTGCGAAACCTTCAGAGGTGGTGGTCCAGATTTCTGGAAACACCGGTACCTCTAATACCCACTAGCACGTCCTCTTGCATTGATGCATGCCTGTATTCGTCGTGGCATACTATCCTCAAGTTCATCAAGGCACTGTTGGTCTAGATTGTCCCACTACTCAACGGCGATTCGGCGAGCCCTCAGAGTGGTTGGTGGCTCACGTCGTCCGTAAACAGCCCTTTGCAATCTATCCCAGGCATGTTAGATAGGGTTCATGTCTGATGATCGCGCTCGCCACTCTAGTCGAGCGTTATCGTTATCCTGAAGGAAGTCATTCACAAGATGTGCACGATGGGGCGCGAATTGTCGTCCATGAAGACGAATGCCTCGTCAGTATGCTGCCGAAACGGTTGCACTATCGGTCAGTGGATGGCATTCACGTATCGTACATCCGTTATGGCGCCTTCCATGACCACCAGCGGCGTACGTCGGCCCCACATAATGCTACCCCAAAACAGCAGGGAACCCCCACCTTGCTGCACTCCTTGGACAGTGTGTCTAAGGCGTTCATCCTGGTGGGTTGCCTCCAAACACGTCTTCGACAATTGCCTGGTTGAAGGCATATGCTACACTCATCGATGAAGAGAACGTGATGCCAATCCTGAGCGGTCCATCCGACATGTTGTTGGGCCCATCCGTACCGCACTGCATGGTGTCGTGGTTGCGAAGATGGACCTCGCCATGGACGTCGGGAGTGAAGTTTCGCGTCATGCAGCCGGTTGTAGACAGTTTGAGTCGTAGCACTACGTCCTATGGCTGCGCGAAAAGCATTATTCAACATGGTGGCGTTGCTGTCAGGGTTCCTCCGAGCCATAACCGTAGGTAGCGGTCATCCAATACAGTAGTAGCCCTCGGGCGGCTGAGCGAGGCATGTCATTGACAGTTCCTGGCTCTCTGTATCTCCTCCATGTCCGAAAAAACATCGCTTTGGTTCACTCCGAGACACCTGGACAATTCCCTTGTTGAGAGCCATTCCTGGCAAAAAGTAACAATGCGGACGCGATCGAACCGCGGTATTGACGGACTACAGACAACACGAGCCGTGTACCTCCTTCTTGGTGGAATGACTGGAACTGATCTGCTGTCGACCCGCATCTGTGTAATAGGCGTTGCTCATGCATGGTTGCTTACATTTTTGGGTGGGCTTATTGACATCTCTGATCAGTGTTTGATGTGTGTATGTCAAGCATGTTTCTCGGTCGACTTTCCGGTTCAAATGGTTTAAATGGCTCTGAGCACTATGGGACTCAACTGCTGAGGTCATTAGTCCCTTAGAACTTAGAACTAGTTAAACCTAACTAACCTAAGGACATCACAAACATCCATGCCCGAGGCAGGATTCGAACCTGCGACCGTTGCGGTCTTGCGGTTCCAGACTGCAGCGCCTTTAACCGCAAGGCCACTTCGGCCGGCTCGACTTTCCGGCTTCGCTAACGCAAGTTGCGTGTAAGATGGTTGTGTGTAACTCAAGAATACCTGTCCGTGAGAAACGGCGTGCTGTAATTGAGTTTTGAATTCGAAGAGTTAGTCCTTTCCTTCAGAATGTCAAAACAAGACCACACATGAGTGCTGCGACGTCTGCAACAGTCAGACCCCTCGGTTTCACTGTCATGGACGATTCTTCATACAGCCTCGGCTTGGCCCCATTCGGTTTTCATCTGTTTCCAAAACTTAAAGAACACCTTTGAGGACTTCAGTTTGATAATGATGAAGCTGTACAAGCACAGGCGAGGTTGTGACTCCATCAACAAAGTCAAACATTCCAAAGCGGCGGTTTTACAAACTGGTCGCTCGTTGGGAGAAATTTGTTTGTCGCCAGTGTAACTATGTTGAGAAATAAATATTTCGACTTAATAAAGTTTATTTGTTTAAAATCTATAACAGTTTTCACATAAATAATTTCGAGGATTACTTTTCAGCATGGCCTCGTATGTTTGCAGCAGGCAGTTTCTACCAACCTTGCGCAGCAAAATGCTTTGGCCGCTAGATGCACAGTCGGCTGGGGAAGCATGGGGAGAGTGGCAGTGGCGTTAGTTGTGGCGGGGGGGGGGGGGGGGGGGTTGCTCAGAGTGCTGTAGGGGAAATGGCAAGCGCTGGAAGGGGAGTGCCGTTCTAAACTGAAGCCTATGCTCACATTTTTTGTAAATATTAAATGGGGCCCTTCCACGTCCACACTTGCATGGTGGCCATTCAAAAAGATCTTCTGTCATCACTGCTTTCGTTAGTATCTAAAATGAATTCCACCGAAAATGCAGAGATTTAGTTTTTGCCTGGCTTGTCAACCATATGTTACTTTCAGAGAAACGTCATGAGTGGCGAATTTTGAGTAAAACCTACACATTTCTTTGGTTACCATGTCAAAATTTGCCTCTATTGCCAAAACACAGTGGATTTGACACTGTCTCACCTCAGTAAAATTGTGCAGACACAGTTGTGACAGAATTCTGAAACAGCGGTTTATCAAGTGAGGAACTGAGGAAAAGTAAACTAGATAAATGGTTCAAATGGCTCTGAGCACTATGGGACTCAACTGCTGAGGTCATTAGTCCCCTAGAACTTAGAACTAGTTAAACCTAACTAACCTAAGGACATCACAAACATCCATGCCCGAGGCAGGATTCGAACCTGCGACCGTAGCGGTCTTGCGGTTCCAGACTGCAGCGCCTGTAACCGCACGGCCACTTTGGCCAGTAAACTAGATAGCTTATCAAAAAGTACATCCTTGTTACAAAAAAAGTGTAATATGTTCACATAAGTTGTTCCAAAATCCATACCATTTCTCGTTTCCCCAGCTATCGATGGCCCTTAAAAAGTACATTCTTTCACTGAAAAAGTCTGTAGTTACTGCAATAACACGGTACATAATGAAGTTTTACATAATAACGGTATGATAAAATACTCTCCTCTTTGCATGCTATGATTTGCCAAAATATCATTTCGATATCTGAAACCGTTTATGAAATATAAGGAATCTGGTAGATATTTCACTCTAGCTTTATCACTGGCGCCGCGAGATAGCGAATGAGAGTGCTACATCAGATGAATTTCCTCGACATTGGTGATAGGTACCTCTGTCCAAGGCTATAGAAAAATTCAATATGTTAGCTAAATTTAATACGCAACAACATATTATTTAATATGCATCAAAAGCAAAATTATAGCTACCTCTATTTTTCATTGTACAATTTTTCTGAATTTCGCGCCGTGTCTTACTTTACGTAAATATTACAATAATTGTGACCATTAACGGAATGATGAGCACATCGTCATGAACCTAACATATAGGGTGATCCATTTGATAGTGACTGGGCCAAATATCTCAAGACATAAGCGTCAAATGAAGAAACTCCAAAGAAAGAAACTCATCTAGTTTGAAGGAGGAAACCAGATGGCGCTATGGTTGACCCGCTAGATGGCGCTGCTATAGGTCAAACAGATATCAACTGCGTTTCTTTAAGTAGGAACCCCCATTTTTATTACATATTCGTGTAGTACGTAAAGAAATATGAATGTTTTAGTTGGACCACTTTTTTCGCTTTGTGATAGATGGCGCTGTTATAATCACAAACATATGGCTCACAATTTCAGACGAACAGTTGGTAACATGAAGGTTTTTTAAATTAAAATACAGAACGTAGGTATGTTTGAAGATTTTATTTTGTTTGTTCCAATGTGATACATGTACCATTGTGAACTTATCATTTCTGAGAACGCATGCTGTTTCAGCGTGATTACCTGTAATTCTAATCATCATCATTTCATCACCATCGACACGCAGGTCGCCAAAGTGGCGTCAAATCGAAAGACCTGCACCAGGCGAACGGTCTACCCGACGGGAGGCCCTAGCCACACGACATTTCCATTTCCATTTACCACATTAATGCAATAAATGCTCAAAATGATGTCCGTCAACCTCAATGCATTTGGCAATACATGTAACGACATTCCTCTCAACAGTGAGTAGTTTGCCTTCTATAATGTTCACACATTCTAATGATTAAAGAATTTTAATGATTTTATTCCAAAAAGTCTATTTATGAAATTTCAAACATCACTAACTTATAATTCATTAATAATAGTTTTGAACAAATAAACACCAATGCCCACAAATTACTCCATCGAAATTTTGATTTCTATCAATAAACTATTTTTTCCCAAATAGTTAACTAGTTGTTTTGGTATATTTCCCCCATATGAATCAAAAACTAATTTTACATCTTCATTTCTATAACAACAAATCCATTGAGTTCCAACATGATCATAAATATCTAAATTTACTATTCCACATTCTAATTTTTACTCCCTTCCCTTTTTTCCATTTCCAAACTGTGTCTTTTTTGTTTTTCTGATTCTTTATCGCCTTTTCTTATATAAAACTGCATTTGCGATTACTGCAACTCCACCAGCATGTGAACCAATTATTGCTACATAAGGTAATGCAGCTAAAAATAATTTTAAAAATCCATCTTCATGTTTTGTTTCTTTTTTGTTTGTTAAATATTCAACAAAACAATCATTTTCACAACAGGAACTGTTAATGATGCAAGAAAACATCTACCAGTTTTATTCTCTTTTATTCTTTTTTGGACATCAGTTAAACGTGGGCAATAATATTTTATTGTTAATTATTGAGTTTACGTTTTTGATTTTGGTTTTAGTTTGGCACTAGGTAACAAAGTATAATCAATTTAAAAGTTATCTATTTTGTTTGGCTTTCTAACAATTTCTAGATCGCATTTTGTAAAAATTTATTTAGAATAACTAACACAATAATAGTTTTTTTTATTTTACATTTAAAATTTACATCAAATTTATGTATCATTTTAAGTATAACTGTTGGTTACACTTCATGCCATTATATTTTTTTATGTTCAGCATTTAAGTAATTTTTAATTTATTCCTTCATTAATATGCCTTGCCATATATATTATTATAAAACCAAAATAATCTTTTCCAATATTTACTACATGTTTCCTTAAATTTAACAAACTTTAAATCACCATCAACAAATTCATAATAAATATGAATTTAATTTGTATCATCTTGTTTAAAAATATTTTAAAAATTAAAATTATCTGTAACTAATTTTTTGGGAATATGTTAGCCTTAAATAACAACAATCGATTCCTTTAGGTCTTCCTCTAGTCTAATATTCTCTAACTAAATCTTGATTTTCAAGAATGAAATCATCAAAAACTACAACTGAATTATCTTGACAGTCATCCAATAGAAAAATTTCATCATTATTTACAATAAATTAACATTTTTTTCATTAACTTGGTCCTCAATTTTTTCATATATTTTCATAAATTTCTTGATTTTTTTAAATTGATCAAAACTTTTTGAATAAACATACAAATGATTAACTTTTTCTTGTTCAACCATCCAGCATTTAAAATTAATTCACCAATTATTAATGTGGTTTTTCTACATCCACTTGGTCCTGTAACAGCACATTGAATAGAATTTGGTAACAGTTTAGCATGTTTATTTTTTAATTTCCTTTCTGTATTTCATATTTTTACATAATTTTTGCTAATATTAATGAGTAGATTATGTCTATTAAGTGATAATTATTCTATTATGAAGATTATATTAACTGTTCCAATAAGAGAAACTCATAAAAATGTAGCACTAGTTTGTTTTTATTCAACTTTTTTAACTCCAAATATTACCTCAAGAAATAATAAACTTTAATTAATTAATTAATAGAATTTCTGGTTGGTCAATATAGTTTGAAAAGTTTATAGAAATTTATTCATTTGAAAAATAATAATGTTCATATTAAAGCAGATAAAAGTTTAAATAGAATTGTTATCGAAAATCATAAAAAATTAATTATGGACAAAGAACATTTTGTAGGTAAAGTTTAAGGATCTAATAATCAAATTATTAGTGCAAAGAGATCTAAGGATGTTGCTAGAATTATTCTCTTTGTTTAATTATTGTAAATTTTAATTTGATTAATGGAATGTTTGTTAAGCATAACGATAATTTTCATAGAGAAACTAATATTATTGCTTGATTTAAGCATTCTGAATTTGGTGGTTCAATAATTTATGACCCAGATCACCCTATAAAAATTACGATTTTCGATACTATTTAGAATTTAGAAATAACTAGAACTGATGAAAATGATAACTTAATTTACTTTAATGGTTCTTACATAACAGTTGTTGTATTAATGAAATAATAAATTTTTCCCCATAATAATTCATGAACCATATCGAAAGTTTTACTCATTTTCCATTAATGAGAAAACAAAAAGTAATTTAAAAATTCTAACAAGGAAACTGAAAATAATATTAATATTGGTGGTGGTTGGATTCATCCTAATTTTACACCACTTTATATGACTTTTGATGTTATTTTCACAGATGGATCTGATTTTTTTGCGTATGATGTAAAATCAAATATTAATCTAACTGATAATTATATTTTAAAAACATTTGATTTTATTACAATTAAAAAAGGAAATTATATTTTATCTAGAATCTAGCAGCCATTTATTTCTTCTTCAACTCTTATTCAAGTAACTTCTTCACTTTTGAATGAATGAAATATGGAAGGACATATTCTTAACAGTGGATAAATTGAAACTAAACCAAACAAAGTCATTTATCCTTTAGAATTATTTGGTCAACTTTTTGAAGATTATATAGAAATTATGTCTGAGGGTGATTTAACTGTAATTTTTACTTGGAGTTCGAAAAAAGATTGTGATGATTTATTTCTTGGACTACAGAAATGATGACTTTCATTTCTTGATTCTTCTTTATTCTATCATGTTGAACTAAAAATATCTGTATTAAAAATGGTAGAAATGAAGTTTTTCCTGAAAAACTATGGGGTGTCAAACCACCAAGTAATTTCTTAAAAGCTCATGATTCTCATAGAGAATTTAAAAGAATAATTCAATTAAATAGTGATGTAAATTTAAGTCAATTCAGTCTCATTCAAAATTATCCCTCTTGTACAACTGATATGTCTAGAGAAATGAAAGTTTTAACTATTCAAAAAAACCAACGAAGTTGTGTGCATTCTGAAATGAAAATATTGTGAATTTTACAATTGCCTATGTTATTATGTATGGTGGAAGAATTTAACCTGTGACAACTACCACAAATTGCGAGCACAGACGTCAATAGGGAGTGGAGCTTGACCTGAACGTCTTTGTCAAGCATTGTTTAGTAATTGTCTTTAGGCCATTTTTGATCCTCTTAGCAGTTATATGTTATACTTGTATCTCCACGTTTCCACAACACTTTTAATATTCTTGCATCATGTGCTGTTGTGGTCTCCTGTCTGAAGACTGGTCATTTAGTCTATTCTCTGTAAGGCCTTTAAACTGTGTATAACTGTCATGAATCTGCAACCAGAGGTACGCTGTTAATGAAGCAGGGTAACAAAAGTGAGCAGGAGTGCCATGACTGCATGTATTAAACTGTCGCTATTGTCAAATATGTACATCATCAAATCAGTGTACCACAATTTGGGCCCTGGACCACACACTCCTATACTGCATGAAGACATCACTCATGAGGGGGTTTGAACATCAAGATGGGCTGGCCATAGTGGCCGAGTGGTTCTAGGCGTATCAGTCTGGAACTGCGCTGCTGCTACAGTCACAGGTTTGAATCCTGCCTTGGGCATGGATGTGTGCAAAGTCCTTAGGTTAGATAGGTTTAAGTAGTTCTAACTCTAGGGGACTGATGACCTCAGATGTTAAGTTCCATAGTGATCAGAACCATCAAGATGGGAGAAAAATTTAGGACAAGTGGACTACTTCCGCCATCTTGGAATGTGATGTCATAAGGGTGAGTGGAGGAGTATGGAAGAAATATGGCAACACTGCCTGGCATCATCAGATGACGAAAATTTGGAAATAATGCAGACCTTGCCAGATTTCCTAATTCCCTACTACTAACTTGTTTGTAAGTATTATGGTCAATTGTTCAGCACATTCCAGTGATGACGTGTAACTTGATACATTCAAGTACCTTACTGGGAGGTCAAAAATAAATTGTCTGTTTGCTCAAACGTAATCGAAGATCATGACTGGATCACTGTGATTTCCAAAGGAGTCTCCCAACTCGTGGGTCATAGAATGAGGATTTGAGAGTTACATTTATGACAGTTATAGAACAGAAGAAGGTGTCCCATATGTCTGTTCAGGTGTCGCAACATTGAGCTGGTACAGCAAGATGTGGGTGGACGCACTTTGTCGAATGTAGAAAGGACGATGGAGTGCATGTGGTTCAAGGATTTGTAGGGAGTGGTTAAGCTTGGGAGGAATGGAGGTCTGTGAAGCATTTGAATAGGTGAGGATGGTACAGATGAGTCTTTCATGTGTGGATAATGGTTTTGAGGTTTATTCATCATTCTTAGTTGGTCAGTGAATCTAGTCACTTTATTCCAATAGCAGCTTTCTTTCTTGTGATTAGTCAGCGAGGATTCCAAATTAGTTTATCTGCAGTGTTAGTTCTAGGTATTTTCGTGTGATGCCTGCTTGTGGTCTGTTAAGTAGCAGTGACAGAGGTGGCAAGCTTGGGTGGACTTTTGTATAACTATTACCTGTGTTTTTACAGGGTTGTTGGAGAGGTAGCACTGGTAGCACCGAGTAGAGAAGCTATTCAGGTGGGTTCATTGGGGCGAATGGAGATTTGTAAGGACAAGGAAGGCGTCATCATTAGCATATTTGTGTAGCTACATGAGGTAGAATGATTTTGAGATGTCAGACATGCATAAGAGGATAAAGGACTTGTAATGGGATTGGTCCATGAGAAATGCCTATTTATGGTTATGAAATAATAGTTATGATATTCTTTGTGATTACATAGGGTGGATGGTTAGTCAGAAAGCCTGCAGTTAGGTGGATATAATTTACTGGAAGTGCATTCCAATGGAGTTTAAATACGAGGCAAATATACTGTCATGTAGTATTTTTAAAGAACTCATCTGTTATTTACATCCCACTGGTAGTGGATGGGCTGGTCACGAATATAATACATAAAAACACAAAAATAGGAATGATAATTAAGTGCTGACGCTTGAAGAGATGCTGGTGATGTGTGTCATCGTCAATCCAGTAAGAATGATTGTGTTGCGGGCTACCAGTAAAATTTTATAGAAAAGCATATTGATTTAGATTGTACTGGAGAGGCAGGAATATAAAAACAAGGACGTGGTATCTATATTGGCAAGAGACAAGAAATGGGCCTTAGGTAACAGGAGGCCGGTTGATAAGGTTTGTCAATCTCAGGAATGATTTCATGGTTTGGGAAGGAAATGTGGCTAAAATTTCCGTGGGAAAGACATTGAGTACGTTGAGCTGTGAGCTTGGTGACAGAGGCACGACAGCACTCCACAATTCTCAGGGATGCAGGATACAGTAGTAGTAGTAGTAGTAGTAGTAGTAGTAGTAGTACTCATCCACAGATCCCTGTGGATCACTTTTACAAGCGTAGTGGGTCTGTCAATTTAACATCAACAAAAATAATTTTTATGTATAGACATTTACATATGTACAGATCTAATTTGATAAGGATGGGACAAGCAGTTAGTTGTGGCCTTGCAGTAGGAACGTCATGGCATTTGCATGAAGTAATTTAAGGAAAGCATGGAAAACCTAAACCAAGATGGCTGGATGAAGACTGGAACCTCTATCCTTTCAATACAAGACCTGTTAGCTTAAAGTGGAGCTACATCATTCTGTTTACCCCTAATGTAGAATATTGTTTTGCAAATAATTTGTTTAATAATGCAGAAGCCTAGTGCCACACAGTTCATTCATTTCTAGCTACCATCACTGCACATACTATACATATATTATTTCATAATGTAACTCTACCATATGACATCTGTACCACAGCTATTATTATTAATACTATCATAATTATATTTACTTATGTTAAATTTTATACCAAACTCCTACTCTGTGCTGTCTAAGCAATCTTTTATGGTACAGAATGTATTGCAAAATGGGTACTGTTTAACTGTCTCTTTAAATAGGTTCCTTTTAGTAATCTCTTTTTGAACAGCTTGGGTAATATATTGTAGTTTTATTGCTTGGAAGAAAATACTAGTTTCAGTTTTATGTTTATTTGTTCTTAGTAAAAGTAAACTGAGATCAGATCTTGTACTATGTGACTGACTGAGCTGTATGTGCATTTTATAATGTTATTTTTATGTGTATAACTGACTGGTATTCACACTGTATAGTTAAAACCCCTAATGTTTTGAACAGATATTTACAATGGACTAGACTACAATTTTTCGTTATTATTCTTATGGTCCTCTTGTGTACTTTTAAAATAATGTTGATGTTTTATGCATTTATTACCCAGAAAAGAATTCCGTAACTACAACTGAATGTACATATGAATATGATGTAATTAAAAAACACTGGCTGTTACACACTGATGATAGGATTCTAAGGGCACAAATATTTTTAAAAATTGAGCATTACCCCCTTGTAAACTTCCTTGAGGGTTGTTCAATTTGATTTCTCTGTAAGAATTCTCTTGTTTTGTGAGTAACTATAATATTGCGTTATCAGCAAAGAAAATTTTTTCCCGTGTGGAATGTTAGGATTTGGGGAGGGGGGTCGAGGGGGGGAGGGCGACGCTCAAACGATTTTGTGTATACCCGCTGGTTATGAGTAAAGTGTCTTTTGAAATTTTGTATCTCGTATTGATATTTTATTTCCATCGAACTTCACTCATTTATGTTGTTGCGAGTCTACTATGGAAGTTTCGGTGGAAAGCCCTTACACAACCTCCATGCCACCCACATCTCTCCCCATGAAATTTCCATATTTTTGGTGCCCTGAAAGAAGACATTCCTGGCCATCGATTTGCTGTGGACGAAGAGGTGCATGCTTGGGTGCAATCACAGTTCTCTAGGCAACCACAAACATTTTCCCATGCAGGCACTGACCGTCTTGTCTCGCAGTGAAATAAATATATTAAGTTATGGTGATTTATTTTGAAATAATAAACAGTTTACTTACATTTTTTCATCTGTCTCGTTTCATTTGACTGACCCTTACACCATATGGCGAACTACTCTTTCATACAGACATATGACTTGGCGAGGCTCATGAGAGATCGTCTTTCTGTTCACAGATGATGGCTGTAAAGTCGCTGTTTGTTGGGAAGGTCGCACTGTTGTTGCTGCTCTTCAACGTGTTGCGGAACGCGGCGCTGCAGTCGCAAGACAATGTGTACAAGGATAATCTTGCCGAAGCACACTATGGCTACAATGGGGGTCCTGAAATTGGAGCATGGTTCAACAGATGAACGCTTTATTTTTGCTTCTGAATAACTGAGCCATTGTAGTTCATGTATTTTACAGCTGCACGAATGCAACGTCTTTCATACATGTGATCATTATTTAAATCTGGGGCAAAAAGACCTCCTTCCGTTCACCTTCTTACATATTTTTTCTCACTATCAACAATTCAAAATTTCATATTTTATTTCCTTTTCCAGTCATTAGCACTAAATACCTGTTTGAAGTATTCTCACTTAAATCATTGTTCCTATTGTCAGAGATTCATACTATCGTACAATGGTCAAATGAAAAAGTGAAATACTAAGACATATTTCCCTTATTTCTTCTCTTAGTTTCCAGAGTTTTAAATCAATTGTTCATGTAACCACAATAATGTCAGTTGCGTTTTCAGTATATCGTCTCACTCCACTATGTTTTTATTTAGGTATAAACATTTTCAGCTATATTTCTGGGATTTATCAGAATCATCTGTTTGTTATGTCATTATCATAAACGATTTCCATTTTATTTATTTCTGTAGCATATAAGTTAACTGAGTATTGTGTTAAAGCCTGTTCTATTTGTGTATGTACATATAGTGCAAGTGAAATATTTACATACTTAAATTTGAAAATATTTCTTCATAAATATTTGCCTCATTACAAGAATTATTAAGTATTTAGAGCGAAAACTTATATTTATTTTGAATATTTATTTTGTATATTTATTTCTAGTGTTGCTTAGCGTACGAGATTAGGGCCTAGATATCCCCTCTAACATCCGTTGTGCCAGATCATGAAGTACTTACTACCTCTGTGTGTTCTGGCAGTATTTTTTTACTTTAAAATTGTCATCCGTGCTCAATATATGTTCAATTGTAGCAAATAAACGCAAAAACATTAAGTATCTCTTGGTGTCTTCAATATCAATTTCTTTGTTGGCAGCTTACACAATTAAAAGAATCTACAATATGACCTGAAATAGCAGCAATTAATTATTACTGCTATTTTGAAATCTTAATTAGTATCTTGCATGACATCCTGTCACAGCCTCAATCTCCTCTCACTTGCGAAGTAGCAAACATACAGCATTAGGTATACTTATAAATTGTGTTATGGTGATCTGCGCTCAGGCTGTAATTTACTTTTTGTCGTAAAGAGCCTTACTTTTTCCTGATTTCAATTTAGAGCAAACGGCAACTGTTGGATTTGTAACTGGCGATTCAGAGGCCTATATAACTGGCATACTGCACATACATGGATTTTTCAGGCTATATATTTGGGATCACTACCTTGTTACAAAAATTTCAAAATGGTATCATTCTAGCTCAAACCTTTTCGGCTCTTGTTACACTGGAAAAAATTAGAATACCCTGTCAGAGGTTTCCAATTGACTCCTGATTTATTGTTGCAACAGTGCATATGTACCGCACGAAAATTGCATTTACAGATCAATAGATCTACCGCGCCTGGTCACTCACTGACCATGAAGTACAATAACGCATTCTGGTGACCGATAAACATACCTCAGGGAACTGTAACTAAACAATTCTGGTATGTAACATCTGGATTAGAGAGTTAACATTCCACAAATAGGGTCCTGTTAACACCACAACGCAAACGACTGGATGTGGAGTGGTTCTGTGACGTGGGCACATGGAATACTAAGGGACGACATCGATCAATCGCTGTTCTGCACTTCTCCAGATGGTTGCTTCGAGTATGCTGAAGATGTTTCACTGCCATGCCATTACATATCTTCCGTGGAGTCCTCATCTCTACCCAAGCGATCTCGATTTACTCCCCTTATATGTGTGTTTGTACATTTAGCATCTCCTAAACTATTCGATCGATTCGACCAAATCTGTTACACATATCACTTGCTGCCTAGGAGAGAAGCACTGTGGGGGTAAGAACCATCAAAATCCCGTAGAGGTGGGAATGAAAAGGGGATGTCATTGAAGCATAACCTAGCAACATCTGGAGTAATTTCAACCAAATATGTTAGGTATATGACTTCTTACTTGCATAAAAATACTGTGGGAGTAAGATTCCCCAGGGCCGCTAGAGGTGAGGGTTTAGATGAGAAGCGGTGACGTAAAAACGTTCTAAAACGACCTCTCGGCGTATATTTCCTGTTTGGTTGACTTACAATGCTCTGAAGAGTATGAAATTCAATTTGTCTGTTATTTGTGCTATTCAGTGTGTCAACCAGATCGCATGAATGAGCACTGCGATGAGCCAATAATTATGTCAACGTATTGCGGAGCCTAAAATCAAATCATGCTGTTAAATACCTCAGGTAAATTCAGCATCCTCTCTAGAGTCGCATAGTTCAAAAGAGCAGAGAATCAGACATATATGTGTGCAATGTATGGCACATACTCGATTGATCAACATTTCCTCCTACACCCCTGTATCGATTTCAACCAAACTAGGCACACATATTACTTACTATCTGGAAATAAATACTCTGGGTATACAAGCCACCAACTTCCCATAGAGGTGAGAATGGGGGCGATAGAAGGGTGGAGGAAAGAGAAGCGAGGGGGAGGAGCTGGTGGACAGGGAGAGATGCGATGAGGAGATGGACACAGAGAGGTGGAGGAGCAGATGGGCAGAGAGAGGATGGGAGGACATGGTAAGAAAGAGGGGAACAGGAAATGGACAGAGATAGGGGGAGAAGCAGATTGACAGAGGGAAGGAGAGCAGGAAATGGACAGACAAACGGAGAGGAGGTGGGCAGAGACAGAGGGATGGATAGAGAGAGAGGCGGGGGGAGGGGGAGGGAGGAGGAAATGGACAGAGAAAGGAGGGGGGAAGAGGCGGAGTAATAGAAGAACGGAACAACTAAATACCCAGGCAACGTTGAGTTTCTCAGCTGTCTCTCCTACGAGATGTATAGCGCATTTTCTGTGGTATTTCAGGAGGTATCCACAATTTAGTTTTAGCATAGTGAAGCTGGAATCAGCCCAAATAAATAATGCGTATCACGTCTTCCATGCGACGCTCAGCGTCGACGGAACTCGTCGGTTTGTTTACCGTTACAAACAAAATGGTTTTTAATGCGGAATTTTACGTGCCCGTTCGACAGAGCGCTCCCAAATTACTCTAGTCAGATGTTTTTTAGCCGTATATCTCAACAGGGACAGTACAACCCGAGGAATAACCAACCAGCACCCCGGCAGCGAAAGCATTGACCTGACCTGCGCTGACTGCTACCGCCAAGCATACAGTGCTACACAGTCGCTGTTAGATAGCTGTTCATTCCCCCAGTTTTACTGTGCCTGTTAATGCATATCGATAAAATAAATATCTGACTAGAGTAATCTGGGAGCGCTCTAACGAACGGGCACCCAGAATAAAAATTTGAAAACAATTTTGTTTGTAACAGGAAACAAGCCGACGCTTTCTGTCGTGTGGCGAGCAGTGACTACTTAGGCCGACTCCACCTACAGAATGCAAAAAGGAAATTGCAAATACCTGCCGAAACACGAGACAAACTGCGCCTGGCGATTCTTAGGACAGACAGCCGGTATATATTGACCAAAGCTGCCCAATAGATATTACTTTTTTAATATATTTGTGGCGGTACTAGCATTGGACGCACGCCCATCAAGTGGTACCTCATGCACTGCTTTCGTAGCACATACGATAGACGTTTACCAATAACGATCACATAATTTTCAACTTATACGACAGTTTTAATTAACATATTAAATTAGGATATTACACATTTTCAATGGCGATGCTCCTGACATCCAAATTAGCTGATTTATGACTGTTCATCAAGTTTGTTTGCGTGACCATACTCCGCAGCAAGCATAGAAATACAGGACGTCCCAAAAAGAATGACCCGATTTTAACTTGTAATAATATTGAGACAAATATCACTAGGTAACTGAAACAGCGCTAGATGTCGCTATGAGCGCTGACCTGGAGCATGCAGCCAGTCTATCGCAATATGGAGTCCGCGCAACAGAAGGCGTATTGTGTTATTGAATTTAGTCGTACTCAATCAGTGATCGCATTTCAGCGGGCATTTCGTATTCGATTTCTTCCTGTGGGGATATGTTAAACAATGTGTTTACGTTCCTCCCTTACCTCATGACACTGATGAAATAAAATACAGAACATCTGCTGCTGTAGCTTCAGTGACAGAAGAGACCTTAGGCTCAGCTTGGGATGAATTCGGCTGTCGGCTAGATGTCGTCCGTGCAGCCAATGGAGGATATATTGAACATTTATGATGGATTTTTATAAACTTCTATCTATTCTGTGTAATTTAGTAACCAATTTGTTGGCATTAAGCCCTTCTTCCTAATAAATAATTGTATTTAAAATCAGGTGATTCTTTTTGGGACACCCTGTACTTGTTTTGTAAATGAAACCGCCTTTTCCTGCTGCCACGTAATTTATTTATCCCAGACGCGTTTCACCCTTTTCTATTTCTACGGCATCATCAGTGGGATCTATAACGATATAGTTTTGTTAGTATTAGATTATTAAACAGTACACGTTTCGATTTCTTATGTAAAAAAGCAATTACTTGCGATTTGCTGATCTTCATTTCCTCTCATCTGGTCTGGAGGTTGCTCTGCCACTTCATTACTGACATATAAGCACAACTTTGCGCTCGGAACTTCTTCACACTGTTCATCATGTTTCCTTTCCTTTTTGTGGTGTACTATTGTTCTTTTGCCACTCGATATAACTATTTCACCGTTCGCTGCTTTTCACAACGTAAATATTGCAACTCCATTACGTGTTTCCCCTTCTTTGGTATGTTTACCTACTTGTTGCCAACCTAACAAAGTACATGTTCAAGACTACCTTTGGTTCATGATGTTTATAACTTGTGTATGTATGAGAGAGAGAGAGAGAGAGTTGGGGAGGTTGTCGGTTTGAATTGTTTAGTGTTGTAGTAGCTGCTAGCGAGTGATTTGACTTTTCATTTCAGTATTCTTTGGATGGGTGAGTGTAAAGATGTTGAGTGGTATTATTATTATTATATTGGATAGTGTTATTATATTAATCCCCTTTGGGAGCTTTATTCTATTATTTTTATCTAATAGTGCAAATAATGAATTGATTGGCATGTGTACTTGATCATTCAGCAGGGTTTTCCTTCGTGCTTGGCTTTCTGTAGGTGGTAATTTTCTGGCAGGGTTAGGAGGTGTTTTTATTGTTGATTTGAATTATTTTCATATCATCTTCTCTAGTAGTTCATTTGTGGTCATGTTGTCTTAGGTGTTCTGCAAATGTTGAGTGGTTTGTCCAGGTTCTCATGTGTTCGTTGTACCTTACATCAAATGTTCTACCTGTTTCTACTATGTATCTGCCTTCATATGTGTTACACTGTAGGTGATATATACCTGCTTTCTGGTGTATGTCTCTGTTTTTTGCCACTTTTGGGGTGTATTTTTGTATAGAATTGTCTGTTGTGTATGATATGTTTATTCCCTGTCTTTTGAAAATTTGGTGATTTTATGAGTGAATTTGTGTTTGTATGTCATTGTGTACCATCTTGTATTTTCTTTCATCCTTTTCTGATTGTGTAGTTGTTATGGGACTGCGTGTTTATGTTTGGTTTTGTTGTGTTGTTGTCTGTGGTTTGCTGCTTTCTGCTTTTATTTTACTTTTAATTTTGTTGTTTAGCTTTGTGGCTATGTTATTATTGTAACCATTATTTTGTGTTATCTGCATTATTATGTACAGTTCTTTTTAGTAGCTTTCTATGGTGAGTGGAACTGTGCTGAGTCTATGGAGCACGTGTCAAAGTGCTGCTTGCTTTTGTGAGTGTGGATAGTTCGAAGACTGGCGTATGATAATGTGAGTTGCTGTGGGTTTACAGTAAATTTGAAACATATGCTAATTGTTGTTTTTTTCGATTATTGTTGTTCTTTGTCTATAAGTACTACTGTGTTCCCCTTGTCTGTTTTGAAATGATAATATTTTCATTTTTAAGTTTTCTCCTAAGTTTTCTGAGTGTTGTAGATTCTGTGTTTTTGTTGTTTTTGAGTTGTTGTGTTTATATACTGCTTATTATATTCTGGAGTTCTTTTTTTACTAGTTCTCTAGTTAGTTCAATGTTGACACTGCTGTTTTCATTCCTATCTTCCCTTGTTAAAACACTTTTTGCTTCTATAATTAGATTTTCTAAGTAACGTTCATCCATTTCTGAATTTACATTGTATTTTAATCTTTCTCCAACAGCTGTCTCTCTCTACTGTTTAACAGTGTGTCAGTAAGGTTCACTAATCGTGGGTAGAATTTGTGTGTGTCTTTTTCTTGGCTGTGTGTAAAGGTATTGTGTTATGACTGGAGTTTTTTGAGTTAGTTGATCTTTCTTCTACGAACTGTTTCCAATCTTTGTACAGCAGTTTTTGTGTGCTTTTCGACCTTGTTGACCAAATAGGAGAAAACTGTCATATTGTTAATGGTGTGTGCGAGTTGTAAATGTGTCTTATGCAATTCGTAATTTAGCTCCTGTTTTTTAGAGTATAGGAATTTCATTTCGTATTTTGGCCACATTTTCTGAGCCACATGCATGGCTTTTATGGCGGTGGGTGAACTGTTTTTAATCTTTACATTGATATATTTAGGTGCAAGATCGTTTACATTTACATATATTGTTGAATTTTATGTGTTGTGTAGTTTTGTGGATGTTCAGATGAAGTCTTCTTAATTTGCGGTATAGACCACATGGAAATGCATGGAATGACGTGAATAACAAGTTTGTTTGCGTGGCTCATACACACACAAGATATAAACATCATGACAGTTCGCAGTGCGATGAGCACCAGGAAGTCGTTCCTAACAACTTCTGACACTGCTGACACCCCTGGACGTTTCAGCCCTTCTCTAAGGACACTGTGGGGCTGCATCCCCATTGCACGTGATCGCACCCCTTTGGAGTGCAGGCCAACTGCAATGTTTGCTCTCGTGTATAGGTTGGAACCACAACGGACCGTTCAAAATCGTTCGACGAAAACTGAACGTGATCCAAAGCATCGAAGGTTTCTTACGCTTTTTCAATCATCCTGCAATATGATCAGACTTGAGTGCAACATTAACATGTGCGTGAATAAAACGGCAAAGGACCCTTCCCCCAGTTCAGCGACACCCTTGGTGCCAGCCACGCAACTTTGTTGAGCACATTAAAAACGTAGCTGTCAGAAACTTCGATACCATTTCAGCCTGGCTACTGCTCGAGCGCCTTAAGGTAGGCAAAACTGACCAAAGAGATGTCGAAGGGGTTGCCTTAACCCTCGGGTACTGGAGAGGCCGCAAGGGGGATTTGGTAGAGAAATTTCTCAAGGTATATTTCTAACGTTCTCAACAAATGTGCGTGGGTGGCACCAATGATGTTGCCGAACTGGAGAGCTAGAAGGACCGCTTGCCATTGTATTCAGGCACGTGTTAACGTTGTACTCCTGTCTGATCACGCTACAGTAGGGTGGAAAACGGGAGGGTTGGAAAAGCGTAACTACCCTTTGATGCTTCAGATCACGACCAAATTTCGTAGAATGGTTTTGAATGGTCTGTAGTGGTTCCAACCTGTACACGAGAGCAAACATTGGGGTTGCCCTGCACTCCAAAGGGGTGCGATCACGTTCAGTGGGTATGCAACCCACATTGTCCTTAGAGAAGGGCTGAAACATCCGAGTGTGTCAGTAGTGCCAGAGGTTCTCAGGAACATCTCCCTGTTGCTCATCGCACTGTGAACTGTCGTTTTCGATCGCGAAATGAGTGGGATCAGTGCCCCAAGAGAAGGATGGTTTCATTGACGCCCTTTATGCCACCCGTGAGGCCTTTTCGTGCTGATTCTGGGCGGTGGATTGTCTGAAATGTTTTCATCGGCCACTCATAAGTAATCCATATGATTTCATTGCTGGGTGTCACTGTTTTGACCTCCATTATAGAGACGACTAAATAAGGTATGAAATACGGGAAAGAGAGTGTTGACGACCTTCTCATCGTGTGACACGTCCACGTGGCGCTGGGAAGATCTGTGGTGAAATCTGGTGCCAATGTGACATTATTAACGCACCTTAAAGCTCACATGAACTTTCGAGCTGTGTCCCTTTTTTCGGATATATCGACACCTAGCTGTTTGAAGCATTACAGAGCCCGCGGGTAACGTTGCTGGGCACCACGCTTTTGTATCATTGCAGAAGAAGGTTGTAGGCACCTTGGAGTCCAATTTCAAATTTATGCATCGCAATGGGGGACAGTTATGGGGGTTTCGAAAAAATGATCCTTTAATTCTGTTGCGCAGTGTGTATTAATTAGTCTCATCCAAATAATGGAAAGTCCAGGATGGAATAAAACAGTATTGTGAAAAGATAGATTGCTACTCACCACATAAAGTAGGAATTGAGTCGCAGACAGACACTATGAAACGACTACTAAACTAAGTTTTCGGACATTAGGCCTTCTTCGGAAATAGAAAGCACATACATATTCACACAAACAGAACTCACACCACACAGGTGGCCACTGTCTCTAGTTGCTGTGGCCTGACTCTGAGCCAGCTCGAATCCTGGTGGTGGAACATTTTCACTGCCAGTATTTCGCTGGGAACGGGGGTGGGGGAGGAGGAGGGGGACGGTGGTAGCATAAAGTTCCTGATCACCAATCTTTGTGCCAATGTCATGGACTAAATTCCAAATATCTCCACAGTGTCTCTTGAAGTGAGAGCATGTGACACTGTCGATGGTGATGCGTGGGAAATTTAGAAAATGCAAGATGGTGGTGGGGGGGATCTTTAAAAATCAAATATGGTGGAACTAGCCCATATGTGCTTTGGACCTCTTGTCCTCCCCCTCCTCCCTCTCCCTCTCGAGTCAATCTCAGTGTAGTATTAAAATGAGGCAGCCAATCACCTGAGTTGTGTAAAAATGGTCCCAGGTTCAAGGGATGCAGTATTTCCGAAAAGAATCACGTTAGTTCCACTTGCATTGGCGCCATTTTCACACATATGTGCTTCCGTATTGCGTAAAATGGCGTTATGTTCAATAATTCCATGTCAAGAAAATACATAAGCTTAACTTTAATTACCGTCATATTCAAAGATATTTGCCTCTCAGTTGCATAAGTTGTCGTCATGACTCTCTCCCTCTCCCTCTCTCTCTCTCTCTCTTTCTCTCTCTCTCTCTCGCACACGCACACACACACACACACACACACACACACACACACACGAGAACCACGTTCCGGCCGTCAGTGCAGATGTCATCTCTGATAATGTTAGGGGAGACTGGGGTAATTTTTACACCTTTTTAAAATTTCATTTTTGTATTTTTTTATTTTTATCTTTTTTGAGGTAAATAGGATATCACTGCATTTCCTATACCTTTACCTACGAACTAGCACAATTATTTTTCAAAGAAGTGAATACAGTTTTTGACAGCAAATGGCAAAGTCTGATCGTGTTATGTTCGAAAATGTGCCCCATATGCAGGGCACGTTTTCCAGCCCACTGAAAATGTACATGGGCAAATTTTCAAATTTATTTAAAATGATAAAACACCGGTCATAAATCTTGCTTTTAGCCGGATATTTATTTTCTATTGTTAACTTTGATAGAGAAAGTAATTGGGTATAGAAAACAAATGCCATTTAATGATTATACAATAACTATCACTTAACGATTTTACAAAGACAGTTTTTTAAACAGAAGTCGTCACTGTCTGAATCACAATGAAGGCGAACAAAAAATGTAACATCCCTTTTGGTGCAGTCTTCATGCACCCATTTTGTGCAGCGCACCCACTTTTCTCTTACCCCAGATTTGCTGTAAAGTTCAAAGGAATAAATGCATAAACAGTCTTCATCGTCTTCATCACTTGAATGTAAGCGTTTTATATCCTTTTTTTAGGATTCGATGATCTAATAGATTTTACATTTGAAGACGAAGGTCCAAACCTCTTCCTGGCCCGGATTAGCTTTCGTTTTTTCTCACCCCTTTTATGTGATTCCTTTTTCTAGATAAATCGTTCTCCATTTTCTGCTGATTTTTCACAGGAGTATCAGTCAGTACAGCTGACTTCCTTTTTTTCTTTTCATGATAAGTTTGCTTCCTAGGTGCCGCCTTCACAAAAGTCCAAACTTCTTCTGTTGTACGCCAAGGAACTCCTTCTCGATAAGCAACAAAGAAAGTTTGATTGGAACTCGACAGAACAGCTTCTTCGAAAGTTATAGAGTGTGTTGGTGTAGAAAGATCTGACGTTTCCAATGTGTTTGAATTGAGACTATGAATAGTCAGTTTTTTTGGCAAGTTTGAAGTCTCTTCAGGATTGTTGGTACCTTCAAGACTTGATACGGCAGCAGCTGGCCAGTCTGCAAAGTAAATGGCATAAAATACGAGTCTGTAAATATTTCAGGATTTAGTAGGAAAATCCGCGAAAGTTTAAAACCCTCCATAATACTGACTGGTGCTAACACTACTGGAGCAGTTCTATCCAAAATAGACGGAATATAGTAAACTGTCGTAGGTCTTTTATTTATACACACCCAGCCATCACAAGCCATATTAAATTAATTTTTCAGGAGCCCATTGACTCTGCGATCTAAGAGTTGCAGGTTATGACTGCATTGTGGAGGGAATGACAACAAAGTAACACCCTTAGCCGTGAAGTAGCCCAGTGCTTCTGCTGAGAGATCGGAATCGTGATTGTCCAGAGGAAGCAGACTTGGTCGTTTTTCTGAGCAACATCCATAACTCACAAAGTGCTTGGCGAATTTAACAATTGTTTTTTCCATCACCCAACCTGATGGGTTAGCATCACCATCACATCCAGTGAGGCCATCATGTACAAAATGTTGGTGAAATTTGGCCGTCGATAAAATCAGAAATGCTAGGATGGCGTTTCCTGCAGGATTTACAGCAAATGCTGCCGTCACCACAGTTTCTCTTTCTGCTGAGTTTAGTTTATCTGCTGCTGTTCTATCTAGCTTTTGGACTGTGGTTATCCCGTTTCGTCCACATTCCATATGCCGTTAGGCCCAAAGTTTAATTGATTTATCACAGTTCTCAGATTATTAAAAACACATCAACGTTTGTCCTAATAAAGCTAGTTACGCGAGAAATACTGGTGGCCTGTGGAGTTCTGATTGAAATTTTAGTGTTTCCTATTAAAAACGAACTGAACTCGTCAGGCCATGCGATTTCATTTACTGTCCAATTTTTCAGCACTTTTCTTTTAGATGCAAGAGCATACGTGTAGTCAAATCGTCTAACTCCTGTGGGAGTAGGCCCAAAATGGAAATTAGAAGCCTTCATGAGATACTGAACCAGCATCTGTTCTTGCTCATTTTAACATGGAAATTGTAACTTACAAATGTATATAGTAGCCTATATGTCTAAGTCGTCGTCGCTACGTTAGTGACCACCCTAAGTGGATATGTAGCCTACTGGCAATGGTTTTACATATCCTATTGGCAGCGCGTTTGGAGGTGGTCTTGCAACCAGTGGTACTTATGATGGTGGCAGGCCCACTTCTGACAGTGTTGCTTCTACTTGCTGCAAGTCTGGAATAGGCGACTCTGGTTCGACAAACAGAACAGGCGTTTTCGGTAGAAGTTCTTCCAGCGGTGGCGTTTCCGGTTGAAACTCAGCAGAAGGAGGTGGGGGGGGGGGGGGGGAGAATCAGATCAGATCTGACGCTGGCACTGGTTGTGAGGGACTGTTTAAGGATACAAGGTACTTGCCTGGCTCAATATTATGTAAAAATCAATACCTATTTCTTTCAGGCACTTTTTATGAAATATATGTTTTACAGATTTTTTGTTGATATCAGGTAATGCAGCACAATTTCTAAACAAATTAGAAGTATTTTGAATATTTTTGAACCTGCCTAGGATTATTAAAAAAATTACAACGAAACTGATTCAATTTTTTTCCAAAATGCTTCCTCAAATTAAGGTACCATTGAATCCAACGTTATACATTTGGAGGAGACCAAATTTTTACCAGATATGCATGACATGATGGCTGACATACTAAACCTATTTAATTCCACCTATTACTTATATCACAAGGATAAAAAATATCACATCTTACATTTTAATTTTTATAATTTTTTCCTTATAAAAACATTATTTTTTCTATAATTTTGTTTGCAATAAAGCTTAGGTCTACTACATAAATATGGACTATTGAAAGTTACAGAAAGAAATTAGAGCAATACTTTATAAACTTTAGGATATATTTGTACCTTAATTCTGAAAAATACAACTTGCGGGAAATTGCGAATGAAGATTTGAGTCCAATTAATCTGTGCCTTAGAACATTCTTGAAGCATAGTGTTCATCTTGCAGCATTTCTTCATCTTCGAGCTTCCTCTTGGCATTACTTTTAGCACTTCTTGCTGCTTTGGTAAGTTGAAGAGCGAATCTTTCAGCTTCATGCACACACAAGCAATTGATCTTCCATATTAGAGCCACATTTTACGCCTAATTTTCTCAGGTCTTCCAACCTTTCTATCACTCCATCACTGAAACGTATCACTGTATCCATTACACCAACTTTCAATGTATTTAGTCCTACAAAACCATTCTTGGGTAATCTTTACAACGTGCAATGGTTGAAACTTTCATTTGTATTCTGAGTGCCCCCGTGAAGACATATACTAAGCAAAACAGGGTCACTCAGGTCTATAAAAATTGGTTTTATTTCGTTCATAACAGCTCAGGAAGAGAATGCTTATGATGGTATAGTTGACCACTTTCGTTTGCTTTTTGGTAACCACTCCAAGAATCTGCTCCCTTAGGGCAAAGTCCATGAACAGGGTGGTCATCTGTAGACAACTTATGAAAGTACGTGGCCCATTCAGCTTTTCTCATTGCTGTAACGTCATTCAGAGGTGCAGTTCGTCTAATGGCCAGTCCATAATAACTCTGAAGAAGGTCTGTCAATCTGCCTCTGCCAGACAGTGATTTCCATGAGATAGCAACTTTCCTTTCAGTTCTGTTCGTAGCTTTCTCCATCTAGCACCCATACTCTTTGGCACATGTCCAGTTTTGTTACCAAGGTATCACCATAAACATTGAACTCATTAATTTTATTGAAAGCTTTAGAGTTCCTATAGCCTAGGTATTTCGTATCTCTAACATTATAAATGGGCACCGACCCCTGAAATATTTTTAGAGCTCCATCACACTCCATACCTCCACTGTAACCATCATAATTCTTAGAAGACTGATGTTCAATATGTCCTTCAGTGTTACCATGGCAGGCGTGGCAGTAGTTAGATAAGCACTCAACATCAACATCTTTTCCATTCTCCAGAGAAGTAGCACTTACAACACCATTCAAGGAACGATGTCCTCGACATTGCCATGTCCCGTGAAGTGCAACAGCAGTGTCCCTGGTCCCACTAATATTTACAGTTTCTTCTATTGCACGTTTCATAGATGCTTTAGACACAGCTTCAAGGCACCTAGAGGTATTTTTATGTACTTGCTGAACCTGCTGGGAGGAGGAAGGTCCATCAAACCAAAAAACATATACATAGGCTTCTGCGGTTGTTGTCACAGTCAATAAAATTCTTCTGGGTATGAGGCCACATTGTCATCTGTAAAATTACGACGTTTCGGTGACTGCTGGAAGGCGCCTTCCTCAGGGTGTATTGCTAACTGCTGAATGAGCACTAGTTTGGATACTTATATACTATGGAGGAGTGCTGTCATTGGATGTGAGGGTGAGGAGGAAGGGTATTAGTACAGATGACAATGCGGCCTCAAACCACAAAACATTTGAGCAGCATTTTTTCCTTTTCCTATTGCACGCATTGCATACACTAACTTCAAATTCACATCATATGAATTATGCACAATGTTCGAAGTCATTTTCAAGGTAGATTTGTTTCGGGATCTACACAGAACAACTAATTTTGACGCTAAACCTTTCCTGTTACTTTGTTGTTCAGATATTTCCAGACAGCCTATACCATCACATTGTTTACATTTCGCCACTTCCTTTATCAAATAAGGTAAGATGGCCACATCAATAACAACAAATCCACTACAGGCAGCGCCATTGTTAACTCAAAAATTTGAATCACCAGGAAGCGTGCCATGTGGGAGTTTCTTCCCTGATGAACTGATACAAAGGTTACTTTGAACAGTGTGGCTTGCTTTGTGAACTGGTAACCACGGAAATTCCTTTTATTGAATTTCTTGATGCGTGGCATAACTTGTATTTATTGCACACTAAAAGGATAAGTACTTCCACAAATATATGTAACACTTCGGCAACAAACTTTCAGTAACACGTGAACAAACTGCTTCAGCGAAACAAAAGTAAATACTAGCAAAGATAATCATTTACAGACACTAGAAACCTGCGCTGTTACTAACATATACAATGTATCATACGTATAATCGCTGGAAACAGAAAGTTCACGGTTCTTTTCGAAATAATACTGGTTTCTGTAGCAGAAATAAAGGGGGCGTGGCGGCATACATGACAGTAACTTTAAAATTTCTTATATATTGGTCATTTTTCATTTGAAGTGGTCATTTTTCATTTGAAGTCCTATAACTTATATATCATTGAAATCAGGAAAGACCATAGAATTGAATAAATTCATTTAAAAAATTCGATTTTTCCACCATCTATATATAAGTACGCTGTATCCTTAAGGAACGAAATTTTAAACAGTAATGTTCAGAGTCCTACCGGGACTACTGAAGTCTGCGGATGCTTTTCTGACATTACAACCTCCCTGACTACTACTATAGCGGCATTCATTATTTCGGGAGTGTAGGAGCTTCTGTCGGTTTTCTTTTTTATAACTGTAGACCATTTTAAATCTGTAACAAAACATTTTAGAATTAACCGTTTCACATGTGGTTATTTGGTCGATATTATTGCAGAATAAGCCCATTTTTGATACAATAAGATAAGCTCGTTTTCCAACGAGTCACATTCTGGAATACGTGCCCAGTATGCTTCTGGAAAACCTGCTCCGTCGCCACATTTGTAACTTTGACTCTACCTCGATGAGCAGCTGTGTAATTTATTTGTGAAACAAATGCATATTTACCTGAAGAAAGAAACCGCTTGTTAATACATGCTACGTCCAAACAGTAAATTTAATAGTAGTACGTTTGTTTTAAGTTTCAATAAAGACCTGAAAGTTTACTCACCGTTGAAAAAATTAAGAAGACAGCTAGCTCTGCTGACTTCGTCACAGCAGCTACTAAACTAAAATTTTCGTAGATGATATGTGCTTTGTTGTTGTTCAGTAAGTCCGCCCGCTGGTGTCAGCTAGCGTCCCATTACAAAACTAAAGCGAGTTAGAAAACTTGCCCCTATTGAAAATGTGCCCTGGTCTCCCCTGTGTCAAAATTCATCTCTCTCCCTCTCTCTGTAATGTTCATTTCTACAAAGCATAAATAATGCTGTATCATGTGTCACACAAGGAATGGAAAGGAAAGTAAGGTCAAACAAAATGTGCACTAGACACTATCTGAGCAGTTACCATGGACATTAATTTCTTAATCAGAAACATATAGGAACAAACTAAGTAATATAAATTTCCGATTTATCGAAAAATATACATCAATATAAAATCAGACGAACTCAAGAAAATAAGGACATATTTTCCTGGCGACGAGCGAGTTCAGTTTAGTCAATCAGAAAGGAATATTTCCATATGAGGTTGTGAATCCGCATAAGTTACGAAGGAGGTAGTAAAGCCAGTCTACAATTTACATTTTGCGCGCACGAGCGTCCCCCCCCCCCCCCTCCCCACTGCACACACACACACACACACACACACACACACACACACACACACACACACACACACGTTTACATTTGAATTTTTCATGTATTTACAGTAAATCAACATCATTTTTCAGGTGGTCGTGACAAAACTCCTTTCTGATTAATTCAGACGTCAGGAGAAGATGTCTTCATTATCCTGAGTTATACTGGTTTCAAGTATGATGCACACTTTTCGGATACGAAATTAAGCACATCAATAAATCGGAAGTTTACATTCCAGTGCCTCTCTTGGTGCAATACTGCAGTATCTTTCGTAAATGATACATATTTTTACATAGTAGATGACAGAACAGAAACGCAGCCTGGATTAATTTAACTCCTTCATCACCATCTGTCGTCTTTTGTTCGCATATGTTCGTGATCAAGAAATGACCATTGTAATTGCTCAGACTATGGAATACGATGAGGACTGTGTTGTGAGGCCTGTAGTTCATCTCACAACTGGCATGTGCCAGCCCTCTATGTGCACCGGTGATATGGCAAGAATATCTGTGTTTAATATCGCTTTCCCCAAACCATTCCCAACAAATATAGGAGACTTCTACAAAGTGAAACACTAATTCTTCTTCGACACTTATTTCCATCTTTTTATCTTACAATAGAAGGTTATTCACACACTCGAAGATTGCATACGACTTTCCAGTGAACCATTTCATATATTCACTGCCCCGGTACAGTTTCAACTCGGATGATCTCTCACCACAGCAACAATGTGTGCTGAGTGGTATATGCTAATGCACCTGATCGGAATATGAACCAGAGTCGGTACCGTAAGTCGCAGCTATTTTTAACGTGCATACTATATCAGTATTAATTGCAAAAGTCAGCTGCAGTTTGTTGTTGAACTTGGTAAATTTTATAAGCTCATTCTCGCTGCTAGGCACGACACTGTTGGCTACTTTAAATTGTGCATAGTCAACTAAATGTACATCTAATTTTTCTTTGGAATAAAAATAATACAGACAACACTCACATATCTCAATCGAGTGCTAAAAAAAAGTAATCTACTTCGTGCTAGCCTTGAACGGTTTTTAATGTAACAGAAATGGTATGCACCTGTATTAGCAATCTCCAACATGAATAGATTTATACGTTTCTTGTAATGGTGCTTGTGGTATGTGGCGGTACAGCTCGATATTCTTTCTAATCTCTTTTATCATCTACAGTCATCCACTCATAATCAGGATACTGAATGCGATAGATTTATAGAGAAATTTTTATTCTGCTTTTCGAAAATGTGAATATGTTTCAGCTCGCTAGGAAAACGTATGTTACCAGAGTTTACTTTGTTTGCACACAGATAATAGACACACTTTTGCATGCTTATTTACAGAATATAAATCTACTAAAACTGACCGCTGAAACAGCCATTGTCGCATGACTGAACAATTATTACTGTGGTTTCATTTGATACCTGTATGGACGTACATAAAAATCCATATTTTCATTAACACTCAGTTGAACTATTTCTACATACATACTCCGCAAGCCACCGTATGGTGCGTGGCACAGATACCTTGTACCTCTAGTAGTCATTTCCTTTCCTCTCCCACTCGCAGATAGAATGAAGGAAAAGTGATTGGCTATATGCTCCCGTACGAACCCTAATTTTTCTGATGTATCTTTTTGATATTTACCGCAATGTACGTTGGCGGCAGCAGAATCGTTCTGCAGTCACCTTCAAATGCCAATTCTCCAAATTTTCTCAATAGTGTTTCGCGAAAAGAGCGTCATCTTCCCTCCACAGGTTCCCATTTGATTTCCAAAGAATCTGTATAATATTTGCGTGTTGATCGAACTTACCGGTAACAACTCTAGCAGCTCGCCTCTGAACTGCTTTCACGTTTCCCTTTAATCCACCTCTTGGGGATCCCAAACACTCGAGAAGCACTCAGGAATGGGTCGCACTAGTTTCCTACACTCCTGGAAATTAAAATAAGAACACCGTGAATTCATTGTCCCAGGAAGGGGAAACTTTATTGACACATTCCTGGGGTCAGATACATCACATGATCACACTGACAGAACCACAGGCACATAGACACAGGCAACAGAGCATGCACAATGGCGGCACTAGTACAGTGTATATCCACCTTTCGCAGCAATGCAGGCTGCTATTCTCCCATGGAGACGATCGTAGAGATGCTGGATGTAGTCCTGTGGAACGGCTTGCCATGCCATTTCCACCTGGCGCCTCAGTTGGACCAGCGTTCGTGCTGGACGTGCAGACCGCGTGAGACGACGCTTCATCCAGTCCCAAACATGCTCAATTGGGGACAGATCCGGAGATCTTGCTGGCCAGGGTAGTTGACTTACACCTTCTAGAGCACGTTGGGTGGCACGGGATACATGCGGACGTGCATTGTCCTGTTGGAACAGCAAGTTCCCTTGCCGGTCTAGGAATGGTAGAACGATGGGTTCGATGACGGTTTGGATGTACCGTGCACTATTCAGTGTCCCCTAGACGATCACCAGTGGTGTACGGCCAGTGTAGGAGATCGCTCCCCACACCATGATGCCGGGTGTTGGCCCTGTGTGCCTCGGTCGTATGCAGTCCTGATTGTGGCGCTCACCTGCACGGCGCCAAACACGCATACGACCATCATTGGCACCAAGGCAGAAGCGACTCTCATCGCTGAAGACGACACGTCTCCATTCGTCCCTCCATTCACGCCTGTCGCGACACCACTGGAGGCGGGCTGCACGATGTTGGGGCGTGAGCGGAAGACGGCCTAACGGTGTGCGGGACCGTAGCCCAGCTTCATGGAGACGGTTGCGAATGGTCCTCGCCGATACCCCAGGAGCAACAGTGTCCCTAATTTGCTGGGAAGTGGCGGTGCGGTCCCCTACGGCACTTCGTAGGATCCTACGGTCTTGGCGTGCATCCGTGCGTCGCTGCGGTCCGGTCCCAGGTCGACATGCACGTGCACCTTCCGCCGACCACTGGCGACAACATCGATGTACTGTGGAGACCTCACGCCCCACGTGTTGAGCTATTCGGCGGTACGTCCACCCGGCCTCCCGCATGCCCACTATACGCCCTCGCTCAAAGTCCGTCAACTGCACATACGGTTCACGTCCACGCTGTCGCGGCATGCTACCAGTGTTAAAGACTGCGATGGAGCTCCGTATGCCACGGCAAACTGGCTGACACTGACGGCGGCGGTGCACAAATGCTGCGCAGCTAGCGCCATTCGACGGCCAACACCGCGGTTCCTGGTGTGTCCGCTGTGCCGTGCGTGTGATCATTGCTTGTACAGCCCTCTCGCAGTGTCCGGAGCAAGTATGGTGGGTCTGACACACCGGTGTCAATGTGTTCTTTTTTCCATTTCCAGGAGTGTATATGCAGACTTCTTTACAGATGACCCACACCTTCCTAGAATTCTCCCAATACAGCGAAGTTGACCATTCGCCTTCCCTACTACAATCCTTACATGCTTCTTCCATTTCATATCGCTTTGCAACGTTATGTTATCGACCTGACTGTGTCAAGCAGCACATTTTTAAAACTGTATACGCATATTAAAGGTTTATTTTCCTTCCTACTCATCAGCATTAACTTACATTTTTTATATTTAGAACTAGCTGTCATTTACCACACCAATTAGAAACTTTGTCTAAGTCATCTTGCATCCTCCTATGGTCAATGAACGACAACACTTCTCCGTACACCACAGTATCATCAGCAAACAGCCGTAGAATGTTGGTCACGTTGTTCTTCAGATCATTTACCTATATGGAGAATAACAGCGGTTCTATGACACTCCCCTGGGGTATTTATGACGACACCCTTGTCTCTGTTGAACACTCGCCCTCGAGAACAACGTACTTAAGAACTCTTCGAGTCACTCACATATCTGGGAACCTACTCCGTATTCTTGTACCTTCGTAATAGTCTGCAGTGAGGCAGCGTGTCAAACGTTTTTCGGAAATACAGGTATATTGAATCTGCCTATTGCCCTTCATCCATGGTTCGCTGGATATTACATGAGAAAAGATGAAGCTGAGCTTCGCACAAGCGGTGCTTTCTAAATCCGTGCTCGTTTGTGGACAAAAGCTTTTCTGTCCCTAGGAAATTTATTATATTGAAACTGAGAATAGGTTCAAGAATTCAGCAGCAAACCGATGTTAATGATATTTATCTGTAATTTAGGGGTCCGTTGTTTCACCTTTTTTATATTCGGCA